>NW_027072034.1:38106813-38721456 GCF_038088225.1 Cyrtonyx montezumae | reverse complement strand
TTTACAGAATTTCAGAATCACTTTTCCATTTATATTAAATTCAGTTGAAATGATCTCTGTTTTCACATCCATCTGACTCAGCTAGATGCAAAGAACAGAAGTAAACACTTGTTCATTTTCTTCTTCCTTAACTCACTGTTGATATTAAAACTGTTGAAATCATTGAAACACAGTAGGAAGAAGCGCAAATTTCTTCAGACTCAAGACTGTTTTATGCTACTAATATAAATTTACTCCATAGAAATAATGATATCAATTCTGTACAACATTTCATACATGACAGAAAAATTTGCTAAGGTGGAGAAATTGTCCCCTTAGTATCTAGACTACAGCACATCTAGATCATTAAGATGGCAAGAATAAGACTATTCTGACTGCATCCTAACCAAACAAATGCAGCTACAGTCTGCCTTCAAATTTGCCGTGAAACTTAGGAGTCTGAGTTGAATAATACCACAACTGAGCTAGTGGTAATAACTAATCCCAAGTGAGTGCTTTGAAATATGCATTGCAATTGTTTCTCGAAAGGGCTTGGTTCTGCTTACAAATCTATACCATCATAAACTGAGTAGAAGAATTTTCTAAATCCAATATAAAATTCAGAAAAAAAATATACTCTTCTCACTGCCAAGTCTTAAGTAAAACATGCAAATAAATAAATAAATAAATAAATAAATAAATAAATAAATAAAATGAATAATTTTAAATGATCCAAAACCTGTAAAGGTTCTGAACAAATTTAACTGAGAAGAATCCAACTTTTGGTAATGTAGGAAAAATATATTTTTTTTATGTCTGAAAATTATAATAAAGTAGTTATTAAAAGGAAGCAGGATAAGAACCAAAGAACCAAAGGAATTTTAAATCTAGGTATGCAGAATTTTTTCTGATGAGAAACTTTCTCTGACAAGCCTTTTCAAAACAGGTAATATTTTTTTGAAATATAACATTATTATGTAACATACCTAGGAAATTGCTCACATGTATATTAAGTACTTATGGTCCAATTCATAATGGTTGGATCTTTATATGGGGAAAAACATAAATTCTTTGATCAGAAAATTCAATGAATCATTATCTACAATTCAAGCAAACTGAATAACAGTGATATCTAGACAATGATAGTCAAAAAATGATACGACTATTATCAAAAGGAAAATAATAATGAGCTCTCAGTATCAGCCCAATACCAGTGATCATGTAATAATCACAATAACAATTGCAGAATGCATTTAAGGGCTGACTTACAGAAATGCTGTATATATGACAAAATAACTTATACATAGGAAAAGTTTTAAAATGCTCAAATAGTGCATGTGAAGATTATTCCTGCATAATGAAACATGGGTTATGTTTTAGTGATAAAAATAATACCAGAGGTCAGTAGTACAAAAAAAAAAAGAGTCTGTATGCATGGCAGTAAGAAGAATTCAGAATTTAAATACTCTTTCATGGAATCTCAGAACTGTAGAATCGTTGAATCGTAGAATCATAGAATGGCCTGGATTGAAAAGGAGCTCAAAGATTATCTAGTTTCAACATTCCTGCCATGGGCAAAATTGTCAACCACTAGAGCAGGCTGCCCAGAGCCACATCCAGCCTTGCCTTGAATGCCTCCAGGGATGGGGCATGTTCAAGCTCCCTGGGCAACCTGTTTCAGTGCATCACCACCCTCTGAGTGAAAGACTTCTTTCTAACATCTAACCTAAATTTCCCTTTTTATAGTTTAAAACCTTTTTATAGTCCTATCACTATCAACCCATGTAAACTGCCATTCCCTTTCCTGTTTATATGCTCCCTTCAAGTACTGAAAGGCCACAATGTGATTTTCCCAGAACCTTCTCTTCTCCAAGCTGAACAAGCCCAGTTCCCTCAACCTTTCCTCACAGGAGAGGTGCTCCAGCCCGCTGATCATTTTAATGGCCCTCCTCTGGACCCATTCCTAGAGCTCTTCATCTCTCTTGCGCTGTGGTACCCAGGCCTAGCCTCAGTACACCAGATGGAGTCTCACTAGAGCTGAGTGGAGGGGAATAATCACCTTCCTCTGCCTGCTGGCCACCCCTTTTATAAAGCAGCCTAGGATAATAAACTGTTAATAAATAAAAAATACTCTCTAAATACTTTAATGAACAATACTCTTTACATACTCATATATCATATCTTTAAATACACTTTAATACATCTGTATTCAAGTATTTGATCTTCTTTTGAAGAAACAAAAAGAAATAGCAGTAGTGTCTGCTTTTGTTCCATCTTATGCAGAGTGTAGCCCATTTGGGCAAACATTTATCCTGAATGTTGACCATTTAATCCAAAACACCACTTCTGAACTTTTGGACAGAATTTTTGTGTAAAATCAGAGAACTGCAAATGGCTAAAGGACCACTACTTCATGGATATTTCCCAAATCTTATGATTCAGTGTTACCATCCAATGAGTTTATATTGCTTGCAGACTGAAGATTGCTCAGTTTATTACATCTGACTGTCCCAGGCTGCAAAAAAGGTGCCTAGGAAGTAATAGAGAGCTATAAAAATGCGAATAAGATTGTTCTGTCTGCATGAGCCAGTTTTTTTATGGAAATTTTCTGCTATACAGACTCGTGTCAAACTTGCCAGACGATGTACCTCACCTGTGAAGGTTGGCTGCAACACTATGGTTGCTTTTGAAGTGTGAAGGACTGATGATGTATGAACATCTTATTTTTCCATCAAGTGAGAGCTGTGCCATAACCCTTCATAGATGAAACAATCACTGATGCAATTTGTTTCAGATAAAATGAAAGTCTTTAATTTTAAGTGTGCGCTTTTAGAAAGGGAAAATTATTTTTGCAATGTTAAGGATTATTAAGCTCATTCTCAGAATCTCATTTTGTTATATAAGTGATGCATGTGCTCCATTTACTTTCAGTGCATCTCTGTTTTGGTACTAATCAAAGTGGAGAGTTTGGGTGCAGGTTGGGCTGGAGGCTTAAGAATGAAATTGTAACACGTTTTAATAGAACAATACCCTTTTGTCTGATGTATTAAGACATTATCAATGATGGTGCTAAAGTCTAGACCACATATTGCCAGTCCTAAATGGTAATTACCACACTAATGAACAGGCTCTCAGGGCTCAGTCTTTTTCTTATCAGTCTTTTCACTTTGCTGTCTATGACTTCTTCCATTTGTATCATTTCTTAACCAAAGTAGCCACCTTCTGTTTAGCTTTAATTTGATGTTGCTCAAATAACTACTAACTTTCTAGTTTCATTTTATTATTTCTACTCTCTTTTTTTTATTCTTCTTCCTCAGAGCAATTCTAAGCACTTCTTTAAAATGAATCAATCTCATAGGCTATACAGTGTAATTTAATCATTCATCCATTCACTGTAGTGGATATTATTTCTTTCCAATAATACCTGAAGATATTGATGTTATATTTAGACCATTGACTTATATATATATATATATATACGCTCTGTATTTCTTAAAACTGCAAAATTTCTTCTTGATTTTTTAATATACTATTGCATTATAAATAGGCTTAGTTAGCCAAGAACGGATTACGCTCAAGGAAGTACATATTACACTCCTCATTTTTGAATTTTAGAGACTTATCTGTCCAGCTCCCTTACTTTACTAAAGGCAAAAGACGAAATGAAAATATTTCAGAGTCTCACGGAGTCTCTACAGTAAAGCTCAGTACCATTCTATTCGAAGATTACTTTCACTGAAAGATTTCGCATTACATGACAATTCTAAATAGAAGCAATATAGTTGGAATGTCAGCCGGATTGGCAAACAGTGATCATGTAAATCTGAGGATTTGTCAGCACAACGGAAAATGTGAGCAAGTCTTTTTATTAAAAACGGCATCCACAACAAATCACTTAAAAAATTGGGGCAGGTGGTTCTGCATGAGCCAAGAACTCCTATTCTGTTAAACCTGATTATGCTGTAGTAATGGAGAGCTACTGCTTGGAGTACTTCAGTCATCCTGATCAAAGACAGTAAGCTTTTCTCTTCATCTTGCACCACTGATGCAGTGTAGAAATGTCAATAACAGGCAGTGACCAGGTTAGCAATGTGTTGGGAAAACAGCTGTTTTGTATACTGTATCATATGCTTTCTGTTTCTTCTGTTGTTTTAATATGTACTGAAATAAATCAAAAGGCCACTTGTTACCCAAAATTAATTTTTCACCGTTATAGTCTGTTGATTCTCTTGATTTTCTTCTACAGCAGCTACAGCATCACAAAATTATATATATGTGTGTGTGTGTGTGTGTGTGTGTGTGTGTGTGTGTGTGTGTGTGTACAGGAAGATGCCAACAGACAGCAATAAAGAGTGCCAGAGACACTGTGAGTTAATAACACAAAGAGAAGGATCTAGTATTTTTCTGCTACATTTGGCAAGAAAGCAGTGAGTTAATGTTTATTAACAAGTCTGTTGAGTTAAAGGGTTGTCCTATTATCTTCAGATTACTTCTGCTGCTATTTTATTGCAGTTATACCAAGAAAAACCCCAATCTTACTCTTTAAAACTTACCTATTCAACTCTGTATAGTAATTATTATAAAAAAAAAAAGATATGTCCCTCAAAATTTTAAAAATGTCAAAGCTTTATAAAATTATTCTCTATTTCTGACTATCCCAGAAGAAAAAAAAACAAAAGGGAAAAAGACGGGTACATTTAGACTTCTGAACTTCAACCAATAACAGGAAGTAAATCCCTCTTTCCATGGTACTCCCTTGCAATTACATCAAAGAATATCCAATGTTTAATAATGCATATTGACACACAGTGCATAGAATAAATGCTGAATTATTTGCTTTTCTACCTGCTACTTGTTTACAAGTCAATTTCTTGACCTAGGTAATAAAACTTTTTCTTTCTTAACACATTGTTACTAAATGTATTTACTGTTTATACTAGTGAGCTGATCATAAGAGTGTACAGATTGTGTTCTACTATGATTAATCTTTTTGAGGATTCTTCTTTCTTTTTGAGAAATAAATCTTTCCTCTGTGCCATAGTAGATATTCCTATAAAATACATTAATAGATAAAGGATTTTATTGGTCTGCAGTAGGTATCTGCAGTGGTGAAATATGCTGAAAGATATTAGTAGGTGTGTTTTCATCTTATTTTATCTTTCAGGTCACTTAATCTGAGATGCAGTTTCTCAGTAAAGGTGATGATTCTCTTCTGTAGTACATACAAATGAATGATGTGACATGTAAATGTCACAGGATTATCTACACTCAAGTTACATATCAAAAGCATACATTAGGACAACTATAAACATTTTAGAAGATAAGTAAAAACCCTGCATTTATAAAAGGGGAAGGGGTAGACAGTTCTAGAAAATAAAACAAAAATAAAATATGACAATTTCAGAAAGAAAAGAGAACAGTGGTTTCTGCAGGTAGAGAGATTAAAAATCTTCCTAAAAGTAAAAAAGAGATTAGAAGACTTTATCTGGAGAATGTGAAATGTGGGAAAGATTTTTTGATTTTGTTGGTGAAAATATTATTCTTCTCTAGTATTCCAAGTGGTGTCTGTGGTTGTATTGCTTTTAATTTAACCTG
The DNA here is from genome assembly GCF_038088225.1 of Cyrtonyx montezumae. Classification (NCBI taxonomy): domain Eukaryota; kingdom Metazoa; phylum Chordata; class Aves; order Galliformes; family Odontophoridae; genus Cyrtonyx; species Cyrtonyx montezumae. Next base: position 38,715,882 of record NW_027072034.1, on the reverse strand, counting down.
ACACATAGCAGTGTATTGTAATTCTAACAAAATTTAACAATACAGGCCATCATTTTCTATGTCATGACATTTAATGGCATCCAAGCAACAAAGAAGAAAATATACACTGCAATTTGAATCCATCCAGAAACAAAAGGTGACAATCTAATTTAGTGTATTTTGTATATGCATTCGGATTCAGTCACTTAATGACAGAACATTTTTACTGAGATTATGTCTCTTTTAGTGCAAAAATTAGATGATACAAAACCAAAACAGAACTATGCAGCAAATGAGGCTCAGCCTACACAAAAGCTGGATTGTGTGTTATGAATTAGTTAGGACATTGCAAGGGGAAAGGATCTTTGCCAAGATGATGCAGATGAATACGATGCCAGAGAATTCAGTTCAGGTCTGCCTCTGTGAGGTCAGCCAACTCATGAAAATGAGCATTTTCACAGGTACACATTAAGTGCATATTTCTCACATTCTATATACTGCTGAGAAATGAAGATGAAATTAGCAGACATGCTAAATGCTTAATGTCCACAGCTGTCATTTAGCAGGGCTGTGTTTTGGAAAGAGAAAATGACATAAGAAGCAAGGAGTCAAAAATTGGATATTGAAACTTAATGAAGATTTTTGATCTTAATATTTTTGAGCCTTTGTTCCTCATTAATTCTATGTCCATTTTCAATGTGAAAGTCACTTCAGTAAACACTTAAGAAGCTGTGAAATTCCACTGCGGCATCACAGAAGAGAAACCCATGAGTTTACTATTAATATTCTATTTAATATCTGAACAGTACGAAAAAAAAGTAGGACAAGGGCTATACAATGAGTGAAAGAAAATTGCAAAGGAATTTTGAATAGCTCCTACAAGATACATTTATACAGAAACAATGTGGTAGCTTTTATAAAGTAAAAACTGAAATTAAACTTACCTGAATACATTTTTAATAGTTTCGTGTTTCAAGTTAAACAAAACAAAACAAAACAAAACAAACAAACAAAAAAAAACCCTACAGTGAGAACTGTTGTCAGTTGAGTTCTGCTTTCCATTATAAGTATTGTGTTATTTTTTGTTGATCAGCATAGCAACAACAGCATTTTCCATTGTTATTTCACTGTTAAGGTGATTCTCTGGAGAGCAGAGTGGAGGAATTCTGCACATTTCTTTTCTCTTTCCCACTGATGTCTATTCCACATCTCAAAAGCCCTTTGGAAAAACAGTAAAAATGGAAGTGCATTTACTCTACTCTCCCTAGGCAGGAACAGTACAGTCTAAATTCTGTACCTTAGAGGAACTTTGCAGCATGCCAAACAATGTTTAGTAGTCTCGGTGAATATTTCCAGTATTTTTTATATTGGCATTCTAAAATTAGTGAATTTGCAATTATCTTTTAAAGCATCAGTTTAACAATGCAATAGAGCATAAGCTTGGAATAACATATTATATGTGAGATATAGCTCAAGCTGTTACTTGCAGTTTTATGCCAGTCATCACTGAGTCAACATTTCTAATGAGGCACGCTTTTTTTTACTCACATACTCAGATATCTAAGTACAAGAAGTAGTTCTCTGTATCTTCAGTGATGTTTTTATATTTCGTCCAAGATTACGTAAAAGAAGGCATATCCTGTCCAGTGTTCCAGATAAAATTGGGTTATTGCAGTGTGTAGTGGTAATACAGTGGTTCGCCACATTCTCAAGTGTATGAGCACTGAGCGTTCCCCCTAGAAAGATTTGATAAATTCAGAGTGGTGTTGCTGAAATATCCTGATTAATATTGAATGAGTTTTGCAATATAGGGAAATCATTAACATAAATCAATGTAAACTGATGTACTCTACCACAGTTCCGTCTTTGGTTTTTGGTAGAATTTCAGCTCTAAAATTAGAATCCAAGCTTGGCTTTTAAGCTGACAACCCCAAATTGTGTATATGTGAACTGGGTGCCTAAGCATACATAGTAGTCAGTGGAGATACATAATTCAAGTCAGTTACTACAGCTGTAGTTTGTGCTATTTGTAATGCCCTACACTATCTGTCAGTCTCCAACTGCAGTGTGGATGAATATGGATCATTTATAAATAGTGTACCATATCTGACATTTCCAAGCCTCTTACACATGTATATGTAAAAAAATGTATCTATAAACCAATATGTGTGGAAGTAGAAACCAAGTATTTTCAGTATTTTTCTAGAAGATGCATTCATGCAGAGCTTTAGATGCCAGAAGCATGCAATACATGGGATGCATTATAAGGAGGGCTGTGATCTTCATTTCTCCGAAACAACTTCCTTTGATTTCTTTTTTCACTTAATTCTTCTTTGAAGTATTAGATCTGAACCCTTTATTTTAAGCTGTTTGTCACGAAGAGGTTATGTACCAGCCATACTTCTGTAAAACGTACATACTTTATATAATTTAACTTTATTTTTCTTGCTATCTTTGTGATTTATACGACCAAGCAATATTAACAGCACTTGTTTTTAAGACATCTTGCAACCCCAAATATTTTCTAGGCTGTAAACATGAAGAGGTTAGTAAATTCTGCATGAATAGTGAAGCTGCAAGTTGCACAGTTTGTGCCAAACCTGAAGCAATAGAATCGTTATACTGCAGTACTGCATGTTGTGTAGAGAAGATTCCACATACTGTAATGTGTTGCTATTCTAGTAATGTTTCAGAGAGTTTTTAGAAGCACTATTGGCACTGTTCTCTGAATACAGTCATTTGTAAAAATATGCTCTTACAAAATATATAACCATAGCTACAGGCTTCCCAGTTAAGAAAGAACTATAAATTATAAATGAACTTTTCTGCACAAATGAAGTTCAGATCTCTTGAACTGATATTTATAAATGTTGAGGGCATTTGCCAACATTGTTCTGCCTCCTTTTCAGAAACAGTCTTGATGTGTTTGAGGTGCAACACAGTTTCTTTTCCTCCCACCTTCATCCCCTTCCTAGCTGTATTGCAGTGAGGTAATTGTCTGACTTGGATTTGGATTTGTGTTTTTAGGGCAGGAATACAAAAAAGGACTGAAGCCAAAAAGGTACTTGCCAACTACTGCACAGCACCACATCTCTTTTTTATTTCAGACTTTAAAGAAGTTATGATGCTGCATCACTGGCACAAATCATGCAGATAATTGTGTCAGGGCAGGAAACCAGGAAATGGGGATTATGGAGTGGTTTCTCACTTCTTTTCACTTGTTATCTTTGGAAATGAGGAAAAAATCAGATAGAAAATGTGACTTCATATACATCTTTTGATCAAGCACATCTATGTGCTTTACCAAATTTCTATATGTCTTTTTAATTGCTTAGATAGTGTTGGTATTATTTTCATATTTTGTGTGAGAATGAAGTGTGAATGTAAGCAACATATACTTTTCTATTTGTTGTTTGTTTGTCTGTTTGTTGTTTTTTTTCATTTTATGAGTTCTATAGACAACTAGTACACAGAAACATATAGTTTCAAGTTACAATGAAGTATTAATGACAAATTATGAACTATGAAAAATCCTTGGTTACCTGAATTAATATTCTATTCAAGGTCTTGATCCAAGGGAAGACCTCGTCGAACAGATTAACCGTTGGACACAGCATCCTTATAACAAAGTTGAGGAAGTGTGGAATAGATAAATGGACAGTGAAGTGGGTTGAGAACTGGCTGACTGGCAGAGCTCAGAGGGTTGTGATCAGAGGTGCAGAATCCAGATGGAGGCCTGTACTTATCAGTGTTCTTCAGGGGTCAGTGCTGGTCAGCATCTTCATCAATGACCTTGATGAGGGGATAGAGTCCACTCTCAGCAAGTTTACTGATGATACAAAGCTGGGAGGAAGGGTTGACATGCTGGAAGACTGTGCTGCCATTCACTGAGAGAGAGCTGAGATGAAAGGAGAGTTGAGCAAAGGAACCAGATGTAGTTTAACAAGAGCAAGTGTAGTCTCGCACCTAGGGAGGAATAACTGCGTGCACTGGTATGGGTTGGGGGATGACCTACTGGAAAGAAGCTCTGAGGAGAGGGAACTAGGTGTCCAGGTGGATGCCAGGTTGGCCATGAGCCAGAAGTGTGCCCAGGCCAATGGGATCTCAAGGTGTATTAAAACGAAGCGTGGCCAGCAGGTCAAAGGAGGTGATCCTCCCCCTCTACTCTGCCCTGGTGAGGCCTCACCTGGAGTACTGTGTCCACTTCTGGGCTCCCCAGTACAAAACAGATCGAAATCTCCTTGAAAGAGTCCAATGGAGGGCCACAAAGATGATAAAGGGTATGGAACACCTCCCGTATGAGGAAAGGCTGAGACACCTGGGTCTGTTCAGTCTTGAAAAAAGAAGACTCAGAGGGGATCTGATCCATGTCTACAAATATCTAAGGAGTGGGAGGCAAAGTGATGAGACTGAAATCTTCTCTGCAGTGTGTGATGATAGGATGAGGGGAAATGGCCACAAAGTGAAGCACAGGAAGTTTTGCTGAAATGTGCATGGGAACTTCTTCACAGTGCAGTGATGGAGCACTGGCACAGGCTGCACAGAGTGGGTGTGGAGTCTCCTTCTCTGGAGATGTTCAAGATCTTCCTGGACGCCTACCTGTGCAACCTGGTCTTGGGAACTGCTTTGGCAGGGGGCTGGACTCGATCTCTAGATATCCCTTCCAACCCCTACAGTTCTGTGATTCTGTGGTTTGTGAGGGTAATATTTGTGTTCTTTACCAACATTTCTATACCAACTATTCTATGACTCTAAAAAGAGTACCAAATGTGCTAGTGGGCAAGATTGGAATCATCATGCTCTTTAATGATGTATGTGTGTGATAATCTTATGTCTACAGTTATTCACTTTTCAAAAAGATGCATCTCAGTGTCCAGATTTTCTTTTGAGAGGCATAATAAGAATCAGCTACAGTTCATTTAGTTAATTTAGATGGATAAGGTTAACGAGGACATTGGCAGAAAAAAAAAAGATGGATTATTCCAAGACTTCAAGTTATGAAATGATTGACTCCTTCCACATGTAGGCCCAGTCTTTGCCCCAGAATACAGAGTATCCTGAGGAAGACCTCTATTTAGTTGCACGTCCACAGGCAGTACTTTAACTCCGAAAGTGTTTCAGGGTTTTTATTTATTTATTTATTTATTTTAGAAATTAAAAACATAATAACAGTATAGAAAGTAGTATAGATACAGTCGAATATGGAAGTGATTCTAAACAGAAAAATTATTTATTCTCATTCTACTTTTGCTTTTGCCTTGAAGTTATGTTTGTGGAAGTAATCTAAAATACCAACCTAGCCTTATGCATTTAGTAATTCATATGAAATAAAAAAATATATATGTTTTATAACAGTATCACAGATATTCACATTTGGTATCTCACTCTAGATTCAAACAAGGGACAGGTGTTGACATAGATTCCTCCTTATAAGAAAGATATCTGTCTTCCCACTATGATCAGAAGAGATTCAGTCAACACAGTCAACAAACCTAGAGGGATTTATATAAGGAAATTTAAAGTATGAAGTTTCCTAAAGAGATTCCTCTAGTGATATATACTACATGACTTCTCATTGTTAGTCCAGATGGCTACAGGTGCCTTGTGCTATCTGTTGTACCTGCCACTGTCATGAGCAGCTATGTTCTGTTGTACGTTAGAGTACCACTAGTTGCTTAAGTTACAGAATTTAATCAACATTATGTATCTACTTCAAGATAATCTGAGGAGTTCTCTATACTCTGAGGGCTGTCTTGATTCAATTTTCAGTCAGCAGAAGGTTTGACAAGGTGTTTATACTTAAATTACAAAGATACCAGGACTCGATGCACTGAACAAAGCAGGGCTATCCTAAGTAGGTATGACAAAAAATACACAAGAAAGCTGTGGCAGATACTGCTACAACATATAATACTACAGAGTATCTTAAACGATTTCAGGTGCATATACTGAGCCCAGCATCTGAAGTCGTTGTTATTAAAATTGGTAGAATAAAGACTGCATGGACTTAGTTTTCATGTAATTGAACGGCATTACTTCAATGTCTCACAGAGGGGGAAGGGTGTACAAGGAAAAAAGTTGGGCAAATGGTCCTGGGACTGCATTATGTGTGCTCCTTTAATGGGCTGGAGCTTTGGTGTGTGCTGGAGCACTTGAACCACCTGGACTCAGCCATGACTGATGAAGTGGAGGTTCTCCTCCTGCATTAGGCACCCTGCCATCACTCTACTACCCAAACACAGCCAGCTATTCCTAGTACAGCAGTCCAACACAGAACCCAAACTTGATTACTCTTTAACGCATTTCTAGTTTATAGAAATCTGAATAAATACATATGCATGATTACTTATTATAACTGAAAGAGTTTATCTTTTATAAAATTTGTGTACATATAAAACTTACTATATTGCTACACTCATAAAACCAAGGAAGTTTAATAGAAGTATCTCAGCATCTCAAAACATGTAGGATCTCGACCTTAAGCAAAGACTGCAAGTTCAAGTCTAATTACAGCTGCAAAGGGAAAACACGTCCATCTTAAGTTGCATAAATAGGACTGTATTTGAAAATTAGAGAGGTGAAATATGATTTTTCCTCTCAAATATCATGTTCATATATAAGGAGTAAAGCAAACATGACAAAAATCAAGAATAAAGGCTTTTTCTTTTGCTCATGACCTTTTACACCAAATAATTGCTTCAGACAGCAATATAAAACAAGACAGTTGAAATTTACTACACAAAATTGTGTATCTACAAAATCCTTCAGTTTTTGATATTTAGGGCTGCTTTCATAAAAATACTTCCCTACGGGGACAGGCTGAGAGAGTGGGTCACTTCAGCCTGAGGAAGGAAGGGCTATGAGGAGTCCTCATAGCAGCCTTCCAGTACCTTATGGGGGCCTACAGGAATGATGAAGGACTCTTATAAGGGTATGTAATGACAGAAAGAGGAGAAATGGCTTTAAATTGGAAGTGGATAGATTTAGACTAGATATTAGGAAGAAATTCTTTACTGTGAGGGTGGTGAGACACTGCAACATGTTGCCAAGTGAGGTTGTGAATGCCCCCTACCTGAAAGCATTCAAGACCAGGCTGGATGGGACTTAGAGCAATTTTGCCTAATGGGAGATGTCCCTGCCTGTAGCAGGGGGTTAGAACTAGGTGATCTTAAAGGCCCCTTCCAACTCAAACCATTTTATGATTATGATTCTATGATTCTATGATTCTGCGATTCTATGATCTTTCATTTGTAATTCATTGCTTGATCAAGTCTTTTTTCTGCTCTCGAGAATCTTTGAAATCAAGGTATAATGAATGATATGCCTGTGGTCCAGACATATGTACACTAAAATGCACTGCACAGCAGGTAACTGCTGGCATTTTCCTGCTTTTAGCTACCTTCGATCAGAACATGCTAGTCAATACTTTCTGAGAAGAGAGAATTACTCTACCTTTATTTTATATGTTGTTAAAATCTGCACCAGTCAAAGAGATAAGAGTGGAGAGATTCAAGCAGCAGTAATCCTGTTTCCAATCTCAAATTGGACAGATATCTTTATAGAAGATATGTAATATGATTATTGATATTTATATTGATTTTCTTTTAATAGGCTAAAATGACAAGTAAATATATTATTTTATCCTTCTTCATGTGGAAATCTGGTTCAGATTCTTAGTCTCTCCCATTTTCACCCACCTTCCTCTCCACCTTTTATTAACAATTTTTACTCTCAAGTTAGTATAGTATTAGTGATTGCTCTCTTACTTTCTTTTATTTTTCACTTTTGTTTATTGAATTCAATTTAAATTGCATTTTACCTCTCTCCGCATCCTGGGAACCAGTGCAATCTATCACAGTGAATTTCTCTTCATCTTTATTTAATACTCAGACCCAATCCAAATAAGAAAGTTTAGGTAAACCTATCCATGCTGGTACTTAGGCTACTCATAGGAATAGCCAAAACATAGCCAAAATAAACATCTTTGGAGCAGACAAAGAAAGGTGATGAAGAGTTTGGAAGTTAATGTGGTTCTTTGACTGAAGTCAGAGTCATAAGTCCCATGCATTTTCATTTCAAGTGTGGAAAATATAATCTGTTTATGATTCTCAGGGCTGCCTGGAAGCATCTTTTGAAGAATGGTGCTCATCTAAAGACTGTAATTGTGATGCACAAGATTCGCTTCTCTTTATTTATTTTTTTTTTGTTGTTTGCTTGCTTCTTTTTTCTTTTTCTTACTACCTCCAATATACTATAGTAGCTGGTCCTGCACCTTAATCCTTTAGCGTGTCAGAAAATTCCCTGGTACTAAATTTTGTTGTCTGTTTTGACGCTGTCTGTTTTTATGCTGACTGTTTTACACTGCTTCTACTCTAGCGAAAGAGAAATGATTAAACAATGTGAAGGAAAGAAGAGTCACTTATGAGTCTCCTGCCACTTCTTTCCAAGAGTGCTTGTTCCTTCCAGCATTTCTGGATTGGGTTGGAGGAAGAATGGACGCTTCTAACATATAAACTTTAGCCAAAACTATCCTGAACTACTGTTACACCTTGATGCTTTCTGTAGTAAATTTCAGCTAGGAAATGGGCCTGTCTTCATCACTGATCAAATAGCTTAGTTGTAACCAAAATAACTTTGAATGGAGGTCTTTATGCCTCAGGGTGGAGTATTGTAATGTATCTCGCAACACTACCACCAATGTTATTTACATAGAAAAATTTATTTTCCTCCTCTCATAAAGTACTTTAGAGAATGGCAACCATATTGTGACAACAATTAAATAAGAGCGAGGAGACATTCCCAGTATTCATGACCAATTTCATTATTTATTTAGGAATTGAAAGGTTTGTAGTTCAATTTGAAAAGGAAACCAAGTAGAATTTAGCAAATAAAATGCGGCACAAAGTACAGTGAAAACGGATTAGGGATTGTGTTCTCAGTAAACAATTCACTTTGACTGTAATTTATTCATGAAATGACTCAGCAGTCAAGTTTGGTAATTTCTGTTTATGTTTTGTTTGGGTGATGTTTGTTCCATTTGATTATCCACTCATTCAAGCAATGTACCTAAACATGCCTGGGAGATATTTTCTGTTAAACACTTTGCATCTTGACAAACTAGAAAGTTCATTCTTTCTCTATGAGAGTATAATATAGAAAATCTGTAGGAAATGGACTAGTAACAATAAGAATGATCTATCCATAAAGAAACAATTCTATAACTTTATGCTGTGTTTATTACTTTATTTTCTCACAGATCTGATTGGTGAATGCTTTCTTTTATTATTTTTTTTTTTTATTATTTTTATTTTTATGTAAACCAAGAGGGAAACATCCAAGAAAAGTCTACGATCCAGGACATCATATGAACAACAGCTAAAACACTTAACATGGAGGACTGACTTCAGCCTCTTGCCCTGCTAGATGAACACGAAATTCTATACTAAACCTAAGTCCTGAAAAATCCTAAAGTGGTAATACAGGAATGATGTAGCCAAAATAATAACTACAGAGCTGTCAGGGTGTCCTGATTTTATCAATATTCCATATCAAGACATCATGCAACAAACTGTTGGGTGCACAGTGCACTGCAGAACTGTACTTCCCAGTTTTCCAGCAGTTCTAACAGTCCAGGTGGAAGATACACTGAGATATTCTACTTTTTCCAAGAGCCTCCAAACAATTTCAAATTCCAGGTGATGGAGAAGAGCTTTCTTTTTCTTCTAGGAGCATCAGGGAGGGCCTGCTGATAAAGACTCACATTGACTCTCTGTCCCCTCCAGTTTTTTGTTTTGTTTTGTTTTGTTTTGTTTTGTTTGATCATTATTATTAATTATTCTTTATTATTTTACATTCATTTTAATAAATTAGTTTCACCTGTCTCAATCAGGTTTTTAGCTCTTCCTTCCACCGTATTTCTCCTGAGGGGATCGAGGGGTGCTGTGTGATTAAATCTTCAAACCACTAAAAAGGGATAAAAAATTCAGTAGAAAAATAAAGTAGGAAAATCCTCTAGTACAGCTGGTCAAGAAGATTACGAGAATGTCCCAAAAGCTGGGAATTCTGATATTCAGTACAAGTAAGTACAGCTTCTTTTCTGCCTGCACCTAAGAAAAAATCTACAACTTCCTACTAAGAAATTGCTTTGCTCTGCAAAGAAATGGTGCAGCAGGGCAGTTCTAGAGGCTATTTGCCAGTCTTTTCAGAATTGATTCCTAATTTTTTCTGCCCTTACAGGTTTATAGTCACACTTTCCTTTCCATTCCTGGGCAGAGCTCAAAGCTAGTAATCTTATTCTCATTTCTATTCATAAATTTCTGAGTTACATCAGGGTCACAATCTCTGACTTGGGAACTGCAATGATACAATGCAATTCAGTGTATGACAGGGAAGTATAAACAAAAATAAAATGTTTATCTTCAGATATATTAATTTCAAAGTGTAGACAAATAACATTGATGCAACTTTTCCTAGTAAATATTTGATCTCTTCCTATATAAATGTTTAAAACAGCAAGATACCAAAATATCATTTATCATTAGTAGGATATGCATTTTAATGAAAATATTTTTCATGCCACCGAAGCATTTCACTCAAGTAACTTGGTATATGCATGCACACATTTAATTATCAATTCAATGTTCTAAGACTGTAAGAAATCTCGATAAAATAAAGGAAAAAATAAAACTGTTTTGGACTTTAATCAATCATTTATGCAATTACAAGAAATCAATCAATCTAAGATATCAGTCAATCATTCTGTCTACCTACCTACCTACTTACCTATAAATCAAGTGGTCAAGTACAAATTTGAGCTACAGCTCTGCAAAAACAATCCCTTTAGCTAAGTTTATATATATACACCTAGGCAGATATTTTTATATATACATTTCTGCACTGAAGCAGAATTTTTGCCAAATAAAACTGCAGATTGGTGATTTCAATTTAGATATCTTCATTGCTACTTCATGTTTTGTATACAACGTTGATTAACTTGAGAAATACTAAAAATGAATAGAAAAATAGGCACTATATTTCAATTAAGAGCTTATTTTCAAACTTTTTTTTTAGTGAATGAAACATTAAAAATATTCTGATGAATTGGATGACATATTGCAGAGCAGCAAGAACCAGCAAAACAGGTGCAGTCTTGAAGATCCTTAGCCCTAAGTAGTGCTTTATTTCCACCAAAGCAATTAAGTATTAGCATTCTTATGTTTTTCAGTTTCTCTAGAACTTTATTTTAAGTTGTATTCTTTGTGCACTTTCCTTCCTGTTTGCTTCATCAGTAGTGATTTAGATTCTATGCTAAGTTGTCAGAGAAAATATTGGACAGAACCATGTCTGATACTGACTTCTTCAGTGCACTGTATAAAAGAATCATAGAAAGTTCAGAAATAACTAACCTGTCCATTACCCAGCTCATGACCTACTTGTTGTATGATTCAATCCTTTCATTAGATTGTCATATAGTATTAAGTCAAATGCTTTGTGAGATTTCAGCTCTATTTACCAAATCCATAATCTTATCAAGGCTGACAGTGAAATCAGATTTGCTTGACAGGATTTATATTCCAGTAAATCATGTTGACTATCAATAATTATATTCTCACTATTTAAATCATTATGCTCTAAATCCTATATCAGTTTATCTCCAATATTGTCCAGGGCTTATTCCAAGATGTTTTCAGATAACTCCCATGTTTCTTGAATGGAATTGGTCCAGATCTTCTTGGTTGAATTTATATGTAGGATGTGTAAGATGTGGCTTCACACTCAAAGTTTGATAAAAACGTTGGGTAAAAGAACATGAAGTTATTTTTTAAAAATAAAATAAAATAAAAAAAGTTGAGAGGAATGAGTTGTTGGATGCTCTTTCCAGATTTTTCCCCAATCACCCTTAGCTGCTCAGAAACATAGACTGCTATCAGGTTTACTGTAATTCAAAAGCCAGTCAGATAATTTGAATCACTTGGGGTATTTCAAGACAGTCGTTTACTATTGTCCAGAAATGGCTGCTGTTGTAAATTATCTTTTCTTCAGGGATAAAGCTGCAGGAGACACAGGTCACAGTCAATATTTCTTAAAACATCTTACATTTATTAAGCTGTTATTATTAATAGAACCCCATTTTTAAAGTGAATCATAATTACTAGTGTGAGTATATTTTATTCAGAAGAAACAAAGTCCACAGAAATATATATACAATTCCCCTCAATGTCCACTCTACATACCCTAACAGATCACAATGTAACATTCCCAAAATTTTGTAGTAGGTCTACTTAGATTTCAAGAAATCATTTCACTTAAGGATTTTGTTAATAAATATCAATATGACCTGCTCTAAGTACTCTGAATTTGGCTACAATAATTTCAAATATAAATTGTTAAATTGAATTTGTTGTTATGAAAAGCTTTGATTCAAAATCAGAACAACATGACCTCAAATTTAGATATTCTTGCCTGCTCTACTTGAGTTCAAGAAGCATTTTGACAGTACTCTCAGAAATATGTTTTGACTTTTGGGTAGTCTTCACTGAAGCCATGCACTGGATTCTATGATCCTTATGGATCTCTTCCGACTCAAGATATTCTGTAATTCTATGATTCTGTGCTTTGGCCAGGTGGAAGCTAAAGAAAGTAGACAAGTAGATAGGACAGCAGCAACCCAGAGACATAGACATACTTTAAAGAAGTTAGTGACAGGACTGACAAGACCTGGTATTTAGTTTCTCCACTCAGGGTAGAAAGGACAGCACCTGCACAGTTACCTGTTCCTTTTAGATTAGTCATTGCAACCCGCTTTCAACTTGTAATCTTTTCCTGTTTTTTTGTTTTGTTTTGTTTTTGTTTGTTTGTTTTTGTGTTATACATTTATTAGTAAAGATTCTAGTGTCATTGTTTCTATTTTTGATGATCCTGTAAAAAAATGCTTTATACTCTGTACACAGATTTTTCATACATGTTACTGATTTTTGCTTTGTATTTAAAATTACTTACTCCAGTCTTTAAATGCTTTGACCAGGTATTGGGTGACCACTGAAATATATTTCCTAATGCCTTACAGTCAGAACACACACCGCTTATGTATCTCAAACACTACACTGAAATTTTTGTGATTTGAATATTCTCATTGTGCATTGACTTATCTGGCTGTTATGAGACCACAGATATCTCATTGTAACGCATGTAGGCCCAACTTTCTCTTTCAGTTATTCCAGCCCTTCATAACAAAGTTGTAAAAAATTAAACACGTGCTTCTTATTCTTCTTTCGAAGGGTATCTTCCACTAACTTTCTAACACAGTCAGATCGCACTCAAGGAATTCAGACTTCCTGATTGCCCTGTGTGCAAAACTATTAAACAACTTTGAATGTGAACTTTAACCTTTATAGTAGCATTTGGCTTAAATGTAGATGAAAAAAAAAAGTAGTGCACTTTTAAATTTAACACTTAGATATTTGTTGCTGCTATAAATTAGATATTAAATACCATACAATTAATATTTATCATCCAGAAATCATGTATTTATGCATTATGCAATAAAATAGTGACTGCCTGGGATATTTCTACCAGATAGAATAATCTTCACTCTCTGATGATGAGTCAGTGGCAGTGAAACCAGAAAAATTGTCCATAGTGACAAAATTGTCACAAAACAAAATAATAAAAACCAGGTGTTTCTGAATCATGAGAACTTTTGAGCTCTAGTAAGAATATAAGCCATCTTACAATGGGCTCCACCTCAACTAAATTCCTCACCAAGTCTCATTCTATTAGCATCTTTCTATATTAAATACTTTGATAACTTCAGGTTTTCCTGTTCACCTTGTGGGCCTTTACCTGCATAAGGCCAGAAAAAGATATTATCATTTATGTTTTAGAAGCGAAATACTTTTTAATGCAACTATAAACATTTAGAACCTTCGTTTCTCTATACTTTCACTTAGATATGTGAACACTGTATTAGTAGAACTTCCTATTTTCTGCATTGTTTATTTACTTACATTTGCAACCTGGCTGCCTTTCAAATGTTAATTAGCAGAAAACAATTGGCTTATATCAGTAAAAAATATTAACACTGTGGAAAAAAAATTAAAAGAGACTATCAGGATTGCATAGCAATCTCAGAAGTTGTAGTCTTTTATATATATTAAGAAAAGGTTTGCAAAGTTGAAACTGAACATTTCTCTTAAGCATCCAGATTCAGAATGTTCATGTTTAAGATGGATTAGCTTGAAACTGTAAGAGGATTTAGTTAGATGGTGCTGTTGTTTCCCATTTCTCCAGTTTTTGAGCAAAAGTGTTAAAGTATGCTGGTTAAGAATTATTCTCTTTGCACATAGCAAAAAGAGAATACGTATTTTTTTCCCCATTTAATGTAATTGTGTAATCTTGTCATATGAAAGTGGTTATTTCTGCAAGGACTTACATATGACAAAGTTTCCCAAGAGCTAGAGGCAATATATCTCATCAGAGAATTGTGTCTAAACCAGTGAACCTAGTTTAGTATGCCAAACAGCAGAAAGCAGATCCCTTTCCCAGCCAGCACACTACTTTTTTTTTTTTTTTTGAGGGGGAGTGTGGGGTGGGATTCAGAGCTGCCTGAATGCACACTGCTTCTTATGAACAGAGTTTTCCTCTTGTTGAACTCTCAACCTGACAAACCTTAGCTCTGCCCTGTCATATGCTGACTGTTATTGTTCCTCATTAGTCCAAGCCTCTCTAATTCACATATTATTCTCAATTCTTAACGTTCATATAATCCACCCATATTTTAATTTTTAATCCACATAGCAATTTCAGTATTTTAATGTCACATAGAAAATGATACCAGCTCAAGTGCTCTGTCACCATCAAAGGAAAGAAGTTCTTCCTTATATTTGAACTTCCTATGTTCCAGTTTGTGCCCGTTGCCCTGCTGCACACCACTGAAAAGAGTTTGGCTCCATCCATTTGGCTCCCACACTTTGGGTATTTATAAATAGTGATGAGATCTCCTCTCAACCTCCTCTTCTCCAGACTGAACAGCCACAAGTCTGTCAGCCTTTCCTCATATGGAAGATGCTTCAGCCCTCCACTGGACTTTCTCTAGAAGTTCCCTCCTTCTCAAACTGTGGAGCCCAGAACTAAACACAGTACTCCAGATGTAGCCTCACCAGGGCAGAGTAGAGGGGGACGATTGCTTCCTTTGACCTGCTGGCCATGTTATTCTTAATGCACCACAAGGGAATTTTCATTTGGCTCATGGACAACCTATTTTCCTCCAAGATACCCATACTCTTCTCCTCAGAGTTCTTTTCAAGCAGGTCATCCTCTATTCTGTACTGATACATGTGTTTGATCATGTGCATGTGCAGAAACCTACACTTGCCCTTGTTGAATCTCATCAAGTTCCTCTCCACCCAGCTCTCCAGCCTGTCCAAGTCTTGTTGAATGGCAAAACAGTCATCTTGTGTGAAGTTAGATAGTTCTGAGCTGAAGAATGATTTTCAGTCAATGCTTAGGAATTTAGTGTTTGCAAACTTTTACATATAAATAGCTCTCAGGAAATACGATACTCAGAAATCATTTTATTATGTATAACAAGAACGTTAAAATAACATAAAAAGAATAACAAGTCTTGTTAGTACTATCTGTCTCAGAATTATGTCTAGGATATCAAATGAACCTGAAAATCTGTTTTTAGTGCAGAATATCTGTTTTTAGTGCAGAATAAACATAACAAAGATTCATAACAAAGATTAACTCTTAGTTGATTAACCTGCAGAAAGTTCAAAGATTAAAAAAAAATCAGATGAAATATAAAATTTGAATTTCATTTAAAAAGTTTATTTATTATTTTTAAATTACTGCTTTAGTATTTGTGGCAATTTTTTATGGATTTATTTTTTTCTTTGACTGTAGACTTGGCTAAAATTTTATTAAAGGTACACACACAAAAAAAAAAGCAACAAGAATGTTTCATTTGTGTAGGAGTTCTTATTATATGCATTACTTTGCTGACACTAGGGATACAAATGGAGTGACAGTAGCTAGGGTTTCTTAGCACAGCTGTAACTTGAGGTCAGCTGTGGCAGCTGGTCTTATTAGAAGAACTTTATTGATATTCTGCTGGTCAAAATGGAAATATGTTTATGCTGAATGCTTTTAAAGATTTTTTATACTGTCTTACGCATACAAGTTAATTCCAGCTAGCTGAGCCATATCTATACAGTCTTGAATATAATAGTTAAATAGAAATGTAGTCACTCCATCTTAAAGTGTGCTCTCATGTGTAATATGACAATTATTAAAGAGCTCTGAGGTGAAAATCTGGAATTCAGAAATCATTTATCTAGATCAAACTGAAAGATATTAATATTGACCATTATCTGTCAAAATGCCTCTGCACAAATTAAAACTCAGCTTTTGCATTTATGATTTAATAATAGTAAGGCTTTATTATCAAATAACGCTGCTAAAATGTAGGTGTCTGAAATTTTCATTTTCAGGTCAATCTCTATGAGTAAGAATCAGGGGGAGGGCCAACAGGACAGACATCCTGGTGGGGGTCTGTAATAGTCTGTCTGACCAGAATGAAGAGACGGATAAGATATTCTACTAGACTCTATCAGAAGCTGCACAATTGCCAGCCCTTGTTCTCATCCAGGACTTCAAATTCCCTGATATATATTGGAAAAGTAATGCAGGAGGTTTCTACAGTTTGTGGAAGATAACTTCCTGACACAGCTGGTAAGAGAGCCTAACAAGGACAGAGCCTCACTGGACCTGCTGTTCACAAACAAAGGACTGTCGAGAAATGCGTGGATCAGGATGGTAGACTTCTCTATTATAGATGAAGTCAGGAGAGGGGTCAGCAAAACTGCTACCTTGGACTTCTGGAGGGCATACTTTGAACTGTTCAGACACAGATAAGGAGAGTCCTTTAGGACCTAACGGGTAAAGCGGTAGAGGAAGGCTGGACAATCCTCAGGAAGGAATTTGTAATGACATAGGACCAGGTTGTCCCTGAATGTCATAAGTTAAGCCAGCAAAGAAAAAGATCAGTATGAATAAACAAGGAACTTTTGCTGAGACCCTGGACAAACAGAAAGATAGTCTATCTTTTGTGGAAGAAGGGACAATTTGGAGAGAGTACAAAGACGTTGTTAAGATATGCAGAGAAAAATCTAGAAAGGCAAAATTCCAGCTTGAACTCAACCTGGCAACTGTAGTAAAACAGAACACAACACTTTTTTACAAATTATATTATCAGTAAGAGAAGTACTAAGAAGAATCTCCATCACGTACTGAATGTGGCAGGGAACATGACCACTGAGAATAATGAAAAGGCTGAAGTTCTCAGTACTTTCTTTCTATCTGTCTTTATATTCAGACCAGTTATCCTCAGGGTACTCTACTCCCTGACTTGGAAGTCTGGGATGGGGAGCAGAATAAACCGCCAACAGCCAATTTTCCCTGGAGGTGTTTAACAAATCTGTAGATATGATACAAAAGAACATGGTTTAGTGGGCAATATTGGGGGTAGGTGGATGGTTGAACTAGATAATCTTAGAGATCTTTTCCAACCATAATGATTCTATGATTTTATGATCCATATTCTATCAGTTATGTCTGCATAGCAACGCAGATTCAACCAAACAAACAAGACTCCTCTCTTATCTGAAAATGTACACATCTCTCAGAAATTAATTTTTTGAAGATTTTATGGGTTGTTTTGTGGTGTTTTTGTTTTTGTATTTTCTTCAGTCAACTTTGGGAGCTGACTGACAACCATTTTTGTAGTTATGTTATGCAAAGTCATGAATGTACTGTTACCAATTAGTAATTTAAGTGTATACAGTTCTACAGTATTATTTTTCAGGTTCAAAAGCCCATGAAGACAAAAATAATATGATAAACAAAAAGAAGAGTTTATTTCTCATCTTATTTAGTTCAGGTTTTGATGAAGTTACATTCAGCTACACATCATCCCAGGGAAACAAACAAACAAACAAACAAACTTGTAATTTATTTCCTATTGTTTTTTGACATCACAATTAAATGTCGTCATCTAGGTATTATCATTTTGTAGAAGATAAATTTCAAATGAATTTAGTAGGTCGAATGTTCTTCACAAGGAAGGACATGGCTCACTTGTAAGTGGGTTATAAACAAACAGTATTTGTTCTAATACAGGCAAGAAACTCACATCTTCAGCTGAAGACTAGTGTGTGCTCAGAGCTTGGAGAAGATAGTTTAGAGAACAGTGATTCTGAACAAGATTTTGAGCTGCACGATGGATAACTTCTCAGTGCATATCTGTGGAAAAACAGGTTATGGCCTGCTGCCCTTTAGAAGGTAAAGTCTGAGCTATTCTCTGATTTCAACACACTTAGGAAATCATGATCACCTGGGGAGAATTCAAAAGACAGAAGAGGCAAATTGGAAGGTTGGAGACAACATGTCATGGAGGAAAATCTCAGCAATAATATTTGATGTACTTACTTTTTTATTTTGTTGTTAAATTCCTCTCTCTAAACACTCACAGGAAAATTACCAAAGTTAAAGCACTTTAAAATTTCGTCCTACGAACTATCATAATCCAGTATTTATTAAAAGAAACAAATCATATATTTTAGACAGGTAGAAGGACAAGTGCAACTGTGATCAGATCACCCACTGGAAACAAAGTAATTAGCACTCAGGTGTCAACGTCACCTCAGGAAACTCTTTCTTTTCTTATTCCACAAACAATATAATGCTTTACAACTACTTTAAGAATTTTTGTTTTCTAAGAAAAAGCTCTTTCCATTTAAGCTTTGATTTTTTCATTTTGAATTGGTCTTTTTTTCTGTGATAGACTCACAGAAAATACAAACAGTAAGTTGAAATTGTTAAAAGTTAATAGTTGAATATTTGAAATAGTTGAAAGTTCCAGGAGCTTTAGTAACCAGCAAACATTGTTTCCATTATACATTACTCATCCCATCTAAGTATTAGTTTTGCAGAGCAGGTTACAGGGAATGATGGTGGAGTTTTTTCTGATGGGTTTTCTCTTATCATTGTCTCATTGTCTTCCTTCAGATCACAGGTAGTCACTGCAACTTCAAAAGTAAATTGGGCTGTACTAGAAGACACTCACCCAGGATAAAAATAAAAATAAAAAATATTAAAGAGATTTACTGGTCTAGGCATCTTTGTGGAGGGGATATTCCATCTCAGGGACTTCCACAAAAGAGAGTTACTTCAGAAGGTCATGATTAATGCCTCCCAATCCTGTTTAACCGATCACTACTTGGGATTTTTAATTTGTTTTCTTCAGGGTAGAACTTGAATCTACATCAGTAGGTAAATCCTACTAATGATCCAATCTGTCTATAAAGATTGCATAGAAGAGGTCATATGCAAGAAGAAATGAATGTGAGATCTGACCACAGACTGACATCAAACTAGCTTAAGTAATCACAAAAACCCATAAGTTGGTTTAAAGGATAACCTTGGCCTGCCCAGAAAACACTGTGGTACATTAAATACATCCATTTTCTGTATAGCTATTAATCCAGTTTTATGTTTGCAATTACACAGCAAGAGATGAAATCTCCCCTGAGAACATTTACTGGCACTGAACTATGAATGAGGTTCCCAGCTGCAGAGCAATGAGATCTTCCCCTTCCTCCAACTCAGCAGCTGAATTGTGGAGACAGTTTGCCCTAAGAAGCCAGCCCCCTACTAATATTTCTTAATGCTTTGAAATACAAGACAATTTCAGCCCTCAGTATTTCTACTATCTCTGTAAGGTTACACTACTGAATTTCTTTAAGGTGTTTACATCATTCTGAATAATACTTAGTATTCACTGAATAGTATCTTCTATTTTCACTGTCTTAATTTCACTGTCTTAATGTCAATATTCAAGAATACTTTGATTTCTTAGGAAAGTCTTAGTCTTATTTTGTTCTCAGCTCACATCTTGGGGTCGATATGGTTTTCTTACTTTAAAGCATCTGTATAATGAGACTTAAACATTTAATGCTATAAATTTAATCAAAGAGACTGCTTCCAAGAGATGAGTATGATGAATTTAAATCATCCATTATTTTTCTTAAGGTGATCAATGCAGTAACTCTAAATTTCAGTCTCCGTTTCTGCAAAGACTACTACTGAGACAAAATCAGTTCTCTAAAAACCACTGAAAAGCAAGAGGCAAAAATTAACCTTTCTGCCCAGTTCCATCTTTGCATGAATACACTGGAGATGGGTTTGCACAGTTCTAAAAATTTCCTTGCCTGCACAGTTTCAGCTGACTTGAATGGTAAAATGTATCTATTGCTTTCTTCTCTCCAGTAACTTTAATTTGCAAAAGAGTTGACCTTGCCTGTAGCTTGGTTACAGCCCATTGCATTTATGACATAGCCTGCGTACAGGATTTGCATAGACTAATTGTATTCTCAGATCTTCACCTTCCTAGTTTTTCTCTCTCTGAAATTTGTCAAAAGAAGATTTTGCCTTAGTTTCGGATTTCTATAATTCAGTAGTTACTTAAAAATACTACATATTCAGAAACTTACATAGTGATGATACAGTGTTTTACCCCTTGTATCTGAGAGAACTCATATTCCATGTGTTCTGGCATCTGTTCATTTCACCCCATTATTACCTCAGAGGGAGATTCTGGAAGTAGCTGGGGAGTTTTCAGGAACTGTAAGAACTAAGGATTAAGAAAACCCCAGGAATTCCTTTGTCATCTAGAAAATTAGGGGGGGGGGGGGTTGTTTGTTTGTTTGTTTGTTTGGGTTTATTCATTCATTTATTTATTTATTTCACATTTTCTATTATTCTTGATGCTTAAATACAGGCATCATTCTCTCCCAAGCACCCTGTATTGATGAGAATTGTGTGAGAGAACTTCATCTTCAAGCACAATCTGAAAACAAAGTAACATTCAGCTGAAATGAACACATTCAAGTGCAGGGGATAGTAAGCAATTCCATAGTGAGCTGAGTGAGAGACAGCTGAGTAGCATATTCTTCAAGTGCTTCCAGATGTGTGGGTTAAATTCTGTAGCTGCCAAATCCCATATATCTTTTCTTAATTGCCATAAATGGAACCATTATAAAACATTAGCTTGCAGGCACATCTGTGTGCAAGAGCAGTAATTTGAAGTACTGGTTCACTAAACTTTTGCTCTCTCATCTTGCATGTGAGAGCACTGCAGAATTTGTGAAGGTTCTATGCCTACTACAGTAAAAGTTTCTTGCTACAGCTGATGATCACTACTCCAAAGATAAGTCTATCTCTTCATTTTTTTTTTTTAATAGCAAAGCCTGCATGACTGTGCGGATATTATGTTATACTAGTCTTGCTTGGAAAAATCAGAAACACAAAATTTCTAAGCGAATTTTAATTTTAAAGTGCTTGTTTTTAAGTGAGAGTAGAGAATACTTAATTTCTACACGGATCAACAAGCATTGAGTAATTTTAATTCTGGACTTGTACGTCAGTTTTGCATGGCACATGATGCTGAAGTCATTCAGAGCACTTGTGTGGCTCCTGTTCCCTAACCTACTTTCCCTGTAATCAGTTCAACTGAGGTGGAGCCATTGCAAGTTAATTCTTGATGCTATCTATTAGAATTCAAAAAGAATGTGCTGGATGTTGAGAGATAGTTGTTTTACCATTATGTCTTTTGCAGGATTGATGTTCTATACATCTTTACAAGTCAGCACACCTAAAAATACCTCTTCATTATCAACCACACTTTTGCTGTATTATAATGGAGGCCTGTAGCTCTCCACCTGGGTCCTGCCAGCAGGTGCACCATGTAATGTGCATATATACATGCATGTCCAGCTATGCAAAACACTGGCGGGCACACTTAGTATCCATGGCATGAAGACACAAACACACACACACACACACACACGGAACTTCCCTGTGGCTGGGAACAAACTCTCTGCTGCTGACACCAGTCATTAAGCTCCCAGTATCCCCACTGGTGGCTCTAGCCTGCATTGGCAATGGTTATGCAGATACACTGCATGTACCCCATGTGTCTGGCTTCCACCCTAGCCTCAGCCATGGGTGCCATGCTCAGCCTTGCCAGGCACAAGCACAGGGGACTGAAAACCTAGTCCCAGGAAAACTAGCAGAAACAGAACTTAATGTAGAGCATGTAAAGCAGGCATGGCTGGGCATGTCAATTGACCTGCTCCTGGTCACACTGCCAGACACTTTAATCCTTTTTCCCTATGTTTCTCCACACTTGTTCGTCCGCATACAACCTTGATCTCTTCTTTTCTTGCATTTAGTCCTTACCCTAAGCACCCCAGGGTGCCCCTCTTCTTCATAAGTACTGCCATTCCTGCAAATAGGACCATGACTCCTTGTGCTTCCTGCCTGCCCTGATATGTTTAATCCTGGTGTCTCCACTCATTGGTGAATTGCTACCTGCAGGCATCCTGCATGCAGACCAAACAAACATTTTGTAACCCTGATTGTAACTGTATTTCTTCTATGTCAGAGTATTCTTCTGTGTGATTTTAGAGTTGTAGATGCATTTCAAGAGAAGAAGGCATTAATTCAGAAAGAAAAGCCAAAACTGCTTTTGTGGAGATTGATTGTTACTGTTCTCTGGAAGGCCTCTGGTTCTTAGGGAATGTAAAATTCTGTGGAAAATTGCATAGCTTTCTTTGTTGGCAGCCTCACTGTACAAAATTATTCACTAGAGCTTCCTTATTATCTGCTGTAGTACTTATATCTGCTTATTTGAGCAATCATTAGGATTAAAAATCTAGGAGAGTACTAAACTTCCTTTCAGATGTTGATAGTACTTCTGCAACAAGGACTCTCAACTTCTGATCCATAAGAAAAAAAATCATAAATTTTATTACACCACTGCCTATTCAATGGAGAAAAAGTAATTCATGTATTTCATCAAGACATTCATCAGTAGTTCTTCCTTTTCCCTTTTGTTAAGAGAATTGTTAATAAATAAGTTAATATATGCAGAATTTCCATCTGCACCGTGCATATTGTTACTTGAAACTGCACATGTATTGCCATGACCAGTGGCTCATAGCTAGGCATTACATTTTCTTCCATGTTTTTACAGGGGGCTTTTAAAGCCCCTCATGTAAATTAGCAGGGTAAATAATCAGCAAATGCTGATGAACTGTCAAATGAAGCAATTTAATCAAAACAACAAATCAAGAATAACATGAAAACTGGGACAGGGTTTTAACAAGTACCACTTGTACAGCTTTCGTCTCATTTCTCTTCATAGACTGTACTTTAGTTTGAACATCAAAAATCTGGATACCAGTCATAATTGCAACACGAGGCTTAACAACTTTTTTTAAAGAGGAGTGAAGCTGATGAGTACGACTCATTCTCTGAGTACTCTAATCAGAAAAAATTATCCTCTGATGAGGAAAAGTTTTTAAAATTAAAGGAATGAGGAAAAGAAAGGATGCTAAGACTACAGATGTGATAAATAACTGGGAAATGCTAATGTCATTTGTCAAGAGTGCCTAGACTGCTAATATCACCTTAACAAGCTATACGAGTGGTACAGGCATAATGTAAGGATCGTGCTATAGCAGGGACAGCCAATGAATGAAAAAGTAAATTGAGGTGTGTTGGATGCCTCAAAAAAGTACTATTTGCAGCAGAATACACTGCTTCTCACCTTTCAGTGTTCCATGTTAAGAACATTTGTTGAGTTTAAGAACATATGCAGGGGAGAAGCATTCTGAGGATCATTTAAGCATGACCACTCAGTTTCAGTGTTCTGGATTAGAGACTGTAAATTAGATGAGTCCCCTGTGGGTAAGCTTTTGGCATCTATCAAGTTTTGGTGGAAAATTAAAATTGCTGGTAATGATATGCTAACCAGCAACATACAAACAAATATTTTCACTGCTAGGTTTTCACAAGTAGCTAAGCAATAACTGAAGAGTATGTTCTGGGAAGACACAGTAGAGAAAGTTGCAGGGGAACATAAGGAAACCAGCCTAGTTGTACAAGATGTCTGTTCCACTATACATATGCAAATCCAGCTCAGAAATGATGTGAAAGTAAAAATCGCTTCATCAGATAGCATAAGGAAAAGTAAACAAATAAATAAAACACCTCTCAGTGTAATGTAACAAGAAAAATGAACTCATGAACAGCTGAGCTTCAGTCCAAGAAAATACTGTCTGAAATGTTTAAGTCAAAAGTGATCACAGTTGATCATGTAATGCAAAAGTGACTAATACAAAATCACAACTATAATCTGTGTGTATTAAAACTCCTGGCCTGGGTTGAAAAGGACCTCAAAGTTGTCAACCACTAGAGCAGGCTGCCCAGAGCCACATCCATCCTTGCCTCCAGGGAAGGGGCATCCACAACCTCACTGAGCAACCTGTTCCAGTGCGTCACCACCCTCTGAATGAAGAATTTCCTTCTAATATCTAACCTAAATCTCCCCTATCTTAGTTTAAAATCATTCCCCCTTGTCCTATCACTATCAACCCAGTGACAGGACAAGGGGGACTGCTTTTAAATCATTTTAACCCGTCATTCCCCCTCCTGTTTACATGCTCCCTTCAAGTACTGGAAGGGATGAGGTCACCCTGGAACCTCCTCTTCTCCAAGTTTAGCAAGCCAAATTCCCTCAACCTTCCCTCATAGGAGAGATGATCCAGCTTTCTGGTCACTTTAGTGGCTCTCCTCTGGACCCATTAGATGAGTTCTGCATCTTTCTGACACATATGTCCAGGGCAATATTAAAAGATGTGCAGTGCTTCAGATACTGCCTACACTTTTGGTCCCCTGGTGCAGGAAAGTCATGACACACCAGGAGTTCAGTGGAGCTCCAGGAGTGGTAAAGGTTGGGGCAATCTCCCTGCAATGAGTAGTGGTTGAGGATGACCTGGGTCAGCTTTGGAGGTACCCAACAGCTATCTGCAAGAAGTTATCAAGTATACAGAGCTGTGCTTCTCACAGCCATACACAGAACTGTATATATGAGAAATCTTAGGTCATTTTACATAAATATAGCAATCCCTGAACCACATTCAAGGTTTGCAGTGTCCTAGATTACTTATCCTAATCTTTAGTTAAAGGATTTTCTTTTCTCTGTAACACTAAATACTGTTTCTTTTAGGCAACACGTTTTCTCTATTGTCTTACTTCTTATGTAATTTATGCCAATCAGAAACACTACTATATACAGGCAACATGACTCCAGAGAGAGTCAGGCTGGGCCTGGATCTTAATCTAGAAGTGCCTATGCAGAAAGCAAAATCTGGACAATGGATTGTACTTAATTTAATAGTTTCATTTATAACCTAAAATGCTAAAATTAACAGTTAGATAAAGCCTGACTAGATTTAGCATTTATAAAGAATTTTCTATTATTCAAGTACTGGAACTTAACATAGAATGATATGATAGTTCTTCATTGTTATGTACAAGTGCACATAATTATTATTTATCTTTCACATTGTGATTTATCAGTCCTCTTTTGTTCTTGTAAGCTGTGAAGCTATGTATCTAGAACCAAATATTCTGCCTATAGTAACTCCTCCAAAAAGTGTGTATGTACTTATCCACATCCCTGGAGCATTCTAGCATCCGTAAAACTGGGGCACATAGTCTTTAAAACAGAAAATCAAGTGTACTTTTGCAGTCATTTGTCCCAGACAGTTAAAAGTTCTTTTCTGTGTCCCCTCCTCCTTTATTCAGAAGTTTGATGAGACATTTGCACTGGACTCAATGATCATTGTGGATCTCTTCCAACTTAAGATACTGTGTGATTCTATGATTCTATTTGCAGTCAAGGGACAAATTCCTATGAAGATAATGAAGAGGTTTACTTTATTGCCTTGTGTTATCTAATATATTTTGGATTTCAATTATGTGCTAACAAAGTAGACTCTCACTGGAGGACACCCATCCCCTGTCAGACACTCTTACCAAAACATTCTTTGCCTCTGGGTCCCTTCATGTTGTTCCCATTCCCAATACCTTCTGATTCAGAAAAGACATTATATCTCTGCTTTAAACATTTAATATAACATTTTAATACCTCATTCTGTAATTTGGTATGGCTTGCCATTTTTTGAAGTTGATTCAACAAAATCTGTTTTGGTTCTTATTTTTTAAAGCAGACAGGACAAGAGAAATAGACCTAATAGATTAATAGATATGTGTTAACATATCTATCATTTTGTCTTAATCAGTGATTTCTATCCCTCTACTGCTAGTTGCCCTTTTTTCTTTTTTTCCTGCCTCTACTCTCTCCAAAAAAAAAAAGCAAATAACACTAAAATAGAAATGAGTTTTCAGTTTACTTTGAATTAGATTGTTCTTTCTTTTAATTATATTCAACAACTCCTCTCAGAGAAGGGCATATATTGTAATTAAAAGAAAAATAAACACATTTTATTGTTACTATAAAGATGGTCTTACTACTTGCTTATAAGTTGGGAAAGTTTTCAGAAACAATACCAAGCAACAGTCAGAATGTTTCAAATATCAAAGAGCTGCAAAAACAGTGGGATTCCATAATCATAAAGATAAGGTGAGAGATTCTAAGACATGAACTACAAACAATAAGAGGTAATTGCACAACATCCTAACAGTGATCAACCAAAAATTCTTAGAGAAGACGCAGAAGTGAAAATGAGTCTATAAAATAAAGATGCAGAACAAACAAATAAAAATTCAACTGAAGAATTAGAATAGAAGGCAAGTTCTGATAATAAAAGAAATGTAATAGCGTTGTTATTGTTGAAGATCTGATGTTAGGAAAATGTGGTGTTAGTGCCAGAAATAAGATGAGATTGTTTGTATTCCAGTCCTGCTCTGAGTAAGTGCCAGTAGCGACACAGATAAAATACTGTGCTTGGTATTATTAAAAATTAAAAAAAGCAATAGGAAAGGGTTGTTAAGTCAAGAAAATGTAAGTTATCACTACATTCAGATGCACCTTGCTTGTTTGCATGAGTCATTCTATGTTCTATAATCCGTTTACGATCAACATTAAAAATTACTAGTGGTGTTTTAATTAAATCTATATGTTAAACAAAAAGAGCAGAATAGAAATCTTATTTTTAATGAAAAATGCTTCATTTGTTTTGTGGAAAGTACTGTTATTCTCTCTCATCATTGGCACCATTATCCCACAGTAATTAAATGCTGAGGTATGAAAAATTATTATGCTGCTTATGCACAGAAAATGCATTTAGCAATGTGTTCTGAATGCCCTGAAATATTTTTATAAGGGCTTGCAAGTTTTAATCACTTTTTTTTGTTTGTTTGTTTGTTCGTTTTTGTTTTCGTTTTTTGTTTGGTTTTATTTGTGGGGTTTTTTTTTGTGTTTTATTTCTGGAAGTAAAGAAGCAAAAAATTTTTTTCAGTTCTTAGATACAATTTGCATACAGATGCATTAATATTTTTAATCTGGGTCATTCAAACTATCAGATCAAACAGAACAGATATTTAAGGTAAGCAGCATTAACAAGACATGATTATTGCCATGTTGAATACTCAGACCTTCACTCTATCCATATAAGTGTTTGTATCTCTGACAGAAGTCAGAAAATTGGGCTTAATAGGGTGGTTAGGAACTGTAGCTAGAGAGTACAGGTAGTTGTATTTTAATTATATAATTCCATGAATATTAATATCAGTAGTCTCATAAAGGATTCAGTTTACTGTTCTAATTTGCAAGCTTTTGAAGATAAATCTTGATTTAATATTTGAAAATCTATAAAACATTGCGGTAATCTGAGAGAAAAAAAAAGAGATAGAGAAGATTTACTGCTATAGAATGACATGCTGTGAAATTGCGTTACGGAGGAAAGATATGAATTCTTTTAACAAGATTACTTTGGACAATTGCATTTGTTTAATAAAGTTATGTAGCTACCTGACTCCGGAGATTCTGTAGTATTTTTTTTTTTCATAATACACAAAGACAAATTGAGTTTATGTTAACAATAATTCTAATTTAGTATATTTCATTAAGCGCAAATTTAGGGAAAAGAAGCCACTTTATATAAATTAATCAAATGTAATTACTAAGTCACTGAGGGATGCAGAAATTTAGAAACAACTTTCTAGATTAACATCTGTAGCCATCCAGTGATGGAATTCAATACTTCTGTTTTCAAAACTAATCAGAATTTTATGACTCTATTGGTCTAACATACTTTCAGTACCCAAATTTAATGCATTTCTGATAGCCTGCTTCATTTCTCTCTATGTCGATAAAACCTGTTTATTTAAATAGCTATTTTCTTTTATTACTGTTGAATATATAATCAAATAAACCAATCATTGTCCTTCAGTTTGTATGTTAGGCCAAGCAAATGAAGATATTGCAAAACATATATTTCTTATGGTACAGAACTGAATATCTCATCATGGCTTTATCATCTGCTGATTATCCAAGACTAGAATGCTATGATACAAGGTGTCATTTATGTACAGTGTTCTTGTGTCATGTTTATATCTCTGTCTTTACAGTTTAAGTACAAAATTGCAAGTTGCTACAAGGTCATTTCTTTTACTTGATGACAAAATAGTCAGGTCTTCTGCATTCCAAGAGGAAATCTGCCTTGCTAAAGATGAATTTGCCTTTTACTTTTTTTAAAATCACAGTTTGTTTCAGCCCATATTCTGTTTACCTTTATGTTTTTGAATAAAGATGGGAAGTAGTTTCATAAATAGAAGCATTTAGTGCTATTTGAATTGTTGAAGCATATAAAACACCCGAATATCTGAAACATCTGAAATACCTAAAAGAGGCAAGCAATTAATGCCCAAGTATTAAAAGAAAGACTTTCGAAATATAAAATAGAATGCAAGCAAAGAATCCAAAGAGTTCCAAATGCATTAGGTACTTATGATAAAGTAATTGGATTTTGCCTTTGTCAGACAGTAATTTGTCTGTCTAAATATTCCATTTTACTTTAGGATAAACTAAATTGAAACACATCCTCAAAATCCTATCCTCTGAAGTTATTATGATGCATGTCAATTTTTTTTAAGTCATATACATGGTATTTTGGCCACATTTAATTTCTACTTGATACTCTAAAATGAGTAAAGGAAATTGTATTTTAGTGTGCCTGATTTTTGTTTGTTTGTCTATTTTGTAAACAATGAAGAAATTAGGGAAGACATGCCTGTGAAAAAAGATCTAGGCTGGAGTAATCTAAACTTAGTTCTTTTCAGATAAAACCAAAGTATAAAACTAGGTATTTAATAAAGATGTGCTATTCCACAAATATCAGCTTTAGGAGACAGTTGAAACTAGATGAACTCTCAAGGCCTGCATGTAAGATTTATTACTTTCTTATCCAGAGGTGTCAAATATTAATTTATAATGAAATTTAAAATCCAACAAATAAGGGCTTCAGAGATAGAACAGTGAACAATCATGAAGTACAAAGGAAGATTTAAAAGGGTATTTAAGCAAGTAAAGTTTTGCTAGGAAGAACTTGCATAGTATTTGTATGTGTTTGGATTCCCAGATCTTAAACAACAGAGAGCATGAAAAGTGATTTGTTAGGCAGTTAGTTGCATAACAAATGGGAATCTATCAACGACTGCAAGCTAAATTAGCATTTGCCTTAAATCACAAATGAAAAATGAAGAACAGTGAGATGAAATATTAGAAAAATATTTAAACATACTAAGGATTGTATTCTGACAGTCAAATAAACAGAAAATAAATAGTGGGAGTGACACAGAGCCATCATGTTAGTATTTTTAATTTATTTCCTAAACATAATTGTATTGATATTTACTTGTATTATGCTGAATCTCTCAATTTATGTGCATTTACCACTGCTTTAAACAGAAATACAATAACATAAGTGCAATGATGGCTTATAGCAGATGTCTAGGGAAGAATATAAGTGCAGACTAAGTGTGTTGACATTTTTATCTCTTGAATTTCACGAGTTTTACAGCAAACCATTCCTCCAGCCTCTCTAGGTCCCTCTGGATGACAGCTCTGCATTCCAACATACTGACTGTTTCCCCAGTTTAGTGCCATCTCCATATTAAACTAACATTCACATAATTGCTGCCTTCAGGCCAATAACAACGATTCTAAAACTTCTGTTACTACTAATAATAACTGTACAGCCTTTACTTTGAACCAAGGTAAATTTAAAATAAGTTATTTTCCATTTCAAGCAAATCAGAAGTACTATGACACCATATGTGAATTAAGCAGTCTCCAAGGTTAAAAAATAAGAGCATGAATGTCACACACTGAGTGGAATGTTTACAACTAGAAAGTTAAGTCAATCAAGATGAAGTTTATGACCCTGCAATACGCCCTTGCTGCTAAGAAGGCTGATGGTAAAGTGAGCTGCTTTAGATGAAGTATGGCCAGCAGCTGGAGTGACATGATTCTTCCCCTCTACTCAGTACTGGTTCTGGACTACCCAGTACAAGAATGATACAGACATACTGAACATGGTAGAGCAAAGAATTATGCAGGGACTGGAGTACATATCCTGTGTGGAAAGGCTGAGAAAATAGAAGGTTCAGGGATAATCATGTCAAGTTATTTATACACTAGAAGGGAAGGTGCAAAGAAGACAGTTTCTCTTCAGTGACGCCGAGTGACAGGACAAGGAGCAGTAGGTGCTAATTGGAACACAAGAGGTTCCCTCTAAACATCAAGAGCACTTTTCTTTGCAGGTAATGGAGCACTGTCAGAGGCTGCCGAGGGAGTTGTAGAGTCTCCTCCTTGAGGACCTTCAGAAGCTGCCAGTATATGGTTCTCTGCACCCTGCTCTGGGTGTCCCTACTTGAGCAGTAGTTGGACCAGATGATATTCCAGCCTCAGCCAATTTGAGATTCTGTGATTCAATCACCATAAAAAGAATGAAGCAGTTTTTCTCTTAAAATCACTGGCAGATACAATACCAATAATCACTGATACAAATTGGGTCACCCAAAATTTGTGTAGTGTGTGAAAGAACCTTCCATGTATATTTAAAAACATTTATACTCACTCAAATATCAGTGAGAGATACTTAACTGTGTAGTAGTAAAAGTTTTTTTTTCTTTCATAAGGTCATTGCATTTTCTCCATATGTAGTTTGAAAATTTTAAAAGCAAAAACACACCATAACTTTCTGAACAGCTTGCATAAATAATTTATTCCCTCTACACTTGTTGTTAACAGAATGATAAACAACAAACTTAACATCTAACTTAATAAAAACGCTGAAGCTAGCAGGACACTTATAGCTCCAATAGCAATTATAATAAGGTGTTTGTATTTTTTTCCACATATTCAGCTCAATTTTATGTCTAAAATTACCAAACAGAATTTGTGTAACTGCATATGTGTAATATCAAATATATGGATCCCGTTACTAGATTGTTCTTTTCCATGGAAAATCATGCCCGACCAATATACTTGCTTTCTACGATAGAGTGATGGCATTGGTGGACCAAGGAAAGGCAACTGATGTTGTCTACCTGGACTTGTGCAAGGTCTTTGACATGGTACCACACCACGTTCTTATCAATAACTTTGAGAGATATGAATTTGAAAGGTGAACAGTGTTTGAAAGATCACAGCCAGTGTGTTGCAGTTGAAAGATCTATGTCCAATTGGAAGTACATAATGAGTAGTGTTACTCAAGGGTTTGTCCTGGGACCAGTGCTCTTCAACATCTTTAACATGACATAGATAGTGTGATTGTGTGTATCCTCAGCAAATTTGCTGATGACACCAAGCTGAGTGTTGTGATTGACACTATAAAAGGAAGGGATGTCATCCAGAGAGACCTAGACAGGCTTAAAAAATGGACCCATGAGAATCTAGTTAGGTTAAACAAGACCTTGTGGAAGGTGCTGCAATTGGTTTGGGCAGTCACAGATATATGGTACAGACTTGGAGAAGATATCATTGTGAACAGCCCTGCAGAAAAGGACTTGGAGGTCCAGGTGTACATAAAGCTAGACACAGGCTTGCAGTGTGCGCTTGCAGTCTGGAAGACAAGGATATACTGGGTGGTCAGCAGGGACAGGGAGGTGACTGTCCTCCTCTATTCTGCCCTTATAAGACCCCATCTGGAGTACTGCATCCAGGCCTGAGGCTTCTATCACAAGGAAGATATGAAGCTATTGGAGTGGGTTCAGAAGAGAGCTATAAAGATGATCAAAGGGCTGGAGCACCTCTCCTGTGAAGAAAGGATGAAGGAACTGGGCTTGTTTAGCTTGGAGAAGAGAAGGCTCCAGAGAGACCTTGTGACCATCCAGTACTTGAAGGGAGCTTATAAGCAGGAGGGTGGTCTGGCTTTCTAAATGGACTTATAGCAATAGGACAAGAAGGAATGGTTTTAAACTAAAAAGAGGAAATGGAGTTAGATGTTAGCAATAAATTCTTTACTCAGAGAGTAGTTAAGGCATTGCCACATTCTGTCCAGAGAATTTGTGGATGACCCATCCGTGGAGGCACTCAAGGCCAGCCTGGATGGGGCCTTGGTGAACTCTGTCCATGGCAGGGGTTTGGAATTTAGTGATCTTTAAAGGTCCCTTCCAATCTAAACCTTTCCAGAACTCTATACTTCTGTGATTTCTTGAGTATATATACAAGTCCAATCTCCACTGATAGCATGTCACCCTTTACAGTCATGAGGTTATATAGGACCTCTTCTTCACATGTTCCTCTTTTCTCCACATTCTCTGAAGATTAGCCAGAACCAGGGATTTGAACTAGTTTTAGCTCTTTTCATTACTCTTTTTTTATTCCTTAAAGGGAGAAAATAGTGACCTCATTCTCAGTCTCCATCCTTCCTTTACTTCTGTGTAAAACAATAACAAAGTGACAAACAAATTGGGAATAAGAACACAAACTATATATCAGGTTAAAAGATGTGGTAAATACATGAGTCAGGAATACTGAGAAAGAAAGTCGTGAATTGTTCAACACAGCAGGAAGGAAAAGGAGGACATGTTAACTGGCATGTAAAACACACATACACTATATTTGTTGTCCAAAATGCAGTAGAGCTCTAATAATGCTGAAAGTATAATGGAGCATACACTGCAGGTCTGCTGGGTTCAGTGTTAGACATTCTCAGCAAGTAAGATGTGAATAATTTCAAAGAGCACACCATTGAGAATTGCAAAAAATCTTGTTTGGAT
This sequence comes from Cyrtonyx montezumae, assembly GCF_038088225.1. Lineage (NCBI taxonomy): Eukaryota > Metazoa > Chordata > Aves > Galliformes > Odontophoridae > Cyrtonyx > Cyrtonyx montezumae. Next base: position 38,682,747 of record NW_027072034.1, on the reverse strand, counting down.
GAACTTTAATAACAGAAAGGAAGTGTTTGTATTTTGTTTCTTAGTCAGACTAGTTGGCATATGATGTAATATTTGGATTTACATTGAAATTAAAATTTCATCTGAGTTTTCTTGCCTTGTTCCTGCCAGAAAAGCATTTGTTAAGGCTGAATATAACAAGACCTATTAAAAATTATGAAACATTATATCAGATATAAGTAATTACTTTTATTGTTAATATGATTTACAGACATTAGATAACCAATCCAAATGCTACTGCACTGACATAATGAATCCAGAAACATACAGTTCTCCAATAGAAATTAAAAATCATTGTGTGCCTGAATGAAAGAGCATTACTTATTTATAGAGCTTGAAAGTTATGTATTTTTTCTTCTGATTCATCATAAGATAAATTCTTAGTTACCATCTGATATGTGCTCTGTTTAGATGACACTTACTCTGCTTCCTGCTACGAGCCACTATCACACTAAAAATATTAGTGCAATAAACTCTGTTTCCCATATGGATTTTTTAAGTTACAGAGATTGGAGAGGCAGCAAGAGGATAGGCAGCATCTAATCTGACTTCAACAAAACAGTCCCTATTAAAATTTCCATATTAAAATGCAGCACAGATGGACACTTGGGTTTCAATAAATTGATAACAATCATGTATGTATAGACTTTCTGATCAATTCAGCAGATGAGAAATTTGTTTTGTTATTAAATTGCAGATGGTTAAACATAAATTCCCTTAACCAAAGACAAAACTAAAATCAAAACAAAATAGCAGAAACAAAATAGAGTTAAGTTAGAGTTTATAAATTAAATACTGCTTAGGTAAAATTCTATACATGGGGAATCATACCCCATTTTCAATATTCCAATTGCCGTTGGATTTAAGCATATGTGGATTCATAATTTTTGGATAAAAGGCTAGTCCCACAGAAATATAAGGCAAAAATATCACTTATTTCAGTAAATGTAGCATTACAAATCTTCTTGTGCCATTTTATATTTAATCATGATTTTGTTTCGAGTCTTCTTTGTTTTGTAATGCAAAGGAAGACTAAAATACCAAGATATCTGAATATAGAAATTTGTGAGTGACATTGGATTACCATACAACTGTCATACAAGTCTTTAACTAGGATGTGAAGATTAAAGCAGTTACACTGCAATCTTTATGTAATAATATTTTTATGTTTTGAATTCAAGGAATTTCATTCTGATTTAAAAGATTTTAAGAATTCTTTGCACTCGAAGTCTGAAAGGAATGATTGAGAAGTTTATTTTGTTCACAGCTGATGCAGAAGAAACCGAGGCTGTCCATTTAGGGTGTCTGGGAAGGAGAACTGATATTTTTCCCTTGTGTTGTTTCTCAACAATTCTCAATATTTCCTGATGAATCTAATCAAGGTGAATCTGACCATGTTCATATGAGATCCTTTGCATGGCAATGTTAAGGATAAAGATCTTTCAACATCACATTTCATTTTATTTACCACTGGTCTCATCCCACTCTGTGGGCTGTGCGAAAGGTGAATCCTTGGAATCATACGAACAGGGCAGGGGTCACAGAAATAACTGAGATCAGACTGTGACTCTGAGGAACAATACAAGACAATTCATTGAGCTTTTCAACAATTAGTCAACCATCTGGATGTTAAATTAGGGAATGTTGTAACAATAAATGTTATGGATAAAGGATGCTTTGGCACAGGTTTTACTTCCTGTCAAGTACTCTGAGGAAAATTTAAGGCAAAGTAGTAAAGAAAAATAAAAAGAGATTGAGAGAGGAAAGAGGAAGAGAGAGAGAGGGGGAAAGAGAAATGGGGAAGGGGATAGGAAAATTAGTATAATCTATTTATTTATATTGTTCCAATAGTTAATAATTTTCCATTATAGATACTAAAGCAGTAGCATTGTTAGTTTTATTTTTTTTAAGAACATGCACAGGAGGTGTGGTCTTGGATCTCTCTAACTGCAAATAATGGATAATATTATCATACTATACATATATTTAGATATATAATAATTTATACTTACATATATAGAGACATATATATTTGTATCATGTTATACATATGCATGTATATGTACATATGTATAGATTATTGTCATAAATTATTATCAAATTCAACCAGATCCCTGTGAACTTTAAATAGGTCTGTTCTCGTGTCTTTAAGAAACTGTTTGGACATATTCCTACTGCTTTCCTCAGTTTAAGTATAAATTATTCTACAAGGAACAAATTGTCACATCCTTCCATGTTCCCATCTCAGCATCTATCTTAAACTGTGTGCATGCTATGGTATCACAGATAGGAGGAAAGGAAATCTGGCATTAAAATCTTGCAGGGAAAGCCAAATTTGTGTCAACCTACTGTAGTTTCTGCTTACTCCAGGCAAAAACTATATATACATCAAGATAGATACATATATTTTCCTCATTATTCTTGAAGACTGACAGCAAGTGACACACCAGATGCACTGTTCTTCTTTCCTCCAACTAGTAAAGGTTAAAAACGTGAAAACTGGAATAGAAAAGGAGGTGTTATGAGCACATTTGCAACATATTTTCAGGTTGAAATAAACAAAGCAGAGAAAGACAGCAACAGAGACTTGGTTAGCAGCATAAGATGTGGGATGAAGCAAAACTGGTGGGATGCTGGGGCAAGGTCAAAGTAAAGGAGAGAAAAGAGAAGATGGCAACAACTCAGAACAAGAAGTAAGCTTAGCCAGTGTAGTGATTTTCTACTCAGTACAATATTAGCAATTTCAGTCATGAATGCAGATCTCTGCAGGATGGGGAAAACAGCTGGTCATCCTCATCACTGCATTCCCAGTGGAAAGGATTTACATTGTTATATAGAATGAGTTATACTTTGAGAATCAGATATTGTCACACTGTCTTACAACTTTCTAGAGTTTTCTTCATCTGCTCTATTGAAAATATTATTTGGCAATGGTTGTGTGTATAACTGTAAGACATAAAAATTTCGTTCATGTAGTATAAGAAAGTTTATTTAAATTTCCTTAGATTCGTGAGTAGGAGATCTCAAGCATAACTTTTTACAGTGACTCAGTTAAAAGTTATTCTACATCTCTATAACTTGACTGCTGGCAGAAAGCTACACTAATGCTTATTATAGTTCTATATTGTAATACTTTCTTGAATTATCTGAATTCCTATTGTTTTGGCTAGGGATGAGTGCAGAGCTGCTAGTATATTAGTACCCAGTTCACTGACAGAATCACCAGAACACAGAAGGCAGCATGGCACCTTCACAAATTGTCTTGTCACACCACCTGTTCAGAGCAGGGTCAGCTAGAGCACATTGTTCAGGGCCATGTCCAAACAAGTTTTGAGTGGATGGAGGTTCAACCTCTGTGGGCAACCTATTCCAGTGTGTGACCATCCTTAAAAACATTCACAAGTTTCTGATGTCTGCTGGAAGTTCTATGACACTGAATTCCCTGAATCACAAAAGATAATAGAGTTAACAGCATGGCACATATAGAAAGCTCTGTCATCGAAGGTCTGATGTTATCAGGTCAGGGAGAAATAGTTGTTCAAGGAAGTAAATAAATTTTGTCTTTTAAGGCAATCTAAAGTGCTTGCTTGATGAGTCATTGACTTAAAGACTCAAATCACAGGGAAGTATAGGCAATAGAAAATCAATAAACAGAAATAATCGAAGACCTCTGAATAGAAATGACTCAAAGAGAAAAAATACATGGTAAGATCCTGAAATACTTTGTTTTTATTCCAATGCCTGTTTCACAACAGTGACAATATCGAGCTAGAGAAATATGCACAATTTATATCATACTTTAATATTAAAACTTGATTCCTAATGTTTACTTCCTGCCTGGTTCACTCTGATGTTAGTAAAACACCTTGGCAAATAAATTAAGAGAATGGTTTGGAAATTTTGTATGCAAGTATGTACAAGATAATGGAAGAAAGTAAGGTACTTCACCTGTTTTCAAACAAGCTTTATCTAGATTTAACAAGCTTCAGCACTACACTGTAGCACTGTAGCTTTCTTATAGTTAGAGATTATAATGCAAAAAGTGTTCTTAGTTAATATCATTTAATTAATTATCTGAATGTTAATTTCCAAAAATACTGTTACATTATCTTCATATATTTTCTCCTTGTGACCTATATGTAAAATACTGTGTCAGTTTTTATTCAGGTTCAGTCTCTACTTTTGTCATACTGGTACTGAGTAGATGTGACTGTTAGCTGACTTCTAAACTGCACTGAAGAATATTAGTTAGTCCTTTCCATCTTTGCACTTCAAGACGTGCATTAATGAATTCTGGAAAAGGAATAACGTATTCCCATTGTCCCAATTTAGTAGAGTGCTGTTGTTCTTTTTCTTCTTTTTCTTTCACTAAATTTAGCACACTGGGAAAAAATTTAGTATTTTAAATAAAATTAGTCTGACTTTTTATCTGTTTGGATAAAATTAGTATAATCTAAAATCCATTTTGTCCTCCTTGAGATTACTCATGATCAGAATAGAGTTTTCCAAAGCTTACAAGGAAGGTTAAGATTTGGAGCACGATGGAATAGAGATAGTGTCCAAAATGTAGTAGACACTCCTGATTGCAATGTTTATGAAGTAGTATTCAACCACTATTTGCAGTGAATAATAGAATAGTGATTATCATGCTTTATGTATGTCATATATATGTCATACAGTAATTATTTAAAACACTTTTCAGTGAAGCTTTTTAAATGTGCCAATTTAATAATGGGATCTGAGAATCTAGTTCACTATACTGAAGGTTAACACACATGAAATTGTTTATTTCTCTTACTAATTTGTTTACTTCTTATATTTTAGGTGAAGCATTGTGCTCATAATAAAGTTCCAGAAATAGTTCGTATATCTTGAGAAGAAAAAGAATATCCTGAAGGGAAACTCAGAGAGGAACAGAAATGTGCTAGCATAAAAGCTACTGAAAACTGTGGGAAAAGCTCTCAAACAGTCATGAAAATCACATTAAGTATCCCCAACTTTGGTAAACTATGAGTAATTTGCAAAGTTGAAATTAAGTGTGCCAAAGTCAGCTGGGATCCAGTTCTCCCTTCTTTGGAGGCTTGCTTAGATTTCCCTAATTTTTTAAGAGCTATCCCCAAAGCAATTTTGCAATCTCAGTGTTCGTAACAAGTAATTAGGAATAACACAGCACTGTCCAATTTCCAGATCTTCCATTCTTCTCTCAGTAGGGAATATGAGCATGCATAAAGCAGGATGATTAAAATGTGTTTGTTTTATAGTTCAATGGGAACTGAATTGATTAAGCTCTTTTATCATGTATTTAGTCCCATGTATGTTTTAAAAATACTTCTGTTAAGGATAACCAACACTAAAACAAAAGAAAAGCAAGCTCTTCTTCAAAGGGCAGCAAATGTTTACTTACCTACCATATATTTGTGTTCCCATTTGATAAATACTGTTGAAACCAAGAGAAATTGCAGTCTGCAGAAATCTTTCTGCATGGTACAGAGGAGAGAGGCTGCAAAGGCAGTTTTCAAGTCCTTATCTGCAAAAGGAAAGAAACGACTGCTTTAACCTTTGTTATCAGTATGAGACCTTCTTTAAGGCTCATAAGGCTCAAAAGGACTTATGAAGTGGTAAAAGGCTGAGCTAGATAGGCTGCATCTTACTGGCAAGAAGCAGGCTCTTCAGTAGAGGAACCTGAGCTGGGGCAGCACATGTTCCAGTGAAGTGAAACGCTGCCTCTCACAGGTGATTATAAAAAAAAAACAAACCCTATTCTCCTTCCTTTTGGCAGTCTGCATTCAAAAGACATGGCTAACACCAGCATGCAAAATTCATAAATGAGTGAAATAAGCAACAAGTAAAAAACTTTTCAGGGATTTCTAAATTTGTACCTAAATACTGACATTCTGAAAACACTCTTTTCCTGACTCCTGTTTGCTGACTGTGATCACCCTCAGTCTACCTAAAAACATTCTTCAAAAATTAACCAGATGTTACAGGACAAAGCAGAGTATTTTGATTTTGCTTGAGACATTCTAATTTTTTATTCTCCACCATATAATAATATAGTAAAATAAAGCATTAAACAGAACACTCATCAACTTTTCTGTTCAGAAAGACTGCAATACTTCTTTTCTCTCCTAAAATCTAAGAGAATTTGGTTATACTTCACTTTTCACTTTTCATTCTGAAATCTTAAGTCTTTATATACACCAGTGAACTGCCTAGTTTGGCAGATTTTCACTTTTTCCTTCTTTACTACACCTGTGGTTTTAGGAACTTAGAGATTCTGCAATACATTTAGGTTCAAAACCTGCAGTATTGCACATACTGGAATATTAATGGGATTGGAAAACTATTTAGTGCTTGAATATTTTTGAATTAATTCTCCATTTTCAAAGAATAACTACAAAATTTTTCATATGTACCTAGTTTCAAGGTCTGGGAATGCATAAACAAGATGAAAATTGTGGGTTTTTTTAAATGTGATCTTCCATAAAATGTAGTTTTACTTTTATTCTTAACTAATTTTCCCGGCCAAAGACTTTTATTCCTTTTAAACTATAAATTGGGATGCAAATTTTATGAGATCAGCAAATATAAATGTCCTAGGCATTTTTTTAAGAACATAATACTTTGGGAAGAAAATGCAAGTCTCTTTGTATCTTCTGATACAGTTCATGAATTCCTGATTTGAAGTGGGAATCAGAAGTAGCATATGGTTCAAAATGCTAGCTAAAATATTTCCTTTTTTGCAAAGCCTTCTAAAACCCCCAAAATATAAATTAAAAAATAAAATAACAATTCTTAAAAATTTTCAAGTAATGCTGAGATAAAAGCCAGACTACAGAACTATGAAAAAGTGGAGTTAGAAAATTAAAATAAAAAATTAGAATGAGGAAGATGGAAAGACAACTCACACCTGCGAATCTCTTTTACTAGCCTATTTTACATAAAATGTGGACAACACTCTTAGAGATTTTATTTGCATATCTTTTTACAGGTACAAAATATAAAGTCGTTGCGTAGGCAGCAATGTTTTTATTTTCATTTTCTTCCTTTGAAGTGGGAGACTTTATATTTGTGACAACCAGTATCTACACACACTTAAAAGGTCTTCAGAGTGAATACAACACTGCCAGAAAAAAATAAAAATTATAAAATATATAATAAAATAAAACCAGAACTCTAGAGAGGTTATCAACTTATATCTCTTCAGACTGCTTTGTTCACACAAAAATGCTTCATTTGCATTTCATCCTCCCAGTTTCCTACCTAGCCTTTCTGGTTTCCTGTTGATATACTATGTCGTTTCAAGACATTTAAAGAATATATCTCAAGGATCTATTTTATGGAAAGCACTGGGAGAAGGACATAAAAAATATTTCCTTAATACATGCGTCTTTTTACACTATTGACTAGACATGAATTGAGCACATACTAAACCCCCCGATCTGATTTACTCAACCAAAATCAACAGTGGGCTGTGGCAGATATTAATAAATCATTTCAGATGAAGCACTGGGAATAAATAAATACTTCTTAATTCTCGATTAAGAAGAAACACTACCTAATTTTCATGAATAAACATAGAAGTGAATTGTTCTTGTGGACCAAACTGGAATGCATTGGGAATCTCTAGTTTTGTGCCAGACTGGTTCTAAGTTCAAGTGGTATAATTCATCCGTAGTCTGGAAGTGATTTGGTTGGAAAGCTGCATTCATACCTTGTCTTTTTATTCCATTTTATTTTTTCTCCTTTCCTGCTTGTTTTATGTCTTCATTTGTATTTATTTCATTTTGTGTACTCTTCCCAGGGGGAAAACAATAAATTGAAACTTTCTTGTGTGAATCTGAATTCCATTTTCTTGTGAAGAAAAATTAGTTTACAGACTTTTTACTAAAGGCATTCTAAATCTGCAAACTAGCAACATACATATTTGCAACTCCCTCTTCATACATTTTCCCAAAGGCATCTATATCTGCTTCTCTCAGTACCTCAAAATAGACTATTATTCAGCATCCCTACAGACATACTCACCATCAGTTCTCTTGGTTCCCTTTTTAACAAGTTTAGGATGTTTCAAAAAGATGTGCAAAATATTTTTGGATTACGTACAGGGAGAAATAGGAAATTAAAAAGAAATGAAGATAATATAGGATTGTTAATTATTTATCACAGTTAATATGAAGCTTTTCTTTTCTTTACTATAAACTGTATTTGTCTTAAATATATATATATTACTTCTGGATAACAGTGATAGTTCATCATTATTTTGTCTTGACATATGGGAATTTTTCCTTCTGTCTAATTGCATTCAGATTACCTGACATTATCACTACTTTATAAAGGACTGGACATTATGATTGTGAGGCAAAGTTACTAAAAAATTAGCATTAACTTCCATGTCTTGACTGATTTTCTGTTCATGTACAAAATATTAAAGCCTTAACATGCTTGTAAATGCGTGAAACAGCTTATACAGATTCTTATGTCCTGTAGCTCCACACTGTGTTTAGGAAGAAATTGGGCACTGATCGTCATAGAAGAAGAATATAACTTCCTCCATTTTTAAAAAAGTGAGGCAATCTAGAATACCCCCATTTTGGCATTTTTCAGATAATATAATCAGACTATCATTGATAATATTACTATCACTATCACTTACAGACTATCACTGATAATATTATCAGACTATCATAATTCCCAAGATCATTCATAAGAAAATAATCATATTAAAAACCTGTAAAACTTGGATATGTACATATTCAAAGAGAGAATTAAATATGGAGTTTAAAGTCATAGGAAATTCTAAGTAATATGAATAATTCAAATAGGAAAATACAAAGTTGTGTTCAGATCATGACTGTATATGGTGCTCTCTAGAACATATGTTGCTATCCACTGACTGTTTTACAAGTAAATTTTACCATACATATTTTAACTTAAAAGTTTCAGACTCCAATACATACCTCAGAAATAAATGTAATCATGGATGAACAGATAGACCAGGTAACCTTGCCTCTGACTTGTGGAGTGCTCTATTCAGTCTGCATTTCTTTGAGGCAAATTGTTCTTATGCATTATCTATTTATAAGCTACTTTGCCATTTTCTTTCTTTCTTCCTTTCTTCCTTTCTTCCTTCCTTTCTTTCTTTCTTTCTTTCTTTCTTTCTTTCTTTCTTTCTTTCTTTCTTTCTTTCTTTCTTTCTTTCTTTCTTTCTTTCTTTCTTTCTTTCTTTCTTTCTTTCTTTCTTTCTTTCTTTCTTTCTTTCTTTCTTTCTTTCTTTCTTTCTTTCTTTCTTTCTTTCTTTCTTTCTTTCTTTCTTTCTTTCTTTCTTTCTTTCTTTCTTTCTCTCTCTCTCTTCTTCTTTCTTTCTTTCTTTCTTTCTTTCTTTCTTTCTTTCTTTCTTTCTTTCTTTCTTTCTTTCTTTCTCTTTCTTTCTTTCTTTCTCTTTCTTTCTTTCTTTCTTTCTTTCTTTCTTTCTTTCTTTCTTTCTTTCTTTCTTTCTTTCTTTCTTTCTTTCTTTCTTTCTTTCTTTCTTTCTTTCTTTCTTTCCTTCTTTCCTTCTTTTTCTTTTCTTTTCTTTTCTTTTCTTTTCTTTTCTTTTCTTTTCTTTTCTTTTCTTTTCTTTTCTTTTCTTTTCTTTTCTTTTCTTTTCTTTTCTTTTCTTTTCTTTTCTTTTCTTTTCTTTTCTTTTCTTTTCTTTTCTTTTCTTTTCTTTTCTTTTCTTTTCTTTTCTTTTCCTCTCCTCTCCTCTCCTCTCCTCTCCTCTCCTCTCCTCTCCTCTCCTCTCCTCTCCTCTCCTCTCCTCTCCTCTCCTCTCCTCTCCTCTCCTCTCCTCTCCTCTCCTCTCCTCTCCTCTCCTCTCCTCTCCTCTCCTCTCCTCTCCTCTCCTCTCCTCTCCTCTCCTCTCCTCTCCTCTCCTCTCCTCTCCTCTCCTCTCCTCTCCTCTCCTTTTTTTCCTTTTTCCTTTTTTTTTCCTTTTTCCTTTTTCCTTTTTCCTTTTTCCTTTTTCCTTTTTCCTTTCCTTGTTCTAAATTGAAGTTTGTGTCTATTCAGTGGTTGCTTTCCTTTTCCTTATGCATCAAAGTGCCCTTTTAGTTTTCATCTGCATAAATAGACGCTTCTTTATGGCCATGAGGAAAGGTCACCTCTTGAAGTTTTCACCTTTGAACACACTCAGGAGGATTGGAATTATCTTCAGCTTTGTTGCTAAAATTGTATCAACGTTTAAACACCACCAAGGGATCTTTTTTCAGAGTTAAGTAAAACTAAATCACGATTTGCTAATTGAACAATAGACTATTCTTCATAGATAAATAATAGCTATTTGTGACATGCATGTTAACAAGTGGTAGATCAGGCCTACATACCTAATGACTGCTACAAGGAAAGTCTCAGTCTCAAGGCAAAGGGAAGGAAGTGGATTATGTTTCATAGATGCTCACTGCATCCTCATGGCACAGTATTACCCTGCATGGGAATCCCAGTGACTTAATGACAAAATTATTCTTTTACATGCACTTTTGTCTTCTTTAATTTTACTAAAGGCGACAATTTTTATATAAATACTACACAGCATACTACACAGAAATGAAAGTATACTTTGCATGAACTGGAATGTGAGCTGAATGTGCATTTGGTTATTTGACTATACAGTTCTGCTGAGAGATTGATAGGTGATTACAGGATGATGAAGCATTGTTTGCAGTCTCTCCTATGTTCATTTGCCACTGGTTGTAGCCTGCCTGGGCTATATTCTTTGAGTTTCATGACAATGGGATGGCCTACACAACCCTGGACTTGCAGACACCAGATGAGTTTCACCTCTTAGAAAATGGGAAGAGAGTCCTTGGGAAAAAGTTAACAGGACACATTGACAGGGTTTTAAACAAGTTTTGAAGGGGAGGAAGGTCCTCCTTGTTCCAAGGGATTGACCATTTCCCTGTGATGATGAGCTGAGAGAGTTGGGGCTGTTCAGCCTGAAGAAGTGAAGGCTTCTGGGAGACCTGATAGCAACCTTTCAGTATATAAAGAGGGGTTAGAAGAAAGGAGATGATTTAGACTGGATCTAAAACATTTTTTACAGTAAGTGTAGTGAATCATTGAAACAGGCTGTCCAGAGACATGGTGAATACCCTGTCCCTTGGAGAGATTCAAGGTCAGACTGGAAGTGGCTCTGAGCAATCTGATCTAGCTGTAGGTGTCCCTGTTCGCTGCAGAGGAGTTGGACTATATTGCCTTTAAGGGTCCCTTCCAATACAAATGATTCTACGATGAAAACTGCAGTGGAAACTGCTGGTATGCTTGAGGCTACGTGATAAAGAAATCCATGTGGCTTATTCTGACAAACTAATAAAACAATGAAAAGCTAAATCAGCAACTCCTTCTGTAGGGACATTACTTATAATGGTGAGGTCTTTGTAGAAGCTGGAGCCCAAGAAGATGTCATTATGCATTGTGACCGAGTTGCAAAGTGTGACCTGTTTACCTAGATCCATTTGCTCTGTTTTGGGGTTGGGGTTGGGTTTGGGTGCACCTTTGTGGTTTTTAGTACAAGAATCCCTGTCTACTCGATAACATGTCATGTCAGGTAGATAAATTTTAGATCATACATCACTGCATGAGGTTGTTGATATGACCACACGATCCTTGTGGCACCATGGAATTGAATTGTCCCAAAGGCACAGAACCATGCTTCCAGGAGAGTCTAGGAACATGAGGACATTCATATAGTTTTGAGAACAGTTAAGATACAATGGTCCCAAACAATCAAATGGTAGAAGTCTTCTTATGATAATATTTGCAAGAGAAGTTTTGTATGCTCCATTTGTATGTTCCATTGGTGTGTGTGTTGCAAGATGAACCTTAGTTCCAAAGCTGCTTCCAGTGGAACTGACTGGTAGAATTTGCTTAGTACAGTGCAAAACTGATAACAATATCTTACTGGTTCTTCAATGACTTGTTTGTTTTTTGTTCTTTTTTTCCCTGTTTTTCTGCTGCCTGTGTCTCTCAGCATACTAATATCTATTTATATGTTGTGTTGCCAAGAAAAGCTAGTTTCAGACATTTCTCTCTTTTGCTTTGTATTATTTCTTAGGAAATTGTCCCTTCTCACAGAAACACAATTATATCTAAGATAGATTCCATCTGTTACTCAACAAGTCACCTCTTTACTTCTTCAGTGCCATAGCCCAAGATTATATTTGAGAAAGGTTCAGTTTTGTTTGGCTCTGCACTCAGGCATTCATGAGGCAGAAATCTGTCCATGTTTATGTGAGAACTTCAGCTGATATCTGTTGCACTTGGAGTCTCTGTTGATGCTGACTCGATTAACATGCAAATAGCTCTTGAAGTCTCTATACAAATTAACATTCCTATCACCTTTATCTCTCAAGATAACTATTTCTACTGGCTAAACATCAAAGTAGGATGTCAGAATGTCCCAAGATCTCAAATTTAAAAAGACAGAGTCCATATTTACCTATAATTTCTCCATTTCTATTCTGAATCCCTGGCAGATGGGGCTCCATCTGGTATGGTTATTCACTATTTTTCCCTATTCTGTAATCACACTGAGATTCCATAGTGGTCAACTGAAAAGACTGCATTTCTCAATAGACAGCACCTCTGTAAGAGTGATGCCAGTAATGCTCCCAGTTTTCTGTCCTTTTCTTTCTGCCCCTTTATTTCCCTCTAGTAATATTTGATTTTGAAGAAAATAAACATTGCTACATTCAGATCTCATTGAATGGACAAATTTGAAATTTCAGTTCATTTTTTCCCTCTTTTTTTCACTCTTGAAAAAGGATGAATTTGAAAGCAAACTTCCTGTCAGACTCTTGGCAGCCTGTGCTTTTAGCAGGCACTGCTGTTCATTGTTCTTGCTCACCTACATCCAGACCAGTGGTCACTTCTCTTTCTGGACAAAAACTACAGGAACCTTCATTTTCCTTTCTTTATATACCAAACTGCCCTCTGATGTAGGATTCTAATGCTGTCTGAATGCACATTTCTCTCCCAAGCTACAGAAGCTGACAAAAATAAAGGCAGCTGGTTCTTAGAATACAAGTCTGAGGAACAGCTCCTTTAAAGGTGACCATTCCAGCTACCATTGTTTTTATTATAAGGAATGTAATGTATCAATCTGTATTTGTTAATATTGTAGGAGAGAAACATGAAGTTTTACAGTTATGGTGGTTGTTTTTTGTTTGTTTATTTATTCGTTGTTCATTTTGTTTTAATGTGTTTTTTAATGTTTTTTCAGTGTTTGGGTAAGATTTTCAGTATATTTTTATATTCTGTGATTCATGTTATCCACTTTTTATTAACTAAATTACATAACTATTTTCTCTGATTTTATTTTCTGTTTCCACAAATACTTTCTCCCAGAAGAAATATTTAAAAGCCCTTTAAACTGAGCACTTCTGATCCATAACCTCCCAACAGAGATATATTTCACTTGGAGGCATTCATCCCCTTCTTCCCAAGGCTTTTAGCTTCTTTTCAGCAGATCAATAAGAATGGTTGTGATCATGGAATAGATAAAAGTGATGTGCCTACACCACCATGTCTGCAGAATTGTGCTAATGCATCTAAGTTAATGTTAAACTACCTGCCCTAGTTTCAGTGACATTAAAGTGAAAATGTGCAGTTTGAATGCATAGCCAACTTTTAGTGTAAAGCTTTCATTGATATGTCTAAGTTACTCTTGTATCATGATCTGTTCACAACAGTAGTTTAGCAATGATCTAAACATGAACAGAAATTGTGAAGTTACCTATGCAGTGCTTCCTGATTGACCTGAAGTGCACATATTAGCTGTAGCAAGGTAAGGTAAAGTTCCCTAAAAAGCAAGTATGCTTTCATAGATTTGAAGATTGTTTTCTCTTACTGTTTGCTTCTATTAAAACTGTAAATACATAATAGAGAGTCTTTTACTGAGTAAATATGTTATCTGATGGCTCTTTTGGCTCCAGGAGGAATATTTCTTTTTAAAAATACAGTAAGAGAAGTCTAATGCAGGGTGCACATTTACCTACCTTCTGCATTTGTTAACTCAAATTAGGGTATGTATAGCAGTAAAACCACAGCAATTTCTGCAGGAGTCCTGAGTTTGTGCAGAGCTTTGTTAGGAGCCTGGTGAGGTCTGCACTGAAAGACCAGCTGCTCTTTTTTTGTTGTGGATGTTGCCTGAACCAATATCAGCATGAAAAGAGCTACACAAGCTGTATCACTGTGCTCAAACCCTCAGGCAGGTGTCTTATACAATCACTCTATCACCAGGAAAAAAATATATATATATTACAAAAGTTCCTTACTTTTCAAAAAGTTTATTTTTCTTCTGGTACATGCTGATTACTTATTATGAATGACTAAAACAGTCCATCTAGTTTTAAATATTTGTCCAGCACATAAGCAAATAACATAACATATGTAGGAGTCCAATAACCTTTACTTTAGCACTCTGAAACTAAGGCATAGGGGAGCAGTGACTAGTAAAAGGAAAGAGGTTTATTTCCCTTCCGTTTTTTGGTTACTAACGTAATTTTCCTGAAATGTACTTTAGGATTGCAACAAATACTTTAACGAGTATTCTGACAGACACAAATCACAGCAACAATTAAATCTTTTAATATACTCCTAAATCTGTTTTAAGTCCCAAAAGTTTGAAATTCTGTACTAAATATTAAAGGGAATATGCTGCAGAATTTCTTTGCCTATTGAACAGTACAGCAAATTTCAATCCGTGAGATTATTTCCCTTCCACATTTGTTCAAACCATCTTTCAAAACACATTCTCTTTAACATATTTAGTCACAACAACCCAGTGCAAAACATAAATTTAAGATTTTACACACACATGCACAGTGCACATATGTACTGTAGTTGGCATGACTCACAAAGACCTTACTACTGCTAAATCTGATGTTTAGTAACTTTGTCTGTGAGCGGATATATTTCATAATCACCCTCCTTAGAATGAAAGGAGAAAGTATTGAACACTCACCATATGCTATAAAACAAAACTCCACTTTTAAATTCTAAATTCAAACTCCAAACTAATCAAAAGCATTTAAAGATGCTTCTCATTTCAATTGGCTCCTTCTAGAGTGCAAACTATTTCTTTTACTTTTTTCCTATCCTTAATGCATTCGTTCCAATGTTCAAAGCATTCATTTTTGGTTTTGGATTATTTTTTTCATCTGTATCAGGGTGAATGCCAAAATATTCTCTTTGTGGACTTGAAAACTCATTTTGTTAGCATTTGAACTGTGATCAAACCATTCTGAGAATTTCTGGGAAAAGCTATTCTCCCTAATGACCTCTTGTATTTAACTGAAGCATTAAATAACAAATCCAAAATGATAATGATAAATAAAGATTTAAGTGAAAAATTATTTCAAAAAAAAAAACAAAACCTTTTTCCCCCTTTTAACTGACCTTTGCATATACTCATGGTTTCCTGTTATTCTGATTTTTTTCTGTGTAAGGTTTTGGATTCTTTTTTTTCTTGAAAAAGCAGTGGTTTTTTTCCTGAGCAAAGCTGATGAATCATAGAAGGTTTTCCATCTGGAGAGGCTTTACTGTTCAAAATCTCCAGACTCACATTGCTCACAATTCTTCAGTATATTAAGGGCATAAAGTCATTTTTACAGACACCATAGGATTATTTCAGACAAGGGGGAATCTCTGATGATGGAGAGCTGCCATTTTAGTGTATTTGCCTTCCTACGTCTTTTTGGCATAGAGAAAATACTTTCATAATAGGATGTAATTCTGAATTGACTATATTTCACTAGTCTGTGGATGTTACATTATATTGTTGTAGTCTTCAGTGAAAGGAAAAAACTGAAAATGCATGAGAGCTGTTACTATGAGGGCTGTTCCGAAAGTAATGCCTCCTAATTTATTTTATTGGCTGACAACTTCAGAGGTGGATGTTGGAGGGATGACAGTAGAGCTTAAACCTTCCCCCCAATATTCTTTTACATTTTGCTGCAGAGCGAGAGATTAAAACAGGGGGGGCAGTTTTACAAAATGGCATCTGACATGGAAGTGCATATGAAGGAAGCAAAGGTGTGGAATTGAATTCTTCTATGCAGAAAAAATGTCACTCACTGGCATTCATTAATGCTTCCTGAAGATTTCTGGAAATGAAACAGTGGATGTGAATGCAGTGTGGTGGTGGGTGGTATGTTTCAGCAGTGGTGACAATGACTGTCATCTCCATTACTGCAGATTGTTAAGAGAATGGCATGCTGCAATGTTCACTGCAGGCAAAAAAATGAGTACCTAAGGATGGTGAATATGCTGAAAAAATAGGATTTTGTATCTGCAAATATAATCTGTGTAATAGTTATTTTGCACTTTTTATCTGTTGTACTTTCTATAGAAATAAATAGGAGACATTACTTTCAGAGTGACCTACATACAAGCACTGATGTTTTGTACCCTTGAAAGACATTCAAAAAATCTACTATCTTTGTGGGTTTTTTTTTATTTGTTTGTTTTTGAGGTAAATTATTGCAAACTCTATAATAAAATCTAATGCAAAAAGCAAGAGATTAGAGATTAAAGATATCTCCACAATATATTCTGAGACTTTTCCAATCAAGGACAAAACAAAGCAGAAAAGCAAATGAAAGGATTTGCTTTCCTGAGATCTGTCTTTTACTGAGACATAATATAATGATTCCCTACGTTACTGCTGGAAGCATTCTATTATATTTTTGATGAAACTGAAACTAAATCATTACATACATGGCAAGCAATTTCTTTTTTCATCTCTTCTAAACATCTATTTCTTTTTTCTGTACAGGAAAAGGTTGGGAAGCTTCCTTATGTAAAATTCCATAAAATAATTAGATGATTATCCATAATATATCTGATGTAATCAGTTTTTAAAAGACAGATGAAATCTGTTTGCTGCTTATTAATCATTAAAACTCAAAATGAGTCTTCATTGTGCTCTAACTATCTGGTGTTTATTATCACTTCTTGAAGGATTTCTGCAATCTCCATCCTTACATTTATTTAAGTAACATTTCTTTCCTTTCAAGGAAAAGGAAAGTTATTGGGAAATGTCCCTGCAAGTTTCTAGCTAACTATCCCAGAAAATAATAATGATAGGGACATGGAAAAACAGTTCTCTTAGCAACTGGAGTGTTTTCCAAGTTATTACATTCATTTTTTCATCTTACTTCCAGCAGTAACCTCTGTGCTGTACTGCTGAAGCACAGCAGATAAGTATCCTAGCTTACATCAGTTTCAAACAGGTTAGTCTCTATAGCTATAGGGTGAAAGACGGAGCAATAAAACCCCAGTCCTGCAATTACAACTCTGATAGCAAGTTCATGAGCCTGGACTGAGCCCATTATCTCTAAAATCCTAGAAAGCTCAAGAAATTCCAACAGAGTGATGCACAAAAGCGGAACCTGTTCATGTAGAACCAATTGCAAGATAAGGGATATAAACACTTTCCAGGAAACATACCTAATAGTTTGCTCACTGGGTTACTCAGTAAAACAGCTAGCTGCTTGTCAATTTTTCATTCTATTACATTTTTCTAGTATGGCAAAGGATGTCTTAAAGACAAGAGTTTTGGTAGGTTCCTCCCTAAAAGCCAGAAAATTGCTTGGTTTTGGTTTTGTTTCTTTTCCGAGGGATGATACCATTATAAGATACAGTTTTGAAGTTAATACCTTTAACAACACTACTTTCTAGCTATACAGAAAAAAATAGAGATAATTTAGAACCTATCAGATATAATTCAGTGACTCACAGAAACATAGAATGGTTTGGGTTGCAAGGGATCTTTAAGATCACCTAGTTCCAACCCTCCTGCTATAGGCAGGGACACCTCCCACTAGACCAGGTTGCTCGAAGCTTCATCCAGCCTGGCCTGGAATGTCTACAGGGAGGGAGCATCCACAACCTTACTAGGCAACCTGTTCCAGCGTCTCACCACCCTCACTGTAAAGAATTTCCTCCTAGTATCTAGTCTTTGAGCTTAACTCTTTGAGTTTTAAACCATTTCCCCTTGTTCTGTTGCTACACACGTCTTTAAAATGTCTCTTCTCAGCTTTTCTGTAGGCCCCCGGAGACTTATCGCATTTGATACCAGTCAGCCCATAATACATAGTTCTACTGCTGAAAATCAATCGAACAAGCAAATGAAAAAACATCCTGAGAATTTCAGAAAAATGCACACATTTAGCTGCATAGATACTTCCTGATTCAGGAAATTGTTGTTAAAAGAACATCTTTGTTCCTATTTTCATAGTTTCTATCCCAGTTCAAATCCAACCCAAGTTAGTGGGTACCTTTATAGGTAAGTTGGAAGTATTTTCTGTTTTATTTGGGAGTTCAGAAGGAAGTTGTAACTCAGGAGATGAAAGATGGTGTAAACTATGAAGATTGAATGGAATAACCACCAAAAGAAATAATTCTTCCATTTTTAATTTTAATTACAAGTATATTCCATAATGTTTATTATTCTGGAATTGATTATACTTCGGAGTCTAATTTCTACTAGCATTTAATTGAGGAATTATAATCCACTGAAGCAATATGTCATAATATGCCAGTGTCTCAGATGCACATGTAGGTGAATCATTACGGCTGGACCATGAATGGGCATATGTGATTCATTTCCTTACTGTAAATTAAGGTAGTAGGTCTCAGTCCTAAAAGAGTATTGACCATGTGTTGCAGAGTGTGAACCATGTAGACCAGAACTCGAGAGCAGTTCAGTGACAGCATTCATTACATGACCAAAAGTAGAAATAAAGTTAAGAAGTGAGAAGAAAATGGTGATAGTTTTTCCATTTGATAAGGATTTTGGAGGCAAACAGTTTTTAAATGTAGTATTGTTAAAATCACTGGAACATACCTAATGAAAATGTTTAATTAAAAAAGGCTGTGACGTGTGAATTCAACCAGTTATTATAAAATTCCCAACGGCTCAATGTAACCAAGGAAATTAAATATAAATAAAAAGAAACTGGCAATAAATAATTACATAAACACATAAATAAGTGAATAAATACCTGGACTTTTTTTCCAAATAAACAAGTATAATCGACTACAAACATATTTTGCTTAAAAGTACCATTTGAAGACAGTATAAGAAAAATAATGTCTGTTTCTGAATTTGCTCTTGTATTTGTGCTTATTTTTCCCAGGTAATACTACCCAACTCTTTTTATCATGATAGTCCATGAATATACAAATACATGTATTTGCCCATGTTTTTACGCTACTCTAGGACAAGTCTTTATGTATTACTTAGTACTCCTCTCCCAAATCTACCTGTCTCTAGTTCAAGCTATACTAATGAATTTTTAAAAAATAATGCATGGCATGCATTCTAGTCTAAGAGATACTTTAGCCTTGATCTATGCACACGGCATTTCTTCTAGCTTAGTAAGGCAGGTATTGAGGTTCCTGTTAAAGCACTGTTTGCTAAGCAATCTAGATAGACTAACCAAATCCTGTTTAAGACCACAGTGATCACAGAAGGATTTGGTGAATGTCACTGGGGGAACTAAACTTGTCTCAGGAAGAAAAGTGCATGAAACAATGGAGCACACTTCCAAAAAAATGTCAGATCTTTGCCTTTCAATGCCAATTGGTTCAGGGGTGTTGTGATAGAGAAAAATAAAGGGAATTATTCACAGTTCCCTTGAAAAAGAAGTATGTTCTTCTTTTCTTGTTGACTGAGCTTCCTGGAATATAATATATAATATAATATAATATAATATAATATAATATAATATAATATAATATAATATAATATAATATAATATAATATAATATAATATAATATAATATAATATAAATGAAGTTCTGAAAAGGTTTACTGAAATTTTCTGTTTTTAAGAACTCTGTTAATAATAATGCATAATTTTATTTATTTATTTATTACTCAATAGGTTAGTATTTGAAAGAACATGAATGGACTACCTTTGCCTGACAGCTGATCAACGGTTCTTGTGTATTGCTGTATCCACTTCTTTTCTGGGCTATGACAAGGATAGTAAGACACAGAGCTTGCCTTTGTGATGTTTACACACTTACATTCTATGAATATGAATTGCTTGTTTTTAATGAGAATTCTATTGGCTCAAATTAATATGACAAGATTATTTTCTTAGAAAATCTTTGATAGATTTTACCTTCTCAGCAATGTTAGAGTAGTTGATACTATATCAAATTGACAGTGCTTAGAGGGAATTAAATATTTTGAAAGTTAAGAGAAGTCTGTACCTGCCACCAAAATGATTGAAAGCCTCTCTACCTGATCTATCTCTATGCTGTTTCTTCTGGAGGTAATACTTTTATGCCAAGAGTAGTTCTCTGACAAGAAGGAGTTTAAATTCACTGTTTTGAATGTCTGTCCTTCTCCTGTTCCCAACCACCCACAGAAGCAGATTTTATACACAGCCCTCCCTGGTAGGAAAGATACAAAAAAGAAAGATTTGACTTAGGGAGCTAGGATGGTTCTTCCATTCCACCTTTTTCACAGACATAATTACTGCAGTGTGATAAAAAAGCATGCAATCAACCAACTGTAACAAATATTTGATGCAAATCATATATCTTTAAGATAACATTTGAAAATAAAAACTAACATATCAAATAAACTACTCCCCGTTTTGCATATCCTCTTTAAAAAAAGAAAAAAAAAGCCAACTTACTGGAGAAAAAAAACCACAGCACATGCTAGTCAATTGTTCTGAAGCATTTTTAATCAACAGCATAGTCTTTATATCATTTTGTTTACTATGAATATTGAAAAAATTCAGATAACTATTCTTACTGGTTGTGAGTCGACCTGTTGCATGTCACAAATTATTTTTGGTATTTTTTGGTTTGCCTTGGTTTTGCCTACTTATGCTCTTGTAACAGCTTTGTTTAGTTATCAGAGAGAGTAAGGAATAAGCAAAATTTTAAACATCACATATGAAAAATGTTTAAAGCTTTTCATTATGTCAGTACATGCCATCACTAGTAATAATTTTGCCTGTGTTTTAGCTTTTAACTATGCTTACCTGTTTCCAAGGGAGCATATTGAACAAACCCACTAGAATTTTAAAAAGTGCTAATTACAAGATTAAAACAATATTGAAATTGGTAGCCAACAAGTAAGCATGAATAAATTTCTATATCAAATGAGCACTGTATGCCTTTGCAATAACAGGGAATCACAGACTACTCTACAATAAAAAAAATGGAAGAGGCAAAGATAAGAGTAAGGGTGAAAACATAGTCATGTTTTATTTACTAGGCCTGGCAGTGTACCCGGAAATGATCATAATCATCTACCCTGCAATTCTCTGTTCAGTTTTAACCTAACTGTTTCAATAACAGAACTGATCACTATATTTCTTTTCCTTATGCAACTCTACTTATTCAGTTATGTTAATTGTACTTGTGCACATTATAAAATACTCTGGGATTTTTTGATTTTCAGTAATAGCATATAGATTTGTACTGTCTTTTTTAGCTTATGTACTTTTCCAAGAATATGTGCACGAGTTCATCTCTGAAACTGGCTAACAAAATAAATCCCTCAGTGGACTCCCTGAATAGCTATTTGTACCATGTATAGCCTTTTATTTTGGAGGATAAGAACAATGGAGTGCAAGTTAATGCTCTCTAAAGCTACTATGATTCAGAACCTAATATGAAGTAAAAAAAATAATATTAACATAAATTATAATGCTACCTTGGAAGAACATAAGGAAGGTCCCCAGCATTTTGTACAGCAGAACAATATAATTTAATACAGTTCATTTACTGTCTTCCATGTAAGACAGTATGTTAATCTTCTTTTCAGAGGGCTAAAGGGAAATATGTCCTCCTTATTCTTCTAGGTTAGAAGATTGAAAATCAGTAAAGAACTAGAGTTTATTCTAACTCTTCAAAAGCTAAATGTAGAAAACCCATAGAAAAAGAAAAGCTGCTTTCAAGGATCAATCCTTGTCTCAACTGTAATAAAGAAACATAAAACATAAATATTTGATTTGTCTCAGCATGATCTCTAGAATCTAACTAAAAATGCTTTTGAGCTCTAAGCAAAATGACTGAGGCAGGGGGGAGGAAAAGAAGGAGTAATTAATCCCTTTCTCTTTTAGTTTTAATCATCTGTGGTTTCCGAAAAGGAGTAATAGTAAAAGAAAAAAAAAAAGGACACAAACACATACAGATGCATAAAGGTATATAAGTACCTTTACTTTGGGAAAATTCACTTGGGTGACATATCTTTCTCAGAGAATCACTGTCAAGTACCCTGTAGTGTCAAGCATGTTGACAGCAAACCTCATCATGGTTGTAATTTGTGAGTCATTCTGCCAGCTCCTGTCTGGTAAAAGCAAACTGTCCTTGAACACGGAATAATTTTTTTTTCATCAAAATGGCCAGTGACTCCCCCTTCAGCATCACATCCCAGAGATACAAAGAAATGAAGCTTGCTTTTCTTATGACAAGATAAACTATTCTATTGTCAGCTTGGGTAATCTTCAGATAATTCAGTATACCAATCAAGTCTGATCTGGCTATTTTACAACCCAAATGTGACTGGTTTTCCTACAGTTGTACTGATTCAACGCAGCAGTGACTGCTATGCTGCTGAAGAGAAATAGCATTAGCCTGAAGAAAAATACAGGGAAGTCAAAGTAGATTTGTTGACTTAAAATTATGGTGGCATCCTGGGGAATTCAAAGTCTTGTTCACTGCACTTAGAGCTCTTAAATGCTAACTTCCACAGCTTGGTAGCACTGGAAAAAATCTTCAACTAAAAATGTGCTTAATTATTGTATCACATCTGCAGTTCTGTTCCCATTAATATGCATTTTCAAACTGCTACTTTTGGAAACAAGATACAAATAAAAATTGTGTTTATTATATATGCATACAAAGTTTTATGTTAATGCAGAGCTCTTCTGGGTAAACTTTTAGGCAAAAGAGGTCCATCAGTCTGAAAATATAACATTGATAGATCCTGTAGGGTTTCCTGATTCTGGTATTACAATTGCCAGTAACAACAAGGCTGATTATAAGAAAGATACACCATTTACCACTTGGATTCTGTAAAACATATCCAAATGTATTCCAAATATAGAATTAGTATAATCTATGGCTACTTTATTTTCAACCTCTCTCCATTGATTGCAACGTAAAAAGATACTGTAGAACTACTGAGGTTATATTTTATGGGTTTTGTTTTTTGTTTTGTAATGGTTTCGTTTTTAAGGTGTGAGATTCTTTTTGGAGTTTGAGTTTCTTTTTCTAACTTTTAAATTCTCTCGAGTTATTATCTGACTCATACTGAAATGCTATTACGTGTGGAACATAGATTTCAAAGGTTAATAGCTGTTTGCACACTGTTCATTTTAGAGATGCACCCAGTCTTGCCAGTGTAATAGCTGTTATTCAAGAATCATCGATGATATTAATGTGTGCTGAATGGGATGATTACATTTCCTGTTATCATGAAACAACATCAAGGGAAAAATAAAGAAAAAAATAAAGGAAATTTGCTAATTCATAAATTTTTTTGAAATATCTACCACCTATCTGGAGATTCTTTCAGGATTTTTTTTCTAAACTTTGAGTAAATCTTTGAGATAATATAAGTCCTCTGATGGAACATCAGAAGTTGAAGCAGTTTGTCCATACACCACTTCTTTATTCTTCCTTCCATCAAAGAAATTCAGAGGTGAGCTCTGGTGATATCTGCTGGAAAGAAGGGCAAATAAACTGAAAGAAACCAAAGGGTAAGAGTGAAACATTATTTTACATACACTCATTATTTTTTGATGCATTTCTGTTAATAGGGAAAGCATATTTTCAAGTACAAAACAAAAAAATTGTCATAGTGTTGGAAATTTTGAGCAAGTATTTATATCTGAGATCTTTCTAATATAAAGCAGTAGCTTCTGGGGAAAAAACATCTGGAGAGTAAAGTTAAAGTCTTGAGCAGGAAACAAAAAAAGAAGAGAATTTTTTTTTAGAGGTTTTCATGAGCTCTGAAGTGGGACTGGCATTCAGTTTCCTATAAGCTACAAGACAGTCAAGTTTTCTAAGACTCCCGTTTCCTAGAAGCTGTGTTACTCATAAATAATACATTCATTGCAACTAAGAAAAAGAAAAAGAAAGATGGTTAGGAACATTGGAGTAGTTATTTAGAGCTGCTGGTGCAGGAAGTGCCAAGCATCTAGTAAAGCAGATGAGGACCATGACCACAGTCAGGTCATGGAAGGGCCTGGCATGGCAAGCAGAATAGAAGCAGGTAAGGAAAGCAGGTTCCATCTCAGCAGCACTGTCAGTTTGGATCAGGCTTTTTTTGGCCTCGAAAGGTCTGTCACTCCCTGTCTGAGGAGACTGCCAACTTGCCAGGAGTTACCCTACTAGTGAAGAGAAAGTGTTTCATATTATCTGATACAGAAAATTGGTCATTTTGCTTTAAACTTTTAATACAATATATTAGATAAACTTATTGGCATTTGTGAGTGAAAAAATGAGTGAAAAAAACATTGTTTAACATTTGTCCAGGTTTCTTTGTGAAGCAGTACCTTATTAGCAAGAAATTTAATCTCAAAAACAGGTCTTTCAGAAAAATTGCAATCATATTATATAGAATATTATGCATTATAAAATATATATTTATTCAATGAAAAAACACTGGCTCATGGATAGAATTTAGACAATTGCCAGGGACAATAAAAATGGTAAGTAAAGCCTGTAAACTGTTTAATGTACTTTGCCATGTCATTTAGGTGGGTATTCACTAGCTTTGAAAGACCAGCACGAAATATTAAAGAAGGATTTGTTGGGTTAATGATCCAGATGTTCCTCTATAGTCAGTGGAGAGAGATGAATTTTGATAGAGCATCTATCTTACTGAAGTTGCTTAAAGTACACCATGGGAAAAAAAAAAGACTAAGAAAACTTAACTGTCTCAGAAAAACTGGGAATATCTTGATATTTGGTTTAACTTCACAAAAACAGCAGAAAAATGTTGTAGGTAGTTATGTAGGTAGATGAGATACATTGTTGGATAGAGCAATAGATAGAAATCTGTGGGAATACATGAAAGACTATTCAGGGCAGAAGTTGTGGAGCAAGATTAAAAGCAGAAATCAAACAACAAAATATGAAGTAAGCAGCATTATATCAAAACTATCCAAGGAAATCAAGAGGACTGACATATTTAAATCACTTGAAAACAACTCCATAAATTCTTGTCATTGAGGAATTTTCCAGACTAGTATTTCTAGGTAATATTTCATACAGATTAACAGCGCTTTGTGATAATATGCAACTCCTTAATTTACTTCTACTGGCACTCCACAGCTCCATTGATCAACAGTATTACAAATACTGACTACGTGGAGTGTGAAAGAACCTTGAAACAAGATAAAAGTTGTTCCTCTTTAATGACATCTAGGTATAATTTTATGCAGCAAAATATGTAAAGAAATACATATATGAGTATGGGAAAAAAAATAATTCTAGACTTCATTAGTAGTTGTCTCTGATAGGGTTTAGATAGCCAAATTTATCCTTATAAATCCTTATAGAGAGTCAAAAGAGTCAGTTCAAAACTCTGTAAAGAACAGAAAAGGATAACTACCGTTGGCAATAGGCCAAAACAATTAGACAATATCAATAACTGGAAAACTAAGGAATTAGTTAATGATGTCACAAGAAGCTTTGTTGGATACTTTCTGCTAGAAGGAGAAAGTTTTGCTAAAAGATCCATGTATTCCTTATGTACTGTTCAGATCATTCACAGAGAATGTTTATACCATCTAGTGAATAGATTTCATTCATAATTGTTTATTCCTCATGACTAGCTAAGCATCCCTGACATTTGTGTTGGTGCCATTCAAGTGAAAAATTCCATTTTTGACTGTCTTACCTGATGACTAATTCATCACTCTGAGCATATTTTAATATGGCTAAAGATGAGCAGTATTATTCAGCCACTTTTGGGGTTATATCAATCTGTCAAAAAAATGTGTCCTCCAATACTGCAATTTCCCCCTCAAAATTGCTCTGCCCTAAGGTATGTCAAGTAGACATTAGCTGTCCTGTAGTAGCTGCATAATGCTAAAGACTCCATAAATTATGTGCTAGCAAAGCAATGTTCATAGGAAAAGTATTGAAGAAAATATCCTTTGCATTATATCATGTCTTAACATACAACTAGATAGATATTTTAAGGCAAAGGTTTCTTTAATTTACTGTTTCACATGAAGTCACTTATTCCAATTGCAATCCTAAAATAACATCCTGCTGTATGTTCTTCCTGTTACCTCCTATCTGTTTTAGATAAGGGCAGTGGAAATATTGTTTAACACTGTAAAGCTAGTTTGAAATTCTGAACTTCGTATATAAAATTTAGTCCTCAAAAATCACAGAGATTGACTGTTAACTACCTTAGAACCAAGGTCTAATAAGTTGCCACAGTTCTGATATAAATTGTACTTTGCACACTGAAATAGCTGGGCTTCCATCTATTTCAGGTCATTTGATACGGTGAGCATTTTGAAGAAGTTTCCCAGGAATCAAGGTAGCTAACAGGTACATACGAAGAGACATTCTACAAAAGTAGTGGTTATTATAGTAGATAGGACTTGCCCAGCAGGGTTTGAGCTAGAAAGCTGTGCACCAAACAGGACATGAGAAACAGAACTGGAAGGGATTTCAAGAGGTCATTAGTGTATTGTTTGCCCCAAGGAAGGCACAACTTTGTCTGTCATTTCCAACATATATTTCTCTAATCTGGTTCCCAAGGCTCTTGTGAGTGAGACAACTTCCCCAGGCAACTCCCATTCCTTCACTAATAGAGTTAGGGAAGATTCTCTGATAACTAAAGTAAATCTTAGTGAAATATAGGCAATTGCTGTTCGATCTATCTTTCACAGATACTATTTCTGCATTTGGAGATTTTGTTGTGTAACTTCTGAATCTTCTCTATTTCAGCCTAAATGGCTCAATTATTGTAATTTTTTGTATAATATTATTTTCTAAACCTCAAAATATTGATATACATGTAAAAGATTACAGAGCTGCCTATATTTAAACTGAAGATATACTATAACACAACTTACACTGATAAAATATTCATTTACTAATGCTTCAGATTGGGTTTATTGTCTTCAGAAATTTCTTACATGTCATGAATATAGTCACAGTAATGTCATATGTGTTATATTCAGGAATATATCTAACATTCAAAATACACAGAGAGAAGTTTCAGGTAAGGAACTGAGAGAAAGTAAGAAGAAAACTTTAAATTTAACCTTTAACTTCATTTTTCTTATGTTGATCTTCTATTCAGACATTTACTAATACGAACAAATTTCATGCCACCTTTCAGATTTAGAGAGATCCTTGCAATATCTGTCCAAGATGAAGACTGATCATTGCGAATTTCTGTTCAGAATAGTAATTGAGGTTTTTTTAAAAATAAAAAACAAAAACAAAACAAAACAAAAACAAAAAAATACAAAACAAAACAAAAACCGAGAAAGTCTACTGTAAGTCTGTGGCAAAGGATACAGTGAAAACAATAACTTAAATGGTATCTAAGGCTTATGAATTTAGGAAAGATATTTGAAAACTTATAGTGGACAAACCAGAAAGAAAAATGGAAAAACTCAGGAAAGCATAAAAATGAAGTCATGCTATATATATATATTTTGTTATTAATATTTTATTTTACATTTTATAGTATAAAGGAAATTTTAAAAAATCTAAAATTGAAATCAGATTTGGATTACAAAGTGACAAGGTAGCAGATAAAAATAGTACCTTTATTTGTGGCAAGTACAATTGACAAGAATTGGAGAGGGGTTTTTATTCTTTATTTGGATGTTTGTTTCTTTTTAATAGATACGAGCCATGCTTCTTGTGAATCTTCCTCACATGCACTGTTCCTCCTAAGGTCTTACTTATTCCTGTACTCAGTTCCTCAGGAGTAATGAACTCCTGCTATCATCTTCTTTTGCCTCCAACCTCTTTTTCTGCTTTCATAGAATCATAGGGGTTGGAAAGAACCTCAAGAGATCATCGAGTCCAACCCCCTGCCAAAGCAGGTTCCCTACACCAGGTCACACAGGTAGGCGTCCAGGCGGGTCTCGAATATCTCCAGAGAAGGAGACTCCACAACTCCCCTGGGAAGTCTGCTTTCTTGATTGGTGTCCTGTATCTCTCTGACCAAGCTTTCTTTTCTTTCCTAGCAGATAACAAAACATGAAAATAGTTTTGCTGACTACAAATTGGAAAAGGCAATCCCATAACTTCTTTGCTGCTACTCAAGGCAACAATAAAGGTAAAAGTTTCTTTAAAAATAAACTTTCTGATGTTTTGCCAAAGTGATTGAATTAGTATGCAGGCAGAGACCAGGAGACATGCAAGTTCCTTTTTTTCCATCACAGGTTTTAAATATTATTTAGTCACTTTTATGCTATAGCAGCAATGAGAAACTACTCAGGTTCTCATATATTGACAATGATCTTTAAGTATTAGGTAAGTTAACATGATAAAACACAGTAGAATGGAAATTGTGTGGGTTTTCAGATTTTTTCAAGGGATTATCATTGATTACAAAAACAGGAAATAAATCATCGTTCTGTATCAAACATTGTTTAATGTTGATTCCCCTGATCTTCATTTTGTGGGATGAACAAGGGTTGAGTGAAGACAGTTTCTGCTTGGATATTTGTATGAATAAGCAGAGTGAGTACTTCTACAAGACAGGCCTCAAGACCCAGTGTCAGAGATGCATTACAGAACAGAAGGGAAAAGAAAGGTTGTATATGTGTAATGTGAGGCACTTGTGAGATTTTATATGCCCTGACACCTAAGTTTCAGCTATTTCTGATTAAACTTTGCCTTTAGGAAAGTCTGCATAGTTTAATACACTTTCCTGGGGGAGCATTTTTAAAACGGAGACCTTATGTTCCTTACATTGCCCAAGCTCATGCATGTATCATGGCTGCACTAGAGCTAAACTTGCTATTTTAATTTATTCTGCTAAATTCTTAGTTTTTAAGTGTATTTAATTTCCATGCTTACTGAGAAGTTCATTTACTAAGCCACTTTTTCAATTAGTAATATATTAAAAACATGGTAGATTCTGTGGTTTGTGTAATCAATTTGCTTAATTTTGCTCTAAGTAGAGATCAATACTGTACACTAACAGCATATGGATTTGCAAGAAAGCAAAAAATTTGTAAGAAATACTAGTCAATAATGTTAATTGCTATTCCCATATATAAAATTTTGTATGTTTTAAAAAAATCAAACAGAATTTTGAAATTGATTGTTTTACTGAGAAAAATATATATATAATTTTTACAAAGGTGCATATCATTATAATAATTGCGTGGTTCCAGATTGAATACCAAGATATGAAATACAATTGTTTTTAACAATTTGTTGGAGAGATACTCTAATTTTCTAAATGTCAAGAGAAGATCTAGTCATCAAAGACAAAAGAGAGAAAGTAAAAAATATGTCTTCCAAAGAGATTAGGAATTTCTTTATCATGAAGTCACATAGCATTCTGAAAATCGCTAAGCCAGACGAACCTTTTAAACAAAATAAATACAATCTTATGTAGTTGGTGCTAATTCCTTCCCACTAAAATTTGGCCTGTTTATTCTTGAGAGTACACAATACAAAATGCTGAAATTTCTCCAACAGTATCAGAATACCATAAAGGAAATAAATAGAAGAGAAAGAAATTGCTCATTTTTATCTTTTTATCTTTTTTTTTTTTTCCCCTGAAGAAATTCAACCCTTTCTGTAATAAATACTTTGCTTCTGTCTTCACTGCAAAGACTCCCCCTCAGGACTCCTGAACTGCGGGAGTAAGTGAGAAAGTCTGGGGAATAGAAGGCTCCCCTTTGTTGAGGAAGGAAATGGTTCGAGAGCATCTATGCAACATCAATGTACATAAATCCATTGGCCCCAATGGGATGCATCCTTGTGTGCTGAGGGAGTTGGCAGATGTGACTGCTGAACTTCTCTCATCCTTGAGATGTCTTGGAGAATGAGAGAGTTGCCTGAAGACTGGAGGATAGCCAGTGTCACTCCGGTTTTCAAAAACGGCAAGTAGGAGGATCTGGGGAACTACAGGCCAGTCAGCCTCACCTTCATCCCTGGAAAGGTGATGCACCAGTTTGTTCTGGAATGCCTCTCCAGGCAACTTGAAGAGAAGAGAGTTATCAGGAGTAGTCAGCATGGGTTCACAAGGAGGAGGTCTTGCACAACAGGCCAGCAGGTCAAAGGAGATGATCCTCCCCCTCTACTCTGCCCTGGTCAGGCCTCACCTGGAGTATTGTACCCAGTCCTGGGCTTGCCGGTACAAAAAAGACAGGGATTTCCTGGAAAAATTCTAGCAGAGGGCTACAAAAATGGTAAAGGGTGTGGAACACCTCCCTTATGAGGAAAGGCTGAGAGACTTGGGTCTGTTCAGCCTTGAAAAAAGAAGACTCAGAGGGGATCTGATTTACATCTATAAATATATAAGGAATGTGAGGCAAAGGGACGAGGCTGGACTCTTCTCATCAGTGTGTGGTGACTGGATGAGGGGAAATGGTCTGATAGGAAATTCCAGACAAGTATGCATGGAAACTTCTTCATAGTGAGGGTGATGGAGCACTGGTACAGGCTGCCCAGAGAGGTTGTGGAGTCACCTTCTGAGACGTTCAAGACCCACTTGGACGCCTGCATGTGCAACCTGGTTTAGGGAGCCTGCTTTGTCAGGGGGCTGGACTATCTCAATTTAAGGAGGATTTACCATTCTCTTTGATAATGATTTTCACTGACTCAAGACAATGTTAGAAATGGGAAATTTTCTAATTTTTATTTGCTAACTTTAACTTCCAGCTCTCCATCTTCTTATAGTATTACTAAGACACTGTAAATAACAGGCAGCTCTGACTGCATGACTTTGCTTTGCTGAATTCATATAAAGTGTCAGAAATTTTCACCATAATGTCACACAAACAGATCACACTAACTGGCCAACTATGAAGATGATCCCTCTGATATGTAAACTGTACCTCTTGGCTCGGTGTCATCTACAAACTTGATGAGAGTACACTTGATCCCACTATCCATGTTGCCTACAAAAATATTAAATACCACTTGTACCAGTGCTGATCCCTGAGGAATGCCACTCATCACCGGCCTCCACTTGTGACCATCCAATGAGTGGTTCACCCATCAAATCCATTTTTTCTCCAGTTTGGCAACCAGGATGTTATGAGTTATAGTGTCAAAGGCTTTATACATGCCCTTCTAGATCATATCAGTTCCTCTTCCTTTATCCACTAATACTGTAACTCCACCATAAAAAGCCATGAATAGACAGGCATGACTAGCACTTGGTAAAGCCACGTTGGTTACCACCCAATCACCTTGTCTCTATTTTCCATGTGCCTTATTAGGGCCTTTACTTGTCTTAAGCCATATTAATTTACATGCTTCCTATCTTCTAGCTCTGTTTTTGCAATGGGGATGCATTTATTTTTTCTTCACTGCACAATCTTATCCCTATAAAAACATGAACTAATCCCTTATGGGATCCTGATATTTATTTTTGAAACATAACACTATTCTTGCTATTAAAAAAGAATCACACAAGTTCAAAGGGTAACAAGAAAGACTAGTCTAGTGCAGTCTGAGGTGATTAAGTGAACTAAGCATATCTTAAATTGGAAACTAAAGACGCTACAAATTGGTTTTCTGACCAATAGAAGGAGAAATGCTCCCTTTAGATAGATATCTTTACTTCCCTCCACATAAAAAAAGCCTTGCCAGAGATGTGCTAGATCTTGCAGAGATCATTATGAGAAAAAAAATTCTTGGTTTTTATTTTTATCTCATTGCTATATTTTCACACCTGGGCACCTCAGTAATATTTCAATATTTAATATAATTGATACTTTTTCTACCTTTGAATAATCTCTGTTTGTGTTCTAGGGGAGATTTAGATTAGAAATAGAGGAGATTTTTGTTAGATATTAGGAGGAAGTTTTTTACACACAAGACGGTGAGGTGTTGGCACAGGCTGCCCAGAGAAGCTGTGGATGCCCCATCCCTGGAAATGCACAAAGTCAAGTTGGATGGGGCCCTCTGCAGCCTGAGCTGGTGGACAGCCCATGATATGGGGTTTGAACTGGAGGTGCTTCGGTGTCTCTTCCAACCCTAACCATTTTATGATTCTATCATGATTTTATGATTCTATAAGAAATGATCTGTGTTCTACCAAGTGGAGTACAGTAATGTTGCTTTATCAGAAGAAGTAATGGAGTTCGATTCTGCAAAGAAAGAAATTATCATTGGACAGGAAACATAATAAAATAAACATTGTTCCTGAATTCCTTCAGGGTACTTGTGTCTGTTACACTCATGGCATTTTAAATGAAAGTTTATACAGCTAATTAGTCAAAAATCAGAGGTGTAATCAATACTGATCTATGAATACTTACCACATGTAACACTACCTGCTTGGGCAGAATAAATAATTGCTTTCATTATTTAATCTCTGTGATTCCTGAATGCTCTTTGTTCATAAAAATAAAGCCCTATTTCATTACAACCAAAAAATTTCCAGCTACAATTTACACTGAAACATATATATATTTTCTGCATGCATATGTACAGAAGCCTACAGCTGCTTTGGGGCCATGAGACTCTGGGCTCTGGAGTCTTACATAAGAGGAATAAATCTGGATCAGCTCCCCACTGAAGATTGGTTGTGATGTTATGAAAATTAATGCTAGCTAGTTGCCAGTCATTCATCTGTTCCTTTATAGATTAGTTTGTGT
Source organism: Cyrtonyx montezumae (assembly GCF_038088225.1). NCBI lineage: Eukaryota > Metazoa > Chordata > Aves > Galliformes > Odontophoridae > Cyrtonyx > Cyrtonyx montezumae. Next base: position 38,649,880 of record NW_027072034.1, on the reverse strand, counting down.
GATCTCTAGCCCCAAGCAAGCCTGAGAGTATTATAAGCATCACAGTCTGGTAGGCTGGCAACCCTCCGAAAGTGAGATTTTTCTAACCATTTTAATTGCCTTTCCCCTGACCTTTTTCATTACTGCCTTAGCTGTATTCAAACCCCCCAGTCTTTAATCAATATTCCATGTGCTCATACATCATCATTTTTTGTCATCTCTTTATTGATAACTTGATTTACTTTTCTACTTAAAGTTTGCAAGGCTTCTATTTATACAATTCTGTGACTGTGCCAGAATGATCAGTGATGTTTAAATGGCTTTTCCTGATTTATCACCACACAAGATGTATCGTGCTGCCTAACAGGAAAAAAGAGCATTTGTAAGGAGGAGTTCAGAAGATGACTACTTTTGGTTACACGAGAAGTATAAAGAGACTGATACATATATAAGGCATTTACAGGATTAATTTTTTCTTTATGTCTTCATGTTGGATAAACATGTTGCATTGGCCATGATCAAATACATTCTATTTGAAAGTTAATGATAATTTTTTGTTCTTACTTTTCTTATTTTCACTTCTTATCCTGCTAAACACATTAAAAAAATGGGGGGATACTGTGATCTTTCTATCCACTCCTCAAATTGGAAAAGAAATATCTTCCTAATTACATATTTGAAGAAAAAAAATACTCTTCCCAATTATCCCTGTCAGTAAAGGTTATCCAACAGTTTCCATTCTGGATATGTCTTGGCTTTGTTACAAAGCAATACTCTCTGAAAAAATTCCTGCACCTTCATGTTACTCAGTCAATTATAGAACTTTTATGCTTCACATCTAGCAAGTAAGTATAAAGGCACAGTGTTGCTTTAGGACCATATTTTTGTTTGCTATAGCTTTCCATGACATTGATTTTGGGTACCTCAATACAGAAAGGGCATTGAGGTGCTGGAACAGGTCCAAAGAAGACAACATGGCTTGTGAAGGGACTGCAGAATATGCCCTACAAAGAGTAACAGAAGGAATCGGGTCTGTTTAGTCTGGGGAAGAGGAGGCGGAGGGGAGACCTTATCTTCAAATACCTGAAAGGTAATAGCAGTGGGAGCAGGGTTGGTCTCTTCACACTGATGACAGGTGACAGAAAATGGCCTCAAGCTGCATTCAGGTTAGATATCAGGAAAAGCTTTAGAGAAAGTGTTGTTAGGAACTCGAATAGACTCCCTGGGGAGGTGGCTGAGTCACCATTCCTGAGCATGTTTAAAATACATTTGGATGTTGTGCTCAGGGACATGATTTAGCAGTGAGTTGTTATAGTTAGGGTAGTATGGTTAGGTTGTGGTTAGACTTCATGATCTTGAAGGTCTTTTCCAACCTAAGCAAGTCTATGATTCTATGATTCTATGATCTTTTCAAATCACAATTAATACGAGAAAATCCACCTTTGCATGAGTACTTGTTGCTGCACTGGAAGATAAAGGCAAGGCCACACAAGTGGAGTAATTGCCAGGACCAAGACAAAACTGCCTGTGGGCTCCTCTGTCCGAGTTCACTCTATAGTTAAAGAATGTACACAGAGCAGTATAGGACAAAAAGCTGTATGTGAAACATGGCAAAGCACAGCACTGCGCAGGATGCCTGATAAAGTTTCTTGACAGCAGATCAAGGGAGGTGTTCCTCTCCATCTACTGTGCCACATTTGAAGTACTGTGTCCAGTCCTGGGATCCTCAATTCAAGAAAAACAGGGAAATACAGGAAAAATACCAGCAAAGGGCACCCAGATAATAAGAGGCCTGGATTATCATCCATAAGAGGAAAGACTGTTCAGCCTGGAAATGAGAAGACTGAGAGGGGATCTTATCAATGCTTATAATTAACTAATGGGCAGGAGTCAATGTAGGAATGTATCTTTTTGTAAACCACTTACTTAAATGTCATTTTTTTTTCATATTATCAAGAGATCCCTGGAAAGTGTATTCCTTTCTTATGGAAATCTTTGAGAAAAAAAGTGGCTTCATTTTGCAGTAAGATGTGGAGAACCTTAATTCTTTTCTTTTCACTGCTTCATTTTTGTCCCTGTTTATACCTAAGGGACTGCTGTGAGTTAATCTGTGTTAGGTTTTCATGGCAAGTTTTGAGGGAGCAGGGAGGAAGGACAAGGGAGCTGGCCTGCCAGAGAAGAGTTGAAAGATAGCCAATGTCAGATAGAATTCATTTCCAGACAGCTCTAAAATGACTTGCTGCTGCCAGAGCTGAGCCACTGAATGAAGCTGGCTGTGTTCTGGGAGAACAGATACAGGAAATATAGCTGTGCAACAGCAGATGGGAGAGACGAGTGAGAGATGGGAGAGAAGTGGCCCTGCAGGTTCCAAGGTCTGTGCACAGAGCTCCAGAATGGAGCAGCAGCTTCCTGCAGCCCAGGAGAGGCCCATGGAGGTGCAGGCTGTCCCTGTGGGAGATCAAGAGGTCAGCTCAACCTCATCGAATGTTGCCTTGATGATAATACGGAGTTGTGATGGAGGACTGGATAGAACAAATAGGGATGTTTTGTAGCTAGGTATAAGACAAGCTCTCCGCTTTTTATGAAGATTTGTTTTGGAACTTGCTTGCTGTCTAGCCAATGGATTGTTAGTGGAAAAGTACTGAATATGTGAGTTAGAATATAAAAGTGTTTCCTTAGAAGAATATGAGAGATGCAGGTGCAGGTGAAGCAATTAAGAAATCTTTCCTGCACAAGAACCCTGTGTTGTGTTGCTTTCTTGCAACGTCCCCTTACAGATCTCCTCATGCAGCCAGGGAGGAGCCCATGGGGCAGCAGTAGATGAGGCCTGGAGGAGGTAGAGCCCATGGATACCCTCAAAGAACAGACTCAATTGGACTCATAGTCCTAAATTATAAAGACATTTCAGAATTCTCACTTTCTCACTGACGTTTATACATTCTCCTGTTCATGTCTCAAGGGTTTGAGAGCTACAAGAGAACAGTCATATGGTTAACTGTAGAAATAGGCAGTAATACAGACAAAGAGAAATGTCTGTTGGCAGTGTGGGTTTATGTAGATGTTTTAACAGCATATTACTTTTTAGGATGAAGACACTTGAACTAGTGGGTGAGAAAATGTATCTAGTGGGAGGATAGTAGAAGAGAACAAATAATCATAACCTGGAAAACAAAGAGAAGAAAAATACTTAAATCTAATAGAGTTATTATTGGAAGAAAAGCTAAAGAAATGGAGCATTGTCCTCTCTATTAAAATCCTTATTTTTTCTGTTGTTTGTTTGTTTGTTTATTTTCTACTTTTAAAAAGAATGCTAGGTGAAGTTATATCACTGTGGTCATGAGGTATCTGAATGAAGTCTGCATGGTCAGTGACATGGATGATGAGAAAGGAGATGCAAAGTCTGAGTCAATGTTACTGTCAGTCTTTCATGGGTTCAATTTAATAGGTAATTTATCTTTGTTTCACATTTTCCAGCTTTGCTTGGAACAGTAAACTAGAATAAAATTTTTCTTTTGCCAGTGCCTTTTTTTTTTTTTTCTATTGCATAGAAGTTAGCAAATGAAATATTTTGTAGAATATAGATGGCATGTAGGTCCCTATCTCTTCAGAGGCTCTCTTCAGAATAATCTGTCTGTGTTAATGATGTGTTTCAAGCAAGCAAAAAGTTTGTAATGGTAGTTAGAACATCAGCATTTTTCTATTCTGTGCAATATCATGGGAATGCATCATTGTCAGGTTGAATTAGGAAAGACAACTTAAATGGACTTAGATCGTATTCTTATTTTGTGACAGGAACAACTCTGCAAATTGTACTTTGGTAGCAAGATAGGACAAACAAAATGGAAGAATTTTTTCTTAGCAGAAAGCAAACAGAGAAAGTGGAGAGAATTAATAAATACATAGAATCATAGAACCATTAAGGTTGAAAAAAGACTACAAAGATCATCTTCTTGAACCATTAACCCATCACCCATGCCAATTAAACCACATCAATTGAGGTTTTGAAAACATTATTACTCTAACTGACACTAAAAATACTTGGCCTCCTGAATTTCTGTATCATTTTTTTTCAGGATGTGTAAGTAAGTTTCATGTCTTTTAAACTCCAAATCCCTTGGAATACTTTTATCCATAATCTTTCATTCTAGATATTTTTAAGACTGCATTCACAGAATATTTTTCTACAGATAAAACAAAATTTGACAAATATCATTTATCTGAGAAATCATTACAAAATATTTCTTACAAGATTTCCCTTACAAAATATTTCTCTCAAGGAATAAAAATTTTAAGGGGAAAGCTAATGACTTTTGGATAACTTGTATCTCCAGGAAAACTGAACAAAGTCCCTGAAGCATATTGTTCCTCTCTCAAGAGTGTTATACACAAGAATTTTGATTTATTCAGATGACTTTGCTATTCTTTCCTTAGAGAATACTTTTCCATTTCTTTATTTAGAAATCATCACCTATTGTGTCTTGGCTTCAGGTACAGCAGTAAATTACAACTATGTTAGTGCAAATCAGACAGTAGTTTCTGACATAAAGCTCCCAAACATGAAGACTTAGCAAAATAAAGGACTTCAGTGACACAGAAATCAGCTTTTATAGAGGATTAAGAAATATTTTTCCCTTTATTATTTATTTAATTTAAAGTCTTTGTAATCTATACTTGGCCTTTATAATATGTAGCAATTTTTATTATGGAAACACAGATATTTGGATGAACTTAAGGATAAAACTTAAAAACAACCAGATCTCATTAAACAATCCTCCCTCTGTATGAGATAGTTATTTCTAAAGACATCTGAGGCAGAATAATTTAGGGATGTATTTTGTAAAATATAAAAATAGCAACTGAAAATGTTATGTCCTATTGCCTGAGATAATCAAAGTAAAGTCCCTAAAAATGCTGAAATAATATAAACATTGGAGCACAAATAAGAAGTTACTATGTAATAATAAAAGATAATGGAAAATACTACATACAAATTAATCAATGCAGAAGCAAATATGATCTTCAGCATCTCCATAATTGAAAGGGAATAGAATGAGAAAATCTAGTGATTACTAAAACCAAGAAGACAGAAGTTGAGTTGTATGTCTGGTATGTCTTTAAGTAGAAATATGAAATGTATTTGGATGTAAATTAGAAGATAAAACTGTCTGAAAAAAGATAGTAAGACAGCAGCTGTAAGGAAGAGAGTCTTCTGTTCTCCCCTTCTCCTTTTTTATTTTTTATTTTTGGCAATACATACTATTCCAGGACGGCACAGACTAATTAGACAAACTTACTTGTTGACTTTACTCACTCCCTGTTCACTCTGATCTTAACTACTGTGAATGCATCAGAACTACCATAGCCTGTCATAGGCATCCAATCTTTTGACTTTCCTGGTCAGCAGTGAATGAAGAAATATTGTCATGGGCCAATGTCTGGTTGTTGATGAGTACTAGGTGAGTGCCTGGGGCTGGGCCAAGCTGCTTGGTGGGGAGGACCTGCTGCCATGATGACATGGGAGCTAAGAGCAGAGCTCATTGCTGGCTGCCCTGGGCTGCACATGCCCTGTGGGCTTGAGGTTGGAAATGCCTCGCTGGATAGACTTGTTTAGACCTGTACAGTGGGTCACCTCAACTGGTGTAGGTTTTTATGAGAGCAGCATACAGGTTCTTGTTTATCACTAGCAAAAATGCATACCTAATGGTGATGACCATGTTGAAAAAAGAGTGTTTTATATCAAAGAATTTACTCTTTGCATCTGTTAAAATTTCCATGGAAATAAATAGGAGGCATTACATTTGGGATGACAAAACAAGTAATGCACCATTGAAGTTGCTACCAGATCACCTGCAAGTACTCAGGCAGATGCTTCCCCCCAGGCAACTCCCCACAATAGTTTTTGCATTATGTCATGTATTATAGAATATCCCTTTGTCTGGTTAATGTCAGCTGTCCTGGTTCTATCTTCTCTCAGGTCCTTGTGCCCTCTCAGCCGCCTTGCTAGCACATCAGTACAAGAAGCTTTTCCTTGGCTCTTCTCAGCACTGCTCATGAACAACTAAAACATCCGTGTGTTATCAACATTCTTTTTCTCCTAAAGCCAAACTATAGCATCATACATGACACTATGAAGAAAAAAACCTCTCCATCCCAATGAAATGTGAACAATTTTTCAGTCTTTATATTACTTAAAACAGACAATAACATTTTTGATTTGTGAAATTTGTTAAGGATTTCCTTCCATTTTTCCCAAATACAATGAAGATTTTAAACAGAGAGGTGATATATAGAAACTAATTCGTGGTTTTTTACTTATAATAATCAGAGAAGATCAAACAGAGATAAAGAATGATGAGACCAGCAGGACATATGAGGTACTGTCTTGGCTATTTGAAATTGCAATTTTCTGTTGATAATATTTGTCTGAGATCATGATCTCTGAAATGAACATTGTAACTTCATGTGTTAAAAAAATAAATAAATAAAAACAAAATTAAGAAAGAATCTAGAGATTCTTCAGGGAAATAAAAGCATTTCAGGTAAAACACACTGAAGGAGGCTGTATCCCATTCAAATCTCTGAGTATAATGACATGCTCAGTGTTCTCCCATGCCTTACTTTCTCAAGCACATATTAAAACTCCCACTTGAAATAAAAGCATGATTTTTCACTGGAGAAGACATGGTTTCCTTATCCTCAGTAGTGAGGATGATATATATAGTATCCTTTGATGGCTGACTGCTGTAAACACCAACAGTGTTATGGGATGTCGTGCCTACAAGAGGGGTGATGGGGATTCAGTGCACGGTCCAATTCTTTTCTTTCCTTCCCTCCTGCCCTGACTCCACTGAGAACACTGTACATATTGGCAGTAGTAACACCAGGTAGTGTTACCTAGAGAGATATCAGTATGGTATAAAATGCATATCAACTCACTGGGAGCTCTCATGTAGTCAGTACTTTTGAAAAAGCTTTTTCTGGATTGTGGTAGGAGATATGACAGCCTCTGTCCAGCCCAGACAAGTAAAAGTTCCATGCATATCTGAGTTGTCTTGTTCCACCCAGAAGAGTTGCAACCAAGAAAAACAAGAAAACTATACTTTGATAACAGTGTTTATTATTAAATGACTTCAACTGCCTTTTGGAGTATTTCTTTGAGGAAAACAGTGGACACATGCATATGTCTAGGGTTTATTGTCTGAGAAAAAGCAACTTCAGCTAAGTGAATTATTGCAATTCATGTCCTGCAGAGAGAACATTTGCTGCAGACAGAGTGAACTATAAAATTCTCACAATTAGCATTATTTAAAGAGAAACTTAAATCTGATTATACTTTAAAAACCTCTGTTTCATGTTATATATTTAATTAATCACAGCTCTCTGTTAAGAAAGTATTTATAATAGTTTTTGATAACAGGCTTCCAAAAAATAACAGACAGACAAAAGTACTGGTGTTTGGAGATTTAATTGTTTTTGTTTTTTTGTTTTGTTTTGTTTTGTTTTTTTTTGTTTTTAATTCTAAGATATGGAAGGAAAGTGAAAAAGAAACAAACCCTCATGAAGTCTGCCAGTGACAGCAAGTTTTCCTAGCTTGATATCTGTGTCTGAAAATCAAAGTCCCATTGGATTAAGGTAAAAGTCACTTAACTGAAAAAATTCCTAAGTGACTGAAAACTGGCATCTGTTCTTTATAGGTTCTTTTTGGAGAATTCTCACAAGAAAAGAGCAGTTGAAAAGATTATCTTATAGCAGTACTAAATAATACAGTGTTCTACGACATTCAAAGGTCTGGAGCTCCCTGTGGAAACAGTGACATTTGTACAGCAAGTTAGACTGCTTCTGCAAAGGGGGTTGGTGGGAATGAGAAAGTGATAGGTTTTTGACAGAATGTTAACCTCAAGTTGGTACCTTTTCTGAAATATATCTAAAAAAAAAAAATAAGGATCTAACAGTACTTTAAATAAAGGGCCAGACTCTTAGGTGACTTTTACACTGATGCACACCCACTTATTTTAATGGTCCCAGCTGATGATGTTCTGTTCCTGACACACTAGAGAGAGGAAATAAATGCCATATTGGAATGCTGTGGTGACAGTTGGGTACATTTTCCTAGATGGTATAATGCATCATTTTATTAAGGGCATCTCCTTTTGCTTGTCATTACAACATCCAAAATGGATTCTCAGAATTTTTTATTATTTTTTTTCTGGTTGACTTGCCTGTAAGTTTAAAAGGTTTCTTTAGACATACTTGAAGTAAATATGGGCCATCTCAGCCATTAAGCAGGGTCACTGTCTCCAAATGAGATCTCTTCTTGTATTTATTTCACTGGTACAGTGAGAAGATATTAATAGAGAATTAGACTGTGGGCTTTCTTCACACAGGAGGAGATTTGACCTTATGTGTCCTGTATCCTCTTAATAGCAGGCAGAAAAAAATTGAAAAGACTTTTCACAATGCCTGTTGAATTTGGACAAGATTGCAGCTAGGAAGTTAAGAACCATAGGAAAAGCAAGCAGTCAGTTGAGAATAGCTTGCTTTTTTCCTGGAAGAGAGCAGCCAGCTGTAGGCTTGCCTGTATCATACACCTGCATCCCTTTTGTCTGTCGTTCCTTACTAGGGACTTTCTTCATTGTCTGATGGTGCAACTTCAAAATGAGGACATGAACTCACATGCCTATGATATTCTATAATTCTGATGGGGAGGCCTTTCCCCTGAGTTGTGAAAGCTAAATTACTTCAGATTGAGAAGGTCTGCCTGGGGAAAATGACACTGGTATATTTGTAAAAGTCCTTCTGCTCTCTTACTTGCCACCACCCACTGTTTGTTGCAGTTAGCTCTGCAGAACAGCGAAGTGACCTGCTTTGTAGATTTCCTTAGAGATTTAAGCTGAATTGGGCAGCTCTGTATCTAAAATCATATAGCAATAGAACACAGCTGGAAGAAAAACATTATCCCCTCAACAGGGCAGCTAAATCCATGTTTGAGCACTCAGGCAATTTATTTTTCAAGGATGTGGAGACGGAAGCAGCGTTAGATGTTAGATACTCATGATTATTGTCTAAAGAGAGCCCTAATTCCCAATTGAGATGGGTTTCCCAGGGCTGTATTTAGCCCCCTGGGCACTTCAGCAGTGCCTGCCAGTTTTTGGTCTCTCAGACCATGTTCTCCATGTCCTTCAAAGACTGCTACAGGCCTTTCCACTGTGGGCACTGGCAAGCAGAGTTAATTGGAGTTAAAAAAGTTATAAAGAGGAAGATTTATTATATGTTAATAAGAACTTAACTCTTCAGGGCTTGCCTGGGCTACTAAACCGTTTATGCATGATACTGCTCACTGTGTAGCTAACACATCAGCATGCTCTATATATCAAAGGGGGCCTGGCAATTCAACCAAACCAGCCGTTTAATCTCTCCAGTTATATAATTATGTTATTTACTTTAAATAAAGCATAGCTTGACTGCCATATGCAAACAAGTTTTCATAGAGCATTAACTTTCTGAGAAAACTTTCTGTCTTCACTTTTGCATCTCCTAGAAGAAGGAGATCTAGAAAATCAACAGTGTCTTATACCACTGAAGTTTTAAAGTCTATTTTTAAACTTTTCTCTCTTTCTCTTTCACCAAGTTGACAGATGGAGTTCCTCTTATGTTGCTGAGATGTTTAAAATTAAATGTAGTAAAACCATTAAAATTTTAAAACAAACCAGCCACAAACTTTCTGCTCTGTATGACTGTTATTTTATTACTGAAGGGCTCATTTTTTTAACATGGAAATGTCTAAAAAAATATGTTTTTCCTGTGCTTTTGAACAAACGTTGTTCAAACCTATATTTCTTCTGCTCAGTGCATAAGTAATCTAATTAAAGTACAAAAAGCAGAAAAAGTTTAATTCTTAAATATAAATTATTTCTTTTAAATTTTAAATTTAAATTAATTCTTAAATTTAAAGTCTTGTTTCTTCCCTCTTGGCCAGCAAGAGCTAGTAGCTAATGCCACAGAAGGCAGAGGTAGAAAAATACATCCATCCTTCTCCATTTGCACTATCACAACATTATCTTTGAAAAAAATATCTATGGTTTCAGTGTTCTGCCTGGAAGATAGATGATCACAGTGAATAAGGCTTATTAAAATTATTCTGTATCTCCAGTGTGATGACAAATCAACTTGTTCCTTAACTTAGACCAGTGTTTATAGCTTTTCTTTTACTCTGCATTTCTTGAATTTGCCATAACAGTACAGAAAAATTGAAAACACAAAGGTTCTTTTAGATCACATAATGAACAATCAGTAAAATCAGTAGTATCACTCCAGTCCTAACAGTTCATCACTAATTTCTTTTACATGCAGAAGTACTGCAATAATTTTTTGCCTTTTTTTTTTTTATTTAATATTTGCTTGGGAAATGGAAATGAAACTAACCCAGGAACTGAAAAGTTCTAAGCAAATTTTCCTGCATCTATGATAACTTCCTATTTTTAATAATGCCATTTGAAACAGAATCTCAAACGTTTTATTGTGACATTTTATAAACAACATAATAATGGAAATTATCCTCAAATTAAACTGATGCCAAAAGAAAAAAAAAAAAAGACAAAAAGAGTGGAATAACATGCCCTGAGGTTCTTCTGAGCTTCCTACCTCTCTTGATAAATAGTGCATCAAAGATTCTCCCTGTAAGACAAACAGTTCTGTTCCTGAGTGCTGTTTTTTTTTTTGTAGGTTGGGGTTTTTTCAACAGTTTCTCAATTGAGTCTGCCAGCAGGCCCATGATCTATCCAGCAGGGATAACAGTGTGTAATATTTAATTCTTCTTTCTTCAGCTTCCCTGCCTCTGTTTTTCTGTCATAGCTGGGCTCTTTATGCCAGTGGGCAGAGATCCCAGGTCCAGAGCTTTAATCACCTCCAAATTTCAGATATTCTTACTGAACCATTAACAAAAAAAGACTCAGTATTTCAATTCTCAAATAGCTTTCATCATAACACACTGCATTAAATCTCTCTCATTTCCAATAGTCCTTTTTCCTTTACTCCCATAGTAAATTACTCACAGCCACTAACTTTCCTTTTCTAATAGTGCAGTACACTGTCAGTTGTTCAAATAAACAAACAGACAACAGTTATCACTATATTTGCATAGCTTTCAAATTAGCACTTATTTGCATTGCATTGTAGCAGAATCTGGTGGGTCCTACTGAGACCAGTCTTACCGTGGTTAGTGCTATACGAACATAGAGAAGAGATCAATCTCATCCCTAAACAGCTAATAGCTGCAAAAAGTGAAAGGACTGCTCTGCCTTGTTTAACAGATGAGATACCAAAGCACAGAGATTAAACAATTTGCTCAATAGAATCTGTGACAGTACCGATCCCAGACTCCTTAAATCTGAGACAGATGTCCAGTTCACAGGGCTATGTCTTATCAGCTGCTCCAGTGGACCCCGGATCAGCAGCTACTTCCTATTGCTGTCAGTAAGTAATCATTTCTGCTCTCTTACTACCTAAAAACTTTGAAACTTCAACATACTCAAAAACATAGTTTTATTTAAAAAAAAAATGCATGCTATTTCCATTACCAAGGCCAATGTTTCATGCCTCACAGGATAACTGGCACAAACACAATTCATGTTCATTGCTGTAAACAAGATGTAATGGAGCAACATAGCAGTAGCCATGACTGTCACTTATTTCATTGCTCTACTTGCATATAATTAATTCCTGGTGAAAGACCCCATTATAATACAACAATTCAAAACAATCCCCCAACCAGTGTTTCTGCCCTGGAAACAGCACTTCACAGTCAGGAAAATGATTTGGGCTAACAACATTCATCTTGTTCTGTACCAGAGCCAACAAGCTCCATAGCCATCAATGCTGCAACCAACCAACCCATAATAATTAGCTTAGTGGAAGGATCTGTAATGAAAACTAAACATATCATTTAAAGATATTTTTGTAATGAAGAAAGGAAGAATAAGACTATAAGACAATAATGTTGACTATTTGTGACAAAACATACTTTGTTTCTCTCTGGGTTAAAAAAATAAAGGAGTTTCTTAACTCATCCAAGGAATGATAGCAGTCTGTAACATCTGTATGAAACACTAAATACTTACAAAAGTAGAAAGGGTATACACAGCTCAATATAGAAGAGAAGTGAGCATTTCTTAAAGTTTGCAATAACTTCATTTATATTCTGTGAAACGCAGGAAAAGAAAGGGGAAAGACAGGCAAAAGATTTTGTCTCTTTGTCTTGTAAAACTATTCAGTGTCTTCTGTATAAAGGTTATATTTCAAACTATCACTAAGGAATAAATACATCTGTTATCATTCCATTAAAAAAGCATTTTGCTAGCCCCTCTATTCTTTTGAATTAACTTAGAACTAGATTCAAAGTCATTAATGTGTTTTCTTTTAGGACAGGCTGCAGGATGTTTGTCTGTTGCTCGCTGGTGACGTTTCTGACATTACCTGCAATACAGTATATGGTCTACTCCCTTGGATTATTTGAGAATAAAATTTTTTTGGGCAATTTCAGATTAAACCTTGTATTTCAGTCTTTCTTCTTATTGGCAAAATCAGGACTTCATTAACCAGTTGGACACATCTAACCCTGGACAGATAACATAATGAGACATTGTTGGCATCCAAGTTTTTTTAAGGAAAAGTTGAGACTATTTTCTGAATTCATGCCATCTGGATTGTGAGCTTCTCAGACAAGAGGGTCAATATTTTCAATTTGGTTATATTTTCTGCATAAAAACTTCTTTGACATCTCAATTTTAACTAGGAACATTATGTGGAATATTTTCCTCTTTGACTGAATTATTCTAAAAATAGCTTGGACAGAAAGAGGTTCATAGGTTCATAGGTTCATAAGGTTGGAAAGGACCTACAAGATCATCTAGTCCAACCATCCTCCTATCACTATCCCTACCCACTAAACTACTAAATCAAATCCCTTAGCACCTCATCTAAGCGCTTCTAACAGCGATAGGGATGGTGCCTCAACCACCTCCCTAGGCAGGCCATTCCAGTGCCTGGCCACTCTTTCAGAGAAAAAATGTTTCCTCAAATCTAAGAGCCACATCATTATAACCATACTGCTTCTTCAACAGATAGTAGTACATTTTTTTTCTATGTCCACTGCTGTACTAAGCCATCTTGACACATCCTAAAAAGCCCTGGTTTGTCAAAGGGTTGAGCCATGAAATATCTGATGAATATGATCAGGTAGGTCAATCCTCTCCTTTGCAAGCTCCAGAGCAGGAAAAAATGCAGTTTGCAGAGCCATAGGATTTCAGGGAAAATTTGTAATATGAAGTGTGGCAAATTGTATTTGAGCTCCTCCTGCCCAAAGCAGCTCAAGAACATGTCATCAAGGATGTCTTACTGCAAGTCATTTTGGATTGTGGCAGTTAACCAGGAAAGTACACCTGGAAGAAATAAAATACTCAGTGGGCAGGATGAACTGTGATTTATTATTATTTTTTTGTCGTCAATAAGAGAGAACAGATGGGGAGATACTTCTTCTACAAGTAAGCACAGACTTTCTCCCACAAAATTTAGGAACCATAAAGATTTGGTGGATATTTATTGTTCCAGTACAATGCTGCATTAGAAAGGCTTCAAGTAGCTCTGAAGGAATAGTGTACTTAACTGTGTTGTTCAATGTGATTAGCTTTGGTGCAGCCCCAGTTAACAGAGGGTCCTGCTTTATCATTTCTGTAGTTCCCTGTAACAACCCAGGCAGGACCAACTACAGTTTAAAAAGCTCCACTGGAAGGTGGAGGAGGCATTCAATCTGAACCTCAACCTTCATAAGACCAGCTTATGCTTCCACTATGATCCACTGGGGAAAGAGCCCCACACTGTTATGTCTCCTCTCCTCCATGACACTTGCATGAAGAAAACATTTTAAAAGATTATGCTCAAACTTTGAGAATCTAATCTGTTTTCTTACTGCCCACATCAGTGAATAAGTGCATATATATGTCCTTTGCTAAGATTGCATTCCTGGAAGACTGGCACAGGAAACATTGACCACTAAGGTCAATGAGGTTTTTCACCAACTTCCACTGGGTGAGAACTTAACATCTCAAATGAAGTAAATATTTGCTCATATGTGGTTTTTGAGATATGAAAACGTGCTTCCATGAAAGAGGAGAATGGAAAAATGCATAGAAAAGTTCATTTTCTGAACTAGCATTGTAGAAAACTCAACAATAATTAATGACTATGAAAGAGTAATTTTACAAGTGCAACAAAAAGAATAAAATATCGGTGCAAATATAATTCTAATGGACTAATGCTAGAAATAGCCAACTTGCTTTAAAATTCAGTGTAAGATTTTTTTCTACAACAAGCATACAGTTCTAAGATATGTTTTAAAAATGGTTCTGACAAATTTTACAAATATATCAGAAACAGTTAGACTAGGAAAATAAAAATAAGTCAATTTATATTATTTTGTTAAGTTTCCCAAAATGTTTTTTTTTTTTTATTTTGTTTGTTTAATTGTTGTTCTTAAAGCAAACATTATAAGCTTTGATCAATTGTTTCCTAATTTGTGAGGTTCCATACATTTTGACAAAACTACCAGAAAGACATGTTCTGCATGTAACTTCCCAACTGGCTGTATGGTTTCTAATTATGAGTAACAAAGGCCTTTGAGTCAAATACAGAAATTTTTCAACAGAGCAGGGAAGTTAACTTATAATTGTCTGTGGAAGGTTACTCTTGAGTATCTAGGACTCCTAACAAGCAAAAGGTGATCTGCAACAAAATCTTCCAACACTACGTGATATCTCAACCTTCTTGCTTATACATTTGATAAAACTACATGACAAGTAGAATATCTCTGAACTGGCTCTTCTTCCCCTATTTCCCTATATATTTCTTACTTCCATTTATGTGCTTTTGTTCTACACAGGAGATGATTAAAAATGGAAAACAAACAAACTTACAGTAATGCATTTCTCTTTTAACTTTTACATGCACACACTCGTAAGCATACAAGTTTTAATTCAAAAGCAAAAAAATAGGACATTTTCCTGATATACTTTTTTGGCATTGGCAGTAGCTGTGGCCCTTAATTGGAGCACGTTTGAAAACAAGCAGCCCACCTCAAATTTGGATGGGAATTTACATCAGAGATAATTGCACAGCAAGAACCACAAAAGTATACATAATTACAGGCAATGGCTTACTGCAGATCACCTTTTAAAACAAGTGTCACAGAGTCTTTTCATAACAAGCAATTCTGCTTTTATGTTATTATTAATTCTGTTGTGGGTGGTTACATGAATTGCTGGAAGATTGCACATGTCATTCTCGAAAACTGTGGCTAATATACCTAATTAGTAGGCTTAAAAGAAGCTGATCCATCTTTTAAAGACTTCTTAATCTGTACAAAGTTTCAATTAAACTTTGTGTCTTTTGTAAACTAGACACAGAATTTAATATATTTTTGTGTATATCATACACCAGTCATTATTTAGTGTCAAATCTATTTAAGTCTCTAAATGTACTATCTTATGGCATTATAGTTTTCTATGATTACTGAACTGTGTCAGTAGAGCAGAAGTAATCCCCAAATGGACATTTTACCAAGTTCATACTTCGGTTTTTGAATATTCAACCTTCTTTTAGTGTTGAATGTGCATTTGGGATTATCATGGGAAAAAAAAGTAGGAGCAAACTATTTTCATGGATTTCCACACTTTTTTTTTTTTTAAGATTATAAATAAAACAGTTTTTTTATTTAGTACTATCATGCTAGAATTTGGAGAGGAGTGGCCCTTTTAAGTAGGTGAGGCAGTCAGGATCCACTGTGTTTGAAAGACATAGTCATACAGACCTTGTAGTTGGTGATGACATGGCTGAGAGCCTCTGGGTAAAGTCTAAGGGACAAGGAAATAATGCGGATGTTGTTTTGAGTGTCCTACAGGCCACCCAGCTAAGATGATGACACAGATTAGTTATCCTTTAAAGAAATAAGGATACCTATATATCAAACACACTTTTTCTTTGGGATGATTTCAACTTGCCAGACATTAACTGGAATGACACATAACCTGATGAAAACAGGTCCAGGAGATTCCTAAAACACTTTGACGATATCTTACTCATACAGCCAACTGGGAAAGGGGCCCTTCTAGATTTGTTGCTTGTAAACAGAGGGGGTCTTGTGGGTGAAGTGGCAATTGGTGACAGTCTTGACCAAAGTGACTATTCAGCAGCCAAGGTTAAAACCTTTGGTGATAGGAGAAAAACTGTCACCAAAACCTCTATTAGGGATAAGGGAGAGCAGACTTCCCTGCTGCTCAGGGAACTAGTTAGCACAGTCCACTGGGAAACTGCTTTTGTAGGCACAAATGTCTGCCAGTTCTGGTCATTTTTTAAGTGCCACCTCTTAAGAGCACAGAAGCAGACAATTTCAAAATATCAAAAGTCAAGCAGGTGGGTCAAGCACAGAGATTTATAGTAAATGGGATTACATCAGGCTGGCAGCCAGTCTCTGATGAGGTTCCACCAGGCTCAATTTTAGGGTCAATTGTCTTTAATGTTTTCATCAGTGACTTGGACTTGAATATGTACTACTGAAGCTTGCAGACAACAACAAACTGGGAGGAGCTGCTGACTCCATCAAGGGTGGAGAGGACTTGAAAGAGATCTTGAGAAATTAGAGAGCTAGACAATCACCAACTGCACAAAGTGTAACAAGAGTAAGATCTAGATTCTGCATCTAGGATGAGACAACCCAGGATAGTGCAGCCACAGTAGTACTAGGGAAGTGATTGTCTTCTTGTACTCTACAATGGCAAGGCTGCATGTCGAATACTGTGCTCATTTTGTGACCCCTCACTACAAGAAAGTAGTTTGAAGTAACTACTGGAGTATGTCCAAAGAAGGGCAATGAATCTGGTGAAGGGTCTGGAACACAAGACTTCTGAGGAGGAGAAGCTGAGGGAACTGTGATTGTTTAGTCTCAAGAGGAGGTTCAGGGGAGACCTTATTGCTCTCTACAATGACCTGATAGAGGTTGTGATGATGTGGGGGTTGGTTTCTTCTCCCATGTAACTAGTGAAAGGATGAGAGGTAATGGTCAAAAGTTATGCCAGAAGAGGTTCAGGTTGGATATTAAAAAAAATTCTTCTCTGAAAGAGTGGTTAAGCACTGAAATGGGCTACCCAGGGAAGTGGTGGACTTCTTGCAGGTGTTCAAGAAATGCATAGATGCAGCATTCTGTGAGATTATTTAGAAGATACTGGTGATGATGCACTGATGTTTGGCCTTGATGATATTAGCGGACCTTTCCAGCTTTAATGATCCTATGATTTAATATATATAGACTGCAAGACAAGATCTGGGAGTTCTAACTAATAGCAAGTTGAATGAGTAAGTAGTGTGTCCTTACAGCTGAAAAGGCTCATTGTCACGCTCCAATATAAAGGAGGGAGACGAGGTTCTTTATATGTAAGTGTATACCCGATGGCAAGATTAAGACACAACAGGTCAAATGTTAGCCCAACCAGTTTATTACAATTACTACTTGCTTAGGGATATGTGGAAGGGAAGGTGGGCGATAGAAAAGAGATGAAAAGCAAGGAGACTTGGCAGAAAGCAAGAGAGAGAGACAGAGAGCATCACCACCGTGGATCCAGCGAGGTCTGTAGTCCGTTGATCTCAGGAACTCATCTGGTCACCGTGGGGGATGGGAGAAAGCTGGGAAAGCTTCTCAGCAAGCAGGCACCATGCAGGGGGGCTCTTCCAAAGAGTTTTCTCCCTCAGGGAAGTCTCTTCTTCAAAGTCTTTGGTTTAGTTGTACCGAGAAAACTGACCGAGCAACTCGACACACCAGTGAGTTATGTCAAGCAGCTATTCCACCCCATTACAGTGCTGGGTACATGGGGGATTGCTCCACCAAACATGCACACCAAAGAGATAAACAAATACATATTTAAAGGTATAGCACATGCATATTCATCACATTCCAAACTCTGGTTATTAAGAGGATTAAACCTATGGGTCAATTTTGCTGTAAATTTTCAAACCTTGAAGGGGGAGAGCTCCTCACCATTCCTATGGGTGTTTTGTTTTAAGAGAGACATCTGTTTGGTTATCTTGTTGAGACAACAGGATGTCTGTCTTGCTTTCTTATCAACAAGCTTAGCTGCCTCCACGTTCTGGCATTAGTTTGATTTATGCCCACCCCCATTTCTAAGTTTTGTTCCCTGTTTGTATAACACATTTGACCCAACAGATAAATCAACAGGGAGTAGCACCTTAAATGCCATGTACAAGTATTATCATCCTTTGCGGTGATCAGCTTCTCCAAGCTGTACCCCAAAAAGGACAACCTGCCCCTATTTCTGCTTATCTTTACTACCATAAACAGAGACCTTGAGGTGCCACGACAACCATCTAGATGATCTGCAGTTGTCAATTAGAGTCTTATAATCAGAAAGGCCTCGTGAAGCAAGCTTTGAGACAACAAAAGTAAAAACAGTTTCTGTCCTTCACACTCATCAGGCACAGAACAGCTAGCCGGTTGAGGAAAGGAAAGGGATTGTCCTCCTCTGCTCTGTGCTGGTGTGGCCTTGTTGTGAGCATTGTGTGCAAATTTGGATGCTAAAATATAAGAAAGGTACAAAACTATTACCGTGTCCATAGGTCTACAAAAATGGGGAAATGTCAGGAGGGCAAGATATATGGGGAGTGATTGAGCTAATTTGATTCATTCAGCCTAGATTAGGGGAGGACTCAGTATCCAGCAGTTTTCTCAAGTGGACAGCAGAGGTTCAGCACTCTTCTCTCTGGTATCAGCAATAGGACCCAAGATAATGTCATGAATCTTTGTCAGAGAAGGTTCAGATTGACTGTTAGAAAAAGGTTCTTCACCAGAGGGTGGTCGTAGATTCATAGATACACTAGGTTGGAAAGGACCTACAAGATCATCTAGTCCAACCATCCTCCTATCACCATCCCTACCCACTAAACTACTAAATCAAATCCCTTAGCACCTCATCTAAGCACTTCTTGAACAGTGCTAGGGATGGTGCCTCAACCACCTCCCTAGGCAGGCCATTCCAGTGCCTGACCACTCTTTCAAAGAAAAAAAATTTCCTCAAATCTAATCTAAATCTTCCCCAGCACAACTTGTGGCCATTCTAGTCAGGGACTAGAACAGGCTCCCTGGGGTAGTGCTTATGGCATCAAGTCTGCTGGAGTTTGGGAAGTGTTTGAACAACACTCAGAAATATGGTTTTGGTTGGTCCTTTGTGAAGCCAGGAGTTGGACTTGGTGATTCCTGTGGAATTCTTTCCAACTCTGTATATTCTATGGTTCTATGATTCAAGGGAATTGAACTCATGGAAACCAATTACAATTTCATTAATTCTAACCTAAGACTCATTTTCTACCCCTAACATCTATTTGAATCTACTGAGCAAATTCAACAATTTTATGCAGTACTGAATGTTGAACATCATGAAGCAGTAAGCAGCAGAGAACTTATAGTGTGGACTAATTGCTAAAGTAATGAATTGAAGTAAAAAAAATAGTTTTATATATGGTCAGAAGTATGGTCAGAGATCTACTTTAATTTGAAGGGCTGCATATTAATATTACTATTAACCTAAGCATACTTCTAGGCCACATAGCTTCATTCACATCTACATATCTATTCTTCTTTACTGCCTGTCATTACAGGATATGAAATATGAGTGCCTGACTAGGAGATTACCAGGCTTATTTAGTATCTGTTTTGCCATAATCAGAGGGTTTCCATGCCCATTTTTCATTTAAAAAAAAAAAAAAAAAAAAAAAAACCTGATCATTTTGCAAAACCTAGTGGAAAAATCTCATGGACAGTCATGAATGTGTATGACTGTACTTATGTATCCCACATCTGACTATTCTGAGGTAGATAATGGTGTATGTAGCACAACCAAAACTTGTGTCTGTGGAGATAGTTATTTGAAGGTAGTTAGTACATTAAAGCTTAAGCACCTCAAAAAAGTAGAGAGCCAGCACAATATATATTTTATTTGTTAATTTACTCATCAAGCCTTTGGCCACAGTTTAAAATCCCTGAAATGCAGTGCAGAGTTGAATGTGCAATTAAAATACTTCCGCTTTGATGAAACTTAAATTCTCCACTGAATCATTTTCAGAAACATCTCCTTTGCTGAGAAACAATTTGCAAAGGCTGGTATTCCCATGTGCACTTCCTCTACCCCTTACCTAAGAAAACATCAGAGACTCTCTCAGTTTAATTATCAGCAAATACCACCACAGAAACTTAGGACTTCAAAGCAGAATGATGAGGCAAGTTATTTCTTTTCTCGTGAGCTTCCTGCAGAAGGATGTTCTCAAGTTATTGTAGAATGTTCAAACAGTTCCTAAAACACCACTAGGGTGAAGACGGAAGAATAATAAAGTACTACGCATTTAAAAAGAATGAGAAAACCTCACTAATTTTAGGTAGCAAACAGGTCTGCAACACCGGATGCTGTGAAGTCACTCAGACCAGCAAAAGTATTCCAAGCTCACAATTCAATTACTCACATGTCCAAAGATGACTTGTGGACAAATAATTTAAGGTGGCATCTGTGGAAATCTATTGAGAGTAGAAAACATCACCTACATAAATGTACTGTTCCTTGCATAGCAACACACCATGTAGACCATGGCTCATGGACAAAATACAAGACAGACTTTGACCATTCAATATCTTTATTGATGACCTGGATGAGGGCATTGAGTGCACCCTCAGGAAGTTTGCAGATGACACCAACTTGGCTGGAAGTGTCGATCTGCCTGGGGATAGTGAGGCCCTACAGAGGGATCTGGACAGACTGGACAGCAGGGCTGAAGCCAATGGGATGAGAATCAGCAAGACCAAATGCCAGGTCCTGCACTTTGTCCACAGCAACCTCAGACAACGCTACAAGCTTGGGGCATATTGGCTGGAAGATTGTGTAGAGGAAATGGACCTGGGGGTATTGGTCGATGCTCAGCTGAACATGAGCCAGCAGTGTAAACAGGCAGCCAAGAAGGCCACCAGCTTCCTGTCTTGCATCAGAAACAGCGTCGCCAGCAGGAACAGGGAAGTGATTGCCCCGCTCAGCACTGGTAAGGCCACACCTCGAGTACTGTGTTCAGTTTTGGGCTCCCCACTGCAAGAAAGACATTGAGGCCCTGGAGTGTGTTCAGAGAAGGGCAATCAAGTTGGTGAGAGATCTGGAGCACAAGTCTTATGAGGAGCGGCTGAGGGAGCTGGGATTGTTCAGTCTGGAGAACAGGAGGCTCAGGGGAGATCTTATTGCTCTCTATAGCTACCTGACGGGAAGTTGCAGTGAGCTTGGGTTTGGCCTCTTCTCTCGCGTGGCTAGTGACAGGACTAGAGGGAATGGCTTCAAGCTGCTCAAGGGGAGATTCAGTCTGGATGTTAGGAAATACTACCACTCTGAAAGAGTGGTCAGGCACTGGAATAAGCTGCCCAGGGAGGTGGTGGAGTCACTGACTCTGGAGGTGTTCAAGGTATGTTTGGATGTTGTGTTGAGGGACATGGTTTAGTGAGAGTTATTGGTGATGGATGAATGGTTGGACTGGATGATTTTACAGGTCTTTTCCAACGTTGGTGATTCTGTGATATGTTCTGTGATATGTTCTCTCATTCAAAAAGCAACTATAAAGAGAGGATATATAGAGAATGACAATGAAGCAAGTAATGAAATGTTGGAAGGAACGGGTTAAAGCAAAAGATTTGCAAGGAGGATGAGAACAGTAAGCTAGCAAGGAGGTTCTTAAGTATGCTCAAGTGCATTGCTGCTGGGAAGACACAAAGTCTGGTGAGTACTAGCATAAGAAAATACTGCTTTTTATCCTCTCTATATATCACAAGTAGAACATCTGTCTTTAGAGAACGTAGATGCCTGGTAGATTTGGAGGCACCCTATCAGACATGCCTTGGTACAGAGAAAAGCAAAGCACAGCAAAGATCACAGTCTGGTAGTAACCTACACAAGCACAAACCCTTGATACATAGGTGTAAACAGCAGGATGGTGATCCTCTAGCATGGAGCTTAGCAGTTCCTACACCCATGCTTGTGTGCCACTGTCTAGATGCTGCTTCAGGGATCCCCCAGTTGCCATGGTACTGAAAATAAGTTTATTCTGTGTTTCAGTGATGTGTTTGTGTTTGTTCCTGCCTGCCTGTGCCTACTTACATGGGAAATAAGGGAAGAAATATGGAAACGAATAGGAGAAAATAGAGATGGCAGTCAATCCACATCAGGACAACAGCTGAAGAGTTTTGCAACAGCAGAAGCGTGCTGAGATACTCTCACTTTGAGTACGTTATGTCAGGAGATTTATCCAAGCAAAATTATGTCAGAAATCTTTTAAGATAACATGTTTTAATAAGTCCATGTATTACTGGATGTAAAAAGAAAGTATGTGAAATATTCTCAGTTTTCCTTCTTTTCTAAGCAAAGTGTATTTTCCACTGAGCGGAGGGCAATACTTTGCAAAGCTGTAGGGACATTTTTAAAAAGACTGAGATAATTCTGTCACATTCATTTGTCCAAAATCCCTAACTTCAGGACTGAATCTAGATTTGTAGAGAGTAGGTAATAAAGAATACAATTATGCTCCCACTGTGACAATGAGAAAAATATTGCTCATTGGACTAAATCTTTAATCTCTCCATCACTGTAAGTATTTTTCTCCACAATTCAATTACACATCTTAGAGTAAAATGACATTCAGATTCTGCAGGAATTCAAGTATCTTTCAATTTTCTCCATGCCTCTCTAGCACTGTTCCTATTGTAAATGTCCCAGTTTACAACATCTATGGCTTGGATGTTGTAACTTGCTTACTGTATCATCCTTTTGATCAAAACTACTTTCTCAAATAGTCTTTACATTAACATATTAATATTTTATGAACAAAATATTTAAAGTGATCAGAGAAATGATCATAACAGAAAGGAATCCCGTAGACACTTGTAGGAAGTAGGAAGATGATGTTTTTCTGATCTAAAGCAAAGTGCTTAAGAGCAGACACACTGTTCATTTGATTGTTCTTATTCTGATTTCAAAAGCTTATTGCTGAAAACCACAGAAAATAATTTTTCTTTTCAGCTGGTTGTTAGTAGCAGACATAATTTATCCTCTTTCTTTCTCTCAAATTCATCTTCCTGATCAGAAAGGTCTGGAAATGGGAATTGAAAGATTACTACCATTTTTACTTCAGTAACATGAGAACAAGAATATATTTTCAATTCTTGCATTAACTTAGGCACTTTTTGCATACACACCCTTCTAATAGCAATGTCCTGGTGCCCAAGCATTTCAGCATTTATCAATAATGTGAGTATTGATACTGTTTTGTAAGCTTTCTCTTCATGTTGATCCCATAAAGGGCTCTACAGTTTTCATGCTGGAGGATACAGTGGAAGCTGTCCCCCGTTACCATATCTAAAGCTGCTTTGGTACCAGCATGACAACCAATACTTTGCAATTTCATTTTAAAGAAGGTGACTTGTTCATTCTGATCTTCAGTGATGGCAAGTGCTGATATGCAACTGATATTAACTGAAGTGCTTCCTGATTTCAGACACATGTATAAACCAAAGCAAAAGTTTTACATGCACACAAATCTCTGTGAGAAGAATTTGTATTCATAAAAGGAAAAACTTCAAATAACTTTACAGATCAAAGATTTTGGAGCTTGTATCCTGTTTAGATAAAGATGTCCATCTTTCTTCCTTGGAAGTTTATATTTCACATTATCTATGGTTACATATGCATGACATTGCCCAGTGTATACAAAATTTAGGGGTTCTGTGTTTGCTGACGTTTCTCTTTTTTTGAAGAAGTATAGCAGCATTTTTTTCGGATTTGAAATTGACCTTAAATTGACAGTCCATGGAAGTTGTACAGTAGTAGGCAAAATTTGTCTTTGCAAATGGAACCAGTTTCCTCCTTGCAGTGGAGCTGATGGAACTAGATGATACAATTTAGAAAAATAAATCAAGTAGCTCTCATAGTTCTCAGGCAAATGGCTCTTCTGAACTCTGAAAATCCTGCTACAAATAGTCTCATTGAAAAGTCAGAGTAGAGGACTCTTGTATATGATTTTTCACTTTAGGAAATCTAAAG
Organism: Cyrtonyx montezumae; assembly: GCF_038088225.1. Lineage (NCBI taxonomy): Eukaryota > Metazoa > Chordata > Aves > Galliformes > Odontophoridae > Cyrtonyx > Cyrtonyx montezumae. The sequence continues at coordinate 38,625,728 of NW_027072034.1, read as the reverse complement.
CAACCTCATTTTATTCTCCCCAAAAGATAATGTATTTCTTTTTCTTCCTCACTTAGAAAATCCAGTTCATTCTAGACAGAAACTCAGGAGAAGCAACAGAGGAAAACAAGAGAAAAACTAACACTTCAGGAAGAAGATAAAAAAGTAATCTACCTGTTTGAAATTCATCTCATACTGGTTTTGCTGCTGACCATTTAACATCAGTAGGTATCATACTGTGCTCAGAATGAAGCACTTCAGAGTAGAAACTGTGGCATAGTCTAAGGAAAAAAATAATTCATTATTGTTTCACAGGTTAAGCACTTGTTGCCTGGGAGAGATGAGAAAAAATAAGATAAATACAATCTTTAAAAAAATGTGCAAGGTTAATAGAGAAAATTTCAGATGAAGTAAAAGTAACATTTAGACATTACAAAGACGATAGAGCGACAAATATTTTCAGATTTTCTATTTTTATTTAAATAAATATCAACTTTCATACATTGCCTTAAGGGGAAAATATTAACTGCTTTTCTAAAGCATTTTTGTTATGGTATTCTGAGGTACATTCAGAATCTTTTAATGCCAAAGTGTCCTTTTGTGTAAAGTAACTCAAAGACTGTTACTCAATGGATTTGCTTTCACAGTACCTAAATAAACCTCTAATCAGTACCAAATTCATGTAGAAGAGTAAAAAATAAAATAAAATAATTGAACAAGTCAAAGATAAAAAGAATCAAGATGAAAAAATTCTGCAAGACCTGGAGAAAGTTAAGGCTTTTCTAGTATCATGATCTCATACAATTAAACTCAATGAGAATTCCCTGCCAGACTAAGAAAAGAATGAAAACAGATGGAAATCAATGCTTTCAGTTTACACTTCAGACTATTTTTGATATTACTGGAGGAAAAATAATAATAATAATTGAAAAAAACAAATAGAGCATTCACAGCTAATTAGACATATACAGTTTAGACTTGCTAAAATTTCACTAGGTTTTTTTTTCCTTTTACATCCTTGGGATTGCATAAGAACTCTGAAGCTTATCTGGTACATCCCCCTATATAGGTGACTATTCAGGCAGGAACACCAAGATTAAGTTGCCCAGGGCCCATATCCAGACAACTTCCACAGAGCTCCAAAGAGTAGACTACACAGCTTCTCTGGACAACCTGTGCCAATGCTCCCTCACCTGAATAGTAAAAACATGTTTCCTGATGTTTAGATCAAACCTCCTGTTCTCTAGTTTGCTCTCATTGCCTAGTATCTTGTCCCTAAGGACTACTGAAAAGAGGCTGGTTCTGCCTTTACACTCTCATTTCAGGAGGTTATAAGCATATCCATGACTGCAAAGAACCTGTATAATCCTACTTTTGGAACCACAGAGAAGAGGCACTTTGTAAAGCTGAAGGAGACTCTAAGACTGTGAATTCCTTCATTAACTGTTGTTGGAATTCAGTCTTTCAATCTCTCCTGCATCTATCCCCTGTTGCAAGCTTGCCTATGAAGATTAAGGTTCAAGAATCTGCAGTACAGTCTATAAGAAGCACATAGCTGCAAAACCCAGTCATGAACACATTTGTGCCTTTCTGGAATTCGAAACTTGAACTCGGTCTGATCTAAAGCAAACACAGGGACAAAAAAATATATGTGTATAAAATAAAAACACACTACAATATCAGCAACTGATGAGTGCAATACATTTATCTTATGCTTTTACTTCATTGTTATGTTTCTTATGTTGTAGTTTATACATTCGATAGTCACACCACTGTCCTGTCCTTACTGTTTTTCAGTGGATACCAATTTGACTACAAGATGACTGCCAGAGTACGTTTAGGCCAGTTCAGTATACACAAAACTCAGAAAAGTCAGGGACCCCTGACATAAGACAACAAATTTTCATTTTTCCCTGCTGTACACTGAAAATATTTGGATGACCTTAGCCCTGAAGTTGCTAGTGGTTTCTATTCTAATAGTGTTCTTCATCTCAGAAATAGTTTAAAGGGTTGTTTGTTTGACTGACTGGTTTTATTATTGAGTTGTTTTGGTTTTGTTCCCTGAAGTCTGCCATGATCTTTTTGCTTGCTTGCATATTGACAGCAAATACCTTATTGCCATTCATTTGCATGGATCTGCCAACTATAATTAATCAACTCAGACATTTTATAGCATAATGAACACATTAGAAAAATTATGAAAAAAACTTTTTGTCTTCTTTTGCCAAGTTTTGTTCAGTAGGATTGGTACTAAGAAAAGTAACATTGCTGCTGGGAGTTCTCAAGGCCAAAACACCTTATTTCATGTTCATTACGGTTCCAAGTTCATTTTCCCTTTGCTTTCATAATAATTATATCTATATACTACAGAAACCCTTTCTGAAGTGTGTTTGCTCTCCCTGATTGGATTAAAATGAAAAGCTGCCTTTCTCTGTGGGCTGATTTCTTTCTCCTGTCTAATCAGCAGCATGGCCTGAATCCTAATTACAGGTTAGGGACTTAATGAATGAACTTCAAGAATATTAATTTAATGCTTGAAACACCAGCAAATAGAGTGAATGTTTTATTTGGAGGCTTGCTTCATGAAGTCTCCTTTTAGTGGTATTAGAATATAAGATTTAAATTGAGAGTATGTTGAAAAACAGCATTTAATCTTAAACAAGAGTGTTATTAGAGACTTAAAGACACAGGGAGATGGATGAAAGAAGGAAAAGAAAAAAGGAAAGAAGACAATAAAAACACAATTTTAAAAGTAATTCTCTTACACATTTTAAATTATTTTTACTTACAACAGTAAAATCTCAGACACAAGAATATGTATTTGTGATTTTTTTTCCATTGAAATTCATGATTGGAGTGAATTCAAACTCAGGTTTGTTTAACAGTCTATTTATACCTACAGCCCTGGTGTCCACAAAAGCATTTGGGTTTTCCTCTTCAGTGCTGTAATACCTGTATGCTAATGTTAAAAGACTACTTTTTTAGTAAACTTCCATGAGGAGATTCTGCATGTTTATCTACTTTGGATTTTAAACTTAAAGGTATATTTCCCTCTAATAGCATTCAGAAACATTTACTGTGTTCTAGGCATTCATGTATTATACTCTTAGCTGAAGTACTCAGGAGCAGAATTTCTCTCAACACCTAGTACAAAATTTTCAGTACCTGATTGGTTTCTTCTTCAGCACGAATTTTCCAATCCAATCATTCAAGACCAGGTCTATGAACAGAGGCCTTTCATACAAAACTGTCCTCCTTGAGCCTTTACCAGGAGAAAAAAACCAAAATCTTCTTAAAAACAACATATGATATATCTTCATACATCCCTTTTTTGTTCTTTCTTTTAAATGTTTGTGTGGGAGCCTCATTCACATTTTCTTGTTTGGTCATTTCTATATATTAAATGGCAGATAGAGAAAGAGGAGAGAAAACCTCCTTGGTTTGATTGACAAAAAAGAGAAGATTAAAAAGAAAGTCTGTTTCGCTGGGACCTATCTTCTTCCCACTTTGGAACTTTAACAGACACTAGTGAGATCAGCTGCTAGAGCTGAGATAAGAGTTATCCCAGTGCTTTTCATTAATTATCCTCAGTGTTTGGATCTGTTTCATTCTTGGAGAACCAACTGGTTAACTCTTTTTTTAAATGTTGAACAAAAATTAGGTAAAAAAATGAAATAAATTTCAAGGGAATTGACTCACCTTTGATTATTGCTGAAATAGGATGTGTTTTAGGTTTTTTGTTTGGTTGACTGGAGGACAGACGTATATATAATAGAGATATGAGATTGTTCATTTGGACCTAGTCAAGGCACAAGGACATAGGAATCCCTAAATTAAATGCTAAAAAGAAATTAAATGTTTATCCTGCAATGTAGATAAGTTAGAAAATAAAATACATTCATAATCATAGAACTCAAACATGTTCATTGGCTAAATGCAGTTAACACATAAACAAATTATAGTTCTACTCTATAGAAAAACTTCCATCCCATTAAATGTGTTTCATTTAATATCATTCCTTTGCTGATTTTTTTTTACAGTAATGTATCGACTTCTAAATTTTATTCTAAATACGTCTAGAAGAAAAAGGAAAACCCTTAAAATTGTCTATCATTAATACATATATGAAAATGTAAACTTTCTTACAATCATGTCCCTGCAGCCTCATAGTAGAGCTTAATCTTTGACTGAATTAAATCCATTGAGTTCATTTCCCATTCTATTTTTTCATAAAATTCTTTCTTTTCTCAATACAATTGTCCTATCTCTTTGATACCATTTAAATCCTCAAAGACAATTTTCACTACTATATAAAAGATGTCTGTAGTTTGTGTTGTATTAAGCTGCCTCTGACATTCCAATTACATCAGGCAACTATTTCAAGATAAACTGAAGGAGACATTCACTATGAGTCCACAGACTTCTATAAAAGGTTACAGAAGGACAGTAGGACACTTCAAACACAGCCATAACACATTTTATTTTTAGCTGTATTCACCTGCATTAATCAGTCCTACTGAGTTCAGCAATTTTGAACATTTATTTCAGGTGAAGTTGATTTTTTTCTCTTTAAATAAAGTTATTTTCACATGAATCTTCTCTCAAGGGAGCTCTTTGAATCTGTATCCTCTCACGAAAATATGCTCTAAAGTCAGTGGACCCTCCAAAATTGTTTCCCACTACACAAAATTGAAAATAACTTTTTATTGCAATTGATTGAAATTCGAACATTTTATTCATGGTTAGGAACGTGAAAGTGAATACTGAGTTAATAAATAGCTAATATAGTCTTTTTGAAAAGTGTTATGACTTCAAGCATCCACAGAATCTTATAGAAAACAGCTGTTGAAAATACTAACCATAAAACTATTAGTGTTTACAAGATTTTATTATACAAACATAATGGCTCCCATGGTTTTAACACACTGTAAAATAAAGTCTCTCCTATTGCTTATGAACACAAAGCACATCCCCCTAAAGGGAATTTGCTTCCTACGAGCTATCAATGCAATCAAAACTAGTGATGCATTTTATTACATTACTGCTTCTTGAAGAAACACATTTTTATTGTAATATTTCATAAAGATCTCCTGCTGGCAATGTAAAAACTAACTATCTAATAAAATTCGTCTATACTTGCAAGCTACTTTAAAAAAATATATAATTGACTAGTGAATACAATTTCTGTTTTTTTTTAATTAATCAATTAAAAATAGTATCTTAAAGATGAACTACTGCGATGAATCTTCTACAATCTTGATTGTGCATATCTTGCTTTTTCACCAGGAAAGAAAAAAAAGGCTGCATGCTCCTTCTGAAAAATGCAAAATAGCCTCTATATCTAGCATGGTTTAAAATAGGTTTGTTATGTCTAATATACTAGATATATATAAAACACACATATTTATAAATGTATTAATGCAACAATACATCTTACCATACAAGAACCTTTGGTAATAAAAATCAGTATAAAAAAAGATAAAAATTTCTAAAAAATAGATGTTTATTGTTAAGAATAAAAAACAATGGGTATTATTCACAAAGATTAATTTCAGTCTGCTGAGGTTTATCTCTCTAAATATTATCTACTCTCAACACAGACGAAAGATACTCTAGAGGACAATTAAGAAGAGGAATCTAATACAGTGGATATACTGTTATATATACATTAGCAAATAGCAACACTATTTGCTCTTACATATATGTTTTGTAGAGGAAAACAACTGGTGCTTAAGACACTTTTTTTTTCTTATTTCACAGTATCTCCAGTCTGGCCCTGCAACCTGAAGGCTTGTTAGTGACTGGATGGCAATAAGCGCAATTCTCTAGTTCATCTTCTAATTTAGTTTAGCTTGAAACACATCCAGACCACATGCTCTGAGGGTGCTCCACATTATACACCAAAGTGTTATGAGGGGCATATTCACTTCAAAAGCACACTCTTTAATTCTCACTAGAACAATGATTTAGATGCACTTTGAAGTTCTCCAAAGTGCACTTTTGGTTAGATAGCTAAAGGCAAAGCTTAATGACATTACAATGCAGAATGTATAATTGACCTTTCTACATGAAACACCGTAGTTTAGGGGAAAAATCTAAACTATGATAGAATTTTACTGTAATTAAAAAAAAAAAATCCTCTGTCAAGGGGAGAGCATTTATCCAACATAACAGCCTGGAATCTGCTTTTAAAGAGGGAGCTATTCCAATTGGCTTTGGGCACTTTCTCAGCTGTCTTCCTTAGGATAATTGGGCAATTAGTCTTTGTTTCTTAGACTAATTGCCAGCTCAGCCTGCACGGCTGTTTCTCAAAGAATCCCAGACAAGCAAAGACAGAAAATACGACAATGTAGCCTTTTACGAACATGCAGTATATCTGTTCCATTTACAGGACTACCCTCTCACAACTCATTTGTAAATGAAGGCACAGGCCAAAGCACTTTACTCCATGATTCTACTTGGTTGTTAGCAATTATTACCTGATGAGATTTAACTTTTCACTTTCTGCAAATAGCTGTAGTTTTTCATCTTGCTCTGAGTATGGCTAGGAAGAATTCATATATGGAGAGGTATGGTGGGAATGCAAGTGAGTGTGTTGTGCTTGGAGGGAGTCAATGATTTCAGAGTATTTAGAATATCACTGTGACAACAACAGGAAATAAAAGGAAATGAATAAAAACATAAATAATAAAAAGCAGAAGAGTGTTTTCCTTCATCTATGTATATGTGTAATTTCCCATGGAGCTGAGTGCAGCTGCTGTTACTGCTGGAGGGAATGAAAAAAACCTTAGATCTTTGTCTCCTTGCACCTGTCCCACCCAAGTCATGATATGGGATTTGTTATAAATTGGGGAAAAACACAAACAATGTCAGAAAACTAGGTCCTACCTAAAGATTTCTGAATTTTCATTCTCCATCTTGATTCTTCAGTCATATAAGGTAGTTGGTAGAAAAAGTTCTCTCTTTATTTTATGTATCTATAAATATTTTACTTACTCTTAAAATATGGCGCATGTAGCAAACCAGTAGGGATAATCATTTTCAATGTCACAATAAATACAGAGAGGTGGGTGGAGGCACTGCCACAGCACATAACTATAAAAATAACTGTGTTGGTTAACTTTTTTTTTATTCTAGGAAAAATGGAATTTTTTGTACATGCCTTTTTCTCCCCACGGTAACTATATGGAGCTTTTATTGTCTGTATATTTTATTGCATAAGCACCAAGAGAAGTAAGTCAATTCAGTCTAATGCTTTGTGAACTAAGGAATTTTTTATTGGATTTTTTTTTTTAGTGTAGCACATTAGATCTTTTGAAGTGCTCACACAGTAGCGGTTCAATAACATCAAAACGACCTGCAGAGTAGGGCAGGTTGCATGCTTCAACAGGTAAAATGGAGAAGAGTTCTTATTGAGTCTGTTGTTGACTTCACCAAGAGGCTAAAGACAGAGTTCCATAACCTTTGCACTCCTTAAGGAATGCTTTTGAGAAACTGATGAGCTAAATATAAAATTTTTCTCATGCTGTTTTCCCTCTGAGATGTCATTCTATTATTTAGTTTGCTCACTGTTAGCCAGTAGGCTCAAACATGGGTGAGATCATGTTTGAAACATTATACGGATCAAGGCTTGCCATTTAGGAACGAGGCAAATCAGGTTAAAAGATGCTACAAAGTGCATGTGAGGAAAACAGAGAGATCATATTTGCTATTTTCCTCTAACATCAGTAGAGTGGTCTTTATTTATTCATTTAATTTGGATAACAATGCAATACAAATGTAGTTAATCTATACTACATCTCTTTAGCTTAGCTACAATTACTATCTTGAAAATTTGTATTAACTAAACTTGAAGTTGGCATCATTAATTTCAGGTAAGATTTGATGGTATTTGTCATACTAGTTAAGTTTAACATTTGTTTAATCAAGAGAGAATTCATATCTGAGCCATCAGTTTAGAACTTCATCAAATCATGCTAGTCAATCCAGTGGCATCCATATGTGGCAATATCATAGTTTTCTAGGAAAAGAAATAATTTGCATGGCAGTAGGCTTACTCTTTACATGTGAATCCTTTGTTTAACAGTTTTCTAAGAGTTCGGTTATTGCAAATGAGTTTTTTCTGTCCACAATTCTCAAAAGCATTGCTTAGTTTTATCATTGAACTGAAATCTAAATAGACACTTTTAATCTGTGAATTCTGAGGAGTGCAATCGAGACACTGGAGGGAAGGGAAGCGATCCAGAGAGACCTGGACAGGATGGAGAAGTGGGGCCATGTGAAGCTAATGGGGTTCAGCAAGGCCAAGTCCAAGGTGTTGCTCTTGGGCTGGGACAGATATTTATACAGGCTGGGGGAAGAACTCCTGGAGAGCAGCCCTGTGGAGAAGGACTGCAGTGCACACTTGCAGCCTAGAGGGCCAACTGTATCCTAGGCTGCATTAAAAAAAGGGTGGCCAGCAGGCAGAGGAAGGTGATTATTCCCCTATGTTCAGCTCTTGTGAGGCCCCAGCTGGAGTACTGAGGCTAGGCCTGGGGACCACAGCACAAGAGAGATGAAGAGCTCTAGGAATGGGTCCAGAAGAGGGTCATTAAAATGATCAGAGGGCTGGAGCACCTCTCCTGTGAGGAAAGACTGGGGGCTTGTTTAGCTTGGAGAAGAGAAGGCTCTGGGAAAACCTCATTGTGGCCTTTCAGTACTTGAAGGGAGCATATAGGAAAAGGAGTGACTGTTTACATGGGTTGATAGTGATAGGACAAGGGAGTATGGCTTTAAACTAAAACAGAGGAGACTGAGGTTAGATGTTAGGAGGAAGTTTTTCACACAGAGGGTGGTGACACACTGGAACAGGTTGCCCAGAGAGGCTGTGGATGCCCCATCCCTGGAGGCATTCAAGGCAAAGCAGGATGTGGCTCTGGGCAGCCTGCCCTAGTGGTTGGCAACTCTGCCCACGTCAGGGGGCTTGAAACTAGATGATCTTTGAGGTCCTTTTCAACCCTGGCTATTTCTATGATTCTATGGTTCTTAATATACAGAAAAAAAGAAAAGAAAGAAAAATAACCAAATATTGCACATATTTATTTGCCTTCTTTTAATAGTATTTCTAGATTACTTTTTTTAGAACTGGATTTAGGTTCATTTTCTTAGTCACGTTTTTTTATCAATCACATAGCTAACATTTTTATTTAGAGACAATAATGTGAGCCAATTTACTACATGCAGAATACTGGTCTATATAATCTGGAGTTCTGTTCCAGATGATTTGAAATGTCTTTTCTATGACTATTAGTATGTCATAAAGGAATAAATTAACAGACTGATCTTTCCCCTCTTGCAATTTCCTGCAGGTAGCAGTTTAGATCCTGCTTGAGCCAGAGATTGTTCAAACCACATGCTTAACAGCTACATATCTGCTAATTTGCCAAATCCTATTTTAAAGCAGTTTTGATCTCCACTGAATCCTATAGCAAAGAAGTGTACAATTAAATTATGAATTGTATGAAAAAATACTGCACCAAGCTACTCTTACATGAGCAGTTCTACTAACAATGTCTGTTGAACTATTCATGATGCTTTACCTTTCATCCTATTTTCTGTACTAAAAAGGGCTCTGCTGTTGTCACAATAGATGTGATTCTGATCAGCATATTTCCTTCTTTTATTCCCTTAAACATTATAGTGCATCTTCTCAAAGACCACGTACAATGGGGAAGGAAATGGTGTATCATGCACTTATGCAAGGACTGTATGATGCTTTCTATTTCTGTGTTCCTTTTCTAATAACATCTCATAATCTGTTTGCAACATTGACTGCCATGCAACACTAAGTTGATGTTTTCAGAGGTCTGACTACAGCATAAGTGAGAATACATCACTTCATCGACCTTCTTAGTATACATATATTCAAGTACACTTCTTAACACTGAATTGTCTGCTCATTTTGCTACTCAATATCATGAGATTCCTCTGAAAATCTTCTGACAGCTTTAGGGTCATTTGACAATGTATTGCACTGTACAGGCTCTTGTACAGATTCCCCAAATCATCATGGCCAGTACATGGTACACTGTTGCATTAACTCTGTTTCCCTTATGACAAGGGAGCTACATTTGGTGATCAAGATCTGTTACAGAAAACCTACCTTGTCATTCACGGAAAGCATTCACATTTACAGTTAGAAATATAATCCTCTAATGTGCTCAGATATGCTGTCGCTAACCTAAACCTCTATAGACTCTCAAAATATCCAGGGAAATGAGATTATTAAAAGTGTGGCTAAACATATTTTGATGCTATATGTTGTGAATATTGTGTATATGATGAACTTATTGTAAACTTTTGATAAGAAGATTCTCTATAACCATAGACAAAAAATGTTGTCTTGATTTAAAGTACACTGGCTATGGATCTCTCTGAATCAAACCTTATGCTTGTTTTATCACTTTAATTGCCGTTTTTTAGTTTAAATTCAGTTATTTCTGATTTGGGCTTCTGAACATTAGATCCAAACAGTCATTTTGATGCTGTTGCTACCTGATGAAATTTGCAAATGTATGATTTTGAATTCTTATTTTTTTAAAAACTAGTGGCAGAACTACGAAAATGCAGAACTATTTCATCTGTTCAGTGTAGCATTACTCTCAAAATTATTATTATTATTTTTTGCCTTTTGAAGAGTTAGTAAATTTAAAGGTCTATGTTTTGCATACTGTCCCCTCTTTCATTTCATCCTTTATTTTGCAAATACTGCCAACATCCCCAAGCTATTCAGTACCTAGAACTGGAATGCCTTCCTCAATGATTTTGAAGAAAATCATGTTGGCTAATCTGAAATCTGCATCCTTTTTACAGCAACTGTTTTAAAATAATTAAATAAATTCAATACATGCTTTAAATAAATTGATTTTTAAGCTAATAAAATGTTTAATAGGTAATTAACCTAAATTTTTGTAATACTTTTCTAATAATTCTCTTCAGAGTCAGGATCCTGCCAAGAGAAACATAGTTGGTTATTTATGTATAGAACTGTTCTTCTGAAATGACAAAATGGTATAGAACAACATCTATGCAAATTGCCTTCATTTCACATATCAAGCTGGTGAAAATCAGCACCCACTTCACTGGAATCAGTGAATCTGTACTTGATTGCTATCATGTCTTGAAATGAAAAGAGTGAAATCTTTTTTTTCATGCTGCCTCAGATCTATGTTTAGGTTACAGTATTGCAACTCCGTTAGCTGTAATGGGATTACACAATAGAATTTCATAGCAGAAATTTATCCAGCATATCAATGTTCCATTAAGGATAAATGCTTTAAAATGCTAATATGCTGTACAGTCTTCCCATTAGAAGTACGATAATGTGTGATCCTATTTACCTTCTTTAAAATTAAATTTTAATGGTCATTTACAGTTGCAGCAGCACATTGTATCTGCAGACTTGAGTCCTTTTACCTTCCAGCAGAGCAGAACCAGACTCTTCTGGTGAGTCTGTTTCCTGGTAACATGCCAAACGACACCACTCTGCTTGTCACTGCCCTAGAAGGCAGCAGAAGTGTGTGAATCATAATTTTCCCTTTTTTTGAGCAGATGAGAAAGATGAGTATTTTTCTCTTGTTTACTGACAGGAACAATGATCTCAGAGTTGTAATGCTTTCTAAAAAATGTAAACTCCAGAGCTCCAGAGAAGCTTTCTAAGAAACTTCAGTGCTTCCATCATGCTGAAAAACAAAACGATGAATGGAGATTATTTGAAAAACTGAAGCAGTAGTCTCTAAAAATAATGTAACCATCAAAGTTTGCTTTGTGTTCCATTCTTTTCCTTTTCTCTGTTATGACTTTCTTATCTTTTTACTGGTGCAGAACAAAATGTGTCATTTCCTTCAGGGTATGTGATTACATAAGAAATCAAGCACGAAAAAGACTGTTACAATCTGATAAAATTCTCGTTAAACGGTGGGGCCATTTATATCATAAGCTGTTATCTCTTGGCACTCGAACTTTCTCATCCTGAAACCAATTCCTGGCAACAATGATTATTAAGCCTATCGAGAATTATACTAAATACCACAGTTCCTGATTTCTGATCTTGACATTTTTGGACTGTTTTTAGCAACATAACAGAAATTATCTGAAATATCGGGGGCTATAGATGGATATTTCAAATAGAGAGGAGAATAAGTGATATAAAAAATGAGGAGAAAAATGACTGAACAGAAGAATATATTTACTGACAACAAAACAAATGTGAGGAGAAATAAAATGCAAGGATAATAATTATTCCAATATGAAAATATAGGTGACAAGAAAGGATTTGAACTCCACAAATTTCTTAGTAAACATTTAACAAAAATCTCAGCATAATGCGGTTTTGAATTATGAAAAAAGGGTATTTTCTCAGATTTCTATCACAAAACAAAAAGGCTACTCCTACTATTTCATTTTACTGTGCTATTTGTTTATTACGGCCTTCATTTTAAAACTAGTATATACCATTGTGATCAGTTAATACTGTAAAAATCTTTATAAGTTTTTCTTTGGATAATGAGGATCAACTTTAGATATCTTATCCCTGATGAAGTTATATTTTATTTCAAGGGCCACATAATGGATCCACATTTAAAGTTTTGATTACATTTAACTGACTGGCCTAGTAATGCTGTTAAAGTGACTAAGGCTGACTTACAAAATCAATAATGTGTAAACTTCAATTTAAGCTGAATATTGTTCCTATCAAGTTTATGTCATTTAGGGTAACATTATCTCTGCTGAGTTTCCACAGTCCAGCTAAAATTAGAAGAATATTTTAAGTGAAGTATTGAATATGTTCAGGAATCTCTTACAGAAACTAAGTAAAGTAAAAACTTCTTATGGCCTTTCCAAAGTAATTTTCTGTCACTTGTCCTTTAGAAGATGGCAGAGGTAATTTATAACAGTCACTTCTTTGTCTAAATCTAACAGTTTTACTTCTTATTTGCACATTTGGTAGATACTTATCAATCTGCAGCTATAATCTCTATTTAATCTGTTATAGCTGATAATATAAGAAAGTAGTTCTGTCTATCGCTATTGGTGAAATAAGATTATGAAATGAACAGATATCTTGCAGTCTCCATTGCATTTTTTATTTACATTTTAAGATGCCCAAGATGAAAAAGATTCCTTAGAGAGCAATTGTAGTGTACATTGGGGCATTTCAACTAGATAACTTTCTTAGTTTCTTTCTACAACACAAATATACACGTTGTTCAGAAAAATAAGTGTGTAAAAACTTATGTATGGATATGTTTGCTAGTTTTATTTTGAAGACATAATATTAGAGGGAGAACTCTGGAAAAACAGGCAGTAACTTTGCAATAAAAGAACTAGGATTATTAGGTTGATCATGAGTCAACTATGTGCCCTTGCTGCTAAGAAGGAAGGCCATTAGTACTCTTGACTGCATTAGGCAAAGTGTCATCAGCAGGTCAAGAAAGGTAATCTTTTCACTCTACTCAGCATCAGTGAGGCTGCACCTGGAGTGCTGAGTTCATTTCTGAGCCCCCCTAGTACAAGAAATCCAGGGACATATTAAGAAGAGTCTAACAAAGAGCCACAAAGATGGCAAAGGGACTGGAGAACATCTTGTGAGGAAAAGCTGAGAGAGCTGGAACTGCTCAGTCTACACAAGGGAAGGTTCGGGGGGGATCTCATCATTGTATATAAAGACCCAAAGCAAGCTGCAAAGACAGAGCCAGGCTCTTTCTGGTGGTGCTTAGTGCCAGGATAACAAGCAGTGGGCACAAAATGGCACACAGGAGGTTCTCTGTGAACACAAGACAGCACTTGTGTGCTGTGAGGGTGATGGACAGGCTGCCCAGCGGCTGTGGGATCTTCTCTTTGGAAATCTCCAAAAGCTGCCTGACTGTAGCCCTGGGCACATGAATCTAGATGGCCCTACTGGAGCAGAGAGTGGGCCAGAGGGACCCAGAGCTCCCTAGAAATCTCAGGATTTCTGTGATTCTTCTCTGTTGTGAAAACCTAGGTTAAAAATTCATCTATAACTGTACTTATATCCTGTACTGTCCTCTTATTTCATAAAAAGCTCATGGGAGAATCCAAACCCTTCATAATCTGTACCAGGATGTTCCCTTTTTCAGATGAGCTCTGGAGATCCTCTCCACTTCAACTAATCTGTGATTCTGTGAATCTGGTCTGTTTCATAGAAGAAATAGACATGAAGTTGAGTCATGTTCCCTGAATATGTTTAAAAATGTCTGGATGTGGTGCTCAGGGACATGCTTGAGCACTGGACTGTTAGAGATTAGTGTAGAATGGTTAGGTTGTGGTTGGACTTGATAATCTTGAAGGTCTTTTCCAACCTGAGAACTCTATGACTCTATGATGAATTAACGTTAAGATAAATTAAGATAGAAGGCAATATTTCAGTGCAGCAGAACCACATCATCCTGTTCAGAAAACAGTATGTTATTTGGGAATCTAAAGGAAGATTAAAGATGACATTTTACTTTCTTTTTTTTTTTTTTTCTTCTTTTTTTTTCATTATATTTTCTAGCTCTTAAACTGATGGGACAACTTTTCAATCAAAATATAATAACTTAAAGTTGTACTTTGCAAATGGGTTTTGTTGTTGTTTGGTTTTTATTTTTTTATTTTTTGGAAGTTAGCTCCACATTTAAAATAAGCCTGCAGATGTAAACAAATCTAATTGGAAATCCTAATATAGAAGACTTCTATATTAGGTTTCTCACTGAAAGGCATATGCCCCAGTTTCCTGTTTGAAGATTCAGACTAGACAGAAAATGTTATTTCCTTGCTTAGTTCTCACTGAGAAAGAAAATATCATATTAATATTTTATATGCTTAGCAGCCTACTGCATTCAGATTTTCACTGTATTGTGAGACTGTTTCCTATGTACTTGCATTTTACAACCAGACACTAATAAAGGAAAAATATGCACATATAATTCTCAAATGCTCTTATAATGTGTGCTTTTTGGTTCATTAAAATGTTAAATGAGCATACAGTGAAGAAATATATTTTTTATTTATTAAAATAATAAGTACTGAAAAGAATTTGTCATGGCTGAAACAAAGAGCATAGGAGTTAAGAACTGAATAATAAGTCTCATGCAGTTTTCCCCCAGGAATGTTTTCTTTCTAGCACTGATTTAAGTTAGCTGTGTAGCTGGACTTTGGAAATCTGGCAACATAATAAGTCTTTTGAAATTAGAACAAGCATTTTATAGAAAGTTTGTAGTCTGCCTCTGGTGTGCTACACAGCTTAAGGAAAACTGAAGTTGGTAAGAAATAGTTAACAATAAATAACCTTATTTGTTAAGACCAGCAGATTTGTATGTAGCTAACATGTTTTCATCCAACCACTATCATCAAGAGCTTTATCATTGTAAAGAGTTTCATATAAGTATAAATAATTGCACTTTTGATATAAGTAAAATCTTATTCTGCTTATTCAAACGTAGGGTTTGTAATCTTGTGGAGATTGTTTATATCTTATGAAGATAATGAAAAACTTAATGAAAGTTGCTTCTGCAGAACTTGCTGTGCAGAAACACTCAAGATACATGTGATAGAATGGTACACCACGGGAATTACCTGACACCAAGGAATAATCTGCTTTATCACGTAAATTGACCCAAAAAAGTCAGCCCATGTACCAATTATTTGTTGAGCATGCTGTGCATAGCCAGGATCAGAGCCATCACATTTGAATGTCCTAGGAATCAGTATTCCTTCTGCTTTTAGCAGTTCACAAAGCTAATTTGCATTCAGTTTGTATGAGCCAGCTCTCATCAATTTATTTTGTCTGCTGCAGAAAAGTGAATCGAAAGAGCTTTCTATGTTTGCAAAACCTCCATGTCCCAGCATCACCGCATCATGTACATTACTATTTTTTAAGTAATACTGTGAAATAGAAAATGAATGCACTAACTCAGAGATCATTACTTCCTTGAAAAACACCTGTGGTGGAGCATGGCTGAGCATGACAAACTACCACCCCAATCATTTTCCTCTAACACCCTCAGAAGTTGTCTATAAGTCTTTAAGCCTCACAGTGCTTCAACTATAATTATCAAATAACTTTGCCACTACAAGATTTCACAGCTCTCACAGAACAAAGTCTATGATCTGATCCCTATGATCTGATGCCTTTCTATGTTCCATGTGCACCTTTAATGGAGCAATTAAAACAAGCCATTAAGCAGCCCAACCCTCACATAAATACACTCCCTTGCCAACACAGTCAGCTTTTGTATAGCAGAGATCAGCCAGCTATGTTTAAATGTGTCCCATCCCTGAAGAATTATTAAGGACCATTTGCTCACATATGATAAAACTGTCATTTTCAGTCTGTGGTTCCATGGCATGTAAAGATCGATGGAATATGATAGACCACCATACAAAGTCAATGAAGGAAAGGATCAGGAGGAGAAATAGAAATAAGCTTACAGTCATTATATAAGGTTATACAAATCAATCAAGTCTCTGAAAGACATAATAACATCTTTTTCTCTCAGCCTAGTTCCAACATCTTTTTCTCTTGCACAATACAATTAGAACAAATCCATTTTCTAACCAAAATAGAAAGAAAATTACATCAGTTTTAGTGGCATTTCAGAAGAGCTTCTCAGAACAGGAACATAGCGCTTATAATATAGCATGTAAAATTAGAATTACTGAGTACAATGAATTCATAATAGTTTGAAAAATTAACAGCTGCTTATTTCTATACTAGTATTCCAGATTCTTTAAACAATGTTGTAAAAATTATTATTAATTTCACTGTTCTTGCATGTCAGATGACATGAAGGATATGCTTAGGTTTCTAAAAGAGATTTGTGTAAAATTGGTTATGTAGATCTCAGTTCATTAGAAATGTAGAACTGGAAACCCAGTCACCTAATTCACATTAAGAAGAGAAGGAGGGAGAGAGAGAGAGAGAGAGAGAGAGAGAGAGAGAGAGAGAGAGAGAGAGAGAGAGAGAGAGAGAGAGAAGTAAAGATATGAACTTCTACAATAAGATGTAGGCTGCAGTTCCTCTTTGGTAATGTTATAAACCATCAGCTTCTCCTCAGACTGGGGAAAGCTGTTATCACTTTTAGCTTTAAGTATTCTCTTTTCCCAGGAAACTGCTCCATTAACCTATTGTTCCAGATTTGGAGCAAACTGCTCCAAAATGTAAATGAGAGCCTGTTTCATATTCTAACAGGGAGCTAATGACTTCTACCATAATCCACTAGCTCTTTCCAGGGTCCTAACCCAATAAAATAAAAAATATATTCAAACTTCAATCTCCCCATGTATTTTCTGTGGCATACTCCAGAGAGATGAATTTGTTATTACTTAAACTTTTTTGGAGTGGTAAGGAAAAGAAAGAACAGCTTGAGACAGGAATAAAAGTCAGAATATTTTATCATGAATGGCAAGCTTTGCAAAAAAAAAAAAAAAAAAAAGCCACTGATTGCTAAGATATGAGAGGTTTTAATGAAAAGCATTAGGTGACCTTAATATAAATGTCACTACCACTTAGTTGTTAGAAAGAGAACTGAAGCAGTAGTGAATTGTCAGAATTCATTTGAGTCTGAAAACTAATTTCAAACAGAACTTCTCCAAGATTCTTTTGGGATCATTTTCCATGAACAGTTAATCTTAAGCAGTCAAAATACATGAACGTAGGAACTAATTCTCCTCTCACTTATATCAGTTTTCATACTTGTGATTTAATTAGCTTTACACAAAATCCTCTTATTTTAACAGAAGAGAAACAGAAGGGAAAATCAAACCCAAAATGAAAATGTTTATGTGGAGGTTAAGCATTTGTTTATACCATTTATGGACAATATTTTTATAATAAGTTCACATTATTGGGGTCTTTTCAAATAATTCATCTGTTCTTATTTCTTAAGAATATTTTCGAGGTAGTAGAAGAGGGGAAGTTTTAACAAAGGACTCTTTTTCTCATTATAACAGATAGATTACTTTTTATGTTTCTCAACAGTTTAATGTTCAAGGGTCATTTCATTCATTTCTGTTCACCTCTGTGACCTCTAATGCTGCTGCGGGCAAAATCTGATTTCCTTGCTACTTCATACTCTTTCTTAAAAACAAATTTTCTTTCAGTGCATGTGATGAGTGTTTAAGAAAATGTGTTACCTTATTGGAACAATTTCACATTGCCTATACCTAAAATATAAGCCAGAAGAGGAAAGAATTGATCTGTATATGAAAAGCCTGTAGGCTGGAGGAATCATTACATCTTTCAGGTAGAAAACTTCAAAACAAAACAAAATCATGAAATGATATAATGCTATCTTCTCTAAGTCTGACAGCTCATTGATGAGGGAGGTTTTTTTTATATACAGTTTTTCATAATCTTGCACAATTCTTGGCCTTCACAAGCAGTATTAATGGTAGATTATTTTATGAGATATGATAGGCTGCTGAATGACACTCAGACTGAAGTTCAACAGTGATTTGCCACTCAAGAAAGCAGTAGATAGATAAGCCAAGTGCTGCAAGGAAAGCAATATAAACAGTACAGCAGCTCATACAAATCATATGAGAAGGAAAATAATGCCAATGATAATTTCAAAGTAGAGTCTGTGCATGATTTGGATTTGAACACCAGTGGACATTCACAGGTAAGTTTCTCACTAAAAAAATGTGTACTAGGTAGTACAAGAGTGGCTGTTACACAGACAATCTATTCGGGATGCAAATGTCCTACAGGAAACCAAGGTGAGATAATGGCACATAATCTTTCCAGTAGTAAGTTTTCAGCTGCCATAGAAAAGCAGAACCTTTATTTTGTAGATATCATGCTTCAAGACACTTCAAGGTGCACCAGGATTTACACAGGACTTGGTATCACCTTTCTGCTGAGAAAATATACAGGTTTGCTTTGCCCTATGCCATGAACTACTACCTAATCTAAGAAAAAAAAATACAAGTTTGAGAAGGAAATTACTTTTTAAATGGTACTA
The DNA here is from genome assembly GCF_038088225.1 of Cyrtonyx montezumae. NCBI lineage: Eukaryota > Metazoa > Chordata > Aves > Galliformes > Odontophoridae > Cyrtonyx > Cyrtonyx montezumae. The sequence continues at coordinate 38,606,745 of NW_027072034.1, read as the reverse complement.
TTATAAGGGGTTTTTTTTCATTCTAGATAATATTTATAAGGAAAAATGTTATATAGTCAAAACTTAAGAATTCATTCTGATGCTGTAAGTCAAGCAAAGGATTAAGATTTATTCTGAAGCTGAACACATTGAGATCTCTAGCATGAAAATAAATTCTTCCCAAAGTTTTTTCCCAGACATAGAAATCTAAGAGTCCAAGACTGTCAAGTTTAAAATTTCACCCCAAGCTTGGAAGTATTAAGCAATGTAGTCTATAACCACTGTTACTAGCTTTCTTATCTTCAGTATATCTTGAAAGTGATTGTCAGAAATTTAAATTTCTGCTAGGAGGTATTTCCTAGAGGTTTTATGTCCTTTATAGGATTCACCTCACTGATGCTCTGACAACACAGGAGATGCTCTGCCTAAAACAAGAAACTGAAACATGACTAGAATGAAATAAATATGTAGATTCAACTGGTTGCGTCATCACTGTACACACACTGAAACGTGACAAACATTACAAAACAAAACAAAATGATTCAACATGCCTGAGCTTACAAGTCTGAAAGTTTTATTTTCTACAAGTGATAGGACAAGAGGGAATGGCTTTAAACTAAAAGAGAGGCAATTTAGTTCAGATATCTGGGGAAAATTTTTACTCAGAGGGCAATAAGTCCCTGGCACAGGCTGCCAGAGAAGATATGGTGATTCATCCCTGGGGGCACTCAAGGCCAGATTGGATGGGGCCCTGGACAGCCTGAGCTGGTGGAGAGCAGCCCTGCCCACGGAAGGAGCTTGGGACTGGCTGAGCTTTAAAGTCCTTTTGAACTCAAGCCATTCTATGATATTATGAAAAACATGTACCCAGTATAATGGGAACACTACCAACAAATTTTACTGCAGTTACAAGTGTTTCTTCTGATCTTGAATGTATATGGGTTGAAATAATCAAAAGATTGTTTAGTATCAGCGCTTCAACAAATGTCAGACCTATATTTAACAAACATTTTAGTGACCGGGAATATCATCTCAGCTTTGTTAGATGATTATAGTATGCCAGAGCAACAATTATCTCATTATATCAGTTTTCCTTTAATGTTGTTGCGAAGTTGTACAAAATTAAAATTTTCATCCATCTTTATATGTTTCATAACTATTTTCAGTTGTGTCATGGGGAGATAATCTTTTCAAAAACATTGTTAATCCAGAAAAGACAGTAGAGACAGAAAGCCACATTCTAAACTGTTCAGAAAGTCCTATTTAATTGTGTTTACATTTTATTGTTGCTTTACCTCTGGCAGTTGAAGACATCACTATGTAGACAGCTTTATGTTCATAGAGATGAGAATTAGTATGATATTTAAAGATTATCAAGAATAATCATGCAATCATTGAATGCCTTGAGTTGGAAGGAACCATCAGGTTCCCAACCCCCTGCCACTGGCAGGGCTTCCATCTGCTAGATCAAGTACTAGATCATAAGTACAGGTTGGTTATGATTTATTATACTGCTGATTAACAGCGTTTAGATGTTTAGAAGAGTTTAGATGAGGTGCTAAGGGATTTGATTTAGTAGTTGGGTAGGGATAGTGATAGGAGGATGGTTGGACTAGATAATCTTGTAGGTCCTTTCCAATCTTATGAACCTATGAACACTGCTCCTGGTTTGTGAGAAGCCTTTAGGGGTAATACATTACACTCCAGGAAAAGGAAAGTGATTTTGAACTAAGAATTAATATGAAAACAGACCTCCTAAGAGAAAGGTAATTTCTGAGGTCCAAATATGGTTCAGAAGTACATGCTCATGCCTAGTCATGAGGAGGAGTCTCTTCCTTCCCTGAGATAATACACTGTAAATTATTTAGCAAGAATCCAATGGAATCGAATGAATAGTCAGCCAGTGCCTTCTGGCCCTGCATTTGCACTGACTGCTCTACTTCATTCACTTACAAGTGGTCATTAGTTGAAAATGCTTCAGGCACTGACTTCTAAACTCATTTGTGTCTATTTCTTGTTTTGTTTTTTTTTTTCCTTAAAATCTCAATTCAGCTCTTTAAAACAAGGATACAGGTATTAAATCAATCCAGAGGAAATGCTTTCAATTCACGCATATAAAGATTTGTTTTTGCTCTTCTCCAGAAAACGTTTCATTTTATCAAACTGGCATGGTGAGAGCTAAAGGCATGCTGCACCAAAGCTACACGAATTTTTATGGAAACACTAAAAACGTTTCTACCACCATATCTGTCTCAAATTCTTTTACTTTCAGATTTTTTACCTCATTCCAAGACTAACCAAGAAACTAATATCTCCAGCACGTAGAAGCATATAGAAGCATATGTTTGATACCTTAATTAACACTTAAAACTGAAGAGAAAGAGATAAAGTTGCCTTTGGATAGTCAGAAAACACAATATCATGAGCAGCTGGCCAAAACATAAAGGGATTATTACTGACTGTTAATCTTTAGTGTGTAAAATACTCCCTACACAAAACCATATTCAGTGGCAGAGGCAGGGTTCCAGTTCCAAATACTTCTATAAATCAACTAAATTCCATGAATTGCTGGAATGTTAATGCGGAAGCTGACATGAATTACTGTCTAACAGGAATACTGAATCCTTAAATGAACTGTGCACTCACATTTTTAATGGCAGAAAGCTGAAGCCAGGCATAATAAAAATAATTGAAATGCATTTTTGAATGCATTAATCTAGATGAGCACTGCTTTAAAGAACAAGTGAAGCAGAAAAACAGCCAGAATGTATATGGCATTTACTTTTAGATATCATTTGCTTCTTCTATTATCAGTTACCATTAGTAAAATGTGAAAAAGTAGAAGAAAACTTGTAGAATATTTTTAATGCATGGCAATTAAAGAAAGAAGCATGTAAGTACTGCTTTGTGTCAGTCATCACTGGTAATCGTGTTCAGTCACAGATTGAGTCAGTCCTCAGAGAAATAAGTGAGGGGATGAAATGACCAAATGCCAAAGGGTAGCACTGGCAAACCACTAGGCTATCTAACAGATAACTACAATATAATCATCTACAAAAGGCTAAAAGAAAAACATAAAAAATTAGTCTGGTCTTTTGATCATTGAAAGAAATAATGAGCACTTTCTTAGTTCAGAAGCTCTAGCACAATAATTTATTTATGAATTGCTAATGTTTGCAGTGGTAAAACCGCTTATGTACACACAGCAAACAAGGGTCTGATGATACCATTCAAGACCAGGAAGATCATCTTACAAACCAAGAATCGTTGCTGAACATCAACAAGACGGTGTTGCAAGAGTGGTTGCATTTCATATTCCAGCTTAAGCACCTACATCGATAAAAGTGTCTAGACAATCAGACACCCTTTAGACCTATCTCTACCTGTTTTCTACAGTCTGCATCAGTATGCTTTTTTCAAAGCAGTTCTGTTTTTCACAGGTTCAATGAAGAAATGCCGTGAAGCCATGCTATGTCAAAAGGACCTGCTCTGTGTGCTCAGAAGTCTGGGTGTGTCAAAGTATATGACTACATTTCAATTTATTAAAATTGTCCTGCCCAGAAAACACTGTCAAAGGTAAGACTTCCCTTTTAAGTTTATGCATTTCTTCTTTTGCTTTTCCTCTGTGCATAGCTTAACCCTCAGTTGCTTTTAGTTTCTGGTCTTAGAATAGCTGGTAGCAACATTGTAAGAAAATCAGAATGTCAATATGTATATTTCTTAGAAGCATTCCTGCTAGACATGTGATTCCCAAAGTAAGGCCAGCACACTCTTAAAATAGAAACCTCCTCAAGCTCTGCCAGATCAGTATAAGTGAATTGTTCGATTCATTTATTTCTAGGTTGACCCAAGAATGTAAGATATTTTAAGAAAGGCAAAGAAGGAACAAAAATGGTAAAAAATTTCTAAAAGCCCTGTGATTTTATGGAACTGTATTGCTGGCTTAACATCAAAGCTCTACTGAAAGCAGACAAAACAGAGAATTTTTTTTTTATGACTATTAATTAATGAATATATACCTATCAACAGAAAAGTTATCCTCCAAGTAAAAACTGTTAGGTAAGCTTAGAACCGACAACAGCAGTTAGGACATTTACTGTCACTCTGATATTAGGAAAAAAAAAGCTGAGAAGAGAATGGAAAGTCAGTGAACCTTCAAGGGTTAGAAACTAAAAGAACTAAGCTGAAGCATTAATCGGATGTGAAACAAGTGGGGTATCTGCTGATCCTAGAGGCAAATAAAGGAAGAGTTGAACTGTCTCTATACTATAAGAGCAAAGTAGGAAAAAATATTTTTTTATATGTTACTAGAACACATCAGTGCATTCTGTCAGCAGTAATGGTGTTAAACCAGTAAGGCCACAAAACATTAAAAAAACCAAACAAACAAAAAAAACCTGAACCAACTAGAAACTGAAAAAAAAAAAAAACTGAACCAACTACTGAACCAACTAGAAAAACAATACAACAATCAAGGATTGGACACACAGGGGGCTTTTATGAAAGGCCTGCAAATGCAAGAGCTGTCTGCTTTTCCCTGCTGTATCATAAGTAAAAAATGCTGCCTTTTCCTATAGAGTTTATGGTATTTTTGCATGACCATCCTTTAATGTGTATGTTTGGGAATTTTCTTGCATAGCCATCACAACATATCTTTAACAACACTACTTCACTGTGTGTGTTTCAAAGACTGTTTTGAAAGATAATGTTGACTTTTTATTTAGTTGTTTTTTCAAGCAGACATGAGTGATTGGTATTCCAAAAACACTGTTTTTCAAAGGCCTAATGTGATTTGTAAAAATGAAATATTTTTAGAAAAATCTAAATATTTTTTAGATTAAATTTAAATTTTTTTTTAAACTATTTTTATCTAAAAAATTTTTTTAGAAAAATATTTTTAGAAAAATCAAGGAATTCTAGAAACTCTCAGAAAGTGCACATCAAAGTGCAGCTCTTAAGCTCATGCTGCTGTAATATTTTTGTCACCATAATACTTGTGTATGTAGCAATTTCATATCCCAAACTACAACATCTGAAGCAATGTTCAGAAAAAATATTAATTGCAAATGACTCAGCTTAATAACTCTTTTTCCAGCTTTTTGTTTAAATGTGTATGCTCTGATCAACAGTTTTAAAGTAAAGAACAAATCCTTAAGTTTCCTAAAAAAAATTACCAGTCATTATCTGACTCTTTTTCTCAATTATAAGTTCAATTATGTTGAAGAAAGTGAATATTTTAAAGATTTTTCTAGCTTATAAGTTTTCACCTCTACTCAGCTGAGCTAGACAACTGTGTGCATACTGAAATGTTGAGTTGAAAGATTGTTATTGTAAATTTGACATTTTGAAAAGGAATTGAAACCCAGAAATGCCAGTGGAAACCTTTTGCTACTTTTGCTACTTCTCCTCTGGCAATTACTGCCATAAGCAAAGACGGATACGTTTGTTGCTGCCTTTAGCTGATGCTTGGAAATCTGTTTCTGTTTTTGCTCACATATTTATAGATCTTTAGCTAAGTAGTTACTGTGAGTTTCCATAGTGATAACTGAAATATGTATTAACACCAAACCTCAAAGCATATTTACTGTTGGCATTGCTTCATAAATTACTCTTTTTGAGAGCAGCATCTCAAAACATATTTGCTCAGTTCAGCTCCCCACTTGATTTGTGATATATACTTGTGATATAGCTGTATTTATTTAGAACACACATTTTTCCGTTTGCAAGATTCAGTATATAGATGTTACTTATCTTTTTTATCAATGTTACCAAATGGTCTGAAGAGATTAAGCTTCTGAATTCAAGATATTATCTTCGTAATAAAAACAGACTCAAATTGGCCTAATCTTCAATTAAGATTTCCTTAAATGAAGCACCTTTAATAAACTAAACAGTATAAAATAATGCAGCTTCTCTTTACTCATAATCATGAGTATTTGAATGAGGAACTTGCTTTTCTGGTTGCCATCAGATCTGATTACCATCAGATCAGATTAGATCATCTATTTATAACATCTTATTTAATTAAAAAAAAAAAAAAAAAAGAACTTCAGTCCATCAGATATATCCAATGCATCATTTCTTGAGGAAAAAGCAAAATCTGACTCAATATTTTTCCAAAATTTCTGTTCATATTTCCCACTATATTTGTCTGAAGACTACCCCTTAAGGAATGCCTTACTGTCATGGGGGAAGAGATAACACTAACTCTAAATTAATTTGTATGACCTCCCATCAAAATTAAAATTTTTGTGTGTAGTATTTGTGTGTAGCATTTTAATAAAAGTTTGAATGCCAAATGTACTGGGAAACAAAGATAAATATATTGAAGAGATATCAGAGGGAATGACTACACAAATTTCCTCTTCATTTCTGTTAATTGTCTTTATGAATGTAACTCTATTACAGATTATTTGATGAAAATCTTTCACTGATTACATCCAACATACCAAAGGCTGGATTCTGTTCTGTACTCAACAAAATTCTCATGCATATAAATACGAGGTGACAAGTAGTGACAGAGCCAAAGCCTAGAAAGGGACTTGAGTCTGAATTAATATAAATGCTTGCCTGGCCCTTACTTTACCCTGTTTGTAAGCAGGTGTGCTTTAATCTCTAGTTTGCCTACTGCGTCTGCTGTTGACTTAAAGAGGTGAGTGCTTTCATTTGATAAATTGCATTCTTTATTCAGGTGTTTTGCAAATTCAAATGTAGTAGAAAGCAGCTTCTCATTAACCTCATCCATCCACTGTAAACCGTAATCCTGCCCTCCCTTCTTATCCTCCACAGTCATCACACCTATGCTCACATGGCAGTAAGCAAGTAAAGTCGCTCTCCATTTGCTATCTCATCAGGTCAGTATCTCCAGTTCTTAACCACTGAGCATCCTTTTTCATTATTCTTACCTTAAATAACGTTGTGCAGTAGCTTAACCTTTCAGGGCTCACAGCAGTTGAAATGCTTCAGTTCTAAATTACGTTTCTTTCTCCCATACTGGTGAATAGTACAGAATTTCTGTGCAAGGAAGATGCCCTTTGTAGTCACATCCTGTTTCTTGGGTAGCTCTGGTCTTCAGTTATCCTCACAGATGGACAAAATGTATGGCAGTCCGTACTGTTCCCTGACATCACTGACAGTGACAATGGTCATAAAGCTTGGAGCCTTTGGCTCCACAGCAGCATTTCAACTCAGGCCATTATCATTTTTCCTTGGCTGTGTTATGCTGTAGGTATGTCTCCACAGGACCATGGACTTTCCTGATCCCAATCCATGGTGAATAGTTTGCAGTCAAGGTGCATCTGGTGGCCTAGATTCCACAGTGCTTTCACAATTTTAGCATATCCAGAAGCTGAGCAAATCTTTTGCTAGCAGCATCCTGTGTCTGCATGATGTAGCAGCTCCTAAGTCCCTCTCCTAAGTCAGCAGGAGGCAGCTGAACTCTAAAGACCATAGCAGTTGGCCCATGGCCCTGCTGAACTGGTCATGTGCCAGGGAAATGGACAACCTGCCACACACAAAGCAAGCACATTTCATCCTCCAATGTGTGCCAAAGCAAGATGCTAAATGTTTGTCCCATGGCAAATACTAGCACTATCCCAGTGTTTTTCTACCAAAATTGTTCACAGTTTAACAAAGTAGAGTATAAATGAGTGAGAGAAGGGTATTGCATAAAAATGCATTTAATATATGGCTTACTTCAGCACACTCTCTGATGCTGTGCAAATTTACTTTCAGTACTGAAAATACAGACCTGTATACAAACACAAGCAATTGTCTAAAGGACAGTATGCTCCTGAACATTAGCTATTCCCTGATAACTGCCTTTTTGTAAACTTTTGCTTCCATTGAAAATATGAGGTACTTGGTTATTTTCCCATTAAGGGACAAGCTACATAAGCTTATTTTTTGATTGCCATAGGATTACACATTTATTGCTACCAGCATGCAGTAACTTGTTAGCTAGCAACTTCCTACCCCATCTTCGGTGTTCATAAATATTTTGTTCCTTAGAACACTTTCTTTGCTGTACTATAATTGTATGGGGACCTCTTACTTGAAAGAAAAGGTGGACTGCCTCCTTTTCTTTTTTTCTTCTAAAAAATAAAGCTCTCTAGAGATATTTCTGTAGTAAGAAACAACGGGCATAAAATCTACAGACATCCTAGAAATTGGGTTCTATTTATGATCTGACACAGACAGGATATTTTAATAGCATGTTAGAAACTTTTGTGCACAAAATGAAGGGTGTACAGGATCTGGCTGGAATGCAGTTAATTTTCATCATAGTAGCCCCTATGGTGCCATATTTTGTATTTGTGTCTAAAACAGTGCTGGTAATGCACCAGCGTTTTAGTTTTTAGTGAATGGTGCATGCAGAGAATCAAGACTTACTCTGATGCTCATTCTGCCACCCCAGCAAATTGCTTTGTTTTTTAAACAAACTGAAGTTTTTTGTTGTTGATGATTGTTGGTTTTTTTTTTTGTTGTTGTTGTTCTGTTTTGTTTGTTCATTTGATTGATTGTTTTTGTTTTGTTTTGTTTTGTTTGTTTACTATAAACAGACAGTAGAAAGGCAAAGCCAGAAGAGTGGGAAATTGAAGTGTTGAGGAAAGCTCTTCACTATCTCCCCTTTTTCCTGTGAAGTGTGGACAAGTTCACAAAGAGAAGAGAAAGATATTATTCCTTCAACCTGCAATATTTTTGATATTAAACACCCATTTCATGTTTAGTCCTTTACTCATACAGTCTTCATAAGTCTGCAGGTTTGGTAAGCTCAGGCTACTTAGTCTAAGTCAGATCATAAAAGTAGAAAATATCCAGCATTTCTAAAGTATGTCTTTGTAAATAAATAAGAAGACAAGATTTCTGCTGAAAATAGCTTATTTCAAATACAGGCAGTTTACACACTTTGCTGTGTAAATGATTTGCTGAAGTAAAAAGTTATAAGGATATGTTTTATATCATCCTTGCTGTGCTTTGACATCCAAAGTGATTTTCATTCCAATGTGCAGAACATTCAGCATAAGCTTCAGTGTCAATAATGATCCAGTATCAACAATTTCAAAGAGCAGTAATAGATGACAACCAAATAATTGACCTCTATTTAATCACATTGTTAGGAACATGTATTTACGCTTTTTCACTTACAAACTCTTTATAGTATTTAAACAAGAAAAAAAGTCACAATTTATGCATATGTTCCATTTATTTAAGGAACATAAGAGTTTGTTTAATTAAATCCACAAGAAGTAGCAAGTTAATTTCCAGATAAATGTCAGAACAATAATGATGCAGATCAGTGAATAGTTGTTCCAACTTCCAGACTCACCTCTGAATAAATTTTTCTGTTACTTTCTTGAAATATATTTCAGAGAATCAGTAATATCCATATCGGTTAGTAAAATAACATCCACCAAATTGTAACCAGAGGCATGTTCTACATTTTTTTCAAGGAACAACTTGAAAACATATGCCACATTGATGACAAAAGTCCAAGAAGCAGTTTCTTCTCATGCTTATTTCAGTATAGTATCCTGGGATGGTGGAGAGTTTTGTAATTAATGGCAGTTATGCTGGATGTACTCTGATAAGAAATGATGGGCTTGCTATTTACAAACATCAAAGTTTATGAGCTGGAAATGAAATGCACAACAGGCCAACAGACCAAGGAGTGGTGTAAGCTGTAATTTTGTGATAGTGTATCTTATGCTGGCAAAGCAAACATAGTTCCCAGATGAGCTAAATAATGCCACCAGATTGGCTAAGAAATGGCAAAATCATTGCAGTAATTTTTAGTTGGCTTAGAGTTACACATTCCTCATTCAGAAAAATAAAAAATGAAGTTTTTATTCAGATCTTTCTCTTATAGGTAGAGAATACATTCACCAAATTTCCTGAAAGTTTCACAGAAGTGCTGTTGACGAAGACTGTGAAAGGAAACAACAGAGGCTGCTATAGCAACATGTTGACAGTGAACAGTAATGGTAAAGAAATTTAGAGATTTTCAGCATTAACTTTTCATAGTTATTTTATTCTAGTATAAAATATCAAAGAATCACAAAATCACATGTATTTGAAGGGACTTCAGGAGATCATTGAGTTCAACTCCCCTTCTAAAGCAGGTACTCTACATTAGGTCACACATGTAGGAATCCAGTCAGGTCTTGAATATCTCCATAGAAGGAAATATTAAAAAATATGAAGAAACAACAATTATTCTGTTGCCACATTTTCCACTGTAACCGAATAAAAAGTAATTTCTTTTGCCCAGAATGAAAAACAATAATGACATCGGATATTCCACATCTGACTGTCTCTCTCTTACTTCCTCGAATGTCTCTTTGCTTTTATTTTCTGTCTCTTTTCTATCACCCATCTTCCCCATCTCCCTAAGCAACTAGAATTTATAATAAACTGGTCGGGCTAACATTTGATATATTGTGTCTTAATTTCACTGTCGGGTACGCATATATCAAAAGAACATCGTCTCCCTCCTATTAATTGGAGTGAAACAACATCAAATGTATTTCATGAGAATAAAGCATAAAAGAAAAATACGTGAGTATTATATAGCATCACTACATGTAACTAGAAAAAACAGGAGTGAGATATGCAAGTACAAATCTGTTCCGCAGTGTTTGCAACCTAGATGTTAGGAAATGCAGTATTTTCATTTCAAATCGAGTTAAACGTTCATAGAATCATAGAATGATAGAGTGGCTTAGGTTGGAAGGGACTTCTAGAGATCCTTGAACTCCAACTCCCTGCCATGCTGCACACCAGATCAGGCTGCCCAAGGCCTCATCCAACCATAAGGGTGAACCTAAACACTGAACGACTCCTGGAATAGGGCATTCACAACCTTTCTGGACATGTTCCAGCACCTTACCACTCTGAGTAAAAAAGTTCTTCCCAACATGTAACATAAGTATCCCCTCTTTCAGTTTATAACCAATATCCCTTTTCCTATCACTATCAAGCTGTATACAAAGTTGATCATCTTTCTGCTTATACGCTCCCCTCAAATACTGAAAGACTGCAATGAGGTCTCCCTGGAGACTTTTCTTCTCAAGCTCAACACTCTCAACATTTCTTTGTAGGAGAGGAGCTCCAGCCCTTTGACCTGGGCCCTCCTCTGGACTCTTTCCAACAACTCAACATCTTTCTTGTGCTGCAGGTCCCAGGCTTGGATGCAATACTCCAGGTGAGACTGCATGAGGACTGAGTAGAGGGAGACATTTGCAAGACATATAAGGTATTTTAAAATATTTTGTAATTTTGCAGTTGCAGTTTCATGTGATCTAGCTTGAAAGAGCAGGAGCAAATAGTAGTCTTCTGGCTTTAACATGTCCAGTAGCCTCTTTCTGATTTAGTGTAAATGTGGGCCCAAGGTCAACATTCCGTGAATGTTTCATCAATGTTGACAATAAAATGAATGTTTCCAATTTAAACAAGCATTTGCAAAGATACCATAAAAAGGTGAACTCAAAAATGGCCAGCTTTCTCACAAGGAGTTCTTTTTAGCACTATTTCTCTGTTGCCTTTTGAGTGTTTACTGTAATTTGAAATTAAAAGTCTTCTAGAAAGTTGTTAAAGCCAGCTTTTTTTACCTTAAAATGAGTTATCTATTCCTGTAGCAGGAATAGATAACTCCTGCTAATACACTTTTTCCTACAGAAAAGTAATATAGTTTCTTCACACTCTGTTTTTGCCATACTCTGTTATTTTTTCTCCTCTTTTCAATAAATTCACTGCTTATGGAAATACGTGAAATACTGCTGAAAAGTGAAAGTTGGTAAGCCTGAAGTGTGTTTAAAAGAAGGTTTCTAAATAAACTTACATTTTTATTTTGGAATTGATCTTTTATGATGTAAAAAGATGTAAATTGGAGCGTTTCCAGAGGAGGGCCATAAAAATGATCCATGGAATGGAATACCGCTCCTGAGGGTTAAAAGAGCTGGGCTGTTCAGCCTAGAGAAGAGAAGGCTCCAAGGTGACCTGATAGCAGCCTTTCAATATCTAAAACGTAGCTACAGGAAAGAAGGAGACAGATTCATTAGCAGGGGTTTTGGATAGGACAAGGGGAAATGGCTTCAAGCTCAAAGAGTGTAGATATAGGTTAGATAAAAGGAAAAAGTCTTTTAAAGTGAGGGTGGTGAGGCACTAGAACAGGTTGCCTAGCGATGTGGCGGATGTTCCACCACTGGAGACTTTCAAGGTGAGGCTGGATCAGGTCTTGTGTAAACTGACTTAGCTGTGCATGTCCCTGTTTATTGCAGGAGAGTTGGACTAGATGACCTTTGGAGGTTCCTTCCAACTCTAAGGATTCTATGATATATGACTGATTTCTTCAGATCTGTATTTTGAAATCAAAATTATGCATATCTTAAATTTTCTCACTAAAAGAAAGTGTATGCTTTAGACACAGTATAAATTTGGGTCTCTCTATATTTCTACTTTGTGAAGCACAGTACCACAAAATCAACTCTTACACCGAAATTACCAGAAATGAACATAAAATAGAATATGTTTTCCTGCTCGTAAAGAAATTAAAGTAAAATAAAATAAAATAAAATAAAATAAAATAAAATAAAATAAAATAAAATAAAATAAAATAAAATAAAATAAAATAGAAAAACATTTTAATACAAGCCTAAGATCATTTTGATATTTTGCAGACAATAGAGTTTGAGCTGGGAATTCTCAAATCTTTTTACCATCACTGAAAGACTTGGCACTGAAACACTGGCTATCAGGGCATAGCAGGAAAATAATGTCTCATGATCTGATAATCTTCTGAACTGCATCCTAGCTTAACAATGAAAAGTGAGAAAATTATATCCTATAAACAATTTGTATGATATATATAGATTTTCATTCTGTACAGTAAATATGTGGACAGAAACTTAATGCTGTAATTGTTGTATTGTTTTTGCAGCAAGAGAAACAAATGGAGTTTATTAAGGATGTAGAAAATTTCTGGAACATGCTCCTACAGGCAGCTGTAGAGGCAGATCTTTCAACATGTTCAAATAAGAATTATACAAATTCATGAGTAACAGGTTCTTAAACAGACCATAAAAGGCTACAGGAGTATATAAACTCTGATATCCCTAAAATAAAAAATATTCCTAATATTTTTTATCCTGAAATCCCTAAAATAAAACACAAGGGAAATTAAGTGACTCTAAAGTTTTGAAGAACCCTTATTAAAAGCAAAATAATAGACCACTGAGTTGATCTAGTAGAACATATCTTTTGCTTTTATGTTCACCAAACTCTGTACATGTTGCTTGCAAATTTTATTGTGCAGTATATTAATTTAGGCAAGTTCAGATAGTAACGGTTCTGGGTTAATATACATTTTAAAATGATGATGGTGCTAAGATGAGGTGCTAAGGGATTTGATTTAGTAGTTGGGTAGGGATAGTGATAGGAGGATGGTTGGACTAGATGATCTTGTAGATCCTTTCCAACCTTATGAACCTATGAACCTTTGAACCTATGAAAAACACAACGTTCTGTAACCTGATGTTTTTGAGTAAACTTTTAAATAATTGGATTTTTTTTTCTTGTTCTTAAATACTTTTTGCTTATTTTCCCCAAGTAAAAGAAAAAATACAGTGCAAGTAATTATAAAAAGAGGTAAGTGATCTCACTTTTTAAATAGTACTATCTCCTGTGAGAGCAATCAGTAGCAAAGATTACTGAGTAATAATATTCAGAAAGTTTTCTACTGTGATGGTCTTCCCTGCTTACTAAAATATATATGCCAAGTGCAATTTTCATATTCTCAATATGTATTGTAAATGTAAGCAGAAGGACACGGATGAAAAAACCAATCACCCTTACATAAGTTAATGCATACAATGTGTTAACTTTGTCAAAGATTCAATCTCTCACCTAGCTACTCTTGCCCTTCCTCCTCAGCAGTACAGGGAAAGAAAATATGCTTTGAAAACTCATGAATCAAGATAACAGGGAGATTGTTTATGAAATTATGTCTGTTTCAAAACTGCCTTGATTTGAGAAAAATTTCTTGGCAGATTTGGGTGGCAAAAATGAAAGGAAACTTTAAAACAGCCTCTTTGCTGCTTCTCCTCCTGCCCTGGGTCAATTTAAATCCTTCAGTCCCTATCCCATACCTCACTCTAGGCATGGATGTGCGATGTGAAAAATAAACATTATCTGCACACTGTAAGAGAAAGAAAAAGTCAATATTATAAGAAGTGAATATTCCTCAAAAATCTGACAATATAATGTAATTACAGCAATTGGACAGGAGGAATTGCCAAGTACTGGACAGGGCAAGTGATGGAATTTCTGCTTTGCCTATACTTTCTTAGATTCATTTTTCTTCTAATCTGAGATAAATTATATTTCCCTGCCTCGTGACAATTGGATTTCCTGAGGGCCTGACTTAATAAACCAAACTGCAGTGTCACCTTCTATGACATATAATTTCACTTTGATAAGACAAGCATATTTCTACCACATTGCAAGAAAACAATTTAATTTCTAAGAATCTTATTTATTACTTAATTTAGTGGTTTCATTTTTATGTGGTGAAAATTTCATTCAGTCACATCTTTTTGATAATTTTGAATGTTTCAAACTTAGACTTCAATTTGTGTCTTTGATCATGATCGTGCAACATTTCATAAATGTCTATAGTACAACTGTGTTAAGGATGGAATTAAGATAGGATTTAAGGGCATAGAAGCACTTAATATGGAAGAGTTAAATGTAGATAATTTTCTTAAGAATTCAGGTGACTACTGTCATATCTACGCCATTCTTTATTACAGATATATGTCCTTTTCCTGCCTTTCTGAGTGGAGAAAATGTGACTTGTCTGCATAAATATATTCTGAGTCAAAGTGTTGTGCTAAGTCATTGCATAAAGATTTGTTTCAATGCAGTTATTCCTAGGCTGTAGCATTCATCTTGTCTAACTTTTCTAAGATTGGGTTATAGTCTTCATCACTGGAAGTTTCATTTACAGGTGAGATCAGTAGGCCAGATATAAACATGTGCATCAAGGACATTATTTGGCATCCTTCAGCAATCACAGGAGAGAAGCAGGAATTCATTTATCCCATTAATACTTTTCAAGTAAAATAGATGAGATGAATCCCACCCTTAACTTTAGAGATTCACATCTGACTTAATTACCCTAAATTTCCCTGCCCTAATGTCTAAGACAAAGCAATTGAATCTTGCCTTTTGTTTCAGACAAGGATTTTATTGTTTCTGTTTTAACTGAATCGTAAAAACATATGTCTAGAGAGGGTCATCTAGAGCCTTCTAGAACTACTGTTACTTCTAACATTTCATCTTATATATATATACCAAGAAAGAGGAATTTTTCTAACCACTGCAAGAAACCTTAAACAGAGAATGGAATCACCTTGAAGGAGCTTTTTATACAGAAGTGGAGCACAGCTGAGAAGCTGCTATTTTTGCACTTTTATAAGTATTGCTGCAAAATATTTCTGTTTTATTACATATTTTGAAATGTTGCCATAGTGGGAAAATGGATAATTCAAAAGCAGTTTAAAGATGTAAAGACTTTTGAGCATAGAAGTGTGCTTAAAAATTGGCATGAGCATACAATAAGAAAAATACAAATCCAGGCAAGAAAGACCTGGATTCGCCTGGGACTTATTTTTCTATTAAGTAAGCAAGAAAAAGTACTCACAATCCCTGCAGCTGTGCTAAGATTCTGAGCATTTGGTTTGAGATCATTACTAAGAACCAAGGAAGACTAAATCAGAAAAGGGTAGTTTGATTTAGCCTCTTAAATATGGTATTGTCTTTGCTAATAATACTAGGCTAAAAGCACTTTACTGACTCTGCAGATCCTCAGGACAGGGGCTTGTCAGGCTTACTTAGTGTGGGCTTGTCATAGGCTTGCCCAGAGCTTGCTTATTTTATCTATATCTATCGTATATCTATCGTATAATGTCGAGGAGACTACTTCCAAATTTTTTAGTCCTGCTTAGCTTTGTACAATTGTAAGATGCAATGCCTATTGTTATAATAATTATTTTATATTTCTGTAAGTAACAGATGGTGATAATATGCAGTTATTTAAAGAATTATGACCCTGGAAGAAGAATGGGGCACAGTGAAATACTAGTGTGGCATGCTAGCAATGGCCTTGGAAGTATGAACACAAGATAACATCAGAAGAAAAGGTAATATAACCAAACTACCGGTGGTCATTAAATGAATACATTATTGGCAGATAGGTGAAAACTGTTTTAGGGATAAGAAAGAAAACAAAGAATTTTCTGCTGTATGTCATGGACACCATATACAGCAAATTTGGATATAAAATGGAACTGGAAACCAATGAAGAATGTTAGAGAATGTATATAAAATATCCAGAAGTGGATACCAGTATGAAGAGGAAGAAATTATCACTCAAATGTCCCTTCCAGCAAAAAGGAGAAAGTCCCTCCATCCTAAAAGCATATTTCTCCAGGTGAGAGACTGGGACACTAATGACTTTCTGTAACCTCTTCACCTAGAACAAAGCCATCAAACTTCTGACTCATAAGGCTGAGAATACTGGAGGAAAAGTAAGTACATTTTGTTTAATTGTTTTTATGATGATGTTAAACTTTTCTGTACTTGTTAGGTAATTGAAACTATGATTGATAGTGTCACTGTCAATGAAAGAAAAAGTTTGTCTATAAATTATGTTTCTTTGTCTCACATAAAATGCACAAGACATTTTTGCAGCAATGTCACATTATTCCTTTCAGTGGATGGTAGGTGATAGGGCTACACTCTGGGTGAATTTTCCTGTTGAATTTAAAACAGGTTCATATACTCAATATTTTATAGGGGAATCTATGGTATTAAAATATACACTGGACAGACAAGATCTACATGGTCAAAAGTGCAAAACCATACTTACTCAGTTCAACATCTTGACACTGAATTCAACATCATCTTATCTTGCTCTGCTGCTGTCTTTTTATAATACTCTGGCTTTTATCAGGACCTCCTCGGTGAAGCCCAGTCAGGATTGGTTCTCTGTGACTGTGCATATCAACTTGATTGATCTCACTATTTATCATCTTAGTTATTTTTTTCATCACCAATTGATTTCACAGTAAATGTATTTTGGATTTCAGGTCTCGGTTAACAACAACAACAAAACACTCAAACTTGTTCTTCCAATTCTTCTTGGCACTTAATCACAGAATTATAAAATAATAGAATCATTTAAGTTGGGAAAGACCCTTAATATCATCAACCTAAGACCAATCAACAACCTAACACTACCAAGTCCATCACTAAGCCATGTACCTTACGTGACAAATGAATAAATATTTTTTTAATATATATAAACAGAGGATTAAATAATAATAAAGACATGGAATTTTCATGGTATGTTACATTACTATTGTCATTGCTAGCCTACTGTGCTTTACTCTGGAGCAATATCCTACATGAATAGGAAAATTTCCATTATTTTGAAGAATAATCAGTCTTATGCTGTGGCATTTTGTTTTTCATACTACTTGCTTAATCCTTTTTAATTTTTTATCCTAGTTACTTTCTACAAAGTGAGTTTTTAAATTGTTCTTCCTATTGTATGCATTTAATGATAGCATTTTGTATAATCAAATGTAGTGGTAAATATTTGTCATGGAAATAACATTGCTGTTCTCAAGTTTTGGAAAACGAGAATATTTTGGGTGAAAGGTTTTGAATGACATCAGTTCAAGGAAACAGAACTGTCTTCAGTGGATAATGACTGGTACAGGAAAAGTATACAAAAACTGGCTTCAAACATTTCTGTGAAATCAAATAGAAATATTAAAAAGAGCTATGCCAAAAGAATATGATATGTTTTTGGAGACATTATCAAAGAAAATAAAAGGCATTAGAATTTATTGTTATATTTTTAAGAACAAAATGCAGATTTAACAACTCTGAAACACTGCTTACCATGGTGTTTGACCATGGAAAGCGCTGCTTAAAATTAAATTTTGAAGTGACACCCTGGAGCTCTGGAGAGTGGTACTGACTGTGATACTGAAAATGTATCAATAAAATTACTATATGTGGACATCCTAAAAGTCAAACCAGTGAGCTTCTGAGTAAAAGGAACAACCTTTCATCTCCTTGAAATAAATACATTAGCAAGATTAAAATTCTGTGAGGATGATTAATAGAACATTATTTCTTTTCCTCCCAGGGCATTCTACCATGAAACTGTCAGACTTGTGCCTCCCTAATACAGTATCATGTGGACAATTACCTTTGAATAGCCATGGAAGCTCTTTGGAGTTTTAGAAGTCCTCTAGACAGATCTACGCTGACAGCTAGGGTAGGGTTATCTTTTTGCAGGGATATGAGTACAGTATTTCTAGTCAGGACCAGGAATCTCAAAATGTCACTTCAGAATCAGACTCTCACACCCAAGGGGGGAACCAGCTGGTAGAAATAATCTAATAAATTCTTGCTTTCAGGCAAGTCCACACTGGATACTGAAGGTCTCCTCTTCTTCCTCAGTCTGACCTCATCTTGTCTATGATTTCCTTTTATTACTTTTTCTTCAAAGTCTAGTATTCTTCACCAGTATATTTCACCTGCTGAATGCCAGGCTGTTCATCAATCCTGCCTGTATCAGTCATTTTTCTCCATCCCACTTCTGTCTTTCTCAGTCTCCACAATATTCACAAGCAAATATTTTGTGAATATTTTCTGCAGTTCACAATGATAGCTTATATTGCATAGAAATTTGTAACTGGCTTAGATGTCTCAAATCGAATCATGAATGAACATTTGGAACCACTTACTTTCAAGACTTTTTTAAGACTTAGCATTAATTTATAGACTGCCAGCGAGGAAGGAGTAATATTGTTACTGCACCCCTTTCCACTTGCTGGTCAGTGTGCTATAGGAGATTTATTCCATTCCTTGAGAGAAAAGAAAAACATAGGAAAAAATATAAGAGGAAATTCTTTAATAAGAAAAGAATATTTACTCAGAGTGGTGAGGCAGTGGCACAGCTGTCTGGAGAAGCTGCGGATGTCTCATTCCTGGGTGCATTTAAGGCCAGGTTGGTTGCCCTTGGCAGCCTGAGCTGGTGGGGGCAGCCCTGCCCATGGCAGGGGTTAGAAATGGATGGACTTTAAAGTCCTTTTCAAACCCAAACCATCCTGTGGTTCTATGATTCTATGATATCCTAGATTCATTTCCAGAAGGAATAAAAAGTGAGAGAAAGAAGAAAAAGCAGCCTATTTGCATATATTTCTGTTCTTCTATTATGTGATATTGATTTATACTGTTTCAAACAGATGGTAAATGACTAGCATCTAGAACTCCATGATAGACAGCAACAGGAATAAACTATATTTTACTGGTTTTTATATTGAGTAATACTGATTATATTATTGGTTACAGTAGTAATTATAGCAATTACTGAGTAAAAAATTACTGCAAATGTAGTCTGTAGAGAATTAGAGTAATTCTTAACACTTCTCTGTTTCAAACATATTCTGAGAATTTTATTTCAAAGAATCTATTAATCCTCTATCTGTCACAAAATTTGAAGTGGATAGATTGTGAAGAGCTGTGTCTTAACAACCGTGACCAGGTTGAGAGTTAATGGGATAAATTCAGGGGTTGGTCCATTAAAGGACATCTAGTGGTTGGGGTCTACATGGGCCACCTGATCAGGAGGAGCCTGTTGACAAGGCCTTCTTGCTTCAACTGCAGGAGGCATTGCATTTGCAGGCTCTTGTCCTGATGGAGGATTTCAACCACCCAGATATCTGCTGGTATAGTGGTGTGGAGGATGGCAGGCAATCCAGGAGATTCTTTGAGTCTGCTGAGAATAAATTCCTGGTCTTGGTACTAGACAAACTGATCCGAAGTGCAGCCTTAGTGGACCTGGTGTTCACCAATGCAAAGGAGAACATCAGAGAGGTTAAGACTGGAGGCAGCCTGGGCTGTAGTGATTATGTTCTTGTGGACTTTGTGATCTGGAGGAAAGCGGTCCTGGCAAAAATTAGAGTCAAGACCCTGAACTTCAGGAGAGCCAAATTCTGGCTGCTCACAGAACTGCTGGATTGTATCTCCTTGGAACCTGTCCTTAAGGGTGTAGGAACAGAACAGAGCTGGTAGCTCTTTACGGACACCCTTCTGTGAGCACAAGTGCTCTCCATCCCCCAGCAGAAGAAACAGAACACAGGAGAACAACAACTGGCATGGCTGAGGAAGGATCTGCAGCTTAAACTGAGAGAAAAGCGAGATGTACAGGAAGTGGAAGCAAGGTTGTGTAGACTGAGAAGAATATAGGGATGTTATCTGCATGTACAAAGATAAGATCAAGAAAGCCGAGGCACAGATGGAGCTGAACTTGGAGAGGGATGTGAAAAATAACAAGGAAGGGTTCTATAGGTACCAGATACTGTCTCTTCTGCAGGAAGAGACAGACCAAGGAGAGTGTTACCCCTCTGATTAATGAGGATGGGGAACTGGCTTCCTCAGATAGGGAAAAGCTGAGGTGCCTTAATAAGTGCTTTGCCTCAGTCTTCACTGGCGGCCAGGCTGGTGAGCCTCACCTCTGTGCCTGGGAAGATCATGAAGCAGATCTTCTTGGTTACCACGTTAAGGCACATACGAGACAAAGAGGTGATCCGAGACACCCAGCATGGCTTCATCAAGGCTAGATCTTGCCTGACAAATCTGGTGGCCTTCTATGATGGAGTGACAGCATCAGTTGGACAGGGAAGGGTGATGCATGTCCTTTACCTGGAATTCTGCAAAGCCTTTGACATGGTTCCTCACCACATCCTTCTCTCTAAATTAGAGAGATATGAAGGATGGACTGTTTGATGGATAAAGAACCTGTTGGCTGAACACAGCCAAAGGGTTGTGATCAACAGTTCTATGTCTGGATGGAGGCTGGTCACAAGTGGTGCCCCCTGGGGTTGGTCTTGGGTCTGGTGCTCTTCAACATCTTCATAAATGATATGGATGGAATTGAGTGCACCCTCAGCAAGTTTGCTGACGACACCAAGCTGAGCAGTGCAGGCATCCCTGCAGGAGGGCAGAGAAGCCATCCAGAGGGATCTGGACAAGCTGGAGAAGTGGGGCCATGTGCAGTAATGAGGTTTAATGAGGCCAAGTCCAAGGTGTTGCCCTTGGAATGGGTCAATGCCAGGTATTTATTATAGAGACTGGGGGAAGAACTGGAAAGCAGCCCTACAGAGACAGACATGGGGTCCTGGTGAATGAGAAGCTGAACATGAGTCAGCAGGGCACACTTGCAGCTCAACTACATCCTACGCTGCATTATAAAAAGGGTGGACAGCAGGGAGAAGGAGGTGATTGTCCCTCTATACTCGGCTCTTGTGAGGCCTCATCTGGAGTACTGCAGCCAAGCCTGGGTACCACAGCACAAGAAAGATGCAGAGCTCTTGGAATGGGTCCAGAGGAGGGCCACAAAAACGATCAGAGGGCTGGAACACCTCTTCTGTGAGAAAAGGTTGAGAGAACTGGGTTTATTTAGCTCAGAGAAGAGAGGGCTCCAGGGAGACCTCATCCCTTCCAGTACTTGAAGGGAGCGTATAAACACAAGGGGGAATTACTGTTTACATGAGTTGACAGAGATGAAACAAGAGGGAATGGTTTTAAACTAAGTCAGGGGAGATTTAGGTTAGATGTTAGGAGGAAGTTTTTCACTCAGAGGGTGATGACACACTGGAACAAGTTGGCCAGAGAGATGTGGAGGCCTCATCCGTGGAGGTATTCAAGGCAAGGCAGGATGTGGCTCTAGGCAGCCTAGCCTAGTGGTTGGTGACTGCCCACGGCAGGGGGCTTGAGACTAGATGGTCTTTGAGTCAGATAACATTGTCTACAAACAGAATAGATGGACGGTGACATGTAATGGGGTAATATAGAATTATCTCTAATGAGATAAATCAGGGACAATTCCATAGGAAAATATTATGTCACAGTAAAGGAAGATCCCCTGTAGATAGAATGCAGAGGTCAGAGAATAAGCTGCAGGTACTACTAGGTAATACCTAATACTCTCATTCTGGAGGAACAAGAACAAATGAAAGCAGCAAGTTTAAAGACATTCATATTTCTGCTAGCAATTCCATAACTATAAGATATTTCACATGGTTAGTATCATGTATCTAATAATTCTTGTCATACTAGAGATACGATGAAGTTATCTTTACCTACATAGTCAAATTTACTTATGAAGCCTTGCAAATAGATTATCTTATCTGATTATGCCAGCTTCTTCTAAATGCAATTCAGCAACACTGTGAATGCAAAATGAGGCCATGTTTGACCTGAGTTTAGCCTAATTAGTTTTTTAACATGTGTTCAAAATGATTAGGCAAAAAGAACTTGCATCTTTTAGACACAACTGCCTGAATCTAGGCACATACAGAATCCTGTAAGATAAGAGGGACTAATTTGCTCAAAAGACAAAGATTCTGTGTGTTCCATTTAATTTTTTCTCACATTTTGAAATTCAGCATCATTGGAAACTTACATTACTCAGTTTCATCTGATGAAGCCCTGTGTAGGAAAATGAGTAAATGACTGCTTCCTCAGTCTCTCCAAACCAATTCACCCCATTATTCCAGAGTTTTATTACACTTGGTCAGAAAGGGTCTTGTGTTTTGTGCATTATCATCTATCAAAAGTGATTACAAAGGAGATTTAAAAGTAAAAATAAAAATTTAAGTAGAATTCCTGCTTCAGAGAATGATCATTGACTACAGATCCAGAGAAATTGTTTCTAGACATGCTGAGCACAATGAACTCAATTTCACTGAGCCTTTGCCTCAAGGTGAGTACAAAGTTGCTTCCCCAAACCACCAGCAATAGACAGACTTTTCCATTTTGCCTTCTGTCAAATATTTCTGGCAGAAGTGGTAGAGTAGGGCTAATTAGGTCAGCTACATTGCATTAATCATAGATGTCCTAATAGTTATTTGAATAACCTATGGCAGCAATACTCTCCAGATGAGGTGCAAGAAATAAAGGCAAGTAAATAGCATATATTTCTTCCATGCACAAAATAAAATTTTCAATTCTATCTCAGGCATTATTTTAAGCATTCAAACAGAAATATACTAAGAATCAACAAAGGTCTATACTTCAAAGATGCCGTGATCAGCTTCTAAATAGGAAACATCTGAAAGTGAAAAGCTAGTGTGACATGTGCAAAAGGAAACTTCAAGCCACACAGAATGAAATCCAGAAAAAATCTGAAAAAATTATATATCTATTTTTGCTCTGTTACAAAACTAACATTTTTTGTAATTCATCTCTTGAAAAGAATTCAGACCTTTCTTAAGGAATTTAAGAACTGAACTGACTAGTAATTTATTCTTACACAACACATTATCATTTTAATATGCTCACTTTACTCCAACAAATAAAAGTCTTCTCACAAAGAACACCCATTTTCCATATCTATTAATGATTGGTAATAATAGCTCTCTTAACAGATTCAAATATGAGGCAACACATCCAACAGTAGAAAAAAGTGATCTGAAATGACAAACGCATCTCTTTCTGTAATAACTGGAGGTATGTAGACAACTTCTAATTCATTATCAGTTTTTTTTAATCAAGATCCCTCTAGGCTTAGTTATCTTAGCAAAGAGTTTGGCATTTGGATACAAAAAGCCACTGTCTTAATGCTATTTAATAGAAAGAGATAAACTTTTTGCAGTCTTGCATTTTTTCATTTGTTTCCTGAGTTGTAAAAGAATTCAGATTATGGAAGTGAATAGTATAGAATGGTGTTATATTTACTATCCTTAATATCAGATTCAAGTTCTAATTAAAATTGATTACAGAAGAAAAGAATTAATTGAATGAAAATTGTACTACCAGCAAGGCAAAAAATTACAAATAGATCAGAAATTTCAGACAATGTTATAACTTTATCAAAGGCACTGACATGGGCTTTCAGTGTATACCAAAAAGGCATTCTTGAACATTCAAGTATTCAGATTCTTTTTTAGTTAGTTAGTTTGAATAAATTTATTTCATGAATGTATTCAGCAATGTGGTAAAATCAGTTAATAATACATTTTTACAGAAAGAATGTAAAATTTAGCAATCTCCTTACCAGCTTCAAGGAGAAAAGTCAAAACAGAAGGTTTTGCAGACTCATGGAGACTTTGTGTTCTTCCTCCTAATGGTTTTATTTCAGTGATTTTACTTCTTTCATTTTCCTAAAAAAAAAAAAAAAAAAAAATCATTGAGACTAAACTTTATCTGAAATTTATTTTGAAAGCCTGT
Source organism: Cyrtonyx montezumae (assembly GCF_038088225.1). Lineage (NCBI taxonomy): Eukaryota > Metazoa > Chordata > Aves > Galliformes > Odontophoridae > Cyrtonyx > Cyrtonyx montezumae. Next base: position 38,582,457 of record NW_027072034.1, on the reverse strand, counting down.
ACAACAAAGAAGCACATCCTCAATAATAGAATTGAACTGCTATGCACTGTGTGATAGAGATGGAAATATTATTTTCTGTCCTTAGAAGGTCTGTGTGCTAGCTGCAGTCTTAACTGAAAGGGATTTTCTGAATTTCCTTATCTATCATTTTTTCTAAGGGTACACTGTATCTTGAAGTTTCAAGATCTGTAATGCTACTGCTGAGGAATCCCAGTTATATAGCTACTGTTGCTTAAAAACGAGTGTGTGAGTTGTGGGAGTTTTTCCAAGATAAACAAAATGTAAGTTTACAGGAGTTTGGTAAAAAGATATATATTGTAATATAGATAAATTCCAAAATACAAAACTCTCTTCTGTCTATATGAAAATACTGACAGTGTACAAAAATGAAAAATCTTAAAAGTCCACAAGCATCTGATACTCCAAACAATGTAAAAAATATCAACAGCCATTTAACAAAAAGGTGAGATTTATTATATCTCAGCCTAACAAATGTGTTCTCTTGGTTTTCCAGGAAATAACACCCTGAGACAGAAGAAATGAGTACAGGTCCCTACTGTGCTTTGTAAATGACTATTTTGACAGGAAATGAAAGCCCAACTCACAAACACATGGAACATAAAAGTGACTTCCTTTACTGTTGTCTGCTAAGACCCAATTTTACAGAATCTGCAGTTAAAAATATGTCTCATTTACTACTCTGAAACTTAAATGTGAGCCTGTTGAGCACTTCCATTCACTCAGTACCATTTGTATGAATAATTAACAGAATCTGAGAAACAATAATTTCTCAAGTCCAGACAAGAACAGTCCAATTTTTAAGATGCATATTTTTCACATGAATAAAGGAGGGAAAAAAAAAAGTACTGTGTGTTGGGTTTATATAGCAAGGTGTTGGCAGCAGTAGGACTGCCAAGGTGGGATCTGCGAGAAAAGATCAGGTGTTGTTGCCCTGTTGGGTACAGCCGATTCCAGTTGGCTCCAAAAGGGACCTGCCACTGGCCAAAGCTAAATCCATCACTTGGCTTTCACCTTTGTGATAACATATTTAAGAAAGTGTAAAAAATGCTCTGCAGCAGCTATGAGAGAGAAATGAGAAAAGGATGAGGCCCTGGGCTAGAGCTGCAGTCCATGGGTAGCAGGATTGGAGGAGCTGCTGCTCATGGGGGACCTGTGTGGGGCAGTGCCTGAAGGGTGGGTCCCACAGTATGGAGCCATGTTGGGGCAGTGCTAGGAGAGCTGCAGCCTGTGGACAGCCCCCAGGGATCTGTTCTAGATGGATGGCATTGTTGGAGAGATGCATGCGCAGCAGGGGACTGTGGAGGAGTTTCAAAAACAGAGCATTAAGGGCTGACTGCAGCTCTGGGAGGAGGTAAGAGAGTTGTGAGAGAAGTCTGGACTGGGAAGAAGAGGGATAGGATAGTAGGGAAGGTGGTTTTGTTTTGGTTTTGTTTCTCCCTATTCTATTCTATTTCTAAAAGGTATTAATCTTCCCTAAACTGAGTCTGTTTTGACCATGATATGAAATGATCAAATGACACTCATCCTCAGCCTCTCTCTCTTACAGACACACACTTTCCCCTTAGCATGGAGAACAGTGCAAGCTTTATTCTTAGAAGTATTAAATGACCCTGAAGGATGCTCTGCCGAACCATGCAAAATTAATTAGGTCAAGGACTTGGGTGGCTGCAGGGTGACTGTTACACTGACATTTTTAAACAGACTGTCTGTAGCACAGCAGCCCTGCCGTGCCATCCAAAAGATCAGCATTATGGGATTTGTTCATCAAATCACTGAGCATAATCATATTTCCTTTTATAACTGCCGTGGCTTCTTTCCTACTTGCTCTGTCCTCTCTCTTTTTCTTCTGCATTATATTTATTGTTGTTATTTTGCTGCAAGAAAGGAATGGTTTCTGAAATATTGCTTTTTTAACTTTGTGCAACAGCTCCCTCTAATGTTATTTTTTTTCCCTCAATTTCCTGCTGGAGTAAAATATATATTTTTTCAGGCTATATTTACAGTTTGATGAAAGGGGTTTCTTTGGGCATTCTTCTGTATTGTGAATACATGAATGCTCATTCAATCTGACAAGAATTATGTCTAGAGACTTTACATTCCTTCAGTGAATAGGCTTCAGCAATAGTACCAAACAATTATGATATGATTAAAAAGACTGCACCTATTACTGAAATTGGCTGCCTTTGAACAGATTCCTCTGGGACTTCTCAGCAATTCAAAGATTTTTATATGACTTGACGGTAGAGACTGATTTACTGTTAATTTATTTATTTGTTTTGTTCTGAAAACAGCCATCTCTGAGTGTATAAATAGCTAAACTCTCTAAATGTTGCTTGACCAGAGTGACTCGTGGTTATGTAGTTGTACTGTTCTAACTTCTTTTGAGAAGTGTGTCAATAGCAGAATATTGGATCCAAGATAAACACAGTGCAAGGCACAAATTCAGCAATTACTGAGGCCTTTGAGTAATGGCACATGCAGAAAGAAAATCTACCTAAACAAACTGTAGAGTGTCAGAAACAAGACAGGCTCTACATATACTGAAAGTTAGATTAGGAAGAGTTTATGGTGGGTATGAGAAGCAAAGAGTTAGGGAATGGCTGGTCAACTGGATCAGTAGTTTTTAAAATTAAGGAGGTCGCTGCCATTATGCTGCTCAGTATCCTGCAGAGTGTAAGCCCAAGATCTGCAGGAGGTGGATTTCTTCTTCTCAGAGACAGAGCTCTCAAACTGCAGTTGCCTGAAAGCCTGTAATCATGCATGTCCAATGTTTTGCCTTTCATTCTCCAGTCCTGGAGTGACAAGGCTTTCCACCCCGAAGACTGTTAGGAAGTCCTGTTAATGTCCAGCTATTCAGCATGAAGACTGTTTCAAGGCACGCATAAGCAAATAGTTACAACAGACTAATGGCCAAACAATCGAAGCACTTAGTGATTAATCACCAAATTTGGCATGGATGCCTGAAGTTTGTTGAACCTGAAGGACCAAGTTTTAAAGTTATTAGTTTCAAGTAAAAATTCTTTTTTTTTTTTTTTAATTTACTTTTCAAACATGTTATTGGAATAGAGAGAGTTAGGAAAAGTTTCTCTAATTTAAAATAATCTTAAACCATGTACAAAGTACATAACTTTCACTGGAAGTTAGTGTTTATGAATTATGGCCAAAATTTCTTGCAGGTCATTTTAGTGGTATATCTTAGGAATTTCAATTTGAAATGTTGAGGATACAAAATAACACTGGGTTATTAAATCAGGAGCTCCACAAATTCCTCAGCAGTCAAAACAGCTACTTGTTTTTACAGACATCTTCATTCATGTCAGTGCTGTCAGATCTTGCACTGGCAGCGTGACATTTTACTGTTAACCTGTATTAAAATCCCCTGAGCTTTCAAAGACATCTATATAATGGTCTTTGTAAAATTTCTGGCTTTCATGCATGTAGACATGAATAGAGATGCAAATTGTCTAAAAAACAATATTTAATCTCCAACTTGGGCCCATCATTTAGCATGTGCATACAACCATAAACAAAAAAAGTAAAACCAAATAAGATGCCCTGAAACATAAGGAAACTGTGACATAGCAAACATGGTGGACACGGTGACATTTTCAGCACCGTATTTTCCAGAGCACTATGTCAAGGCACTGGGGTTTTGGTTAGCGCCTTGCTAGTTCTTTTCTGTTTTGAAGTGGTGGAAAACCACCTGCCATATTGGAGCACATCTGTTTTATGCCTGTTTCCTCCCTCATTACAGTGTTGGCATCTCTATAGACTGTGGGCAGGTGGCACTGCCAGCCCTGTAGTGCTGGTGGGGCAGCTTTCAGACAAGGGGAGGCTTAGTGATGGCTTGAATCACCTCTTCTGCCTCTCCATGCTCCACTTAAGGAGTGCATCCCAGAGGGAGAGCTTATAGTTACAAAAAGCTTAAATTTAGAGCTGCTTGGAGCCATAGAAAAGACACGGATATTTGTAGCCATATTAGAGCAGCGAATATAAACCTATAGAAAAAAGATAAATATAGCTAGTTGTATTTTAGCAGTGAACAGAAAAAAATATATCCTCTATATATTCTGTGCTATGCAGGGCCTCCCAGGTGATATTTTTGTACCAGCCAGCTCTGAGCTCTCACCAGGAGACAAATACTCTTCTCAGTTCTTGTTTATATCTGCAGACTTCTCACCTGTTTAGCTGCATGCTGCAGGTACGTAACTTCATCTCACACCTTTTAATTACAGAGGAAGTCAGCGTGCTCAGTACCTCACATCGCATTTGTTGGGCTGTGAAACATAAGCCAGCCTCAGAGCCCAGCCTCCATCTGCCCAGGTCTCTCTCTGACTACTGGCTTCAGCAGCATCCCTACAGCACTTTCACATTCTTAGAGCATTAATACACTCCTATTTAGAGGGGCTTGCTGTTTCATGGAGAGAGAGGATTTTGAAGATCCACCAAGCAGTTCTGTTTGTATTCTTTTTCAGAGCTGCCTCAGCCTTTTTTTTATGCTCTGTAGCACTAAGATTTATATGAGCAAAAAAAAAAAACAAAAAAAAAAAACAACCATTACCTTTGTACTTATTTTGTCGGCAGATACTTTCTTTCTTTTTTTTTTTTCATATTAGGATGGAAGAAAACATCCAGTGTAAATATGTGAAAATGAGCCATAGAGTAAGTTCCAAGATGTTGGATTGGATGATCTTGTATATCTTTTCTGACTTTGGTTTTATTTAATGTCTGAGCAGGTTAACAGCTGATAAGACATTTACTTCTTTATGAATTGCTCTCAGGCAGCAATAATCCTGAAATAGAAGAAAGATATCTATGTTGGAGTTCAACAAGAACTTTTTTTCTTAATTTAATTAAATTAATTACACTTTTTCTTGACTTCCAGTGAAATTTTGTAGAATTTCTTTATAAATCAACATTTTTTTCATTGGGAAAAAATGTTCCACTGCTAAATTTACAACCATCTGCAGCAAACACAAATGTCACAGAAGACAGCTGATGTAAGGATGTCTCAGACTACTTAAACCCAGACAAAGGGGGTGTTTGCAGCTCCACATTTGCAAGAGTGTTCCAGCTACAGGTAGCAGTACAAAGTGTTGCCAGGAAAAGTTGTAGGAAAGTTTTCTGAACAGTACCAAGATCCAGAAAAGTCTGACTATTGTAAACTGTGCTACTGCTCCAAAGAAAACCATTAATCACATATTGATTTACACCTTTCTCCACAAACAGCTTCTGTAGAACCAAGTAACTTTGAAGTAACTCTCTGAAATCTGATTTAAAACTGATGTTGGATTTCTCTAAGCTGAGTCTCAGCCTCACAGGTTCAGTCCTCACTGTTTGCGGACGTATTTACAGTGAGCAGTATTAGGCAGCTCTGTTATCAGGGTCTGCAAGAGCTAGCAGGGCACCACAGTAACAAGTGACCTGGAGAGCAGAAGTATTCACTGCCGGTTTGCAGACCACCCACAGTTCAGAGACTTCAGGACATGTGTTTCTTCAGGATGAATGCCTCATGGTACAGTAGCATTCCTGTACCCCACCGTTGGGTTAGTCTCTACTGAAACACTAAGCCTTCTTCATTCTGTAGTAGGAGGGAACAGTGAGGAAATGCATTCCAAGAGCACTCTGCTCACAGATTTGAAGTACAATGCTAATGTAATGTGGGCAGTAGATTAAATGACCAGATAAGGGACAAGTACAGAGAAAGAAAAGAATTAAACATTATTATGGCTCTTTGTACCTTTGAAAGGAACTACAGAATGAATGAATGAATGATGAATCTCATAATTTAGGACCTTAAACTAAGTGCCAGAAGGTGGTGTTGCAAGTGTTCTTCATTCCAAGCCCCATTGAGGGACCTACTGCTCAACTAGGGTGAAAGTACTGCTTTTTTCCCTCTCTTAATCTTTGTAGCCTATTCATTTATTGTTGGCTTCATATTCTTCATCTTCTAGATAATACTTGTCACACATATATGTACATAAACAAGGTATTCTCTCTCTTAAACTGCAGATGCACTGACACTCTTATATCTGGCCATGAATGTCTCCATTAGCTGTCAGCTGGAAGCCTTTCTGTCTTCAGCATCACAGCATATCATCCCTGGTTCAAATCTGATATCAACAAAATCTCTGTAACCCTGCTGTTCTCTGAATGCGACATTCTTCTCTAAATCCCACTTCAGACAATATCCAGGATGAGCTGAACAGAGGGAGGCTTCAGACTGTTTGCTCATATCATTGCTAATGCTGCTGCTAGAATAAAGGTGGTGTAATCATCAGGTGGGGCTTTGTGCAGTGCAGCTGCTTTCTAGCCGCTTGAGTTTAATTGTACATGTTCCCATGGAGGTCAAATGAGCAAAAAGCTCTCACTTCTGCTTCTCACCCACATCATTTCTTCAGGCAGCTGAGGAGGGCACAGGAGCATCTGTATGTTAACAGTCTGCGCAGCTCTGTGTACGCTCACTGCACTATCTTCATTGCATTTAAATAAGAAGCTTTATGTTCTCAGGATACCTTGAATATTTTCTGAAGGCAGGACTCAGTGTGCTACCCATGAGAAATGGATTACCTCAAGATAATGGGGGATATAAACCAGGACATACTGAAAAACAGTGAAAGTGGCAGAAAGGCACAGCTGCGTGCCTCAAACAAATGCATCGCTTTCTAAGTCACGCAGTGGGTAAGCATGGTGTGGGAGTACTGGATTCAGTACAAACAAGAAAAAGGATATCTAAAAAAAACAACTCTGAGAGGAAGACATCGGTATATGCACAAGTAGCTAGTAAAAAATGTGCTGGTGGAAGTAGCATAAGAATGTACTGCATTAAGTTTTGAGGTATGCTTCAGATTGTTTTATGGTGCCTATTATCAATAGTGTCAAAATTGGGGTATATATAAGAAAACCATGATGCCCAGATGGTCTCAAGGTAATTTCATATGCAAATGAAGAATAAGGATAACTGTGACTGTCTTAGCCTAGGAATTAAGAAAAACTAAGGGGAAAAGTCTATACCAGGTATAAACGTTTGCTCCATCTAGAGAGATTAAACAGCAGCTGTAACAAGACAAATATCAGACAGATGTCTCTGGGAGCTTCCTGAACTCTAACTTGCAGATAAATTTGGCAGGCCCAATAAAAATCAGGCATAACCGATGTGCAGATATTTACCTGAGGGAGTAAGGAAAGACATAGTTGATTGATATAATTGTCTCATACCTCATTAGACAGCTAACCCTTGCTGTGCATTAAAGACTTTTTACCAAACATGCTCTGGCCTCACATCAGAGAATTACTTTCTAAAAATAATACAGTGTATAAACAGACTTCAGTTTTTATTGCTTCCCTTAACATCAGTGTTCAGTGCTCCTCCACAAGATAACCGGACTCATGGGGCTTAACCTCTGCCCCTCTGATTACCTCTTCCTCCCTGAAACATTAGGAAAAACATTACAAATAAAGCAAAACTAAAGGGCATGCTGAGTTTAAAATTAAAAATGATTCATTTTGCCCTGGATAAAAGAAAACACATTTAGTCTCAACTCAAAATTATTTCTTATAACACAGATTTTTATAATTAAACTTTTAAATTTTACAAATACAGAGAAAATTATTTAAAATAAAGTTGTACAACAGATTTTTTCTTCCTCTAGAATAAGTTATTCATAAGGCTTTGTACAGATCTGGCAAGCAGCTTTTGGAGCATTATATGGATCAAGGCCACACATTTATATGAAAGAAATACTAGAACAAGGGTAACATGAAGCACTGGGGACTGATACCACCAAAACAATTTTCTCAACTCAACTTTTCCAAATAAAACGCTGAAGTTAGGTTTTGCTGAGAACATTCAGACAGCTGATGCAACTTTTTTTGTGTGTGGTAATTTGAAAGCTAGTTTGCAATAGATGAAGCTGAGCAATCAGTGGGTCTTGTCTAAAATAAGAAACCATAAATGTGAAATGTATCTTGAACTTACTTCTTTAAAATTTGGAATAGTTAGGGATTTTCATATTATGCACTGTTTTGTAGCTTTTTGTTCAAATTTAGCTGAATACTGAGCATCAAAAATCAGTTCCTTTTGTACAGATGCAAAAAAATCCTTTGTTGAATTTGCATAAGTAGGTTTATTCTTTCTGCATACTTTTCCTGGAATCTTTTCTTCTAAGTGAAAGAAAATACCTAGAATAAGGACATTTAAAAATAAAAAAGGCCTACATTATGTAGTCAGGCCAAATTCCCCCACATTCTTATAAAGTTTATATTTGCTTATGTAGTTAGGAATTGGAACATGAAAGGATTTCAGCTTTGCTATTCAGGTAAATACACACCTTGTTACTTTAAATTCAAGGAGATTTTAATAAAATTCTGAACTTTTCTTTTGGGAAAAAAAAATATACTGAATATATATGATTCTGAAGAGATTAATAAAAAGATTCATAAGTAGTCATGCAAAGTTAGGGCGCTTTTTTATTATTATTATTTTGGTCATCTATCTTTGGGCCTCTAAAATAGTAAATGCTAAATATTCTTCAAGACTCTGAATCACACTGTCACCTCTTTCATTCTGGTACATGATTCTACTGCAACTTCTCATTTTGCTGCCGTAGGCAGTCTATCCTACCCCACAGAGACATACATACCACTGCCTGAAATTCTTCAGGGAATTAAAATTTCATTCAGACTAATAAATTACACTGTTTTATTACTTTTATTATTACACATATTAGATAGGCTCAAAGTAACTTTGGGCCCTTATCTAGATAAATTGTGCCATATGTTTTGGTAGTCTTCACAAGTTTCAGCTCTTTCAAAGGAATATCAAAAGAAAAAAAGAAAAAAAAAGAAAAAAAACCAACAACAATAGCCTTTATCTACATATTTAAAGAATCTCTAATGCTTCAGATCATATTTATGTAATAAATACTAACAGTAAAATGATAAAGGCATGACTTGAGATGCAACGGACACAAACCGAAACAAGAGAAGGTTCTTTTCAATAGTAGGAAAAAAATTCTAATGTAACAGTAGTTAAATGCTGTCTGTGGAGTCTCCATCTCTGTGGATACTCAAACCCCTCCCAGATGCAGCTCCGAGCATATTCTTTCCAGCTACCAAATCACTTTCCTATTTGGAACTGTGTGTTAGATTTTTTTTATTCTTTAGCTACGTTAATCAAGAAAATCAGTGGAATGGTTCTAAGGTAGAATTTATTGGCACACTTCTCATACTGTACTTACAGGTCAGTTCTCAAAAAACTCCTCCCCTCCCCTCCCCTCCCCTCCCCTCCCCTCCCCTCCCCTCCCCTCCCCTCCCCTCCCCTCCCCTCCCCTCCCCTCCCCTCCCCTCCCCTCCCCTCCCCTCCCCTCCCCTCCCCTCCCCTCCCCTCCCCTCCCCTCCCCTCCCCTCCTCTCCTCTCCCCTCCCCTCCCCTCCCCTCCCCTCCCCTCCCCTCCCCTCCCCTTCCATCAAACAGAAGAGTCCCTTCTCTCTTTTTTCCTTCTTTTTTTTCATTGGAGGGGGGGGTGGGGGGGGGTGGGGCACCGGGATGCCAGACTGCCTTGTTTCTCGCTCCCTAAAGCCAGGAGTCCAGGGGTTTCACGGAATGACAAAATTTCAGAGGGTGGAAGGGACATCAAGATATTCTTTCCTATCTCCAAAACTCTTCATTAACATTTAAGCTTCACACTAGATTTTTGAGATCTAGGTAAAAATCAAAAAACTAATGCCTGGCATCACTGGAAGGCAGATAATCAGGTACAGAAAAGTTGGTTTTCCTCTTAGGCAAGCCAAGCTTTATCAGATCAGATAAGACTACAAAGCTTTGAAATTTGACTTTGTTACTGTACAAGCTTGTTCTATGCTTTTAGATATTCCTCATAGTTGTACCTGTCACCATCTGCCACAGCAAAGCTGTGGAGTACTTGACAGAAGTCTTTATAGTTGCAGTTTAATAGTGGAGATGCTGTTGCAGCCTTCATTTGATGTAGTAATTGTCACTTCCATTTAATTACACATTTTGTCTATATCTACGTATTTGTTTATAACATTTTGTTCTATTTTGGAATAATCCAATAGGATACATTAATTAAGTGGATCATTTCTCCATCCAAAACTTTGCCATATGTTTCAGTTACAGTTAGATCCAAAAGCAGTATTCAGTTCATTCAGAATCATATTCTCTTGTTACTCAGGAGGTACTTACTTCCCCTTCTCTCCTGCTTCAGTGAAAGCAGTTACACATTTTAATTCTATCGTCACCTCCCTTGGCTACAGAGGGGTATTTTTCCTTCCTACCTTATTTTGGCTTCTAGGTGCTACAATAATTCATTAATAAAATTATTTTCCTTTTTCTACCAACCTAACAATAAACATTACATAAAAATAATATTTAAAATTGTTGAAATTCATGACTTTTCTTCTTTCAGACCGCCAGATCTCATTGCATTATACATCTTTTCTACTTCTTATATGCTTAGATACGCAAGCTAGATAATATGCAAGCTAGATACTTCAGAGACCAATTACTCAAAATTTAAAGCATGCTCAAATAAGGAAAAAAAGTATATATGAAGTCTTCCTTTTCCAAGACCCAAGTACGAATATTCTTTATTTCCCTGTATTGGATCTGTCACAGATATGATTGTCTATCTCATAAGAAAAAAAAAATCTTACAACGTATTAAGCAACATGTACAAGGAAATGGTATTAAAACTTGACATGCATTGCTACTTTAGCACAGGTTCATTGAGGAAGTATAGAAGTGACTGTGATACGCATTTGTATTCAGGCTCCAATGAAAGCATAAATATCTGTGACATAAATTCTTACTTCCCATTTTTGCTTGCTGCACTTTCTCTCATGTAAATAAAGGCAACCATAAAAGAGAGAGAGAGAACTGATACTATTTGGCAGGTCTCTTTTCACAGCCTCTATTTTGTTAGTTTGGAAACAGAAGGTATCTGTTGTAGCTCTAATTTAGTAAAACTCCTTATGGCTCCCAGCTGTTATCTGCATGATCAGCTCTTCTGTGGGCAGGAATAGTTTCTCTGGGCTCCCTCCCCCGTTCTGGCTCAGTTTGCTGCAGTCAAAGCTGGACCCATACCAGCAGACACCTGTGCATATCCAGCACACTCCTTTTGAAACCACATGCCTACCACTGAGAGCAGTATTTCCTGAAAATAATCCAATCACAAAGAGCAAGCTACTTCTGTGTGAATCAAATCTCCTTGTTCCACCAAACACTGCAGAAAGACTGAGCACACTGTGCAGCAGCTATTGGCATACAGAGCCAAATCATTTGATCACAGATTACGGTCAAGGAAAGAATGAGCTGTGACCACCTTAATTCCAGCCTTCAGACAGTATCTGTCGTTTTCTGTGTTTGTGACAATAGGCCTGCAGAACTGAGAAAAGCTGAAACTGAAACATTCTCCGGGTTATTTTGAAGATTTTTTAAGTAATGTCGCAGTATTTGGTGTCCCCTTGTGGACAGTCTTACATTTACATGTCTTCTGAACAAAAATCGCTAAGTTTACTTATCTTCAGGAAAGGGTCTAGTATAATCCTATTGAATTCTGACCCTTGTCTAACTATTTAACAAACTAACCCTCTTCTCCAAAAATTTCACGTGCCCTAGTAATTGGGAATGTACTTAAACTGAAGAGTCAGCACAAATTACCTGTTGAAAAAGTCTTCAAGATCAAAAATAATAAAATATAATCATTAGTCAATTAAGAACAAAAACAGATCAAACCCATTAAAACAATGTAGTCATGGTATAAATATTCATGTCAGCATAGCATGGGAATTAATTATACAGTTTTCTTTACATTTTTTTCATTGAATACTACAGCTGTTTCCATATGCAAACTACGTGGCACAAGTCCTTCTTTTCCTCCCTGTTACTGACGTGGCTCCTCTAATACTTTGTATGAGAAGAAAATATCTTGCCTCCACTTGTGCTTCCCCACAGAACCACTCTAGGGGACTCGCCAATGACATCAGGGCATTATCTTCTTCTATTTTTATACCATCACCATTATTTTGTTGCTTGATTATTCAGTGGTTCTTGAAAAGAATTATAGAGTTCCCATGGCTGATATCAGTTTTGTGACTGGGAGTTTCAATTATTTCTTTATTATAACAGCTTGTGGTAATTCAAATATAGGATTGATAACTGTTGGACTCAAGTCTAACTAGGAGCTGTAATTGAGAAAAAAGCATTCACTCTTGGCAATAAAATGATCAGTGACAGTTAAATAATCAGTATCCCAAATCCCCCAAAATTACCACTGTATTTTCTTAGATGGAAAAATGGGACCAAGCAGAAGAATAGATCATATATGTCTGTAAATTACTTGCAGTTGTGATAGCATAGTTGTAAAGAGAGGAAGCAGCACACATTTTACAGCAAGCAATAAAGCATAGTGTCTTCACAGTCAATGGAGCCTGACTCATACTGGCTTCTTCATCACGTCACTCATTACATGGGCACTGTCCTGAGCACTTCCATCTGATTCAGCCATGGTTAGATCCCTCTCAGATGACTTTAGTCACTTGGGATTTTTTATAAATATAAAAACAATAATAATTAACCAGTCTCTGGTCCACCACTTGTCTGCAGCATGTCATGAAGGACCATTTCTCCCCAAAAGAGTCCAGTGGAGGGCCACAAAGATGATAATGGGCCTGGAGCATCTCCCCTGTGAGGAAAGGCTGGGTGCCCTGGGTCTGTTCAGCTTTGAGAGAAGAAGACTCAGGGGGGATCTTATTAATGTTTATAAATATCTTAAGTGTGAGAGACAGAGGCATATGGCCAACCTCTTTTCAGCAGTCTGTGGGGACAGGACAAGAGGAAATGGCCATAAACTTGAGCACAGGAAGTTCTGCACCAGTATGTAAAAGAATTTCTTCACAGAGAGGATGCACAGAGCACAGAATTGGGCTGCTCAGAGAGGTTGTGGAGTCTCCTTCTATGGAGATATTCAAGACCCATCTGGATGCCTACTTGTGCAGCCTGCTGTAGGGAGCCTGCTTGGACAGGGGATTTGGGCTCAGTAATCTCTAGAGGTCTCTTCCAACCCCTGCAGTTCTGGGATTCTGTGACTCATAGCAGAAACTGTCCATATAGGCAACAATCCAGTCTTCTCCATCAAGAGTAGATATTCTGATTCATACTTCAGAGAACTATGCTGTGGGATGTCTTATTCTCTTCAATTCCTTCACTAAGAGACCAGTACAATGCAGAAAAGCAGCACTATGTTAGAAGTTCAGCCTTGAGATACAGTGAGCAACAGGACTGTTGCTGTGGCTGCTTCTGGAAGTTTTCTGTGTTGAAATGAATGAGGAGTTTTAACAGCCTGCATCTGTCTTCAGGGTAACTTATAGAAGACTAGGTGTTTGTGTCTCCACCATGTGTTAAGTGCTTTGAACTGACTCCTCACCTTTCAGATATTTTCTGCTGAGGTGCTTCAGAGTTGAGACATTCTTCACTCTGAATGTAATGCAAGCAGTTCTTCTGCCAATGAAGCATTATGCTGTGACACTGAACCCCACTATGACCTCTAATTTTATTTCTCCCAACAAACTCAGTCTGTCCCATCATTGAGAAAGATACATTTATATGCAGTTAGCCTACACAAGTATTTCTCTAGAGACAACACCATAAACATGGAGTCCCTAAAAACAGCATCATGCAGAACAGATTACTGGTCTCTTCCTGATCTTTTATACCTGAGACTGCTTCAAACCTGAAGAATGATTTTTAACAAGACTTATTCCAAAGTTTTACATAATTAATATAAATTACATTCATCATTGCCTAGGATGTAATTACCTTTCTGTGCAGGTAGTTCATTAAGTGGTCAATTGGTGGCCCATGTAAGATTTTGTTTCACCATTATTCTGTATTTTACTCTATATTCTGTGCCATTGCCCTTCCTCCCCTTTACTACAATAAGCTCTGGCTTTGCTCCTGCTGAGTCAGGCTTGCTAGTTAACCTTCTGGTCCTGTCTTGTGGAAACTCTAAGTCGGCATGAATCACTACTGACATTTGATCTGCTCAATATGGTTGAAGGCTTCTTGAGAAAAGGTGCCTGGGCTGCCACCGAGCAAATCACTGGGATGGCTTCCAGATACCAATTATTCCCTCTCTGGCAGGAGAGGACAACAGGTGCAAAGCTCATCTTTCTGGGCTGGTTTGTTAACAAAGACAGAGCTTATATCTACTCTTTAAAAGACTTTAAAAAGAAAGCTGAGTATTCATAATACTGAATCTAATAATAATGCACAGCCTGCTAGCAGCTGTTAGCATAGCTAGATAAAACAGATTTGCAGTCTGTTTAATGTAAAGAAAATCTGAAAGACAATAACCCATTGACACTAGTGTTTAACAGTTCCACTAGAAAGAGTTAAGAAACACAAATGGAAGTGTGATAGTTATTTTCAGCACAGTCATTATGCTTGGTAAATGCATGTTTACATTTTTTGATGAAACACTTCATAGACTCACAACGATCTACCCTTCTGTGAACTGTCCAAAATTACTTCAGTGATAGTATACAATATGATGGATTTTAATTACAGTGGCATATGTCCATGATGTGACTGAGCACTAACATCTCATACATTTTAATGAAATAATGTAGCAGCAGTGGGATCTAATGGAGAGGCCGTGGGACCAAGACTGAATACCATGTCCAGCTCTACTGCTCCACCTCCTCCTTAAGTGGCATTAGACAATTTCCCTCATTTTTCTGTCCTTCTCTAGTTATAGAGGGGACATAATATTTACCTTTGCTGAAATGTACCTGCATCTATTCTAAGGAAAATTGTCAAGAAAAGCTAAAAATTATTTATTTTTGATAGAGAGCAATAGATCTTATCTTCCAACTAAAACAGCGGGCTCCTGAAAGCTCTGTACGCAGGAACATCCATGGAAGGCTGTGTTAGCATACTAACAAGAGTCATTTCTGAAAGGATAAAGGTATTCAGTCACACAAATCAGTTCAGACCTATTCAGGCTGAAGCCCAGAAGTTTTAGCTTGCGTAAAGCTGATGGTCTGAAAATTAAAGAAATGAGAAGAAATCAGAAATGATTAAGAATTTGGAAGTCGTGTAAAAGTGCTGGATTGTCTTAAAAAATAAAAATAAAAATAAAAACCACATAAATGAAGAAAAAACATTTTACAAGCAGTCTGTTTCTATTATTTACTACATAATATTTTCAGTGTGTGTAGACATCCAAGGGCATATTTTTGAAAGAGACTGGAAACATAAATAAAACATTGGCAGCACATCTGTCCTACAGTACTGCTACTTTATGGAGGTGCTGAATTGGAAATAAGCAAAGTAATTTAAGTGCAGCAATAATGAAAAGAGGTGACAACACTTCTGAGGACAACCCTGAAAAACAGATTGTGTTTATGCATTCAAAAAGCATTATCAGGGAATGCTTTTTGAGCAGCCCAGTGTCACTCGGTCACCTTTGTCCATAATGTCTGAACACAGACATCTGGAAAGAGTCATTGCTGAATATACCCTTTTAGGTTTAACATACATATCTTTGGAACAACTGTTACATTCTAACAAAATGCAAAAATATTTTTACATTTTCACTGAAAGACCATATAAAATCTTATAAAAGTGTTGGACAGTGCAGGCTTCAGTAGCCATTAAAATAACAAATGTTCCCTGTATGATCCTATCACGAAAAGAGGTGAGTACTTTCTGCTACAGTTGTCTGTGAAGGTAAAGTTAAAGAAAACACAGAGCTAATTCTGATGGATTAAAGGTGTGACATGAGTAAAGTTTATTTCAGCTAATTTCAGATGTCAACATGAGAGTGATATACATGAGAGTAAACAAGCATGCA
This sequence comes from Cyrtonyx montezumae, assembly GCF_038088225.1. Classification (NCBI taxonomy): domain Eukaryota; kingdom Metazoa; phylum Chordata; class Aves; order Galliformes; family Odontophoridae; genus Cyrtonyx; species Cyrtonyx montezumae. The sequence goes on along the minus strand of NW_027072034.1, from coordinate 38,566,562 downwards.
GTTCATCTCAGCTGCCTTAAATTACTGTCTATGCGAGAGGAGAAGAGACGAAATGAGATGTCATCAAGTGAAGGGCACCCTGGAAATGTGCTTTCCCTTGCACAGTTAAGATAGTCACAGAGCAAGCAGCTTTATTTTGTAACCTAAGTTTAAAAGGAAGTATCATATGCTATAAACAAATGAGTAAGTGTGGGTCCAACCAGCAAGTGGATCTATAAATATAAAAAAAAACCCACAAACACAAAGCCTTTTTGAGGAATCTTGTTCAAGGTAGCTACAGCATTATGAGCAAGAATGGAAATAAAATGAAAGGCTTCACAGATAAAAGGAGGAACCTGGTGTACACAGATAAACAAGCTACAGCTAGAACTGTTAGGACATGGGTGAAGTCACCCACCAGCTGGGAAGATAGGAGATTCAGAACGTGTATGCATGAACCACAGCATGGTTGGATTCAGCAAGATCCCACTCAAAAAGAGTTCAGGCAGTAAGATGGAAGACTAAGCCTGTAAATGACATCAACAATGAAAGCAGGAGAAGGGACACTGCTTAGAAAAAATAAAGGAACCCTGGCAGAATAATATTACTTACATGCCTAGAAAGCTCTACTTTTCCAAAAGTAGCTGATTATTTGTAATTAAAAACTTAGTAAAAAAAACCTAAAACGGTTGGTAGTATGAAATGGAGAAAACATCTTGATGTTCAGGCAGTAAATTCCAGGTAGTAGAAAGAAAGCATTTCAAAGAGAATCCAAGTAGCCATTTTGTATACATCAATATAGTCCATGGAATTTTTCTGAAGAAGTATGTTGTTTTTTCTTTTTCCAGCATGGCCTTGCCTCTTGCTTTAACTCAGAATGCAGTTCATGAGACGCAATAGGATGAGAAAGGGTTTAGACTGAACTGCCATGAAAGATTTCAATGAATAAACAACAGCCAACAAAAAGGAGAAATTTGAATTCAGGTGTCCTGGATGATCTTACAGTGGTTATGAACTTAAAGGAAATCAACTTTTCATATGGGTAGACAACAATAGGACAATGGGGAATGCTAAAAAAAGAAGTTTGGATTAGATGTCAGGGGGGAAATTGTCACTGAGGGGATTGTAAGGTGCTGGCACAACCTGCTCAGAGGAGCTGTTGGTGCCCTGGAAGCATTCAAGGTCAGGTTGGATGGAGCCCCGAGCAGCCTGAGCTGGTGGGGGGCAACTCTGCCCACGGCAAGGGGTTGGAATTAGATGATCTTCAAGATCCCTTCCAACCTAAGTTATTCTATGGTCTGTTAAATTATGGAATTTTTAATCTGAAGAGACTTGGAAGTCATCATCAGTTTATGTCATCCAGGACAGAGAAATAAGAATGGGCCACAACTACTGGCTAGAAGTATTTAAATCAGACAGAGAATTACTAATGATACTTTACTTTTGGCATCGTTGTATTTTCTCCAGGGCAGATTGAAAGTTTAAACCTGTAGCCAGTGATCACAGCCTGTTTTCATCATTCCACACTGAACAAACTACATTGCCATGAGTTTTTTTCTAGGAGTTTGCAACTCTCTGTTAATGTTTTTGTAGTCTTCCTTAATGAGGTAATGATACTGCTCAAGATAATGAACATTATCTTCTGCCTTCGGGTTACAGCTCTTGGAAAAATATTTTGCTCTGTCTCTTCCTTTTTGGAATCCACCCAGGAAGAAGCAAGCATGATACAGGGATAAAAATAATGGGAAGGGTGCCCATGCCATGCCCAAAGTCTTAAGTAAACTGAAAACAGGCAGTATTTTCAGATAAAACTTTTATTACAAACAGCAGCATATGCCCCCAGGAGTCATGTATCAAATAAGCAACGATGGATTGGTACAGCCACATTCACCATCTTTTCACAACTGACTCTTTTGTTGATGGCAGCACAAGAATAACAGACAGCTCTCAATCTCACAATGTCAGGGCCACAGAGCTCATTCATGCTTATTATCTTTTATGTTAGCCCTTATAGCTTCTGGCCATGGATCTGCTGGATTCTACACAAGCTCCATACGCTTGTTGCTCATCTTAACTTGTTTCTTTTTTTCTACTCCTAGCTCATTCTATTACATTTCCCAAAGCAGCTCCCTAGCCCAGGTTGCACAGGTAGGTGTCCAGGCAGGTCTTGAAAGGCTCCAGAGAAGGAGACTCCACTACCTCTCTGTGCAGCCTGTGCCAGTGCTCTGTCACTGCACTGTGAAGAAGTTCCCACTCATATTTGTGTGGAACTTCCTATGTCTCAGTTTGTGGCCATTTCCCCTTGTCCTATCACCACACACTGCAGAGAAGAGTCCAGCCTCGTCCCTTTGCCTCTTGCTCCACAGATATTTATAGACATGCATTAGATCCCCTTTGTAAAGTGGGACGGGACCTTCGTTTTCTTTCAAATTCAGAGATGATTTACCCCATGGATTAAGCTACTGGCCCAGTAAAACTATTCTTCCCATAATGGTTACCTTTCACTTACACTAGATCCTTTAACTACAGTCCTCTGTTACCTGAAGCACGTCACTGGCCTAGAAGTGACAAGTGGACTGGGAGCTCATGCTTGAAACACCTTCAGTGCTTCTCCCTTGGGTGACCCAGACGCAAAGAAACATGAGGGAATCAGTCCCAGCAGTGGGGTCATATTGCAGACGTGCAGCTATTTATTGTGTCGGGGTGCTCCCTTCTGCTCTCATCTGCTGAGATAAATATGCACTCCTTAGATAGAAGTGGCAAATTCTTACTGACAAGTTAATGGACATAGTGACCTGGAAGATTCAGAAAACAAAACATAATTTTGAATCTGTGAAGCTCAATTTATTTCTTTATGCATTTGTTTACTTCAAAAGGGAGAAATAATTTATGCATCATGGAGATAAATAACCAGCTACCAGTTCTATGTAACACTGTAACAATTTTTGTACTGTTTTATTAAATGTAATCAAGATGAAAAATCCATCTCTGGTTGAAGTTCTCTCTTTTCTAGCTTTGTAACATCCTTCTAAAGCTAAATGAAGCATTCAAGTTACAGCTCCCTCCAGTGTTGTATTATAATTTATGGGTTGCACACAGAAAGCTTTTAAACAAGTTTTGAATGAAGTGACTATGCAGAAGTGAAAACTCATTTTCTTTTCATGGAAATCTGTGTTTTTCAGTAACTGCATTTAGAAAGGACATTCCTAATTATCTCTGACAGACATTATACCAGCAGTCTAAAATATCCCTATAGAAATCAGATAGCAATAATCAAAAATTGCCTCCTAGAATTAAATTGAAAGCACAAATATACTCCAAGAGAGACTTAAAAAAGAAAGCAAATTATAAAAGCGTTAGAAATAGATCATCAAACTTTGAGATGTTTCCTTTACATACACTTTTAATGCAATGGTTTGTATAGGAACAGACAGCTTTTGAGTATTTGCTCACTAAGCTGTCTTTGACTCGTTGGTTTTTCATCAATGTGAATAAGAAATTGACAATTTGATCTATTCTAAATGAGCCAAAGATCTTCTACAAAGTAAAATCTTTATGAGATATATCACTTCAAGAACTCGCATATTAGCAGGGATGGTATCTTGTCAGTTGTACTGGTCTTATTGCCAAATTTGCCAAGAAGTGAGTTCTGCACTTTCTGAAGCTTATTCATTTGAACAGTATTTATAGGAACAAATTTGATCGTTTACAGTAATCAATATCACTTTTCAGTACAGAGCTGATAGGTTGTACTATACTTCTGATAAGAAATTGCTATTACTACTCAAGCCTTTAATTACAAGATAAATATTGCATGAACCATTTGGTACCATTCAAATTACCTTTTGAATACATTATCAAAGTATTATAGTATTTTTCCAAACAGTTTTGTTAAGCCAATTACACACCTTCAAGTGGTCTGCTCTTCTCAGTTTTGTTCTTTTTTTTTTTCTCATATTTACATCTATTGCTATCTTTTCTTTCCTTCTTACATTATTTTTTCTTCTTCTGTAACCTAAGTTCTCTGTCTTCACTGTTTCCTGCCATTCTTGGATATGCATTTTCTAGATAGGCTTTAATAACAACAAATGGAAGTTCTTTTATGTAATTTGTTGTGATACCTTATGCACCTAGTATTATACTTTATATTGTTTTTGTTAATGCATTTTTCTTGTCTTCCTACAATAGTATGCATCATTCTAGTATCACATCAAGTCTTTTCTCTGAGAGAACCTGTCTGCAATGCTCAGGTACAACTCCTTTAATACAGCTCCTTTAATACAACTAACACTTGCTTACGGCTCAGTCAGTATTCTGGGCACATGATGGTTTTATTCTGTCTTTTCTATAGTGCAAATAAATGATATTCATGCCTTGTCTGACTAAGCATACATTCACAGAGCCACGTTTAGAAAAGCTTCACTTGTTTCTGAATCTGTGGCTTTACAAAACCTAATTTCCTGTTCTCAGTGTGCTTTTGGGTTAAGAAATAAGTGTTTTTAACTGATTTCAGATGCTGAAGACTCTGAAGTCCTACCAAAATTAAATGAATCTATGTATGTTCAGCATCTCTGGCAGACAACGAATAAACTTTTTGCCACTGAGTCACCACTTTTCAAATAGCTGCTTCCTACTTCTTTGACTGTATTTCTCTTTTTCACGTATTCCATTTATCTTCATTCCTCATTCCATATACCAGCTGCAGGCCTGGCCTTCACACCACACTACAGGCACCTAAGCCAAGACCGAGAGAGGCTTGTACTGAATCTTGAATTCAGATTCACTCTTTTCCTCCCCTTTCATGGATGTTATGGTTGACATTTTGTTTTCCTGCAAGACAGACTGCTCCACTGCACTATTCAGAATGTATTCTGAGGTGACACCATTCTGTGAGCCCCTGCTGGGGCTCTTACTATAGAATCACAGGGAGTGTCTGTCTCTGGAGCTAGATGAATGTACACACACTTGCAATATAACAGTTTCTGACATCTCAGGTTGCACCACACTTACTACATTAACTCCTGAAACATCAGAAACCTCTCCTTAGAGACTAACTATTGCTGAATCGTGTGGCATTCACAAATCCATAGTGTCATTTCATTACTCATTTTTAATTAACAATTTGCTTTAGAATTTTTACACGCTTTATCTCTGCTTTAGCTCCATTCATTTCCCTCTTTTAATCTTTCATAAAGATTTAAAGTGATATTATAGGGATGAAGCAATCTTTCAGACTTCTCTATCCTGCTTGATTTTATGTGGGAAAATATTTTCCAGCAATCTCCAAAATACGCTTAGACAAAAATATAAAAACTCTTAAAATCATTCTTAGCACATTTCCTTCTCTGAGATTTGCTGTTTCTTTGTGTCTTACCACAGAAAATCTAGAAAGCCTTCTATTCCACAGCAAGGATCTCACTCAAAAGATGACTATAACGCCCAACTATGCAATATACAAGTCCCCCTCCAGCACTTTTTTAAGCAATAGAAAAGGACCCAGGCTTCTCCATCACTAGAAAACACAGAAGAAGTAAAGCAGAGGAGGAATGCGCACAAGAGAAAGCCTCGACCTTTCAAAAATTAGTCCCCTCTAAAGGTTCGCTTTGGTGTAGACCCAAAACCCAGCTCGTGTTTTACCCCAGCAGAGGGTGCTGCTGCTCCTGCAGCAGCCTGAGGACAGCCGGAGCCCGGCCTCTGCGGACGGATCGGGAGCTTTAGCTGCTCGCGGCACGGGGCACGCCATGCTGGAAGTCACGTCTTCAGTGACAAAACAGGGTTGGGGGGTGGGGAGAAAGATAACGGAGCGAGACAGAGTTCGAAATAAACTAAGAGGCGCACCGAGGGGGAGGAATTAAGGAAAGAGAACGACAAAAAATGTTTTGTTAAGCTGTGCTATAATAGCTTTTATTAAGTAGGATCAGGAAAAAATAATCAGGTTGGAGAGAAAAAAGAGATGACTGAGGGCTTTTATGGCCCACATTTCTTCAGATGTGATTCCAGCAACTCTTGAGTAGGCACTAAAATGAAGCACTTTTGAGAATTTGGTGAGCTTAAAGCTCAGAACAGACTAATTTTCTATAAAGACAGGATTTTTTCCACCAAAAATAAATAAATGAAAGTGGCCTACTGCAGATGACATAATAACTAACATAATAATACGATTGAAAGATTTTTTGGTGGGTGTTTTTGACAAGATGATGCCTATTTTCAGGCCAGCACTCCCTAGCCCCATGTGAAGACACAGAGCTGCTGAGATACGCACAACTTGATGACCCTTGAGGACCCTTCCAACCCAAGCCATTCTATGATTCTATAACTCAACAAGCTGTTGTCAGAGCAGAAAGACACTGAACCCTCAAAAATTCAAGCCCACGTCTAATACACTTGGCAAGCTGGAAATAGTTGGCAAATTGTGTCTGCACAAAACTCTTCTGTGAGGCACTTAAGAAGGGTAAGCTCTTGCTAGTCAGGTGTAGGATTTTTCAGCTCTGTCCTCCCTCACCTCATAACAGCACATGGGAGCTATCTATCATAATGTGACAAACAAAAATATCCAATTAGCCCAGTATCATTTTTCCACCAATGAACAGTAGCACATACCAAAACATCAAATATTATAAAGCACAGAGAGATCTGTCTGTCAATTTGTCTACCATTTCTCAGCAGCCAGCTGTTCAGGGAATTTCTGAGCCAGCAGCTGTGATAGGAATGCTGAATTAAAAAGACACTGATGGATATATTCTCCACAATAAACAAACAAATAGATAAATAAATAATAAAATAATTACACCTTCTAAGCCTTTTAAGTATTTGAACTCCACAATGATGAATTCCTGCACTGACCTTAAATAAGTCATGTCACCAGAGAGCTGTAAGTGTCCTCTATGAGCAGAGCTCAGCAGTGCCCCATGTCAGAGCATCTGCATCTGCTCCAAAGGGACTTGCCACTGCCAGAGCTGCACCATGAGTTCTGGGAGAGCAGATTTAAGGAAGGGAAACCCCACTGCATTAAGGCAGCTGGGAGAGAGGAATGAGAGATGGGAGAAAAGCGGTCCTGAAGGCACCGAGGTCAGTGTGGCAGGAGGTGCTCCAGGCATGGAGCAGAAAGAGGTGTTTTCAGTTTGCTTTTACTTTTTGTTCCTCTAGTCCGTTGGAAATAGGAAATAGATTGCATTAATCTCCCTTATACTGAGTGTGTTTTGGCCATGATAGGTATTGGTGAGCCATCTTCCTGTCCTTATCTCAACCCACAAGCTTATTTCCATCACATTTTCTCTGCTCCCCATTCTAATGAGGGGGAGAGAGAGAGTAAAGTGATGGTGGAACTGAGCTGCCCCTCTGCATGAAACCACTACAGTTCCATAAATTAATTACCTGTTAAAAGAAAAAATTACATTCTTTACTATATAAATCTGCTGCCTGCTACGTTAATATTATAGCATTATTTCGTTCTCTAGGTTCTAGAACAGCAAGGACCTCTCCTATATTCAACTGGGAGAAAAGTATCAACTATTCTGCTTGTTTTCATAACTTCCGACTCAACATAGTTTCACTACACTTGTTGACACTGGATGTCAGATTCAACACTGATAAAGATATACTCTGACTTCAATTATCAGCTTCTAAGAAGTTACTCTTTACAGCATAAAATATAAAGTTGATCAGTTCACTTGTGAGTTGGGAGTGTTTTTGTGTTGTTTTTTTTATCTTTTTGTGTGAAATATCCAGCATTAACTACCGAGAGAAAGAGCTTATCAGCATAGATGGCTTTTATTCCATTTCTCCAACACTGTCACTATATCCCTGTGTTCTCTTTAGGGGGATTTGAAACTCAATTAAAAATATGACAACATAGACAGAACATAATTACCAGTATGAAGGATAGTATAGTTTTAATTAGTTACTGCCTGCAGCCTGTTTCAGTTACTTGCTGGTATTAAAGGGTTAGGTTTGGCACAAAGGGAGCAACTATGTCTAAAAATAAACATATAAATAAAAAATAAAGCAGCAACAAAGAAAACATCAGACAGTCCTTTCAGTCTGTCCTCATCAGTCTTTTTGTACTTCCTAACCGTTACGTCATATAGTTCAGAGAACTTTCCCAGTCTTGTCCTGTTATGTTGTTGCCCCCATCAGTATCTGCCACCACCCACCCAAAGCTCCTCTCTCACTTTTCTAGGCTTTTGTAATTGCAGATAAAGCAGTACTGTGCTTTGTTACTAACAACAACCAAAAAAACCCTCTGTACTTCAGAATTGCATCAAGCTCTTGACTGATCAAACAATAAAGCTATTCATAAACATCAGCAGATATTTCTCTGTAACAATTGTGCTACATGAGTGAATCAAGAGCTAATATATTACAGATGATTTTGATAATTAACTCTCTTGAGAAACTCATTTTTATCTGGGGACAGTGACACTTGTTCTCCAAAAGGAAGAAAAGGTCAATTTTTCCTTTACAGTTCCTTCATAATGCAGATCAAACTTGCAATTAGTCCACACAAGAAATAAACATAATTTTAAGAAATAGATCTTTGTGTTATGCTTGTTTTGAGACCAAAAGGGTAAGTCAAAATTCCCATATCTTTTGATGTTATTTATAAAAGTGTCTTGATATGTTTAGCCTGTATAAGTTTTGATGTGACACAGCCACTGCAGGGTTTAATATGACAAGGAGTTATTTCTGATTATGTGGGATGGATTATGGAGAAGACTATGCAAATGTAAGTCCTTGTTATGAAACTGCTACTACTCAGCTGATGGGAGTTTTTACAAAACAAGAGGTTATTTTCAGAGTTGTGAAACATGTGCAGGCTGTAAGAGAAATATTGAGCCAGATGACACACTTGGTAGTAAGTGGCTTAACGTATGCCCAGGAAGTGAATCCATGCTTATGGCAAGAAGAAATAAAAGAGTTCAGCCTTGGCTCCCTGCAGACGCAGCCCGCTGGTTGCAAAGTAGCACAATAAATGGTAAAGATCTGTTGGGCTCACAGGGTTCATCTCTGCTTTCCAGTATCTTTACAGATGCTCAGGGCTCCCCAGCTCAGCAGACTCTACCACACTCACCTACAGCAGAGCAGGCCCTTGCTTCTGTACAGAGCAGCCCATGCATTGCCATTTCCTCATTCCCGTGTGACAAGTTCCTCAAAATAAGAAACCACAGAGGCAGAAATGTTCCCACAGCTAGCAGCTGGATGTTCCCTACAAAAACAAGTTACAATGATTTTCATCAGAACCCAAGCCTTCTCCTCTTTCTGGACATCTGACAGCTTGTTTGGCCTTTCAAAAAACTCAGACACCAAAATTGATCTTCTCTCAGTGTGTGCTGTCAGCACAATTTATGGTCTCACCACCTGTCTTGCTATTGAGCCATAGGTGTACGGGTGAGCTGCATCACCAGAATTCACATTGATCCTGCTTCTGTGTCCCTGCAGTCCCTAACGGTAGCATACCAAAATGAAAACATTTTCTTAAATTGCTGTAACTTGGTCCTGTAGGATCAACAAGGAGAAAAGAGGTCTCACTATCTCTGCCCAGTGGGTATCTCATGCGGATATATCTCTTGCTGGTTTGTCACCGGCCTCTCCCATCAACAGCTACCACTTTTTCACTCTTCCACTTCAAACCTCATTTCTGCTTATTCCTCATTCTTCTCACTGTAGCTCTTCCATGCTCCAAGGCTGCTAACTTTCTTACATGAAATGCTGAAGTCCATTGAGATGAGGGAAGGAACCTGGGAGGGATAGGTGTGAATTTTGATCTTTTAGTGAATGAGGGAACAGGACATGATTGCCTCAGCATCTGCTTTGATAGAGGATCTGGGGAGAAGGAGTGAAGCGTTAATATGTGTATATGAGTGCTGCTTGGAATGCTTTTTTTTTTTTTTTGAGAAATTTTGCATTAGTAAAAAAGAAAAAATGATTAACTGTCACTGACTGTAATGATTATTTAAAAATGTATATTCAGAACTTCTTCAGCAAAAGTGGAGTGAGACTGTGAAAAGCTGAAATATTTCATCTGCACTTCCTGGGTTTCAGTTTTCATATTGAAGTTCTTTTTGAAAGTCTATTTTAAAGAAATACAGGGCAAGATAAAATTTGGACTGGTTGAAAACATTTGTTTTCCTTTTTGTTTAATCATCAACCAAAGATTTTCCCCTTGGTTTTGTATTGTTCACTTGATATATATTTGCAAAAAGTAATGGGATGCTTTCTAGCACCATGCCAGTACCCTAATAATAATAATAATAATAATAATAATAATAATAACAACAACAACAATAATAAAATGTTGCACGAGAAAATTTAAAAAAAAACATATCAGAACTTTTTTCTTTCAGTTTCAAATCAGGGAAACTTCATGGTAATTTGAAAAATGATACAAAATACTTCTATAGTTTTCAGTTATATATACTGCACTAGGTTATGCTGTTATCTTTTTTTCTTTGTAAAAAATATATATATATATATATGATTGAATTTTGTCCAAATCTCTCACAGCCCTGCTAAATATGTTTTTGCTTTGTTTTATTAATCTTTATTGCCATTACATTTCCATAAATTGTTTTTTCCATCTCATGACTTTGGAGGATGTCAATTCTATTTATTGTAAAAATTCACTTTCAAAACAATCCTTTTGGCAACAAATTGAAAAACACTATCAGTGGTAGAGGAACACTCAATCATATTACAAATGTTCACTCCTATTACATTTTTTACTGTTGAGAACTAGAGACACTCAGAACTTGTCAGGAAAGATACAGAAACCCATTTGATATAGCTAGCAGAACTAATGAGTTTGGGCTGCTTCATAACCAGCTATAAAAGCACATGAAAAGCCAAACCAACCTCCTCACTTTGGGTGAGCTTGTGAGAGTGTTTTATTCAAATTACCCCTAAGTCTTTACATGTTGGCTTATTCAAATTTCTTGTAATTCTCCTGTTAGTCAAAAGACTGACTGAACTTTAAGGACTAAAAAGACACTGAGCTGGAAATGGCTTTGATAAAACATAGAATATCTTCAAAAATAAAATAAAAGGGAGGAGAGGGTAGGAAAAAGGGAAAATGTAAAAATTGTAAAAGACAAAAAAAGGGAAGCTATTATAGAATGGCTGAGGTTGGAAGGGACCTCTGAAGATTATCTATTACAACCTCACAGCTTCTCTGGGCAGCATGTTCCACTGCCACTCCACCCTCTTAGTGAACATTTCTCCTCTAACATATAATATCTCGTTTTTAGTTTAATTCTGCTCTCTCTTGACTATCTGTCTGTGTAAAATGTCAGTCTTTCTCCTATTTATAAGCTCTCTTTGAGTACTAGAAGGTCACAATGAAGTCTCCCTGAAGCCTTCTCCAGCCTAAATGAGCCCAGTTCCCTTATCCTTCTTCATAGGGGAGGTGCTCCAGCCCTCTGGTCATCTGTTCACATCAGTTTTCCTCAGATAGAAGATATAAAAATAAATAAAAATAAAAATAAAATAGTGAGGTTAAATTTGTGTGCCTCAGATGAGTAGAACCCACTGTCATAGAATTCAATACCTTTTAGTCTACATATCCTAATGGGGTAGTTCCTACAAACAAGCTTCCTAATAGGAAAAGGTGGAAGAGTTGAACACCACAGGGGATTATACGTAGGCATAAAGAAAACAAATATCAAGTAGAAAATGAGTGGAAGCTGTGTTTGCTTGTTTTTATTTTAAAAACTAAATAAATAAATAAATAAAAAGAAACTTGAACAAGAGAGGAGGAGCAGCAGAAATGTGAAGGAGATTAAGAGTGGGACATCTGTTTTGGAGAATGCTGTATTTCAGTCACCACAAGGAGACAGTGGAGCTAGAAGCAAGAGACCACTTCTTTCTCCTCTTTCTTGACCAGCAAGTCAGCACATAGCCTTCATGGGTCCTTTTTTTTTTTTTATCATTATCTGAGCAAAAAAAGCACTTTATACCCTCCAACTGGTGGTAATATCAGGGATTTTAGAAATCTCACTGCTCCATCCATTCCTCTTCTCTGCAGTGTAAAGTCAGAGAAAACAGATGTGGAAGAAAGAGCAGGTGGAAATATAGGGGTAATTATGCTGTCAGGCACAAGATTCAGGAAAGGAATCATTCTGAACAAATTTGAGTTAACTGACTACTTGATGGAGTAAAGAGAACTGATTTCTATTCATTATGTTTCCCTTTAATGTAACAACAACAAAATTGCTAAATTTATACCACTGTACTTTTTACTTGAGCAAGAAAATCATACAAGTTTCCAGTTCCTTACATACGAAGAAAAGTGCAAATATCTAAAGCTCTGTAGGGAAAGAAAAAAATGTGAGGGTATTTGTGTAAGAAATGAAAGCCTGAAGTTCAGTGATTTGTCATGCAATTCACAGACCAGAATCTATGGTCAAGCACTCTGTTGTGCCTGATATGGGGTCCAAAATGCAAAGAGAACTTGAATGAACAGGTATTTTTCCAAGTGTATTCTGGCTTACCACGTACTGGGCTGTAGCCTAAACTACTCAGTGAAGAAACAGGGAAAACATTTTGCTTCTGAGATTTGGTAGTTGAAAGTTGAAATCTCCTCCACCTCAGTCAGTAAATATATATCTCTGTGAAATGTGCAATAATGCGAATTTGTCTGTGCTATGGTTCCATCCAGCTTGGTTCTTGTCCACTACCCTCTTCCTTCAGTACACCTCTGGGCAACACAATTCCTTTTTGCTCCCACAGCAAAGAATTCCTTAGCTTCTGGTCTTTCTCCTTGACAGAGTCATGGTGAATATAGGAGAAACCCTAATCTGTTTGCTAGACACAGAGACAAAGCTCAAGCAACTTCACAATGACTTTTTCCTCTTCTCTGCAAAACAGAGAGAGGAAAATTATTGAATTACTGAATATTTCCTTTTCTTCTTCTTTATTTATTTTCTTTTTCCCCAAGAAAAATCTGTTCATGTTTCAACTGATAACACACAGTTTTGAAATGTAAAATGTGCCTCTCTGGGAACAGTGTAATGGGGAAAAAATACTGTTGCCTGAGTCTCATGCAGACACTCACATCACCATAAATGATGTTATGATATGACATAGTTTCTATAAATAATTAGAAAAGCACCTTTAATTTATGGCAGCTTTCAGTATTCTTTTTAGCTGTTACTCCACCTAAAAAAATACAAAGAATGTAATGGAAAATAAATAATTCACTGTAGATTTGGATATAAATACACTGAAGTAATGAAATAAAGTTCCTAGCATTTAGTCACCATAGGTGTTTATTACAATTACGAAGAAGAAAGTAGGAGTAAATGAAGACAAATTAGAGTTTCATAAAAACACAGAGAACTGAGGTGAAACTGATAATGCCTTAAAACATATTAAGCATTTCTTCTCTCTTTCAGCTTCTCAAGGGCCAGTGACCTCATCTTTTTTAAGCAGTAGTTGCTGTTTACAGAGATTTTTGTTTGATCTGATTTCCAACTCATAGATCAGAAAGCAGCTGTAGAATTATGTTTTCTCCACCAAGATGAAGACTAAGATTTTCCTCTTTTTTTTTATGGTAAAGAATTTACAAATGAAATTCATATTCTTTACATTTCCAGATAGAAAACTATAATTTGCTCTATGGAACTCTTAAGTTTTGGACAATCTTTTTTCTCCAACTATTAACTAAAAATAGTTTCAGATTTAATGGCTTGTATTGTCATATTTATACTGTTTTTATTGTTGTGGCCTTTGGTTTTGCCTCTGACCTTCTGAAAAACTAGTCGACTTCAGGGAACTGTTTTGTTTTCTACAGTCCTAAGCTACCTAATAGTGACTCATTTGAAGTCATCCTGCTAGTTATGATCACAAAGATGCTTGATTTAGAAACCCTTATCTTCTGTAGAGCTTTTCCACTTTTGCTGAAGTTGTCTTTCATCAACAATCTCATCTACATAACTGTCTAGAGACTTAGCTGAGAAACTCCAAGCACTGCTGCAAGACAAGCTAGGTTTTCCACTAGCTGGGATGGATACTGATACGGATCTGGAATGCTTGTGATTATCAGTGGTTCCTGTGAAATGAGATTCCTATTTCATGGCTGTTTATTAAAGGTTTGACAAAGAATCACACAGAATCACAAAACTGTTAGGGTTGGAAGGGACCGCCAGAGATCATTGAGTCCAACCCCCTGACAAAGCAGCTCCCTAGACCAGGGGATCCAGTTGAACAGGTGGTTGTCCAGGCGGGTCTTCGATGTCTCCAGAGAAGGAGACTCCACAACCTCTGTAGGCAGCCTGTGCCAGTGCTCTGTCATCCTCACTGCGAAGAAGTTCCCATGCACATTTGTGCAGAACTTCCTATGCTTCAGTTTGTAGACATTTCCCCTTGTCCTTTCACCATACTCTGCTGAGAAGAGTTTGTCCCTTTGCCTCCCGCTCCTTAGATATTTATAGACATGGATCAGATCCCCTTGGAGTCTTCTTTTTTCAAGTCTGAACAGATCCTCATATGGGAGGTGTTTCACACGTACTATCTTCATAGTTTTCTGATGGACTCTTTCCAGGAGATCCCTGTCTTCTTTGTACCAGGGAGTCCAGAACTGGACACAGTACTCCAAGTGAGGCCTCACGAGGGCAGAGTAGAGAGGGAGGATCACCTCCCTCGACCTGAACATATTCTTTTTAAGGCACTCCAGGATCCCACTGGCCTTTTTGACCACCAGGGTACACTTCTGGCTCATGGCCAGCCTGTCATCCACCAGGAAAAGGACTGACAGAGCAGAGTTACGATGATTCTCTGAGTTGACTGAACCTAAGCAGGCATATACAAAAGAAAAAGTTCAAAGGTGTAAAAAAAGCTCTAGCACTGAAAAGCTAGAGAATGGCAAAGTAACGGGTTCAGTGCAAATCTTAAATTACATTACAATTTTTACTTCTCTGAACTTCTGTGCTTTTTTCTCCCCACTACATTTCTGTCTTTTTCAGAGCAGAGACTGAACTGTTTTTCTTCTTGTGCTCCTGCTCTATCTACTTCGGCCTTTCAAGTAGATGAGCCAGAATCCTATTACCTACCAAATTCAGGTGTAGCCAACATGTGATACCTGATGCCAATGCTGATGTGTTCTCTTTCCACATCTTGCTTACTATTCATTGTCCAAAACATAGCCCACACCCTGTATAATGCACGTGACTCAAGGCCTTCCCTAGACACAAAATTATTATTTTTCTCCTGGGCTTTCCTGTAGCCTGCTCTGGTAGCCAAGCGAGGCACAAACATTAATTAAGTTATTTTCACAATATACCAGTGAGACAACAAGGTATTATTATACCTAATTTAGACATGGAGAACTAAGGTATGAGAAACTGTGGTTCTACAGGTACACTATCAACACCTTTAACTACACAAGCTTGGACCACTCTTGGAACAGGGTTGACCTATTGGCTAAATGAGGTAGTCTTACTTTAGAAAAAAAATGCATGACCATGTAATTAAAGACCATGTCATAGCACAAATGCCTGATAGGGTAAAAAAAGGTTTCTCAATGAGGTGTAACTTTGACATTTCCTAACTTTTCAAGCTTAATTATGTTATTTCAGTATAGTTAATGTTTTTAAATTGTAGGATCAACCTCCATACAATATCAGAAAACAACAACAACAACCTGGAATTCTGTTTTAACACATTACTCTGACTTTCACATGCATCACCAGAAGGGTATGAACACGTGCTCTTGGTATAGTCCTGCAAAACCTGGGTTGCCACAGGCTTTGTTTCTACAGAGGTCTAGAACCACCTGCTGCTAGATAAAAAGCAATTTGAGATGAAAATAACAGTGCAATTTCTATTCTGGACGATCAGGGAAGACTCAGTTAGTACCCGCAGTACATAGATGCAACAAAATCACAAACTAAGAAGGGGAAAAAATGTCTTAAGTGTTAAGATGGTCAACCCTGGAATGGCACTAGGAGACATGGTTTATTGAGAGGAGTTGGTAGGTCAGGCTGATGGTTGGATTTGGTAATCTCAAAGGCTTTTTTCCAACCTACAAGATAATAGGATTCTATAATTCTAAAGTTATAGCAGTAAGATTTTACAGTTTTTGTGGATGAGTCTTAGTTCCTTAGAATTACTATTTTATCAGCAGGTTTCATGAGATTTTTTTCAAATATTAGAGACTCTGATAAGGTAAATTTTACTCTCAACACAGAAAACAGGCATTGTTTTTTTCTCAGTCTCCCAGATATGGTCTCTGATGCTCTACTTTTTGCACCTTTGGCTCTGTTGATCAGACACATTTTGAACTGCTCATAATAATTTCTTAATAAAATACCACAGGCTAGTTTATTTGTAATTCATTAAACTGAAACGCAGAGTTCTCAGTTAATGTATACAGGAAGGAGAAGTAATTTAGATAAGTTTGGATTTAAACCTCTGGCATTGAGAAACAACAGAAATTTTAATTCAAAGAATTGCCCTGGTTCTACTGGATTTTCCCAGTAGGTTTTCAAATGGTTAAATATCCTTCAAATGCAGCAGGATGTCTTGAAAAGAGAATCAATTGTGGAGAGGTATAAAGTATGAAATACTGAAAATCAGAATGGAGTTTTGGGGCTCCTATATGAGTGAGATCAACACAAAAAAATTGAGTTATTTTAGAACATTTCTCCATCTACTGTGCTTATATTTATAGTTTAGCGAAAGCAGTACTTGTTTCCTGCTGACTCCTAAAAGACAAAGTCAACATCTTTCATGTTGTCAGATGTACTAGGAAATCACAATTATTATGCAAATAGAGTACTCCAGAACCTATTCTAAAAATAGGAGAATTTAAGATCTCACTGTAGATAAAAGCATGAGAGAAATCAGACTGGAAAAATACAGCTAAAAATAGGCTAGAAAGCATATATAAACATAGCTATATATGATATAATGTTCCGTCTGACTGCAGATTCCTCTTATCTCAGTTTGCTTCTAATTCAATGGCCTCTTCCTTCACCTTTTTCTCTCCGCAGGTACTTACTCTTCATATACTTGTCCATTCTTTTCCAAGCAATCCCTTCAGTTTACTGGTAGTCACTCATTAGCCTACATTGCTTCAGCTCTCTGTATTCTAGTTGCAATCTCAGTTTCAGGTGTTGTAGCAAATTACAATTTCTTCCTCTTTCTATTGATGTAGCTCTTTCTTCCTTACTTGTCACTTCTGTCTTGCTCTTCAATTATTTTTACCCTTGCTTCATCACTGTCTTGAGTTAATCCATCTGAGTCTTCAATCTGTTGTGTACCCCTTTCTTAATCTGTTTCTGTGGGCCACATTCATTCTATTTCCACAGGCTCTTTATCGCCAGCTCCATTGTCCCTGTACTCTTTATTTGCACCTTTCTTCACCCACATCTTTCCTCATTCCACATCAGCAAATTCAGCCACAGTCTAAATTGGGTCTGATTTCCATTCCAACTTAATTTGGTTTAAACTGTTTCTTCCTACATAGGTCCTGCATCTACTTCAAAGCTCAGCAAGACAGATAACATCTACAGAATATCCTATAGATAACTTACAGTGCAACTAATGTGAAGACAAGCCCAAATGTTTACCAGATAGGAAGCACTGAAGAAAGTCCAGAGGAAAATAGAGAAGGTCTCCATTCCGCAAACAACATTTTTTCTTAGGTTTTCTTTAGAGATAATTTTTCTTTAGAGATTATCCACTCTAATTTATTCCTCAGTAAAAGAATTTCCTTCTTTGTCACCACTCTTGCCATCTTCAACAATTCCTATGATTTATTTGTAGTTTTGGTTTAGGATGCAGATAGATGCTGTGACACCAGTCCTTCAGTCTGTATCTTTATTTTGTTAAAATACAATGAGAGTAATGAATTTGACCTACATTATCAGATTTGTTTTATGTTGTAGCTTGAGAGTAGCAGTCCAGTCATTCCTCTGGGTAGCCAGGCACACAGAGAAACCAGGAGACTTCAGCAATATCTAGGTAGGGCATGCACATAGTTTGTGACTCAGCGTCTCATCCTAGTCTGTGATTTACGCCAAGCTAGCAATGCATCCTGTTGATAGATTGGTTCCTTTATGTAAGGATGGTTTTTAAAAGGGAACTGTATATTCTCTAAGCCTAAGAAAGCATTAAAAAATTTAGGAATGTTTATTGAATTTATTTTCTGGCATATTTGTTTGTTGGTTCTATGCAGAAAATGTTTTCTTTGGATTCTTTTACCTTCATGTTTTCTCCTGCTTGCATGGTTAAGAAAATCCTGGAAAATCTGCCAGCAACTGGAGCTGCAAGTTTATGGAGCAGCTTACAAACTAGAAGTCCTAGAAAAACCTGTTGTCCTTAAGGTTTCATTCTAAAATAGTTCCTTCAGAACTACAGAATAGCATGTTTAAAGATGAAATTAAGTAAAATATAAATAATTCTAGATCTTAAAAGGATTACTTTAAAAAGATTATCTCGGAAGGATTTTCCCCTTCAATGTGCTTTGTTTGCAAACAGTGACTGTAAGCCTCTTCCTTGGCAGTATTTACTTTGTGAGCATAGAATTCTCAAGGGTTGATGAAGTGTGCTCCCTCTTTCACGTAGATGCTGACGTATACATGTTCTGGAGATGAAAAGGAAACACACCTGCTGGCATCTAGGGACAACACCTGATTCTTTCAAATTCCTCTTTGCAAAGAATGACCACTTGTTTCCACTTCTGAGAAACCACATAAGCACTGTATAATACTGCGCGTGCATGCCTTCAAAACCCTCAGTGCTTAATTTAAGTATGTGAATATTCACACTCAAATCATGTTGAGATGTGTACAATTAATGACACATATTTTTAAGATTTGTTTTCTCCTTCATCTTTTCATAGCTGAATTCGCCTCCTCTGAGACCCACAAAACAAGCTTTGAAAAAGCCCCTGGAAGCATTTCCAGGCTAAGAAGTCTCAGAAATATTCAACTGTGCTCTAGCTTTGTGCCTCTTGTACACATTCTTATAAATAAAATCTCATTCACCTGATTCTTGAGGGGTGAAAAGGGGTCAGGAAACTGGAAAGCTACTGTTTTCCTTTTTTTTTTCTCTTTTTTTTCTCCTTGTGCTCTCAAATCAATTCTTCTCCTTCAATTCTTTTCTATTTTTACTTTATTTATTTCAAGATGTTTAATTTCAAGATGTGCTTAATTTCAACTACAAATTTCTCACTGCCACTAGGCTACTTTAATATAATTTTTCTTTTAATATGGCAGTGTAAATCAATAGCAAAATGAATATTTGACTCTCAAGAACATCTTTATTACTGCCATGGATCTTTATTTTCTACTGTATTTGCAGATTTGTTTTTAAAAACTAAGAAATAAACCTTTGCTTTGTCTCTAGGAGGGTTCCTGTAGCTATTCAACTAATTTGCAAGTTTAAAAATTTGAGTTTCAAGCCCCTGGAGTGCTCTGATCATGCACCGAACAGAGTAGAGCTTTCCAAAATAAGCTTGCTAACGTCAGAGCCTCTTGTTGCTAAGAGGAGAGTGTAGCCTGCTGAAAGCATGCTGTTTCAACAAATCCTTTTGAACTGGCAGCCAATCTGTCTGAAGACAATGGAAGTAGTTTTAAGCAATACATACCAGATTGTTACATCAGCCTGTTTTACTGGTACAAGGAAAAAATTCAAGGGTATTGAAGAAATTATCCAGGGGGAAAAAAAGTCATCCTTTACTTAAAGAGATGGCAGAATTTAAACGTGTTCCATCAGTCAGAAAACTAATAGAGGTGAGAATGACCTACCCCAGGCTATTAATGTACAGTACAGGAAAATTCTTAAAAGAATTTCCAATTAAGCTTCTTTTTATTACCATCCTAACCAAAGGCTCCACTACTGCACGGTACATTACTTGTGTGAATTGGACATTAATTTAAGTCAGAGATAGGTATTCCCATCCTGACTAGGAGGAATGCTTTGTAATATTGACCATCCTACATGGAACAGCATGTCAGTTCATAAAGCAATCTATATTTCATAATATGTACAATTCAGAGTGAGCTCCTGATCCACCTGGATGGATTTCTGTATCACGATTTTTATTTCTCTTCGATTATCAGCCCATTAAAAATCAAACATGCTACAGTCTTGCATTCTGTCCTTAAAGACACATATAAATGCATGTAGTGCTATGAAGATGAGGATAAAGTAAAATACAGGAGAAACTTCAGCATTCACAGATAACAAAGTGACTCATGATACTGGTTGTATTAGTGGCAATTAAAGTCTTGTTGATTTTTGGCAGGTTCACAAGCTCTGCATATAAATTGTAGTTATCGTGCTGAACAGAACATGTAGTGGAGTTAACTTGTTAGCCCCTCCTGGATCACAGGGGACAGCAGAACTGGCTCCACAGACTGAAAACCTCCTGTGAGTTACAATGTGAGATATCTGCTGGAACAGGCAAACCACTGCATATGTATGTTTGATGAATTTATTGCCTGTTCTATAGATATAATATTTCAGCGGGGCTGATTTTCTTTGCAAAATTATTATGTCTTAAAAGTATTGAAAGTTGAAAATAATAACACAAACTGGTTCTGACCTGGTCCATGTTCTAGCTTTTCACTCCTCTTTATTAGAACCTATTGCATTTTAATTCCCTGTAAGATCACTGTAGTATGAAATGTTACATCTTAAGGACCAGTTTTTATAGCTTTTGTTGAAAAACATGCATTTATACATTTTCTGTTTTGAGTCACTGAAATAAGATGTTAATATTTGTGCCTAAAAGGGCATGTGTAAACAGCTGACACTTGTAGAATGTATATGAATCAGACACTGTCTATTTTTCAGTGATAAAATTTTCACAGGAGTTTATTTCAGATTCTCATGTATGAGGACTTGAAGGTGAAATGTGCATTTACTCAATCACAAGGCAAGGATTTTATGTCCCTCTAACTAGAAACATGACCAGTCTTGTTAAATTACCTTAAAGAGGAAAGGCTGTGCAATGGAGTAAGCATTAATCTGGGCCTCAGGAGAATGCCACTCAATTCCTTGCTTTTCCAGGTACCTCCTCTATGACTTTGTATGAATCACACGTACTCCAATTCTGAAAGGCATTACATTATCTGTCATTAAAATCTCATTCATTCTCAGTCAGGTGCATAACTCACATAACTAAAAATAACCATACAAAAAGAGCCAGGTACTAGAGCTATCAAGATATTTCCTGCTCCACATAAACAGGCTATCTATATCTATTGCTGGATTTTGCACCTCGGAACAGGCAATCCTGGATGTGTATACAGACTGGGGACAAGAGGCTGGAGAGCAGCCCCACAGAAAGAGGTCGGGGGGTTCTGTCTGGCAGCAAGATGAATATGAACCAGCACCTTGTCCTGGCAGCTCAAAGGGACAACTGTCCTAGGTTGCATCACTGTCCTCTCTGCTGTGCTGCAGCCTTGCCTCCAGCACTCGGTACCAAGTTTGCACCACAATATAAGAATATGGACGTAAAACTAATATTAGAGTGTCCAAAGGAGAACTATGAAGATGCTGAAGGGTCTGTAGGGCAAGATGTGTGAGGAGCAGCTGAGGTCTCTTGGTGTGCCCAGCACAGAGCAGAGGAGCTGAGGGGAGGCCTGATGGCGGCTGCAGCTCTCACAGGGCTCGAAGGAACAGCATGGAGCTGTCAGGGGAGGGGCACCTGGGTTCATAGGTTCATAGGTTCATAAGGTTGGAAAGGACCTAAAGATCATCTAGTCCAACCATCCTCCTATCACTATCCCTACCCAACTACTAAATCAAATCCCTTAGCACCTCATCTAAACGCTTCTTGAACAGGTTAGGGAATGGGCTCTACAGCACAGGGCAGTGGGCATGAAACGGGCTGCTGAGGGCTCTGGGCATGGCCCCGAGAGACAGAGTTCAAGGAGCATTTGGACAGCACTCTCAGACACAGGGTTTGAATTTTGAGTGGTCCATTTTGCAGACAGGAGTTGGATTCAACGATCCTTGCAGATCCCTTCTAACTCGGGATATCCCATCATTCTGTGATTCTGTTGTTCTATTAGATTCCTTACAGATATCTGACCAGTAGAGACACAAGTTAGACCTGTGCTTATACATATTCCATTAAAGAAAATTCTTTACTTCCCAAAAAATCTGTTCTAGTACCGACTTAACCTTAAAAAGATTTCTGCATACCAGAACTGAAAACATTCCATGCTTCAGTTCTTCACTTAGCAGAGTGATTTTTAAGTGAATTGTTGAAGGAATATACTTTCATATGAGAAAATTCTATTAAAATAATCAAGTTTAGCTGCTGAAATCTACATATTACATATCTTAACAACTTTATTCAATAACTAATCAAAACTAAGCACTGCAGTGTGGCAGCTTTTAAAAAAGTCCACACAAAGGAGGAATCTGCAAGCTTTAAATTTAGCCAAGCAACACAGACATCTGAGTAAATGAATTTCTTTGACAGTAACAAATGTATGTATTTTAAATACAACAGATTATATTTCTCTGTAGTTAAATTTAAGAAAATTTAAAAAGGAGTAAATAATTGTTTCATTTTACTCTGTTAACCTTTGAAATTGCTATTTTGAAGATTGAATGTGAAAATACTATATGGAAAGAATACACCCTAATGGCTTCTCATAAGAGCCCAGTGACAGCATCCCTTTCAGAACTGGTCTCTATGTAAAAGTGCAGCAAATGCTGCTAAGAATGAAAGTTCAAAAGAACTAATGTAATGTCCCTACACCTTCTGTACATTATAGTTCAGAATTCATATCTTCATTTTTGTATTTTCAATAAAAAATTTTCTGATTCATAATATGAACTTAAATGCTAATTTTATTAATAATTAAATAGTTTTTAATATGGAATTCAGTATTTTCAGATAATCTAAATCAAGCAATTGATTGGTCAATTGCAGTTTTCTGTTGGATCACGAAAATGATTTGAGCTTTATTGTTTTCCTGGAGAATTTCTTCCTAAACATTGATAATGTGTTTTTGGTTTGTTTGCTTATTTCCCCAGGGAATATTCGTTTGAATTTGTTTTGCAGCTAGCATTCATATGACAGTTTGAACATCTTAAACATTCTATTGCATACGTTTTGGAAAAATACTCTTTATCTTCATCACCTTTCTCACAACAGATTTTAAAATCTGACACTCTTACCCTTGCGGACAAGTTAACAACAAAGCCCTTTCTCCATTTCTAGTCTTGAAACCTTGTCTGAGTTTTATAGTAGAATAGGTATGGTTGATTTCTAAGAACTATAATTGAATATGTTCTCTGGACTCAATTTGTTCAGCTGTGACTAACTCATTTAAATCAGAAAAGAATCAAGACCCTTTTATCATTTTAGGTTACAAAACACTGAATTTGCACTGTAGCTTGGTTTCCAATCATCTCCATGAGCACCATCTGTGTTCCTTATTTATGTTCACCTGCTTTCTAATTAACACTTTGCAAAGCTACACACCTGCAGCAGCTCTATTCTCGCCTCACTGCACACTACCCATTAAGTTCCCACAGCGCAGCTTGTACAGGAACACTTTTGTTACTACATCATTATTTCTCCTCCACCTCAAGGGAATATGGGCAAAAATCCACTGCTTAGCATTATGATCTGTTTGGGGAGTAAAAGCTCTTCCTTTTCTTTGCATCTTTACACATTTGCACATAAAGTATAAATCTAGCACACATCCAGTGATCTCTAGAGGTCCCTTCCAACCCTACAATTCTGTGATTTGTGAAGTTATTTGGCAAACCCTGGATACTATGAAGACAAAAGGCAGTAGATGAACTATAAACACCTGAGGCTCTGCTTTGTGATCAGTGGACATTGTTACAATCTATATTTTCCTCGGATTCTCAAAATTGGTGTGTATGTATATGTTTGTGAGTGCATGTATGGAAAGGGTAGAATGATAATCTGCCCTAGTAATATTTAAATAGCCACTGTACAACGGTGATTATTAGTTATAAATTCCAAGTATGATAGAACTATTTTGTTGTGGGTTTTTTTTTTTTGTTTGTTTGTTTGTTTTTAATGTGTCATCATTTTTCCTGTCCACCTATGTGGTATGTGCCTTACTTAAATCCAAAATATTGAATGTTCTGTGAATTTTTTAACCCTCTAAGCGCCTTTCAGTCTGTTCCTAGGTAACAATTTCTGCCTCACTGTAGGATGCTAAATGAAACCCAAGCAGAACTATCATGAATCATTCTCATGTTGTGGTTGTGTTGCATGCTGTAAATGACTTCACCAAAGCCAAAAATCACAACTCAGACAATCACACATTCTTTTAAACTCTAAAAGGTTCACAGTCCTCACAAGTCATAAAATCACAAAACGCTCTAATGGAAATTTACAACTGGGAATAAACTCTAATCCACATTATTAAAGTTGGCGTTCACAAAAACAAGGATGATTATGACACTTTTGACAGGAGCCATGTCTTCTGCTTATCTGGGTCTGTCTGTGCCTATAGTATGGTAGATTACTCTTCTGTCTGCCAAGGACTGGTCTGACAGCATTATGCTAGTGAATTTCAGACGTCTGCTTCAAGCTTTGTTGGTCACAGTGCAGAGATGAAGCTGGAGGACATCCATCCAGGGATTTCAATATATAAGGGTAAACACCTGCCTGCTCTTTTCAACTCTAGTTCAAAATAAAAAATATTTGGGCAGATGGATGCCAGGATGGGATGTCAGGGGGAAGTTCTTTATGATGAGAGTGGTGAGGTGCAGGAACAGGCTGCCCGGAGAGGTTGTTGATGCCCCATTCCTAGAGGTGTTTAAGGACAGATTGGATGGGGCCCTGGGCAGCCTGGTCTAGTATTAAATGGGGAGATTGGTGGCCCTGCCTGTGGCAGGGGGGTTGAGGATCCTTGAGGTCCCTTCCAGCCTGGGCCATTCTGTGATTCTGTGATGCAATGCTTTTATTGATTTATAGAAGGGATTACTGTTAAAATGACCTAATGAATATTTTATTTTCTCTTATTTTCAGGAAAAACTATGCAACTGATTGAAGAAAGCAGTTATAATATATAGATCTTAATGGCAAAGCAGATTTAGAACTAAGAACTCATGCGAAAACTTCTGAGTAAAAACATTTAAAGGAAATTGTATACAGTGTTTGAGATGAGAATTTTCAACAATGAGAAATACTTTGTAAAATTTTAAAAGTATGCTTTAGGTGTGGAAATACTAAACACAATTTAAATGCCATATACTTATACAGAAAAACCACAGACATCTGTATAGATGTTGTTGCTTGTTTGCAACCCAACAACACAAATGCTGGCTTAACAGGCTGCCTCTTTTAATAATGCTCAATGAATTACCATTAAAGGATTTCTGCCAATGAAGTACAGTTAAAGGAAAATCTGAAGTTGTTCTTGTAACAAAAATACGGCTAAGAACATAAAATACTTTAAAAAACCCCATGAAAATAAATATAGACTGGAAAGCCTCATTAATCTGGAATTTATTGGCTAGAAAACATATTTCTATGCCACACCTTCAGAAGGGGAAAACCCCATCCCTTTTCCTGTCCTTATCTCTGTTCCAGCTTGCACAGCATATTTAGTTCCAATGACTGCACTATGTAGCAGATGCATTCCTGACCAAGAAACCCAGCCAAGTGTTGAGATTATATATTTATTTAAATAATAAGTTAAAAATAGTGTCCTTTGCATACTTTTTTGGGCAGTATTTTCCCCCAACCCCATAGTATTAAGAGCTAGATGTCAATCTCTGTAATAATAATTCAGTGGAACAAGCCATAATTCTAAAATCCACATGCACAGTACAGAAGTACTTCCTTACGTTCAGAGGGAATCTCCTGTATTCCAGCTTGTGCCCATTGCCTCGTGTCCTCTCACTGGGTATAACTGAAGAGAGACTGTCCCCATCCTCTTTGCAATTTCCCCTCAAGTGTTTGCACATTGATAAGATGCCCCAAAAGTCCCAGTTTAAATTCATATATTACAAAGATTAGCTCTGACCTGTTTCAGCTTTGGATTAAAGTCTAGATGAGTGCACTCAACAGCAGACAATTACTGAAATACCTAAAATGTGGACATCTGCCCTCAGCAAGGTGAGTCCCATGTACTTAAACTTGCAGGACTTTGTATATTTACACGAGGGGTTTTTTTGTTGGTTTGTTGACTTTTACATTTTTACAAATCATCCTGAGAGCCCTCTGCTTGCTTTCTGAGTTGAGTCAGCAGTAAAGACAATTAGTTTGGACAGGAGTCTGTCCTTGTCTGTGCCATACACTCCAGAGGGACAAAGTAGTCTGAATATGTATCCACGTAGTTGATACTTCCAACTAGACAGCCAATTAGTGGGAAAAAAGCAAAATACATTGATGAGGCATTTCAGCACTCGTGTACCCTGGAAAATAAACTGCCTGGAGATGCCTGAAAGGACAGGCCAAGCCCAACCCCTCTGGGCAGTCAAACCGGAGTGATCTCTTGCCTTTTGTTCCCAAATTAGCAGAGGTCCTGATCTGTGAAACAAGAGAAGGAAAAAGTCATTTGAGACACATTTAACAACCAGCTTTTCTAATACCGTAGTGGTTGACAGAGTTAGATGAGGTGTGAGATTCTCAGCAACACCTTCCTGTGGTAAAGTGTCCTAGTACTTTAATATAGGATGGACTAGGAGGGAACACAATTCACTGCTGTTTTGTAGCTGGACCACTGTATAGCGAACAGATAAGCAGAGACAATTTTATTCACATACATTTCTTCTTATTCATAATAAAAATTTCAAGTTTCAAGTACACTAATAATGTGTAATTGATTTTACATCAATCAATCTACCTCTGCTTTTTCTTCACTACATGCATTCTGACATGCAGTGCTACACAGTCAGAGGAAATTGCTTATCACAGATTAACTAAATGAGTCCTAGAGATTTTATCATTCATTAAAAAAATCTCTCTTACAGACAAATACTGAAATGAATGTGGTTATCCTGCAGTACCAATGCAATTAAGACCTGTCCTTTTTGTATACAGCCTTTGAAATCATAGCATCAGTTTATCATTAATCAGAGAAAAGGACACAATGTATGCTAATCTGTATAAATAAAAATAATCTGTTTATTTCTCACCACTTCTAAAAATAGATGGTGGAAACATAAGTCATTTGTAAGACATATATGTTTATATACTCAGAAAATATAGCATTTTTACTTAATTTAGACAAATTAAACATGATGCCCCAGTGCTAAGCAAAGACCTGTACTTGGAAAATCATACATGCCAGGGATATAAAATAGTTTAGTAACACCATTATGAGGCAGAATTACAAATCTCGAACTATTTATCCAAAGAACTCTGTTGTTTATGAAAAATGCATCAAATTCTCAAAATACATCTGATTTCCCATTTTTTTTAATTTATTTATTTGTTTTATTACCCTCTATCATTTCAGTTGGTGTTGGAGGGATGAATGTTAGAGCTTGCTAATTCTTGGAGCTGACTTTGAAATCTTCCATGGAAGCATGTGAGAAAACAGGGATTATGGTTATATTCCTGTGAACTTTCTGCTGGCTGGTAGCCATACTGACCACTGTTACCAAAAAATAAGAATGATTCTCACATCTCAACAACTCAGAATGGAGTATTTGGACCCTCTCTTTGTCAATGCAGTTTAAAACTAGTTGACTTGGCCAAAGTACATATAAATAATTTCACATTATGAACACACAGTTTCACAGTAAAAAAATAACCCACAAATGTCTACAAGTAATGCTACAGTCATCTCTTAACCTCCTAAAGACAAATTTGTTATCCAAATATAAGAGATTCTCCTGTTTTGTAATTTATCAGGCACTCCAGTAATTTCACAGACTCTGATCATAACAAATGCTTAAATTACTTGAATGAAAGGGGAAAAAAAATATTTTCCTTAAAGTACTTCCTCATCTATGGAACTATTGTAGCTAGCTGTTTATTCAGGAAGAGTACATTTTATCTCTCTGTGCTTAAATTTATAGTATTAGTAGTAGTACAGTCAACTAAATATATGACTGCATAATGCACACAGTTAACCTAAGTTTTGTGGCTTTGTACTTAAGGAAAATCAAATACACCTTCACTTGTAGTATCAGTGCACTGTAGATTAATTTCCCCTACAAAGTAGCTTGTTGAGGAAATGTAAGCAAGCTGCACTGCATCTACAAATGAACAATGTATTTGCATATTTCAAACCTGTGAAGCTTCACGGATGAGCAAACAAAAATAATCACTGCTGCACATATTTTCCATCAGACAGTGGTACAGACATAAATTTCTTCTGCTGAAATCTTCAGTTTTTTACTGCCTAATTAGTAAATCATGCAGAATTCCAAGCACATGAATTAATATCCAGTAAGCCAAAATAAAGACACTGTACTTGTGACAGTTATTTACACTTAGAGGCTTATCTGTGGTCTTTTTTAGTTGTAGTCATAAATACAGTTCCAGCCATAAATATTTACGTGTGCATAAGATATTTTAAAGCAGCTCTTAAGAGAAATAATTGACACGTTAGCACAAGAACATCTAAACAGCTTTAGAGGCGTAGTTTTAGAAGTGGGTTGACTGAAAACTGTTTTGGAGTATGAAAGTCATCATTTTGTTTCCATTTAAAACAAAGAGGAAACACTGAGTGTACCACTGGAGAAGTGCAGAGGCTGAAATAAGCTTTGAATCCAGAACAAATAAACAAACAGAAAACCCAAAGGCTGATCTTCGTGTGTTCACGAATGCCTTGCAGCTGCATTTATTCCTACGGGAACAAGTGAAAGGGAATCATCAATCAGTGCTCCATTTAGGTGCCTGGTTAGACTTTACGTGTTAAAACTAATTTGTTTACTTATTCCCTTGTGCACTGCACCTTAGAGCAAAATCCAATAAAATGAATTTGAAATTAAGAAATCCGAGTTGAAATTAAGCATATATATTTTATTGATAATAAACATATTTCATAGCTATTACTAAATCAAGATTTCATAGACATTTGTATCAGAAATTTTGTGGGGTAGTTTAAGAATGCTATATGATAGGATGAAGATCCTTATTCAGTTCTGTAGAAACACAGATCCAGCAGCACAAAACACAAAACCTTTCAGAACATGAATAAAAATCCAAGGTTTTGGGTTTTTTCTTAATTGTTTGTTTTATTTAAATTAGAAGAAATCCTAATGATTGTGATTTAAAAATATCTATCATGCATATAAGGCACAAATCATGAGTCCGTATCACAATGCATTGCTGTGAAATAATGTAACAGCTGTGAGGAGTTGTGCTATTTATTGTGCCAATGAACTGAAAAGCAGAACCTACTTCAAAGTAGAGATGACTGTAAAATAAAACAGCCTCTAGCATGCAGTATGCATCTTGTTGTGTCCTTAATTAGTCAAATGGATTTTTGCTTCATACAGATTTCACTGAATGAAAATTTCCCAACTTGTAAAAAGAAGAAAGAACAGTCAAGTAGAGGTAGATTCACAAGTAAGAGTATGCAATATCATATTAATTTCCTACCAAATGGCTAAAATGTATACATGCTGTTTTACAGCAGCAGGAAACGTGCTGCCCTTTACTGTCTTCTGAGTGCAAAGAAGTCAGAGACACATTATTCAGTGGTGCCCAGTGATAGAACATCCAACCTAAATCTCCCCTCTTTAACTTTGAAACCATTTCCCCTTCTCCTATCGTCACAGACCCTGCTAAAGAGTCTGTCCCCTTCTTTTCTGTAGATTCCTTTTGGATACTGAAAGACTGCTATCAGGTCGCCTCAGGGCTTTCTCTTCTCCAGGCTGAACAGCCCCAGCTCTCTCAGCCTGTCCTTGTAGGGGAAGTGTTCCATTCCTTGGATCATTTTTGTGGCCCTCCTCTGGATGTGCTCCAACAGATCCATGTTCCACCTGCACTGAGGAGTCCACATTTGGACGCACTACTCCAGGCGAGGTCTCACTAGCACAGAGTAAAGTAGCATCAGAGCTGACTGCCATGGATCATCCTCCAGGCCTGTCTGGTTGCTGAAGCCAGGCAGCAACCCACACAACAACCAGTGCCTCTCTCTGGGAGGACTGGGCTGGGTGTGGCTGGGATTCTTCCTAGCTAGTAGTGGGCACTTGGGTCCGTGTGCTAAGGGCCTGTATCCTTCTTGGTGGTGACAGCAGCTGCCTTCCATTTCAAGACAAAGATTATCGCACTCTTCTGAAAATCCCAGGTGATAAGCACATAAAAAACTCACACTTAAATGTTTAGTAACACTATTTTTATGTCTCACGTGGCATATAAAATGATTTACTTCTAAAAATTATAAGAGGAAGGAAAGAACAAACTTTTATCCCAAAATCATAATGTAGCAGTGTGGGGTGTATGCATCTAGCATACTCTGTGCTGAAAGCAATTGAGAGAAGTAGCATAAATCAAGTTACCTCAAAAAATGTTACATAATAATAATGAAGTACTTTGTATTATCACACAACCATTGGCTCTTCCCTTTGAAATTATTTTTCTATGATGACTGAGTCAAAAGCTGTAAAAAATCAGTTGTATCTTTGCTGCATCTCTATTGCCTTTTAGAGAAACATAACTAGAACAAAGGAATGAATTATCAGTTTGGTATAAGGCCTTACATAAAAGCTGTTCAATAGCTTGATATGGCCTGTACCAGAGAGGCTCACCTCTATGGTGGAAAGAACATGGAACAGATCTTCCTGGAAGCTATGTTAAGGCATATGCAGGACATGGAGGTGATCCAAAACAACCAGTATGACTTTACCAAGGGCAAATCATGCCTAACAATATGGTAGCTTTCTAGAGTGGAGTGACTGTATCAGTCTACAAGGGACGACCAACCAATTACCTCTATCTGGACTTACATAAGGCATTTGATGTGGTCCCACATGACATTCTTCAGTCTGAGTTGGAGAGAGATGGATTTGAAGAGTGGACTATTCAGTGGATAAGGAATTAGTTGGATGGCTACAGCTGGAGGTTTCTGGTCAATGGCTGTAGGTCCAGGTAAAGGCCAGGGACTGGTGATGTCCCTTATAATTCCATCTTACTACTGCTGCTTTTTAACATCATTATCAACAACATAAATAGTGGAGAAGAGCACACTCTCAGCAAGTTTACAGATAACACCAAGCTGAATGGTGTAGTTGATAGAATGGAAGGAAGAAATGCCATCCAAATGTAACTGGACAAGCTTGAGAAGTGGGCCCATGTGAACCTAATGAGGCATTGCACTTGAGTGGGGGTAATCACAGGTATGTATACCAACTGGGAGAAGAACTCATCAAGAGCAGCTCTACAGAGAAGGACTTTGGGGTCCTGCTGATGAAAAGCTGGATGTGAGGCAGCGTTTTGTGTTTGCAGCCAGAAGACAAACAGTATTCTGGGCTGCATCAAAAGATGACCAGCAGGGTATGGGAGGGGATTGTCCCCCTCTATTCTGCCCTTGTGAAGCCCCACCTGGAGAACTGCACCCAGGCCTGGGGCCCCCAGCACAACAAAGGCATGGAGCTGCTAGAGCAGGTCCAGAGGAGGGCCATGAAGGTAATCAGAGGGCTGGAGCACCTCTCCTACAAAGAAAGGGTGAGGCAGGTGGACTTGTTCTGATGAGAAAAGAAGGCTCTAGGGAGATGTCATCACAGCCCTCTAGTACTTAAAGGGATCTTATAAAGAAGATGACAACTGTCTTTTTACATAGGCTGGTAGTGATAGCACAAGGGAGAACAGATTTAAGCTAAAACCAGGGAGATTTAGGTTAGAAGTTAGGCAGAAATTCTTTAATCAGAGGATGGAACAGGTTGCCTAGAGAAGTTGTAGATTTCCTATCCCTACAGATATTCAAAGCCAGGTTGGATGGGGCTCTAGGCAGCAAGATCTAGTGGGTGACAGCCCTGCCCAGGTCAGAAGGGTTGAAACCTGTTGGTCCCCTCCAACCTAAGCTATTCAGTGATTCTGTGATTGTATTCTAAACATTTGAGGTCCAACCTCAAGTACCTTAAGGACGGTACTCCTCTTACAGAGTTCAGCACTGCACTGTTGACTTACTGCTGAATTTTGTAATTGGACCATCTCAGCTACACAGTGAAGACCTCAAGTACAACTTCTTCAAAACAGTGTTCTGAACTGGCTAACTGGCTAGAAAGTTCTGTTTATGGACTACCATGACAAAGCAGGAGAGCCATCACACTTAAAACTTCAGGGATAATTCAAAAATATGGTCAGCAAAACTGCCTCTTTCAGTTTAGTAATAGTTCATAAAAGTTATCTCAAATACTGTATCCTTTAGAAATATCCAGATGCATACATTATTGAAAAGAGGAATGGATAAAATTCTGATCACGCTTTTGCCAAAATTACCATATAAGAAGTACACAGGAATGTGCACATAGAGAAGCACAGATTAATGAAAGATGAAAGAATCTTCTGGAAGCACCAAATCAGGGCAAACTTCCAAGGTAGATGAGGTTGCTCTGACTTTGTCCACACCAGGTTAGAATAGTGCCATGGATAGACACTTCAGACTCCGGCAGCTTAGTACTGTCTCATGTTCTTATCCACTCTCAGTCCATGTTGATTTATTCATTATTCATCTGTTAGCAAATTATAATATCTTCATGGAACACAAATCCTTGCAATTGCTATTCACTTTGTGTGTTTACATACAGAGTTCCTAATTCCCTGTGATATACAACTGAAGAAACTAAGAGATATGAATTGGAATGGCTTGGTTGCACGTGGGCTGTATTGATGTTTCTGCAGAGGTACTGACACATGACTGAAAGCTCATAATCAGCCCTTTTTATTAGCACTAGATAATATAACATTCATTGCAAGATTGGTCTCCAATCTCACAAGGGCACCTTGAAATCCATGTACCTCTGGGGCAAAGAAGTCGCTATAATTTTACTAGCTGTAATCTTTAACAGTACTTCATATACACATACATACATAAAATCTGGGTCAATCTAACTCTGATTCATATCCATAGTTTAAATGGCAATTATCTTTATCATATTGCCCAACTGTCCCTTTGTGTGTGCATTAAAACAGAATTAAGAAATAAAAAATAATAAATGTCTAAAAGGCAATTTGGGGGATAAAGCATGGTCTTGATCCAGGAGACAGAGGAAAATGCTCTTTTGCACAGTCACTTTGGAAGGGTGGGAGGTAATTGTCTACAGATTGTCAGTGTGTAGGTGTCTGAAGATAATCATCAAAGTTTATTTTTAAAACAGCATGTTGTCAAAACAGGCATACGCAATTCCATCATAGATTGTTTAACTACAAACCTCTTTTGACATACACTAACAACAAAATAACCATTACAGTGATTTTATCCCCTTCTTAATTCAGCAGGGAGGCAATAGTTTTAGCCTAAATGATTCTCAATAACTACAAAGTTAATCATGTTTATCCTCTAAGTCCCAGTTATTTGGACTTCTATTACACTGTAACATAAATGTTTTCAAAATATTTTGGACGGTATTTCAGAAGACAAACAATCCAATTCTCTCTGCCAGAGCATCCATGCACTGAACCTTGAAAAATCACATTACTGCCCGAGTCAAGCTTCTCTAATCTTTTCACCTAATTCTGTTCGCTGTTTTTTATGCCAAAGATATACAATTAGAAATGTTTGTAGTCATTGCAGTGTTGCACTGAAAATAACTTCTCTATTCTAGTAAAATCAGTGAGTTAAGTGTTTTCGGTTGTACTCACAGAGTAATTTAAATTATTCACATAAACATGCATTATTTCTGGATGCTGTTTTTACCATGGCTAGTGCAAGATCTAATTAAAGACCTGGATGCCTTAAACAAAGCCTGAGTGTCCTATCACTCTTTTTTACCTTGTTTTGTTTTACTTGTGACTGAACAAGGCATTCCCAAGTCTGAAGAGCAAATGGCTCATTTTTCTTTTTTCTCTCAAGCAGCTGAAGAACTACACAAGAAGAAAAAGAAAACAGTGAGTGTTATATTGAGAAATGGGCATGTTCATGCTTGAAGTTCAAACAAAATATGCTGGCAACACAGAACAAAGTTCACTGGGTAATTCCAAATACATTCTTTGGGTAATTTTTCAGAGGGCAGTGATCACAGAGTCAGCATAATAAAGGCTCTTTCAATAAGTGAACTGCTAAAGGAACTAAAAATGCCCTCATTCTCACACACTTCTCTCGAATGCCAAGACCCTGCCAGAGTACTCAGTTTCTGTTTGCCTGCTATGTTTTGTATGCCTGTTACTCTGCTCTATATGGTCTACTGGCCTGCTTTTTCTTTCTTTCCTTCCCTCCTTCTTTCTTTCTTTTTTGTTTTGTTTTGCTTTTGTTCTGATTTTAAGGTTTTCTATGTAATTTTGCTCTTTTCCAGGCCATGAATTGGAGAAAAGATCATCCGTTCTAACAGGCTGCATCCTGATTCCTGTTAGAAAGCCTTTGACTAGAGAGAACTCTCCTTGTAGTGTACAGAAATACAAGTCATGTGCAGACTATTTTGAGCTAATGGAATGCTCTCATTATAGTTCCAGGTCTATAGGTGTGGCCTGATAAATGAATGCAGCTGAAGCTGCCAGGGTCAAGATATGTAATTTAATTAATGCACGAGACCACAGGTAAAACTATACTAATGCAGAACCCCAGAAAGGAAAAGGAATCTTGGAGATGTTCTCAATTGTTAGCAACCACAGTAAATGTCAGAGAATGTGACCAATAACTTTCAGTCCCCTTGAAAATGTTACTAAGGAATCCAAGAGATAGCTTGCTGTAAGGTATATGAAAATATCCCTGATGATAACAGACATTGTTCTTCACTAAGCTGAAAGGAATAATACAAGGAAACATGTATGCAATTACCAGTGACCCTTGTATCTTAATAGGATAACCACAGGTTGATCTATTCTGTATCTTTGGTGTGAGCTACCCTATACCCATGTATATATTTTTAAGACATTAAAACACAGCATCATGAAGTTATTTTTTCCTTCTATCTTGTGAGTATGCAAGTATATTTTACATAAATATTCACATATTTTACAATATTTACATATTTGAAATAGTTTTAAACAGTTCTTTTAGTCTTGTCTGCCTTAAGATACATAATGATAATCAGACCCTGAAGAAATATTTGGTGGTAGAGCCTATCCACTGTATATCAACAAAGGAAGCCTAAAGCCAAAATATGTACATAAGAGATGGAGAATAGTCCTACGAATTGCTTTTCAGCAATTCTCCACTGAATAGCCATGAAAAAGCATTAGACATAGAGATGGATGAGCACAGCTGTACGTTCCTATGTGATCTTGTATCAGGAGCTAGTCTGTGGATAATCCATTTAAAAATGCTCTTTGGCCTTAGCCAGCACATGCCAAGTTTCTGCATCAATCATGGCATTCTGCCTTGCCCAGATAGAAGCCAGTCAACAACTAATGCGATTACATGGCCACGATAGCTTTTAACAGGAAAATGGTTTAGAAACTTGCAATTGGATTTGAACCAATAATCCCTTGAAAGCAAAGTTGGCTTTTCACATGATGATGTTAAATGACTGCTTCTGGCAAAGGCAACAGGAGGCAAATGTTCAAAATAAAATTTCGTCCTTTTTTTTTTCTTTTTTTTTTTTCTAAGGTTCCAGTGTGTTAAAGTGCTCATTGCTTAGTTTGGAGGTTATCACTCAAACGTTTATCTGAAAATGAATGGAAGATCTGTTGAAATGTAGTGGGCATTACATCTACTGTAAATTGGCTGTGTTCTTTGCGATCTACATTGCAGGGCATTGCAGCTGTGCCAGGAGGCAGCAATATTAAAATGTGTCAATGAACAACATTTAATTCCTTTTCAAATTTCAACTGTGATGTAGTGAGGTTTATAACATTTGCAGCTGAAAATTGCTTACTAGCAGTATATGAAATTGTAAAACATTATATCCTAGCAGCACTATTCTAAGTCAATTTAGCAGTACTCAATTCTATTTTACTTTAGCATTATCAATTTTATCTATCCAAAATTCATTACTTTAGACTACAGAATGAACGAGAATGCAAATCACTCCATTAATGCTGTTTTATTTTTCCATTTTAAACAAAGTGAGCACTTTATACTGCAACGTTTCACTGATTTCCTTCTTACCTCTATTTTTAACCTGCTAACTGTGGAATGACAGAAAGGGAGCAGAGCTCAGAGCTGGGAAGTTTTGCCTTGAGAATATGCAGGCCTAACCCAGCTCTAAGTTTTAACTGCCTCCATCACCCAGTATGAAGTTTAGGGAAAGCTCAAATCAGAGGAGTCAGAAGTCACTGCAAATTCAGAATAAGATGAGGAATAAGTATGAGGAATACTTGAGCAGATGCATAAAGAGCCTACATTTGTCTGCTTCCATTCATCTATTACATACAGCACTTTCAGTGGAAAAACTAGGAACCTTTCCTGATTCATCTTGCTATAGATTTGTAGATTGCAATCACTTGATCATTTCAATTAACTCATTTACTTTTTAAATCCTTCTGCAATCGTAAACATTTGCATTTTCTCCATAATTCTACCCAGGAAAAGCTGTTTTCAGGAGCTGTCCATAGTCTGTGGAGCTCTGGGCATGTGTAAGCATTGTGAATCCAGGAGTCCTTACATGACCTTAGGTTGTCCCCTTCTTGACTCTCAGTAAATCTAGGCTATTAGGCTATGGCATAACACTGTGGCTTCTCTGCAACCTGATATGTAGAGCACACCCCTCATTTTAGGTTCCACTCCCATCTGAAGTTTTATCTGCCTGCCCATCCTCCATTGCTGGAGAAATAGAAAGCTCATTTTCTATGGTGACTTTTTGTTTGTCAGATGTCTCTGCATCCTTTGCTCTGCTACTGATATTAATACTTCTTTATATGATGAGTTTTGAGGTGGGTAATTTTTTTCCATTTTTTTTTCAGACAAATTATTATAGTCTTTTTTTTATGTAAGCCTTTTAAATACTACAAGTGAGTTTATTGCTGGCAAAAGACACAGAATTTATTGCATTAAAAATGGAATCACTCATCATTCTCTCTTTTGAATAATTTATTCATCCAAACCCTAAAAGTATCTAAGAAAAACTTGAAACCGTACCTCCCATGAACATACCACACCCACACCCACAAATGCTGAGCAGCTGAACTCAACTCCTACTACCTCTTTAGTATATCTGAGCCATTTGCTTTTGTGCCAAAGTAATTATGGTCAAAGTCTCAGCCAAAAGTATGTCAACTGTGAGTGTTTTTGTTGTGTTGCATCTGAAGTTAAATGACTTTTCAAACCACACAACATGTTCAAAAAAGCCTGATAAAAAATGCATTACCTCTTCATATGGTCGGGAAGTTAGCAGGCCTTTGTAAGCTCTTCTCTTCACAGAAATTTGCTGGGCCTTGCTTCATTATAATGTGTGAAATGTGGGCACAATTTGAACAGGGTAGCTTTTATGGGTTGGATTTGTTGGATTTACACCTCACCAAAAGTTTCAAAGGGCTGATAAACTTCCAAAGAGTTGCTGTTCATTTTTGAACTGTGAAGAAATCAGTGACCTAAAACTAGTCTCTGCTCTGTGTCACATCTACCATCTTTTGCCATGTTTCACTTTTCTTCTTAAATAAAAGAAAACTGCAGTGGTACTAGTTGTTAGGATCAGAAGGAAAACAAGGGAGGAGTATTCTCAGTCACTTCCCATTGTACAAAGAAGTGATCCAAACGACAAAGGGTATGCAGACAACTGGTTTGCAGTTCACTCAAGGCAAAAAATGAAAGAAACTAAGTCAAGTCCATCTACCTTCTGGTTTCTATAACTCTTTCATTTAAAAACAAAAAAACCCCTTCTAACCAAATGAGGTCGACAGACTACTGAGGCTGTTTCCTCTTTCATCTTAATTATTTTACATTTGTTAATTAATTTTGAGAATATTAACATTAGCTTTAATGTTAAGGATACTACTTCTTTGTAATAAGATTAAGTGATTCCAAGGTCTTTCATGTGCTTTCTGCTTCTCCTTTCAAGGGCTTTCATAACTACTTGCTTCTATTTATATTTCTCCTACCGCAAAGCCAGTGTCACTGAGACTTCTGCTTTTGCTTGAAAGATCTGCTATTTTTGGAAAGGTGCTTGGCAGCATTTGTGCAGACTAATTTCATTTCTTTCATCTTGTTTTCTGTTTTCCATCTCTTTTATTTTGCATTAACCCCTGACTGCTAACACTCTCCGGGCAGCACTCTAGGGGAGCCATGATGCCACAGTGCTGACAGTTCCTTAAAAACAGGCAGAGACACGGGAGCATTTCTGTGTGACAGGCTGCAGAAAGCATCCCTACTTTCTTGATAGAGTCACATTCAGAGATAAGCTTTGATGGGTAACATGTTTTCCCTTTGCACTGTTTGTTTCAGCCCAATTGAGCAATGGCAGCAGGGAGACATTTTTCTCCTAGTATTCATCAAGACGTAATAACAGGGTTCCTATTGTCAGAGAGACAAGCCTTGCTTTTGTTGGCACTGATAAGGATTATAATGTAAACATCAGCCTTGAAAGACAACATATTTGTAGTTAAGAGAATACAAAAATGCTTAATAATAACATAGCTTAATTCTGACTTCCGACACGTGGTTCTGAGATTGGCAGTCTTTCCTGTTTTGAATCACAAGCCTAACACCATACCTTAAATTACAGCTATGCAATAAAAGATATAGAGGTCAGAATACAAGATGTTTTTCTCCTCATGAATCTTGTTTGAGGCCCATACTGACAACAGCCAGAGCCTGATCACAAAGAAAAGGATGAGAAAATTAAGGTCAGGATCCTGGCTCTATCTGATTCTTCCTTGGCCAGAAGAACCTTCAAAGAGCTTACCAATGGTGACACTGACATGTGGTATGCACCAAAACACAGTGCCTTCTGTTCTTTGGTATTAGCTATCAGACTAGATTTTACTTTGCTCCAGGCCTGCAGGTGCACAAAATACTTCAGGAGCTGCCAGTGCAAAGTAACTCCCAGCCTGGTACATGCTGTCCCTATTCTGCTTGCAGACAGCAGATCTCAAGACAAGATTTGGCATGCTGGAAGTATTTTCTAACCATCAAATATTGTTTAATATTCTAAGCGTCCCTATTAAATCTTTCTACAAATTAGATAATTTCAGATGCAGTTGGAGTCAAAAATGCACTGGTGTACTGGTTTGAGAAAATGGAAGGAAGGAAAACGTAGCCACCTGGTATTTGGCCACTGCTATAGTTCTGACTCAGTGGAATAAGATCATATCACAGTGAAATGCAAAGTTTGGAGAAAAAAAATAATAAAGCAGCTCTAAAGTTTCAATCTTTCACATCTAACACCACTGTTCTACATCTCTGCCAAGGTAACAAATCCGATCGCCTGTTACTGCTGTCGCAGGACCTACACCAAGCTAAGCACAGATTTTGCTGATTTGGTTCCAGAGCACCATCCATGCATAAAGAGTTTCAGGGCATTAGGTAGTTTATTTTTTAAAGTCACTAGTGGCCTGAGAACAATTAGCCAGAAGATCCATAATCTCATCTGTGACCAAGGAGACCTGTCACAGCAACATTAATTTCTGCAGTGCCCACATAAAGCCAAGGGAAATGACTACCAGATACAGCCCATACACTTTGCCTAAGTCTTATTGCCAGAGAATGTGAATAATATGATTATGAATCTGGGCACTTTCCTGTATTATGTCAGATTCCTTTTTAAGCTGTCATATAATTATCTTCCAAATTCATGATTTATTTTTCAAATGCCTCTAGTCCCAATGCTTTAAAACATAAAACGAGTGCGTAATCAATGCAGTGATGTCTCTCCGACTTTACAGTCTGGAACACTGGCTTTAAATGGCATAAACTTCTTTGTACTTTCTGGCAGGATGCTATTGCTGAAGTCCAGCAACAATTCTCTTAGCATCAGTAATTTGCTACTGATTTTTTGTGTTAGATCACTCACACTGGATGGACATACAGCTTCTGGCAAATGGTACTTGGGCAAAGTTAAAGACATTCACATCTTTTTTCTGCACATTTAAAGTCATTCTGTACCAGAAAATTCAGGGAATGAAAAATAAGTTCCTTCCAATACAAAATGCTCCTTTGATACCAAAAACC
This sequence comes from Cyrtonyx montezumae, assembly GCF_038088225.1. Classification (NCBI taxonomy): domain Eukaryota; kingdom Metazoa; phylum Chordata; class Aves; order Galliformes; family Odontophoridae; genus Cyrtonyx; species Cyrtonyx montezumae. The sequence continues at coordinate 38,526,471 of NW_027072034.1, read as the reverse complement.
AAACATCCTCTTATACTGTTTGAAGTGCCTGAGGACCCAAATATTCCTTGTCTAACTTCCAACCTTTGGTTTTCTTTTAGCTTCTTGCACGCTTCGTGTTGCTGAGTTTCATACAAATTATATCTAATATGAATATAATACTGGAAAAACAAATGCCTATTCAATAGGGCTGTGCACAGAAGTGTAAATACAGAAGAAAGGACTTCAAGTGATGCAGATACACAGTTTAATGCCTACCATTCATTACTGGTGTGTTAGAAGTCACCATAAATATATTGTATTAAAATTGTCAGTGATATCCATGGACTGATCCTGCTCCAAGAAGTTACTGCTTGATCTACAGAGATGCATCAAAGCCACCTTCACCTATCCAGAAAACTTCCCAGCTTCTCAATAAACAGCAAAAACTGAAACATACTATGCATGTGCTACTGTCACCTTTTTGTCTCCTGACAAATTTATGACAGCTTTTGTCAAGAATAGTAGAATATGTTACTGTACAATGTGCTACTGTGCCTGTAGGAGAAACAAGCCAGAAATATTTTTATTTACTGAAAACATATGCTGGCTTTTTTCAGATAACTTGTTTTAATTTGGTTAGTATAATGGAACCAGGGGAAAAAGGAGATTGCAAGCAAATGTAGAATAAACCACATTATGCTCTCTGAAAACAACATTTGGCACACAATCTATTCTAAACAGATTCTTAGTAGTGATAATCAGCAAGTTAGCTTCTGTCTGTATCTGTCTCCTGTTCAGCTGTGTTTTGTTGTCACGATAGTTCCAGCCACCTTTTTTTTTTCCTCCTACACAGCAAATCTACCAGTAGGAGAATTATTCTGTCACAATATAATAATTCTTTTTTTTGCAATATCCACAGGGTTTCCACATACCTATTTTTATAACAAGAGTGAAATTGCATTACACTCTGATTATTTTTGAACACTTGCCCTGACACATCTTCTGCAGTTTTAATTTTTGTGGATGATGAGGTGAACAAAGTAGTTCATGAGCTAGATATAGGCTCTTCTAAATGAAGGAGTAACTTGTGATGGGAGCAAATTTCATAGAATCAGTCACAGAATGGTTTGAGTTAATGGGAAGGACCATTAAGGATCATCTAGTTCCAACCCCAGTTCCTGGGATTATGATAACAGTCTCAGGGGCAGCATTCCATGAAAGCAGACATTCAGGTGAAAGAGGAGAGGGATAGCCCTCAGAGGACTTTACATGCCTCCTAAAGACCAGTTGTTTTTTTTTCTAGACAGTGCTTCTGATTTACAGTGCTGCAAGCATGTGTAATGACAGCTTTTCCCCAGCTTGTATAAAGAAAACATTTAGGAAAAGAAAAATGTGCACCTTGTTCATTTTGAAGCCTTCATATGCTGGGGCAGAGTCTTTCAAACTCTTAGCCCCTTTTTTCTTCATGAGACACATTCATCTTTTACTAGGTTTCTTTCATCTTTCTTTGCTCATCTATACAGTTCTACTTGGACTTAAAAACATTTTATAGAAATTTTCATTCTATTACTTCTAATTCTTCCTTTAGCTAACCTTTTTTTTTTTTTCAACGTCAGGGGTGGGGTGGAAATTGAAATCATGATTGATTATTTTCCCTAAATGTCCAAATAGTTTGCTTCATGCTCCTATGATGTTAGAGGGAGGGCTGATCAAAAATTCCACTTGGCTTTTATGAATCGTTGGTAAGATCTTGAAAATCTTACCATGATTTGTCTAGATGTAATCAAGATGAAAATCCCAAGCGTGATTAGTAAAAACTCTACAATGAGAGCAATAAAGCTGCAAGATCAATTTTAACCAGTCAGCAAGGCAAGGCAAAATGGCTCTACCAGACAAAGTGCTTACAGCTTTCTTGAAAAGTTTTACTGTAGGCTGATTTAGAAAAGTGAGAAAGAAAATGGCTAATAATACCAAAAGAAAAATAATAAAACTTTCTGCAGTTGGGGAGAAATATTCTCATATCACGTTACCAGGAACTATGTACTTTGAAAGATATTTGAGATCCTGAATAAAGAAACTATGTATATTAATTAAATGGAACGGTGTAAAACTATTATACTGTCAAGCAATGATAAGCAGAAACAGAAAAAGAAAAAAATCACAAATGGATGAAGCTGCCCAGAAACAAAGATGAGTATAACAGTCAAATCTGGAATAGAGATCTCCTTTTAAAAGCAAAGTTTCATATTGGGGATAATAAAAAACAAACAAAAAAAAAACAAACCAGACTCCATAGAGATATTACCTATGAAAGTTCATACTTTTCACAGGTGGTTTTACACTGCTAAATCTTAAGAGAAGACAAAAAGCAACCCAAGATAAAAGAACTCAGTAGACAAAATAAAGCTCCCAGAAATCAGGAAGTGACTAAATTAGGGTCACCCATGACACCTTACTTCAGGCTCCCACTATGTCATTTACATTAGCACGGATGCTATTTATTACTTGTTCGTATATAACTGCAGTACACAGAATAGATGGTGTTTATTCAGTAGGAAGTGAGACATTAATTTTTCAAAGCCTCCAGCTGCAGTGAAAAGTAGACTAAAGGTACTGTGATTACCATCATCTTCATTATAAGAGCAGGTCCGTAGAAATAGTTTCCGTACGTGATCATGCAAATAAAGGTAATAACATATCACGAGAGGTATGCCTCTTAATTTTGAGTGCTTGGAAAATAGGTATTTCCATAATAGAACCTTTCCTATATGTGTTTTCCAAAATGCAAACTGAAGTAAAATCAAATGAACTAGAAACCATTGCATCATTCCAATGGTTCGGACAGATCATCCGTACAACGGTGAAATACAACAGAGTTGGTGGCACTCAAAGAGTGCTTGCTCCAAGTCTAATTCCTGAATAGGAGCACTTGACTGTGGTCCCAGAGCCTTTTGTAATCTTTACCTATTCTTTTCCATCTCCTCCAGTTTGTTCCATACCAGACTTTTCCCCACTGTTTTTCTCATTCTTCTCAACTGCACAATAATTGCACTCCTTTGGCAAGCTACTTACTTCCCCAGTTTTGTCCATCCTGTCTCAGTGCTTCACTGACAAAAAATTTGTCACTGATGAACCTGGTCTCCAGGACCCACCCTTCCTTGTCCACATTCTGCTGAATTGCACGTCACAGCCTCCTCCTTCACTTCCAACAGAGACTTCAGGACTTAACACCTCTATGTTTGAGGCAGGCTCTCAAGTATTTTCATCCCTCCTCCAACCTGTGAGATCAAACTTTGAAGCTAGATTCCTGAGGTTTCCCATTTCGTCAGTGCTGGGCAGGGAAAAATGATCCCCTGGTTTAGACAAGAGGACTATTTTAGAAGCATATCCCTCTTCACAAACTCCAGTGGATTTGAAATCAAAAATAGCTTTGTAATTTTCAGGCATGCTTTTAGATAGTATGTACATCATCTGTAGTGTCTGGACAATCACAACAATCATGGGACATAACATAAACTAATGGGAAACCTATTTTAGATAGGTATCTTAATGTGATCATTCAAAACATCTTAATGTAAGCGTACAATATATCTCTACTCTCAATAAAGACAGCCTCAGTGTAGGACTATCATTCCTCTATCTATTCAGAGCAAGTCAGCAATTTGTGTGGCTGTACACTTCACAGTTTTATTAATGCAATGCTTACTTACGGTATGTATTTTTTTTGTCATCATAGTAAGTGTTAATAAAATGTATTTAGGTGACACATTTTTTCTAGTTTTAAAATATCTCCTAGTCGGACAACATCACTGCAGGCTGAATCTCAGAACTGCAAAAATTGCAAGTAGAAAATTCCTGGGTAGCAGCTCTGACCCTCTCTAAAAGTAGATGATGGTCTGAATGGGCTATTAAAACACTGTATTAATTATAACACTGGTTATGTGCTGGTGGCCTCCATTATACAAAGCTAGCTCTTGAGTGATAGCTTCTGTATAATTCATGACTGACGTTGCCTTGGTAGGGAGATGTAAGTACAATTTTCTTCTCACATTTTAAAAATTGAACTAAGGAAGTTTCTAGTGCTTAAATTTTCCTATCATTTTTCTGGATAGTCAGTCCCTCTTCAATATTTAATATTGGTAATTTTTTAAATTTAGAACATTACCTGGTAATGAAAAATATAATTTCATTTGAATATATTCATTTATTTATGTTAATTTCTGCATTTATTCCCCAATGATTCAAGTAAGATTGATAACATCACCCAAAAGAATAAAAGCTTATTAGAATGAGTCAATTATAATGAGAATTTATAATCTGTAAGAAAGTACTTGAGTGGAAACTATTTTTTTTAACAGTTAACATTAAACTGAACTTCTGTAATTTGACAATGAACATTTTTAGATAACATGATTCAGTTGAGCTATTTTCTATCTAGTTTCTGGAAATCATACACTAAATCCTGGGATCTAGACATCCAGTATAAAGGTGGACCAGAAGTAAGGAGGAATGCAGCTCACTCATGCATTCCACCATTATGTTTTCATGCACTGAATCAAATCCCTTGCTTTCTAGTTCCCATTCTCTGATCTGTAGGTTCTCAACTTTACACCAGTTTGCAGCTCCACTCCTAGTCACATCCAACCCATACAGGAACTAAAATGCTCTCTGGAGGAGATACAGGTGGAAATGTCAGACCAGTGTCTATCTTACTCTATCTTACAGTATCCATCTTACAGTGTCTTACTCTACTGAGACATGCTCAACCACCTTGTCTTTCTTTCAAAGCCTCCAATGATAGAAATACTATTTTTACTCTAGGCAGGTTGTTCCAGTTATTAGCTATTCATGTATTTAGAACAGTACATTTTCAGTTTAATTTAAATCCCCTTTGTTGCAAATTCAGCCAATTTTGACCTCCAGTGGACATGGAAAATAATTGAATACTACTATCATAGATTCATAGGGGTTGGAAGGGACCTCAAGAGATCATTGAGTCCAACCCCCCTGCCAAAGCAGGTTCCCTACACCAGGTAAATATGGTACCACATAGTACTACCAGGTACTATGTAACAGTCTTTATATGCTACGTCTATTCATATTTATACATGCGTCTATTAGTCTAGATCAATAAGACTGCTAAGTTAACTTAGCTCTTTCAAACTGCACTCAGACATCAGGTTGCCTACATCTTTTAGCATTTTTAGATCTATCCTGAACACATTCTTCATTGTCTACATCTTTTACAGAGAGTAATTCCTAAAGTTAGACACATTACTTGAGCCAAAGCCTCACTAGACATGGAAAAAGCGCAGTAATTACTACCTGGGTAACGTACAACATGGATGCTAATATACCCTAGAATTAAATTTGCATTCTTTAACCTCATCACACTGTTGATTTACATTTATTATATAGCTGTATGCTAGATCCCAAAAATACTTTCCTATAAGCCTTCTGCTGTAGGGCTGATTTCCCATTTTGTATTTGTGCAATTTTTTTTTAAACTCCAAAAGCATTTTTATTGGATTCTATTTTATTGATTTTAGATCATTTCTCTAATTTATTCCATTCACTAAGTTCTCTTCTTTTTTTTTTAAATAAAGATATTTTGATGTTGTAGCCGTAATTTAATCTCTTTTGAGCTGTAACTTTCTATGCTGCTTATCCTTTCATTTTGTCTTCCCGAGAGACTCTAACAATCAGATCTTAGAATGTGTTAAGTCTCCTCCTTTGAAACATACATCTGTCAGTCTTCTCCTCCTTTTCCATTCATTCATTCTCTTCTCTTACTGGAATCCCAAATATATCATGATCACTTGCATGAACATGCCTCTTGTATTTTCAAGTGTCATTGTCTGGATACTTTGAATCACAGTTAAAACAGATAATACTAACCATTTATTCAAATAAAAATATCGTGTCCATCTGACATGTTGCTGTTTCCTGTATGAAAACAAAAATTCATCTTCCAAAGAAAAACTTCATTAAAACCACTTATTGCAACTTTGCTATTTGGATACATTCTATAGGTACATAAAAATAGCCTGATCCACCTACTCCTTCTGTTTGGCAGTTTACAGTAAATCCCTAGCATTATATGAACCTTATTCATTTCTCCTTTCATGTTCATCCAAGTATCCAAGCACACTGCCTCCTCCTGAACTTCAGAGTAGGTATGTGTACATTCTTAATTCACAGACACTGCTCCCTGTATTTTTCATTCAGCATGGGCAGGGTTTCACCCTATATTTAAACCAGACATGAGCATTGTAACTATTTCACATAAATGCTGACATAACCTGAAGCCTCAAAACTCTCTTGGATACTTTATGGAGTAAACAAAAGATGACCCACTGTAGTGACCTGTAAGTGTACCAGCTTATGAACAGCACAGACTTGATGCACATGTAAGGAGAAAATTGGATGAATAGGGATCAAAATGTATTAACGTAAAAAGGCAGTATTGTATTAACACAATAAAGCGTCACACAACACAGCCTCGCAAGAAAACAAGAAAAATCTGTAACAGCCCTATAATTGACATGTAAATTAAGATTAATAATAGCAGAAATACTCATCCCATGCTCTTCTAATCAACAAACAGTAGATTACAGGGTAATTAGCAGAGATTTTATATATGATTACTATGCTCTAGATCATACAGTAACTAATTATAGTAGCAATCTGATGGCATGTTAATAACAGAATCATCTGACAAAACACACATAAACTAAAGGTATAGCACATCCATGAACTGTATACATGATCAACATGTACAAGAGTGCAACAAAATATTTCATTAATTTATCAATTTCTCCAAAATTATGAAAAATTAGACACGTAAGTAATATTTTTGAGAAAGATAGAGTATCATCACAAAAGTAGAAGATACTACTAGCAAGTTATTGAATAACCATCTGCATAAGTTTCTACTTTGTTTGTAAAAGGACAACTGAGAAAAAAAAATAAAACATTAAGCATGGAAACACTGGATCTTTGTGATTCCTAATTAATTCCAGTGAGTAATGTATACAACAATTTCTGTCATTTCAAATGAGAGCAGATCCTAAGAACTTAAAAATAGTGGTGTTTTTTTTCCTGAAAATGTAAAAATAAAGAGTATGAGATTTACTAATTCAACAACAATTAAAACTTTGTTTGTATGTTCACACATGGACAGTAAGAGTATGGTATTCTGAAGTGAAAGGTATGCAAAAAATGTCTCAGGTGAAACTTTCAAATACTGAACGTTAATGGAACTGAGTCCTTAGCTTAAGAGCCAAATGTGAGCTTGCAGTCTTCAATTTAGACAGCCTCATAACAGTCCTCAAAAGAAATAACCATAGGATCATTATTATGATGGTTAATGTAAAATGATGATTTATTTCCTGAGAAAAAGCAGAAGATTGTGTACTTCCCGAGTGAGAGAGAACATTTGAACAGGCACTGCTACATCCACCAGCTATCAATCTGCTTTCTACTGCTATCCAAAACAGTAACAGTTATCTTTAACATTGATACAGACTGTAGAACAGTCATGAAAAGAGAACAAGGGAAGGTTGTGGAACAGAGCATGTACTCAGCTAAAAGTACTTAGAAGAATGGAAAAGTTAAATGCTACTAAAATGGAATAAAGTGTGGGAGAAAGAACATCTAATGAGAACTAATATGGAAAGATTGTGGACCATATTCTTGTAGCTGCCTAAACCAGCTTGACTTTTATGTTCTTGATGTAAATGCTTCCCCAACAGGATCAAAAGACTTGTTCTCAAGTGAACAATTTGACATAGTATGCTTCATCCTCATATTAATAAGGACCTGGGAATGTGCTAGAGAAAACAAAACCAGCCACTTCTGTTTAGACATACTGAAGATGCCTCAGATGCTCTTAGCAAAAAAGCTTCAGTTGCATTTACCAATCAGCAGTTCTCATAAACTGTGAAGAACATTTAGAGAATCAGGACATACAACATTTGATATGTGAATCTTCCATTACTCAAGGTAACAATTGTTTCTGAAACCATAGAACTGACTGATTTTTTGAGGAGACCTGCAGAGAAAATTGTAGTTGATGAAAAACTTAACATGAACTAGCAGTGTGTGCTTGTAGCCTGGAAGGCCAATGATATCTTGGGTTCCACCCGAAGGGTGGCCAGCAGGGAGAGGGAGGTGATTGTCCCCCTCTATTCTGCCCTCATGACGCTCCAGCTGGAGTACCGCAACCACGCCTGGGACCCCCAACACAGGAAGGATGTGGAGCTTTTGGAGAGGGTCTAGACGAGGGCCGCGGGGATGATTCAAGGACTGGAACACCTCTCCTATGAAGATAGGCTGAAGTAACTGGGCTTGTTCAGCCTGGAAAAGAGAAGGATGTGGGGATAACTTATTGTGGCCTTCAAATACTTAAAGGCAATTTATAAACATGAGGGAAATGAACTTTTTACAAGGATAAACAGTGACAGAAAAAGGGGGAATGGTTTTAAACTAAAAGAAGGGAGATTTAGACTAGGTGGAGGGGGAAGTTCTTTACTGAGAGTGATGAGATGCTGGAACAGGTTGCCCAGAGAGGCTGTGGATGCCCCATCACTGGAGATGTTTAAGGTCAGGTTGGATTAAGCCCCGGGCAATCTGACCTAGTACTAGATCTAGCAGCTGTCAGCCCTGCCTGTGGCAAGGGGGTTGGAAACTCACGATCCTCAAGGTCCCTTCCAACTCAAGCCATTCTATGATTCTGTGATTCTATACAGTTCTTCCCTGAAGCTCAGGAGACTGGACTGGTTGTCCCTCTGGGGCATCCAGTATTATTAAGCTAATGCTAATGCTTTTTTTAATTCTTAAGCAGTAATGTTATGAACCTAGAATTAACAGAGAAAAAATGGTTATTGAGTATTCCATTTTCTGAACCTAGTGATGCAGGGATCAAAAAGAGGGTGGTCCTCAATCTCAAAAAAGATTAGCAAGTTTGCGGCTATTTCTTTTTTTTCTTTTTGCAAGCAATGGAAATGTGGAAATGGATGCTCTGCACTGCAAGATGCAATTAAACCAGCAGTCTCTATAATAACTTGTATAGCTTACACAGCTCTCAGTCAGCAAGTTCTTCATCTTCAGATGAATTTTTATTTACATGTACTCCCACACTAAGGCTACCACTGCAGGGCCCACTAGAGTGAGCATATTCACCTGGCATAAACTAAAAGCAGCACTGCTGCATTAGCCATCTGTGCACCTGAGTTTAAGAAGCCCTAATCAGCTGGGCACTTGCCTGACTGCACTGTCTTTAAAATCAAGAGTGAAGATAAATACAGACTCTCATCTATTTTCCCTTCCTTCCACAATGAAAACAGATTATTTTATCAAATCTGCAAACTTTATTTTTTTTCTTAAGGGAAAACCAGCTGAAATATTTACTCTATTCTTACAGGGAAGTTCTGCCATATGGATTAAAAACAAACAAACAAACTGCATGAGTTCAGATGATAATATAAATATATGTGAAATAATGACAAGGAAAAAGAAGAACAAGGGCATAGGAAATCTAATAAATATTTATATTCCTGCAAAATAACAACAACAAAAAGAATCCCTGAATCATTGGGGATCAATGCATTTTTAAAGACACATGCAAGATTGAACTGCTGCTACAGAAGCTGAAATAAATCTAAAGCAGCAAATGAAAGACAAAAATGAAAGCAAAATATGCCAGAATCAGTTCTACAGAAGTGAAATTAAATAGAACAGAGAACTGTTCATAGGCAACCAAACAATAAAAAGTAGACAGAGATTCAAAGAAGATAGTATTCCAGAATTACAAAGGATACGAAATACAGGAAGAAATTCACAGAAATAAAAATGCACTTCTAGCTAACTGAGGCAAATTTAAAAGTATTCTAGAGTAGTGCAGAATTTAGTCTTCAAATATACAACCGTGAAAGACTTCACAAATTTATTATAAATGGTGAGATCCAGTTACAGAAGAAAGGAAAAAGACTGTTAGGAAAAAGATGTGAAATAGTGGAAACAGTATTGAAAAAAAAAGTCTAAATTCAGAAAAAAATAGGAGCACTTTGATAATAACTGTTGACGCACTCATACAGGGACTTGTCTAATGTTTGTGGCAATACATCTCAGAGAAAGATAGTAAGTAATTAGGAATGATAAAAGAAAGTCAAGATTGGCAGAATCTCATTGGCAGTAGTAAGATTGCAACTAAACAAATAGTCATTGGAATGCCAATTTTTCTTTTAACTATATGTAGATGGATTCTTCCCAAATACTTCTGAGGAGAAGGCCAAAAAAATAAGGTTTTTTAGTTATATGCATTAACTATATTATATATTTTATGAGGGCTACTCTGAAAGTAAAGCCTGCTATTTTAAAGCACAATGTCAGAGGCAGATGGTGGTAGTATGGCAGTAGAGGATGAACCTTCCCACCAACATTCCATTACATTTCATTGCCACGCAATAGATGACATCAGAGGGGCACTGTGACAAATTGATTTTTGAGGTCCCTTTCAATCCAAACTATTGTACAATTTTATAGCAAAAGGTTTCAAGGGGCTCTGGAGCTCATAATGCTTTCCCCATTTTAAATATTTCCCTTAAAACTTACCAGGCTCCACTTCAGAGAAGTTATTTTCCCTTCCTTGAATGGTTAGCATAGCTTCCTCAGAAATGCTTTTCAGAACAGCAGGTTTTCAAACAAGGAGTAACCTTTTTAGGACATTTGTATAACTGCACTTTTATTTTCAGATACTAAATGCACAATCACTTTTAATGATAGCTAATGGTGTTTCTACAACATGGATGGATGCCATTCTTTAAATAATAACACACAATTTATTAGAAAATATCCTAATTCTTTGCCTTAGGAAAAGAGATTTTCATGAGTCAGTGATGTATCATTTACTAATCTTTTATTTGTGAAAGACATTGTAGGTTTCAGATGGCAAGAAATTCATATTTTCAGCAACCGTATATAAATGAAAAAGTTAATTTCTAATAATGTACTTTCCTTGAATAAGTAGCTACACTTGGATACTTGTCTGCAAATTTGAAATTTAGTGTAAAGAAAAAAGAGAAAATAAATAAATGGGGTATTAAAGACTTACTTGAAAGTGAATTTGCCAGCAAACCTACATCATGAGTGCACCCTTTCCCTCTATCAAATCATTAACCTGTCAGAAATCATCAGTGGCATTTTATAAGCACACAGAAAAAGTATACTTTATTTCATGCTTTTGAATTATCGGGAAACAATTTCACACACAGTGAAATTAGTGTTACATGTAATAGGAACATGCAGTTTCAAGCTTCATTCTGCAGAATTAGCCTGATTTGTTACAAATGCTTCTTACAGAACTTTGCCTGTAATTTACTGGTTCAGTAAGATCAAAAGTAATTTTTTCTCTTCTTTCACTGTACTCACACTTCAATTGGAAAAAAAAAATGTTTCAATAGTAAGAGTTTCAATATAATAAAGCACTTACTGTTAAATACGTACTTAATTTTTTGTTAGTCAGCAAGGCACTTCGACTTTTAATTCCTACAGGTTTCAAACTGTAAATAAGCTCAAACTTAAACATACGCATATCTGTTTTCATGAAACAAGGCCAAACTGGGAAACATATTTTGTGTTAACAGTTATCCAAAAAACCCTACAAACCGTAATCTGATTGCATTAAAATCCATTAAAGATTCTATCCTGCTCAAAATCCCTGAGTATAGCCAGGAACATTAAATTGTCAACATTTGCAACCTTGCCTTAAGCTTTATCTTCCGTGTCAAAAAACTTTAAGTACTGGATTTGTCATATTACGTTCATCCTATTCCCACTGACTTTAAGAAATAAACTATGTTGTAATTAGATGAACATGAAATATTTATAATATCACAAAACAGACACTAGTAATGCTTTTCAAATTATCAAGTGATAATTGCTTCTCGTTCAGCCATCTCAGAAATAGCATAACTAACTATTCTTGTATCACTTCTCAAACACCCAACTCATCCTTGTGCTTTTTTCATCAAATATTAATAACAAAATAATTTATGTAAAACAGAAAACTACGTTGCTGAAGTTACTGAATATTTATAGCAAAAGGAGGATCTATCAATAGACAAATAAAGGTTATTCCACTCCTCATAAGAGTAGAACAGAATACCAAATAAACCTGAAGAAATATTCGATGTCTACATCTTCCAACTTTGCTTTTTAACTCTCTTATCTATAAAACCATCATAATACAGTTTCCATACCTTAAACCTGATTTTCTATCTCCTGAAAACCTGTCTGCATGTCTTTAGCTAAGATCTTCATTTATTTTACCTGTCATCCATTGCAGACATAAGCTGGCACAAGTACTAGCTATCACTGACTTAAAAAAAAAAACAAAAAAAAAAACAACCAAGATAATCAGCAAACTGCCCAGCTGATTTGGGCTTTTCAACTTAAAGAGCATGTGCTCATTCAGAAACAGGTGACTGAAGAACATCTCATCAGGCATTAATGCCCTCAAGCTTATATTCTCTTCCAGGGTAGCACAGCAGCCTTTTCACAAGTGTTTCTTCATGAAATCTCCATATTCCCTTACTGGCATTTCTTTCTGAATGATGGTGATTTTCTTCTTTTTGATATTCTCCAAGTTCTAGCTGTTCAAATTCAGATTCTAAAAAAAATTAAAAAATGTATCCAGCTAAGTCATTCCAAAAGAACTTCATAATTCTCCAGTTTATTTTTGAATCAGTTTAACATCTGAAGTCTGAAGAAATCAAAGATTACATAAACTGTAGGCAGCACAGATGCCCTGGATGCCATGAATGTGGGTATCCTTTTAAATGGAAAAGATAGAAAAAATAGCTTTTTGTTGATTTTCTAGTAATTACTTTTTCAGCTCTGTAACTCTCATTAGGAGATATGAACTTCGTTCTATGCTAGGAGACCGCCTGGCTTTCTGTGAAAGGGTGTGTAAAAACAGAAGCAGATAAGAAACCCACAGTATATAAACACAAAGAGAACAGCTGCTTATAACATGAAAGCAGCACCACTGATAAAGTGGTTAAGGCAGTAAAGTATCTGAAGAGTCACAAAAAAGGAGTAACCAAAGATCAAAACCTTCTCCCCATCCTATGGGATCTGTATGACTTCCATGGAACGTAGAGGGCTTTTCTGTGCCACACAGAGAGAAGACAAAGAAGGAAAATAGAGCAGTTCAAAATGAAAACAATTTGACTATATGAACTTTTGAAATTAACACAGAAATAATCTTTTCTGTCCACTCCTCCATCCCATGTTCTATTTTTTCCCCTTCCATTTCTAACCAATAGTTTGGAGACACATTCAGGAATATCTAAGAGCAGGACAGTAACAAGAATTAACTATCTGTGCAAAGAAAGGGAGTGCAGATATATATTAAATACATTGCAGATAGATCTGATAAAATATATTAGATACATTCCATAACATATACAAACACACAAAAAAAAAGACAAAAAAACTAAAGATGCACAGATGAAAGAACCGTAATGCCAGTCATCACCTTCTTTACCAGTATGCTTTTAAGAATAATGAAGGTTCTGAGGTACTGCTGTGCCTCCTTCCCAAGGAAAGCTAGACATGGGTACACTAGCATGTTCAGTGAGGTTCTGTGTGCCAACATCTACCTTGGGAAGCCCTACTGGATTAAGGCTGTGAAGAGTCAAACTATGGCTGCAGACAAAACCTGCAGGTTAATTCCCAAAGGAAACTGCTGAGAGGTCTCTCTTTGCTTTGCAAAGTTGATTAGCTGTCAGCTCCACACTCCAACTGTGAACTCGGTGAAATCACTTGGAAATTCCTCTCCTTTTCAACATCAGCAGGATTGCTCATTGCATTTATAAAAGATCACAGAAACTAAAAACAACAACAACAAAAGTGTTATCTGCAGTTCCAAAATAATCTCCCAAACATTCCTTCTACTAGCAGTCTCCTTTACCTGTAAATACACCAACACAGGAAAGAAGTCAGAGCCAGGCAGCGCCTCCTGCACCAGAGCAATATCCAAGAACAAAATCATGTTATCTACTCATTTTGCACAACAAAAACAAACAAAAAAATGCCAAGTGTATGTAGATTATACCTGGTGCAAAGCTCAGTCATTAAAGTTCTCTGTGGATCTGAGGAGGAGGCAGGTGGATGAAGAAATAAAATCATGGCAAAAAGAGAGAAATGTGTTGAGAAACTTTGCAGAACACTAGGTATAAGACATGAAGAAGTGGATTTCTTAACAATAATATGATGTTTCTCTGCCTCATGATGGATATGGTCTGAGTTCTAGACATAGTAAACTCAAAGCTAGCAGAAAATTCTAACATTTATTTTTAGCTGACTTATAGTATGTTTTCTACCTAAACAATTTTTTCTTCTGCTTCAAGCCACTGTATCATTTATTCTTCTTGGACATGCAGATAATTGCGCTGACAGTGCATCAGTTGAATGTAGTTAACTATCTTCTGAAAGGCTGGGAGCTTCAATTCCAGCTGACAGATTTTAAATTCAATGAAATAATCCTAATTTCATCTAATTAAAGTTTGTTAAATTCCATAAAACCTAGTAAGCAGAATGGCAGTGCCAGACCTCAGCTTTCTAAAAGTCCATGCCCTAACAGAGCTATGACCCAGTGATCCACTCCAGTTGTCCAGACAAATGATCCACTGCTTTTCAACAAACACAAAGAGTGGAAACAAGATCAGCTCAAAGGCCAGAAATCAGTTGCTAAAGATAGTACAGGAGTTAGGTAATTCAATATTTTGCAAGATTGATGAGCTACTGGTTGGCTTTTATGCTCCTGAACTCATCTGTGTTAGTATTTTGCCTTGTACAATGTTCATTGTGTTATGTTTTTGCCATGCTGAATATTTCACAGCTTTTTACTATACAAAAACAAGATATGGGCGAAAATTAAATGCATTATAAAGCCCCGGGACAGTAAGTTGCCTTTCTTCAGGAGTGAATGTATGCATGTTTAGAAATACTGTAAGGTTTGCTCAAATCTGTAACGATCACATTAACTTGACTTTTCCAAAACGCCACAATGTTGTTTTTTTGTTTTTGTTTTTTAAGTTCATAGTTCAATGGGCAAGTTGCCTGAGTAGAACACATTTCCATTTTATATTTAAAAACAGATTCTTCGTTCCATTGCTTGAACAGTTTCATGCTTTTTGTTCTATGCTTCCACTCATAAAGCAACTAACTATGAATGGAAACCCCGTGTAGCCACTAAAACATTGCATCTTGTTGATTAATTTCATTGGTTTTGGTAGAGTGTAGGCAGTTATTTAAAATGCGTAGAGATGAGGTAGGCACTTAGAGGATTTTGCTTAATGAATCTACAATGACTCATGTAGCGAACAGTTCATGAACTAAAATGTAAACAGAAGACTGAATCACAGTTATATCACTCTATATTTGTTCTGCGATATATATATTTGACTAGCAAAAAAAAAAAGAGCTGAAAAATACCATATAAGTTTTATATCATACATAAGACTACAATAATGAATTCTAAGAAACCTAAAATGCATTGCTTCACTTTCAGCAGCGATCAGTTTGTTAGAGTAGCAGCAGAAATATTTCTGAAGGTTCTTCTATCTGTTTTAGCTCATGTTCCTGTAAGGAAATTAACTGATAGTGAAGATAAAGGTATAAATCAGACCAGTTTGGAATGGAATGTTAAAGTGATGTGGCATTACAGAATGAATTTAGAGAATTTATATTACTATTATTACTATTATTATTACTATATTATTATTACTTTTAATTAAATTAATGAGTTATAGAATATGAGAGAACAGAATGAGAAGAGAATATATTACTTTATGGCCCAATAGATCAGTTGTGGACAATAAAGGCATGATTACCATTGCTAGATTTAACTTGTAAAGTCCTTTTCATAATTTCATTCCATTTTTAAAGATAGCAGCTTTCATGCATGCAAGAATTTTGTTTCAAAAGAACAGCAATATCTTTTTACATTTAACATTGAATAAAAAATATTTATAGCATGTCTGCATAGCATTTGTTAGACTATAGCTGACATTCAATATCAGTGAACACAGAGACACAGTGCTAGACTCTGCCTAGTTGCCCTGGGTTAAATCAGACTCCATATTTCCTGACTGAGCTGGCAGATATGTCCATAAAACAAGAAATACTGATAACCTAAATGAGGTACCCACCTCTGCTCATGGTTTTTGTTTCTTTTGGCTTTTCGGGCCAGCCTCAGTGGCACTGTGATGTGATTAAGTCATCCAGAAGACTGAATGAAGATCTGTCTAAATGCCATTCGTGGGTAACACTAACTTCAGCTGCAGCTGTGTACATCCACAGAGCATTCAAACTGCTGGATTTCTTTTTGAGGAGCAATGGGAGGGACACAAGGATATAAGCAGAAGAAAGTGGAAGATAAAACTGAAGCGGCTTGATGGAAATGTAGTCCATTTTAAATTCCCCAGAGCTCACCATGTGCCCTAACAACTTGTTCATGGCAGTTATCTGGCTAAAAACCTAGCAACCTTGTAAGTAAATGCCCAAACTAATTCCTGAACTGGCTCACCAGGGAGCAGCTGGAACGCTGAGTGCACACACCAGGGCGTGGGCACAAGTGATGATCTGAGAGAGGGAGGAGGACAAAACCCTGGCAGCCTGGATTTGGATCAGCTCAGCAAAAACCACACCTTTACAAGTCTGACGCCAGTGTAAATTGTGACAAGTGGAGAATCTGACACTAAATCAAAGAAGATAGAATGGATTCCCACACCTAGTGTCTTTCTCGCTTTGATGCCTGTGACTAGAGGGAAATCTTGGATCCTCACAAAAGCCTTCGTAGTCGTGGATATGAGGGGACCAAACAATTTAGTCTGTTCATGCATTAGTTCCATGTGCCTTAGAAAAGTCAATATTTGACTTTAGAAGTCCTTTAACTATTATGTGTCATATAGAGAGAGAGAGAAAAAAAAGTTCTGGCACAAAAAGTTCACATCTATCTAATTGAGGACTCCTTGATGAGATGGCTTAGTTCCCCAAGGCAGATACCAAAAGGTGTGTTTTATTGTTCTGTCTGACGACTAATATGTTATAAAGTCCACATAATGCTTGTCTTGCTATAAAGGTTTGATAAAGCTCACATTAGCTAATCATTTGTGGAATTTAATGGTTCTACAGTAGTCTTTGCAGGACCTCACTAACATTTGTAAAAACACAGTTATATACCATAAACTGTATAAATAAATGCAACTAGAACTACATTTAATTTCTAAGACTCGTGCAGCATTCTACAGAAGAGCGAACTGGCAGCTTCATCTCACAGGCACAGCAAAAAAAAGGAACGGTTGTGAAGCAGGGATGCCTAATATGCAGAAGATGTCCTGCAATTGTTGCTGGTAATTTAAGGAGGGGAGGTTGGAATGAGAACTCCTTTTGTACCATTAAGATCAAAACTGCTGGATACTCCATTTGCTGAGTGGCTGCTATAAAAAGCCTCCTATCCCGTGTATTCAAATGAGATGTACTAGTAGGAATATGTGTAACAACTCCTTTGGGGAAAAGAAAGAACAAAAAGACATCCTGGTACACTGCTGTTCTATTCTGCCTTCCATCTGAAGAAAATATCCCCGTGTGCTTTTGAGAGTTTATCCAGCATACTGGTACTACAGTATCTCTTACAACATAAAACAGTATTCTTCCAACATTTTTATTTCTAAAAAGGTGAGCACACCTTGATGAGATAAGCAGTTTTGCATATATGTGAGATATGCATTGAGAATGCTTAACATGAAAAGTTCCTCAGCAAATGTAGGCAAAGCAACATCTAGTTTCCAGATCTAAATCTAGTTTCAGCAGAAGATAGGCACTAACTTGCTTGGGTTGGGCAGAAGTCTAGACACCGTAGTAACAATATTCCGTGCTACAACTGGAGAAGCCGAAGCACACCTGAAGCCAGGCATTAGTTCATCAAGATGCTATAAAATCATAGTTTGGGATATTGGCAGCTGCAGTTTTTTGGTGGTTCTTTATTATTATTTTTTTTTTGTGCTTAAATTCTCCTTTGGATTGAGATACTACTATATTCATAACCATTTACACACTTCTAAAAAAATTAAACTTAATCATATTAAAATACAGGTATGAATCCATAGATATATTTGCATAATGTCTGACTGTTCATTACACAAATGGTCTTATTTCCATACACTGAAGGAACTACTTCAGATGGGCAGCACAATTTCCCCCTTTCTTTTGTCACAGGCAGGGATTTCTTGTACAAAATTCCTGCTTGTTTACTTCACAGAACTTGCCTGATCATGAGCCTCTTTAGCAAAACAAAACAAATGAAAAACACATAGCAGTACTAATTATCTTTACCAGCTATTCTCCTTCCTCAGATCAGTCCCACGCTTTTAGGCACTGTACATAACGTGACAAGAGAAGGAGATGCAGAACCATTTATTAATAATAGCAATCACTAAAGAACTTATTCACTTCCTCCCTGCAGGTTTGTGCAGATTCTCTAACAAACTCGTAGTCATTTTACTGTGATGGTAAAGATATGCTTTAACAAGATTTGTGAGGAAAATCATAAATTTATGGGGAGGAAAAAGCATGCTTTTAGGTAGGCAAACGCAAACCTGCCCAGACCACAGGGGAGAGTCTTTTGTCTGCAGTCATGGAGACATTTAAATGACTGACTCTCTTCACAGAGAACCACAGGACTGAGAGTCCAGTGCTCAAATCATATCCATTTGTTTGATATGCATATCACTACGTCTTCTCTAAATGACAGTGCAATGAGCTCTGTTATGAATTTTTAGATAGTCAGGCAGAAAGCCTGGAATCCTTTCCATTAGTTTCCTGTAAAGGTAAAAATAGAAATAAAAAAGAAATGGGAGGTAGGTTTGTAGCTTATCACCCACAGAAGCGCTGTCCAGACAGTGTGGCTCTATGTGTAGAAAGCTGAAGTCTAGCAAACATACATACAAGAAAGGAAAAATGAAGGAACACAACTGACAACCAGGACTTCAACTTAACTGTTGTGAACTCAAGTCTCCTCAAGCTCCTGAACTTACAAAGGAATATAAAAAACTGAACTCTTTGTGCAACGGAAATGGAAGAAAATAAACGACTATCACTCAAAATCACAAGTGTTGAGAAAAAAAATAGATTAAAACACTGTTCTCTACTTTTAAAACCTCTTTTAGTAAGGTATTCACCTTCTAGGGAAAAATTCATAACAGAGCTAATGCTCTGTGTGAGCATCTACCAGACAAAGGAATGCAAACCTAAGATATGAAACTCAGCTTTAGGCTAGAACCTCGCTGAAGGCATGTGAGAGAAAACTGAGATCCAAACTGGGCAGGAAACTTAGTTCAATATCGGCTACTGTTACCCACAAGTAACTCATGAAGTTATGAGTTTTGATTCTCAGTCTCCTCTAATTTGGAAAGAATGACGTTTTGTTTCCATGAAATATCACAGTAATTGACAGCTGAAAGATAAATTCTAAGTAGGTTATACAGAGGTGGTAAAGCACAGTAATGATATGTTGACGTTAAATATAAACATTGCAATTAGATTGCTACAACTATAGCTAGCAAATGCTTTGGATACCAGGCTAGCAAGGCAGTAAGCACAAGACTGTTTCATCATAAGGAAATGGGCACTGAATTCAACGGAGCTAACACTGTTTACAGACCTCACTGACTTGCAGCCTTTCTGAATGAGTCTCTAGAAGGAGATTTTAAAATAAGTTTAAAATTCCTGAATGCAAGAACTTTAATCACTAAAGCTCGTATCATAAACAGGAATATGACTTGAAATATACCTTCTATATGGTATTTTCTCTTTAACATTTGAACAGTGAATGATTTATCTGTTTTCAGGACAAAACTGGAAGATCATCTTCCACAGACTGAACTTCCAGAGAAGTCTTTCTTGGTCATAATTTGCTCATACATTTTTGTTCAAAGTTATATTTTATGTGGATTCAGATTTCTTCAGCGAATGAATGTTTATTTTTCAAGCAGTTATCTCAAATGAGATATTTCTGTTCTTGTTAAGAGAGGCTTGTTGGCTTGTGCAGCTCTTGACCAAATTAAATTTATAGTCCACCAGAACATCTATAATTTGTAGTTTAGGGAATCTTTCACAGAATCATAGAATATCCCAAGTTGGAAGGGATCCATAAGGGTCACCGAGTCCAACTCCTGAAATACATCTATCCTATCTCTGAAATGTTCATTGAAGGCATGAATCATGGTAATTTTTTGTATACAAAATTTACGATACATAATGCAAAATGAAATTAAATAAAATAGTAAATAGAATAGAATATGTTTAAAAAAAGCACAGCATGGAAATTTGAAATTTTATACCAAAAGTTATGTCATCCTCTTTGATGATTCGTTTCACTGGCTGGCAGGAAGCAGGGATGACCTAGCATTTTTCCAGATTAGTCATAACCTCTGCGTCAACAAGCCAAAAGATAAAAATAGATGATACATTCTGTGAGCATCACAACTATGAACAAGACCACAGGGATCTGTTAAAATTCAAGAGATAGATACTTAAGTTTGTAATTTGTATATAATAAGATTAGAATCATAGAATAGGTTGGAGGGCCCTTAAAGACCATCTAGTTGCAACCACACTGCCATGGGCAGATTTGCCAGACACTTCATGCGCCAGCACCTCAACACCCTGTGAGTAAAAAGCTTCTTCCTGACATCTAACCTAAATTTCCCCCCTTTTAGTTCAAAGCCATTCCCCCTTGTCCTATCACTATCATACCACGTTAAAATCCATCCCCTCTTGATTGTAAGCTCCTTCAAGTACTGAAAGGCCACAATAAGGTCTCCCTACAGCCTTCTCCAATAATAGCAATTTCTATTTTGGTGCTCATTTTTGTACACACATGTACTTCTTTCTCATTATCACTGCATGTGTACCACACCAAAGTTAGCAGACCATGCATTTGCATGAAATTCAAAAGAAGTGCGAAATGCCACTTCCGTAACCTTACACTCATCGCTACAGACACTCCACTCACTGGAGCGAGGGGTAGGCGCTGTGAGCAGTGCACAACTGGGCCAGAACAAGGCATGGAAAAAATTAGGAATTCCTCCCCCGTTTTGACATGACCTCTTCCCAATGACTTGGCTCACAGAGCAATTTTCCCCGGCTTTCAGTATAATCATCAGCAGCTCCTCCGACAGAGCGACTCAGTGCTGCGTGAGAGGCATTTCCACCACCTCATCGTGGTGAACTCTGGGGCTACCTGCAGCCGTACCTCTACCCATTTGAAAACAGAGGCGACAATCATGCATAAGCGTTCTAACACGCTTGGGTGGGGAGTGCTTGAGGTTCTCCAACGCGCTCGGCACTGGCATAAGCAAGAAGGCAGGTGGGCCAGGAAGCCGCCCTGCCACCCGCAGCGGGCAGCACCAATCCTCTCCAACTTTCCGAGAGGACGAGGGGGCTCGGCGCGGGGAAGACCCAAGGCAGAGCGCCGGGGTTCCCCGCCACCCAGCCGGTAGGCGCCTCCCCCGCGCCGCGCCCGCGGCGAGGGCCGAGCTCCGCGCTCCCGCCCCCGCCCCGCCACCCTCTGCGGGCCCGTGCCGCAGCAGCGGCGGCGGGCAGACCCCGCCCCTCCGCCCGGCGTGTCGCGCGGTTCGGCACGGCGCGGCACGGCACGGCACAGCGCGGCGTAGCCAGGCTCGGCCCGCCCGGGCTCTCTCTCGCCATTGTCTGCCTGAGCGGCGGCTCGTGATGCTGAAGGGCTCCGCGTCCCCTCCGAGGCAGTGGCAGCGGGCTCCGGGGCGCAGCCACCCCGCCGTCTGCTGAAGACTGAAACTTTGCGTCCCCGCCGTTCCCTCTCGTCCGCCTCCGCCCCGCCGCCCTCCATGCGCTGAGCGGCCCCATGGACGCCTTCAGCGCCGCCAAGGCCAAAATGGGGGCGAAGAGCGGCGGCGAGGCGGCGGCGGCGGCGGGGTTGGCCGCTCCTCAGCCCGCCGCCACGGCCCCCAGCCCCGCCGGCCCCGGTTCGCCCTCGGCGCCCGAGCCCGCCGCATACAGGCTGGAGGACCTGGAGACCTTGGCCACCGTGGGTGAGTACGGGAGCGGGGAGGAACAAAGAGCTGCCCAGGTGCTGCTGGCGGGCGCGGCCCCCGCTCCGTCCGTTTCCCGTTGTGGCCACGCTCGCTCCGAGGCGGCGGGGCGGGAGTTCGGGCCGTCCACGGGCGGCAGGTGTGGCTGGGGACAGCCCCGTCCTCTCGCACACACGCGCACGTTCGCGGTGCGCGTTGTGCCGCCCGGCATTGTGCCGGCGCCTTGGGCGCGAGGTGCGATTCTGCTCCGCAGCCGGCCGCTGCAGGGCTGCTTCGGCTGGCTTGGCTGCATCTGGCTGCGTCGCGATAGGTATTCGTCGTTTATTGCGGTCCTGGGACCGGTGAGAGATCGTACAAGTTAGGTGAATGCGTTTAAGTGTGTTTCGAAGCCCCAGCGTTGGTGAAAGGCAGTGTTGCGTCGTCCCGCGTTTACCACGCTCAGAAAGCGGGGATGAGCAGCACTGTGGTGGGAATGCACACACTTAATAACCTGAGGCTTCCACCAGCAGTGGTGATGCGCTGTGTTCGTATCAGTGCAACATCTGCCCGCTGTGCACATGCAGCTGGGTATGATTTCGTGCGTGGTTTGAACACCTGAAGGTTCAACTGTGCAAGGGTTATATGTTTTTCGTTAGAGATCTCTGGAGGGATTTTGGATAGGTTTATTCTAGCAACTACTGCAGATGTGTCTCTTGCTTTGGCTCTCTTCACTCAATACGGTGGATTTAAACCCTTTCTAAGTGCAATTAATGGTTTAAAAAGGTCTTTAAAAATGGAGTTGAAAAGGCCTTGCAGTGTGGAGATTGGTGAAGACAACATTACCTTCTCTTGAAGTATGTTGTTTTATGAGATAATATTTCCACGTTGAAATGTCAACAGGCATTTTATTGAGACATTAATTGAGATTCCTAAGAGTCTGCCAGAAAAGTTTGTGATCCTTTCCCTCTGCCAAGAGTGGTTCATCTCGTTTCTTACATCATGGCCGGTTGCTGTGGATACAGTTGTCATCACCAGGGACTGTGACTTTATGTGGAGCGCAGTCTGTGGGAAAACACTAATTTTTAAAGAATGCAATAGTCACGGAAATGTTGCCAAAGCCAATGAAGAAATGTACATAGGTTGCTCCAAAAGTAATGCCTCCTGTTTGTTTCCGTGGATGCTTCGACAGGTAGTTAGAGCACAAAAACACTGTTTAGTAGAGCAAATTCTCAGGTACAGAACAATATTTTTTAACACACCTTTAACTATGCATTTTTTGCCAGCGATGAGCAAGAGCCTGCATGCTGAGCTCATAAAAATCTGCACCAGCAGAGGTAACCCACTTTCATCCCTGCTGAAGCGCACCACCCATTGCCTCACTGTGTTCACATCCATCTTTGGTCTCCATAAATATTCAGCAGGCGTTGAGGAATGTCAGTGGGTGCCATTTTTTCCACATGGAGAAATTAAGTTCTACACCTTTGCTTCATATGCAATTCCACATCAGACACCATTTGGACAGACTGCCCTTTTGTTGTTATCTGTTGCACGGCATCAAGATGTAATGGCTCTTGGTAGGAAGCTTCAGCCTCTGCTCCCCTAGCGCCAACATCTGCGTCTGATGTTGTGGGCCAGCATAATAAAATAAAAGGCATTACTTTCAGAGCAGCCCACATATTAGTAACCTGATGTTGGTTTTAAACAGCATGGCTTGTTTGGGTGTTCTTTAAAGTGCTCCGTAGAGTTTAAGAAAGGGTAAAGTTTATTATTCCAATAAAGAAAAGCTGCTTCGTGTAAAGACACAAGGGAAAAGAATGTAAGCAGGCAGTTAGTTCTGGTGGCACTGGTAATACTGGAAGAACACCCTTCCTGCTTTCTCTTCTCTTCTCTTTTTCTTTTTTTTTTCCCTTCTTCATATTTTTGTAATTGTGAATAGATGAGTATTTGTGTCTCTTCTGGAATTTGGCATTTTTTGATGGGGAAGAAGACAGAACATAAGACATGATGTCTTATGTCGTAGATGTATACGTGAGGTCTTACCTCAAACAAGAAGCTGAGCCAGTCTATTTTAATGTTGGCTTTGAAATAGATTTAAGAGATGTTTGTGTTCTTCATTACAAGGCTGAGAGGAAGAAAGGGAGTCTTGCTTCTGACCAGGAAGCAATTTGCAGCCTCAAAGTGATACTGAAAGTGAACACATCTGTACTAGCCTCCAAGTGGCAGTTGGTAAACTTCAGGATGTAGTGCCATTCTGAAATGACTGTGGTGCAGCTGAGGTGTGGGCCAGCAGCTCTGTATGTGCCTACTGACGTGCTGCTCTGCATCCTGCAGTTCAGTGTGCTCCAAGCTATCAAAGGTCTATTGTAGAGTGAGAAACATGTTTTTGCTTGGTTTAGAGCTTTTTTTAATTAGTTAAATATACTTTATGTTTATATCACGTGTACCGAAAGAGTGTATCTACTCCTTTTGTTGGTGGTTAACTTACTATTACCCTATCCTCATTTTATTTCATCTCTTTGCAGAAGTACATGAGATGAACGTATTGTCATCAGTTTCACTGCAGAAGCTCAGAGTCTTGTGTGCAGCTTGACAGCTGTGGGAAGAACTGCCACTGTCTTTCAACCAGCGTGCTTGAAAGTGGTCTATTTGGAGATAGCTGTGGCATGGAGGGGGACACCCAGAAATTACAGGATGGGAAGTTCTGGTATCTTCTTCCCTACTAGGATCATTGTTGCCTGTAGACGTACTCAGGGTTGGAGAAAGGGGAGCCTTGAAATCTGTGGGGAAGTGATAGTCTGGAGGTAAGCTTCATGCTCCTACTGCTGTGTGTGAGGATGTAAGGGAAATAAATTACACTACTGTCTAAGCGTGATCATCCTTGGGATTGGGCACCTCCTCTTGGAAGATGGAATAAAGTTCTTAATAAAAACAGAACAAGCAAAAGTGATACTTGCTTTAAAGCCAGCAGCTGCTACCTTCAATGTCTTCTGTAGGCTGAGAGGATTATGGTTTCTGCTATTGTGACCACTCCAATGCAAGCTTGCTTGGAAGTGCTGCTTTCTGACTTCTGTTGGAAGTTAGGCCTGGTTTAGCAAAGAACTCCTTAAGAGGGAAGAAAGAGCAAAAAGAGTAAGCATAGTTTTGCACGGTGATTGTTGGGGGGCATTTATCTACCCTTAAACATCCCAGGGATTTGATATTTGCAGGCTTTCTGGTAAAACACACTGAGATCAGAGACTAGAGTACGCTTTTTTGGGCACTACCCTGAAATTTGGTCTTTAAGTTAAAGTTACAAGTTTGGGGCAGGCACCAGAAGTGGAGTGCTGACTGGTTTCTGACACTTAAGAACAGGAAGAAGGTTTCTTTAAGGTTACTTCCTGAGAGGTTGAAGTTGTGGCTTTGAGCTTTCAGGTATATGGTGGTTGGTTTGCTTTTGTTTTACTACTCATTTTATCTAAGAGGATAAAGCGCTCTACCTTTGGAGACTTTTGTTTTTGAATTAGTTTTCTTTAAACTCAGTTTGAGTTTAAGCCATGTGTGTTTGCTTCATGTGTTCAGAAACTGCTGCTCAGACTAGTATGAAATATTTGTGAATCAGTTGAGCTTAAATGATAAATACTCATTTGTGCCAAGGCTGTGGTGGTACTATGCTGCACAGAAGCATAAAAGCAGATGTCATGGCTACATTCACTGAAACTTAACTGCTAAAAGTTTGTGGTCCAGTCATGCCTAGGATTATCAGTTTAAAAATATTTGTAGGTCTGGTCTATGAGACTGTGAACAGTAAGTGAATCATCCTTGGTTTTGCTGGACTTTCTAACAAGGGCAGCGTTCCTGTTCCAGTTGCTGGTGTCTGCAGCTGGATGCCTTACACGTACTCTGGAGATCCTACATTTTTAGTTACGTCATAGTGAAGAAATAACATAGGTAAACTGGAGTTTACAAGTGAAAGAGATGTAGAAGCTATTTCTTTACTTTTGGTTAAGTGAAAACGAGAAGAAATCCTATGTTCCCAAATAAAACGTAGGTAGTGAAGTAGCAAGCAGCTTTGGATGGAGAAGAGTGACAAACTTATTCTTGCCCTCTCTCCTACGTGATAAATTTCCTGCCCAATAAATTTCCTGCCTGTTTTTTGAAGTGCAGTGAATTCCATAGCATATATTTTAATTGTAAATCAGGTTTTGTAAATCTATTAAATTGATTGAAATATTTTAATAATAACATCTTTGTTTGAAAAGATTATTTTAAATAATTGTTCCCATGATGTGCTTTAAACGAAGCAAATGTGGAATAAAGAATTGGGCAAACCAGTACTGCAGTTTTTCTGAGCATGGGAAAATTTTAAAAAGTACATGGGAAAAGTGAGAAGCAACATATTTTTAAATACTTAATTTCAGTGTGTTCACAGGCAAAATATGTTAGCCAAATCTATTTTAAATGACTTTATACTAGAGGGACAGTAGGTACAGGACTGCAGTCTAGTGCTGTAAGAGGGAACCTGCTTGTGTATGAGACATTACAGGACTATTTTCCTTGTATGTAGTCTAAATAAAAACTTCTGCACAAACATAAAGTTTTTGTTGTGTCTCTTCTGTTTCTGACTAAACCTTGCTGAGCCTTAGTTCTGGTTTTGCTGCCGAGAGCAGCAATTCTGGGAGACGTGAGCATTTTTTTCCTGTTTTGTCACCTTTACTTGATATTGCAATGATAAAAAACAATCACCAATTTTACTTGGCAATGCCCTTAAATACCACAAGTTTTGAAAGAAAACATGATCTGAATGTTGTGACTGTAATGGTGACCTGAATTCACCACTACATTTGTACATCTTTGAGACTTTAGTCATCGAGTTAAATTACTTGGATTTTATTTTCACTCTTCTGTGGCACGTCTTGCTTCATTTTTCCTTTCCACAACATCATACTTGTCCAAAAATAAATATTTAGCACCCTTTTAGCTGATCTAGACTGAGAATGACCAGGTGTGACTCAGCTTTCTTCTGCTGCTTTTCTGAGGACTGTGATACTGTGGAATCAGCAGCAACAGGTCCTTTTGCATAAGGTTCTTGTTCTTATTTTAGGCTGGAAAAAATGGTTTAAAACCAGTACTGTCTTCTGTCTTTCCAAAAGGAAGGTCAGAAAAGGAAAAGTATATGAAAGAAGTCTGAGCATGTGAAATCCGAAAGCTCACGTTTCTGCTTTTCTATCTTTCGTTTTTAAAATCAGCGGGGTGGTAAATGGCTTACTTCATGTTTGGCTGTCACCTGTTTAATCTAGGGCTACATTTTGGTATGTAGTTAACTGCAGGAAGAAATTAGGAATTCTCTTATCTGATGTTGAGAACTTGATACAGTTTAGAATAGGCTTTGACACTCTGATATGCTTCTTGAAGGTAAATAATCTATTAAGTCCTACTAAGTAGCTCAGAGAGACACAGAAGTGTCTGTTGCTATGCAAATCATCTGCAATCAAACTAGTTCTAGTATTTCAGAAGTAAGAAGCATGCAAAACGCCTCTCCCACAAAATCAGGAGCAACTAACACCACACCTCCACAAAAAGTCTCTGGTTAGACAAAAACAGTATTCCCAAGTAAGGGTACTGCTGAAAAATTCTATCATCAAAAGTGTTGTGTATCAACCCAAGTGGGAGAAGATAGAAAATGTGAACAGAAATAGAGATTATTTTTATTTATTGATTTACTTACTTTTGAAATATGAGCTTGGTTGGCATCCTTAGTGCTTGATTGAGCTTTTCTGTGTTTAGATTCCAGAGTTTGCCTGTCTGGGCTTTTTGTAGTGGACAGCAATAGTAACCAAATACGTAAATATCAAACTTAAGAAAAGGGTGTTAGAGTTTATGTGCTGCTTTTGTTTGTTATGAGGGGTGTAGATACAGACAAATTCACTGAATGAGTTTTCCTGAAGTGGGAGATGGGAACTTCTTGTTTACCTTGCAAGGACTTGTCTGGGCATAGACTGTACTTAACAAAATTAGTTTGGTTTAAATAGTACAACTCCCTTTCTGTTGATATTCTCTGTTGTAAAACATCTTTAGCATTAGCTTGAGGAATATTTTACATTGCCTTGGTAGAGCTTAAATATATCCATCCATTCGACAAAGTTTTTAAGCTGTTTCAGCAACTTCAGCAAGTTGGTAAGTAACATTTTGCTGAGAGCCACATTTTTGTGTGCGTCTGGGATGTTCTGGTGACAGGGAATGGCACCTTTATTTTAGAGCTTTTCCCTAGAAAGACTATAAATGTCAACTGCTAAGGAAATTTACTTGGAATACAGGTCAATTATGAAAGTTGTTAACAGTGTACTGAAAGGTGAGTGAAATGTTACAAGACAAAAGTATTTTCAAAACACTTGGGCCATCCCATTATTCTATTTCTTTGGGTTTTGTAGTCTGTGTGAATTTTGGTGAAAGAAACGTTCAAATCTTATCACGTTGTATTATGTTAATTGTTTTACTTTGGGTAGATAACGTACTTGAAGGGTTTTGAATTAATTTCATTTGTGATGGTAAGACTGTAAGTTGGCAAATTCAACTCTTCCTAAACGATTTCAGGGGATGATGCTTGAGAAGATGTTAAGAAGATGTTACCTCTGAGGCAGTGTATGCTCCCAGTCTCCTAAAGTCTGAAAGGATCAGGGTGTAAAATAGAAACAGGGTTTCTCTGATCAGTTTTGCCTGACACCCACTGGTAATCTCAGGAGATAAAATTTCTGAGCCTAATACTGTTTTATCATTTTGGAAAGCTTATTTAAACAGGAATGAAATATCTTGCTCTTCTCTGAAGAGCTCTCTGAAAATGCTAAAGTGGCAGTCTCATGAGGATTAACTTAAGCTCCCTTCTTGTTTTTATGCAGTTTAAGGGCACCAGTCTTCGTGAACTCTGAATAATTTGTGTTTACAATTCAGTTTAAGCAGGTTAACTCTATCCATGTAAATGCCTAAGATCTTTCACTGAAAGGCAAAAGAATGACCGAAGTGAGAGGAATAGTGCTGAAGCCATGAATCCTAACATATTCATTTTATTCTGAATATGCTCTTCTGAACATACCTATAACGTACAATATACTATCCCGTCCAAACTTGGGGAAGCTGATAGTCTGACTATTAATAGATAACAATAAATTTTGTGTAAATGTGATTTTTTTTTTCTGAGGAGTCAGCTGGCTTGCTTCTATGTGCTTCACCTGAGGCAAACTGCTACAAATACAGTCAAAATAATCAAAGAATCCTTAGAGTCAGAAGGGACCTTTAAAGGTCACCTAGTCCAGCTCCCCTGTAATTAACATCCACAGCTAAGTCAGGTTGCTCTGAGCCTGGTCCAGCCTGGCCTTGGAAGTCTGCAGGGAAGTCTCCCCATTTGCAGGACTTTGCAGCTCTCCCTGCTGAGCTTTGTCAGGTTCACGTCAGCCTATTTCTCCAGTTTGATTGAGGCCCTGCAGAAGGCCACATTATACTGAACTGTAATGAAGGAAGCATTGTTTCTAGATGATTCAACTATGAAATGAAACTTATTTGTCTATTATCAGTGGTGATCACATGTTACATTTGGCCCTGGGATTAACTGTTGGTGTGATGTTTGGAAGTGTTTTTAAGTTCCTCTTTGTGACCCTGTGATGCGTTGGAAAGCACAGCAGTGGCATTAGGGCAGTAAGGTCGTAGGCTGCAGCAAGTGAGGATTTACTCAAATGTAGCAGCTGTGGGTGCAGAAACAAAGGCAGTAAACAGTTTCCCTTCAGAAGGCCTCAGGTGTGCAGAAATCTCTATCAAGATAGCCTTCCCTCCCCTGCCAACCTATAAATGAGGCCTAGGAGGGGGTGGATCCTGGCTCCACCCCTTCCAGTCACTCAGGTGCATTGCATGCACCTGAGCTCCTCTGGGTTGGCCCTGCCTTTCTACCAGTGCTCAATCACTGATTCAGGCTGTGACTTAGTGTTTCCACTACAGGCATCCCAACTTCCAAGTTGTTTACCTCTTAATATTTTGTAATTCTTTATTTATACAAAGCATTAACACAATATCTGCAGCATACAGCTGTGCTTAATATATCTTTAACATTCTTAAGGGGTCTGACCTTATTTTTCATAAAAGATCATGTTAACTTCTGTTTGACTCTACTGAGCAGCTTGCAAGAATTCTTCAGGAGGTACAACGTATGTATTCGTTGGACTACTTTGGAAGGGCAACCTTAGGGAGAAAAGCTGTATCACTTAAATAGCTGCAGCTTGTGATTTAAACTTGCATTTGTTTTTCATGTGTACACGACATTGTCTTATTTCTTCATTTGAAAAGCACTATAGCTGTCAAAGCAATATATTTCTAGTTGGAAAATAGAAGAGGAAAACACATGGTGCTGCGAAGTTGATTAGTTAGTTTCTTTTAATATTATTTTTGTTTTTTACATTATACTTTCAAGGGAGGTGATACTTTGTTACAAAATCATCAGCATTGCCCATTTAGGGTCCCCACGATTGCATTCATTGAGTTTTGGAGTAGTTGCTTATTACAACATGCCTTCTATACAGAGTTCTTGACATCTGCTTAAATGTTTTTCTGACTGTACTAGAGACTGAGCAATCTGAAATATTTATGATAATGGCACAGCCATTACTAGGAAAGTTTCAGGAAGCTCCCTGGATTAAAGCGAAATATCTAGTTTGTATTGCTTTTCATGCCTTTCAGGTAGTATTCCAGTCAGTAAATTGAATGCTGCAGGATTGTTTAGGGAGATAGACTTCAAAAACAAGCTAAACTGGGTGTAAGATTTTTACCTTGCTGATCTACTAATTAGAATGAACTGTAATAGTTAATGGATGGCGAGTTTAAAAAGTTAAGAGGTTGGATGCTGTCTGTATTTATGTAAAACTTGTCAGTACTGTAATAGCAGACTCCAGCTGCCTCCCCTAGAATTGATTACAGTGTTCCAGCCTCAGCCCCTTCCTTCCACCTTTGTATTGGCTCCTTGTGTACAGTAGATGATAGCCTGTACAGTTCTAATTCTGCAGTGCCTGCCAGAAATAACTTAAGAGTATGCATTTTAAAATTTTAGTTTGTTTTCAGGAAGATTAATGGGTAACTTCTTTTATGTCCCTGGGGAACTTAACAAACAGTGAGGACAGCTGCTGGTCAGCTGGGATTCTAAATTGGGATTCTTGTCATGTCTTTCATGAAAACGTGTTGGGCTGCGTTTCAGCATCCCGAATTTGTGTTCTGATGCCACTGAACTCTGCTTGATTTCTGTGAATTTCAAGGGCTTCTGAAAATTTCTGCTGTGTATTGTTGTCATACTCAGAAGTGGTGGATATAAAAGTTATGCTGAATCAGCAGTGTTGCTCTTCCTTCTTTTTTAGTGACCGGCATAATTCAAGCCACTTACAATAAATTAGCATTAGCAACCATAACTGTAGAAATTTCTCATTCCTGAATATCTTTAGAAATAATGGAATATAATTGCTTTGAAAATATTCTGTAAGTTTTCTGGAATTGCAGCTAATTTCTAACAGTTGTTTGAAAAGCTCCCTGCACCTCTTATAGCAGGTTCACTACAAGTAGCAGTGATTCTTGAATCTCTTTCTTGAAAATTTTCCTTGCTTACTGTTAGGTTTTGTTACTTTCTTACTCAGAAACACAGCTGGGAAAAGGCTTTGAGAGGCAGCGTATCCCACAAGACAGAGCCATAGGAGGCAAAGCAAAGTAATTGGAATTGTAAAGAAGCTGAAAAAAGGAACAACTCCAAGGTTAATGCAAAATATTTAAAATGAAATGGAAATATATTTCTTCCGGGGGGAGGGGGGAAGTATTTAAGCTTTTGAATGCTGTATATATTCTGTCTTTCATCAGTGGAGGAGTAGAAACAAATTGGGGCATATCCATTCTTGACACATTAAAGCCTATGTAGGCTTTCGCTTTTATGTTTTAAGTGCTCCAAATAAACTCGGCAACCCTGGCCATGACAGGGGGTTGGAGCTCCATCATCTTTAAGGTTCCTTCCAACATAAGCCATTCTGTAATACTAAACCATGTCTTTATTCTAAATGTCTAAGTGGAGAGAGTTCCTAGAATTGTTCCAACTCTTCTTGTCTGTAATACTTAAGTTAAAAGATTATTTTGATGGAGATGGTGATGATTGCCTTCAGTGCTGCTTACTTAATTGGTAGGTAGGCCTACAAGTTTCAGTGCTCTTGTAGCCATCAGTTGTGGTTTAGGCAGTGTGCAGCACTGTTGCTTGATTTGAGGTAATCCTGGGAAAATAGCACTCTGAAAACATATGTGATGGGACAATTTGAGTGGATCTTGTGCATTTTATAGGTTAGGAGTATTGCAGTATCTGAAAGCTATTTTGAAATGTCTCAATGTTAAATTGAGAAACAGTCTTTCAGAATCCTGTTTAGCAAGATTTTGTTTTTTTTGAAATATTTTTTTTAACATGAAATATATATGAATTACACTGCAGGTGATGTGACTTATTAGTGAATGCTTTATTTGTTGAGAGGAGACTGATTTATGTGATAGTATTAAGTAGAGAAACGATATTGTGAAGTGGGAAATTTGGAAGATCATTGACTGTGTTTCTAATTAGCCAGTCCTTCAACAACCTCATTTTTTTTCTTGATGTCTTCAGGTAGACGCATCCAATTTGAAAGCAGGAACTGGTGGCACAGTCCTTGATCTAGTAGCTTGGAGTATGCCTGTTTCACCTTCTTTTTTAAGATTTCCTAGCATGCATTCCTTGGTGATAAAACCTGCATATAAATAATTTTCTCTTTGAGTCTTGATCTTAAATGTTTACTTGCAAATGAAGTGCTTTGAAATTATATATGTGGAGACAATGATTCATTCCTCTATATAATTCTAAATAACTATTTTAAAATGTGTTAACTTTTTTGCCTGTTTGCTATTTATATTTTAATAGGGGCCACTTAGTGAAAAGAGAACTATTGAAGTGGATGGATAGAGAAAGCTGGAAGACAGAAAGTGGTGAATACTTAGATAAAGCTATACCTTTGCTTGACCATGTTGTAGTGGTGTTGGTTGTTTTTTGTTTTGTTTGTTTGTTTTTAATTTAAAGAGACAATGAAGTCAGAAAGTAGAATAACGGCATAAAGAGGCTTAAGGTATTTAGAGAAACTTTTATTTTGGAAGGCTTCTGTTGCCTCGATATTTGTTTCTTTTCAGAACAAAACAAATAGAACAAAAAAGTGAAAGTAGGATAGGAGCACAGCTGGATATTCTAAATGATTATATGAGAAGAAACAAACTTTACAAGTGCTTGGTTTGGAATATCTGAACTTGTATTTGTTAATGAATAATAAGTATGTGTCATTGGCAGCTATACAGTAATGCTTCATCTGGAAATAAGCCAGCTGTGAATTCATTGCTATCCTGGAGTTGGGCACTCCTGCATAAAAGTGTTGCCAGTTTATCTCCTGTAATAAAATACATTGAAAAACTTATCTCTAATCTTCACATGTCTTGGCATTTAAAGTATTTGTAGGAGGGATAAATGTTTTTGCTTACAGTTGAATGTAACAGAGCTCCTGATAACTCCCAAGCTAGTTGAAGTTTCTAGCTTAATTGGTTTTCAATTTTGATAGATACTATGAGAAACCTTATTTGAGAACAAGCATAGCAGTTACCTGGCTTCCCTCGGTTCCAAAATACAGTGCTTGAAATAAATTAAACAGTGATTTCAGTAATAAAGGAGGGAAAAAGCATAGAGGTGCTGGAACATTTGAAAGGCATGCCAGAAGAGCAGAGGTTTTCATTTGGAGATCATTCTACAGCATAGTTGCTAAGTTGTAGAAGCAAGTCAGGTCTTTCTCTCTGCAAACTTCTGAATAATTTATCGTGCTGTACAGATCTAATTTTAAATAATAAGGAACTTGTTAAACTTGAATAAAAATAGTAGCATAGAGAAAATAGTTCTTTAGGGATTCTTCAAACATAGATGCTACTTGGGATTCCTTCAGATACACAAACTACTGGCAACATTTAATTTTTATATCAAGAGTGAAGATAACAGCAATTTGCACAGCTTTCTTCTGATGCTTCATGAGTCCTTCATTTTGGACAGTGCAGTGTTAGATTTCTCTTCCATCACTGGTGAAGGAGGACCTCTTACTATGAAATAATAATTTCTTCAGTCTCTGCCCTCTCTTCTGAGGCTGTTAGTTGTTCCATGGAATTGTGAAATGGTGGTGACAGTCCTGAAAGAGAGCGTTTCATACCTGAGGATTTGCTCTATCGGATAGCGCTGTCATGCTCTTTATATCAGTTGTTGTTTCCATGGGAAGAAGTAGGAAGCATTGCCCCCAGAGTGACCTATGCAGAACTAGTGCTCCAATGCTATTTCCTTAAGTGTAATTCCTGAATTATTAATTATATTTAAATGCTTATTCTTCAAAGTGAATGACTGAAAATACAGTTTGGTTGAGAAGTGTGCTACTGTCAACTATGATTGCAAGTGAGCATGTTAGTAAACACTGATGCCAAAGTTCTTGAGAAGTCTACAAGGGTATGTTAAGTACTCTTGCCTTGAGAACTACAGATCATGAATTTGATTAGCTGCAGTTTAGCTTGTCCCATCAAAACAGTGTTGAATTTACTGTTTCTTCTCTACTGCAGACTGTGATCCTCTTTTTAAATCTGTCAGGCACGGCTCAAATAACTTAGTATGAGCTTTTCTGGGACAAGAGAATGAGAGCAAGAATTGAGAAGCAGCCATGGCAGTAAACAACAAAATGAATTAACCTGTGCTTGGATAAATGAGTGGTTATTGCTAAAGAAAAAGATGTATGAAGATATTCATAGGAGAGCAGTGCCTGAAAATCTAGAGGAAAATATTCTTAATTAGAAACAAAAACTTTATTTCAAATGTGGGACTAGGAATTAGTGTAACTGCTTCAAGTGACTGGGAATGAGAACAAGAAAAAAGGGCTCTGTGTGGCTGGCTACCTGATAACTGTAACTGATAGAACTAGAAACTGTGTTTCTGCTATTAAGATTTATCTAGTAAGTCTTCGCAATTACTACTACTGGATAGTAGGTACCCTTTATAATCAGGCAGAATATTATGAGTCAAGTTTTGTAATATAACTCTTTGTGGCCCAGGGCAGAGGCTGACTCACACATCTTAAATGTTGGTAATTGGTTTCCATGCAGCACTTTAAATGTTAGATTTTGTCTAGAGTGGAGATTTTTGAGCAAGGTAATGCTAACCTTGAACTGCTTATATTTAGGTCTCAGCGCTGGGCCTTCTGTCTTTTCTGCTTTTCTGATGCTTTTGATGTTACAGATAACGGAGAAGGGATTTTTATTTTGTTTTCCATTTGAGGCGCAGTTTAGATTAGGTAGTCAATTTAGGATAGAGAGTTGTCCATGTGTACTGAATCAATGTATTTGTCCAAACAATTCTCAAAAATAGCAGTTTTTAACACCTGAATTTATTATTTCCTTTTCCTTGTATTTGTATCAGTTATTTGCCACTATATTGCCTTGTACTTAGTCACCAGCAGGTTAGTGGCTGAATCCAATCCATCATCAAGCTGAGATTCTGCAGCTTGAGGTTGGTCATTGCACTTTGCTGAAAGATATAAGGATGAAATTTCATCAGCCTAAACTCACTGCACGTGAAAGGAATTAAATGGTCTCCTCAGTGCATTGAAAAACTGGATTTGTTTGGCAGACTCAGAAGTGCTTCAGGTTTTATGTCAATTTTAAGGAAAGATTTGTGCCAAGGTACATGCTTATGTAGTATTCCACTTGAGTGGGATTTTCTATTTTCCTTCTTTCAGGTTTCTAAGTCTTTGTTTATGGTGTTGTTCAAAGTCTAAACTATGAATTTCAAGGTGACTTATTCTCTTTTTTTTTTAGTGGAACCAGTTCTTGAACAGACAGATAATATTTGTCTACTCATTAACAACATTGAAATCATAGACAAATTTGAACAAAAATGTAATTAGAAATTACACTTGAGATCTATATTATGAAGGATTATATGCAATTTAAAGAAGCAAATGCCGTGCTATTAGTAGGACTTAGTCATGTTCTGTTACAGCTGCAATAGAGGTAAATGTGAATATTCTCATACTGCACGTTCTGTTATAGATGCGATAGGATGGTCGTTATGTACATAGGCATTACTCCAGAAGTAATGCCTCCTATTTATTTCCAATGGAAACTGCAGCAGATAGAAGGAATACAATACTATTGATTGTTTGAGCAAATTCTCAGTTACAAAATACTCTTTTTCAAAATAGAATAAAATGTTGTCTCCAAAATGATGTCACCATCATTACGTTTGCCAGTGATGAGCAAGAGTATGTAGTAGCTTGTTGATTTGTGGGGAGTTAACGTGATAGATATTCAGATACCTATCATTAAAGTTGCATTGGAGAGACTAGATCTCAGTTTAAATTAAAACCAAAAAAAAAAAAAAAAAAAACAGGGAAAGAAAGGCAGGCATAAGACTGATGCCGGCAGTTAGCTCCAAACTGTGGAAAACATGCACATTGGCTGTTTTTCCTGTTTAGAAACTGTATGGTAAAAAGAGCAAAAATGTCTATTCTGTGCTTCAAGTCCACGTGGTAGGCTGAACTGATGTCCCAAAACAATAAGATTTATGTTTTTGCATTTTGTAGGAAAGAAATTGGTAAATAACTTAGGTGTGTCTTTAGTAGTGTTCTGTAGTAATACTAAGAATATTTACACTTCCCTTTTATCAATAATAATAGTTTCCAGGGCCTTTAAGGAGTTTTTCTTTTGAAATTTTTAATTGCTATTTGAGAATGGATTTTTTGAGTCTGGGATTTTGAAAAGTAATATTTGCGTTAGTGCATTTGTTCCAGTTCTGTATCAGATAAATCTAGAATATCCAAATAAAGTTCTATTTCCTCTTTCTTGCATAATAGGTCTTTATATGGAGAATATTATGTTCATTTTAGTGCCAAACAGCAGTGATTTCATCTCCTTCGTTTGGACAATGTTACCTTATTTTCTGTATGGTATGGTATGAGCGAATGTGGAAAGGTAATGACCATGTGAAGTAAACTCTAGACGCCTAATGCATCTGTCTGTAGTCTCCCAGGAGTATCAGTTGATATTGTCCTAGGAATATAAACAAAGCCTTCCCTTTGAGGAATACTTTGTTCCACTTGTGAATCGTCAGTTATCTTATTAACTCTTACCTCAAATCAGTGAGTGTTCCAGACTGAATTCAGAAATAGGCTTTTAGGAGAAGATCCTTTTTGACTTGCTGCTTGATTTATTATGTAACACTTAACTTATGGAGGATGAAATATAGAGTCCTACTGAGCCAACATACTGATTATAGCTTATAGGTAATAAATCATTTAGGTAATTTCCAGAAGGGCATTTGTTTGCTGCTGTTATAACACTGAGTCTTTTGTGCATGTGATACTGAAATCTTCAGTATATCCTATTCAGAGTAAAGATCAAGCTAAACAGAGTTTTCAGAGAAGTTTTTACTTGCTTAAGAAATCCTTCTGTTTTTGTCTGCATAACAGCTGAAGAGTAAGGGAGACATTAAAATAATTTCAAGTACTTTTGAAGACTCCTATATGCTATATAAACTTCAGTTGCTTAGATAAAATTATAGACTATCTGTAAACTAAAGCTTGCAAATTAAGCATGATTTTGAGGCATGATTTGGGGATTACTGATGTAGAAACTATATTTGTTTTGTTTAATGTCTACTTATTAACATTGTTATGTAAAAAAATGACAGATTAATGAATTGATTTTGTTTTTAGTAGCACGTCCATGAGATTGTGCTAGTAAAGGTTTTGTTTGTTTTGTTTTCCTTTTGACACTGCTGAAAGTTTGGGTTGGAAGGGACTTGAAAATCATTTAGTTCTATCCCCACTGCCATGAGCAGGAACGCCTATTAGATCGGCCGTCTGGTCATCTTTGTGGCTCTACGGTGGGACCCACTTCCAAAGCAGCTTCTCTCTCTTGTTTGCTGTGGGTTCTAGAGCAGAACAGAGATGGGATCTTATCACAGCAGAGTGGAGGGAGAAAATCACCTCCTTCAATTTTTGTTAGTCATGCTTCTTTTGATGCAGCCTAAGGTAAGGTTGGCCTTTGGGGCTACAAGTGTACACTGCTGGCTTATATTGAGTTTTTCATCAAACTCCTTTATGTGATTGAAAAAAAAAAAGTGTAGGTAACATTTGGCATAATTTTGGTGACAAATACAAGGGATTTAGCGGGCTGATAACGATTTTGCTTTAAAGCCTCAGATGTGTTTTTCCTTACACAAATTAGCATACACTTTGTCAGTATTGTTTCCCTCTGTTGAAATTCTGTAGGCGCTCACCAGACCATGTAGCTTTGAGGCTGGTAATGAAATCAGGTGGTTTCATCTCTCTGAATGTAACCTCTGCAGTGTGATTGTCAGACTTATGGTCAGTGGAGAAAAATAGGTACTTTGTGTTCATAAACTGGATATGTGTAAACGTTCAACTCAATGCAGAAGTGCCTTTTTTTGCTTCTTGGGAAAGAGGTTTACCTAGCTTGTTCAAAGGCAGGTTCCGTAATGAGGTGAGGTAATTCCAGCTCAAGGTGCATGAGGAGAATGTTGATGATATGCCTGTAAGACAGACAAAGTGTATCAGTTTGTGTTTATGGTACAAGTGGTCAGTTGCTGCTTCTGCTGAATTTGCCTGCAACTTTACTACTACTGTTTCTTTGCGTAGTGAAAAGCGAGTTCCCACCATGTGTGGCAACCCAGCAAGAAGTGTGCCAGCCTTTGAGGGCACATCCATCCTCTGGTGTCCAGCCTCACAGAGAAAATATGGGACTATTTGTTCCATTGTGGGAAGCTCGTATTTTTGAAAGGAGGAAAAACTCCAGTTTATCATTTTTGAAAAGTGTCAGTCTAAAGGTGAAGGTGTAAGCGTGAAGAATGAACTTAGAGGCCTCAAGGCTTTAAACAACTTCACACTGTCCAGGCTTCAGTTTGTTTGTTTTTTTTTGTCATCATGAGTTAGCTTCAAGTCAGTGAAATTTAAAAAATGGAAGTAAAAAAAAATTGAGGGGAAAAAGAAGTTGATCTTTAATTAATATTTTTAGTGCCAAATGTGGGTACTGGCTGACAGTTAACTTTATTTTTGGGGCTGATTTGGTAGGATTTTCTTTCTTGAACGTATCTTGACTTCATCCCGGCCTTTTTTAGTTAAATCTGTTTCACAATTTTGCTCATATTTAAACATATACACCTGCAGGTGTATTTCTGAACTAGGATCCTCTGTGCTTAATTCCATAACAGCACACAGCATAGCATATCCTGTGGTATCTTGTATCTTTTATTTTGCTATTTAACTATTTCATGAAATGCTCAGTGAAAGTACTACTGACTTAAAAGTACGTTAAAATTAGACAAAAGTCTCTGTCTACAGGCCATTCTTCAACAGAATTTATTCTTCCATGCTATACCTTAAAAGCATTCTGGGAATACCTCAGTAAGTAGTAGATAATTTTTAAAGTCACTTAAAATACAGTTTTTGTCTGCTACTTGAAACGTCCCCCTTGATTTTCTTCTCCTTTAGCACTGCTTTGTATGGAGATGGAAGTGTAATGTAGTTGAAATTATTATTATGAGAAGTAACAGTCCCTCAGAGGCTTCTGTCCGGTGTTGGTCAAGTACAAAGAATGTGGCTTTTATTAAATTCATCGAGCATGTACTTCTGAAAGACTTTTTCCATTTGATTTTTAGAAGGACACTGTGAATGAAATATAAGCATGATACCTTCTTCACATTAATGTGAGAATGACTTGCATCAAATAGTTCTTTTGGGGAGAAAAACAGAACAACAACAACAACAACAAAAAGCAGAGAAAGGTATCTACATGATCAATTGTGGAGTAGACCAAAACGTGTTGATTGTGTAAAAAGAAAAAAAATCCTAGAATGTTGTAGGGGCATGTGTTTGGGGGCTGAAAAAGGAAAGTGGCTACGGAGGTATCAGATACTTAATAAGTACCAGTATTTAGCTTAATTTACTTTATATGATGCTATTGTAAAATTTTGGACATATGTTGTTTCATGTAGCTGGTATTTATCAAATGTTGTGCAACCCCAATTTCTGTAGAATTGACTCTTTAAATCCTTCTTGGATTATTGTATTTATAAGCCTTTTTTTTTTTTCTGTCACCAAAATATTAGTTTTTATGAGGTGAAAAAGTATTTGGTGGCACAGGCAATTTTTTTTTAGTTATATGGTTGGTCTACTTTATTTGTTTTCCATTTTTTGTGGGTACAGTTATGCTTACATGCATAAAGTAATTTAGCAACATACAGAAGCTAATAGATTGAACTATGGCAACTGACAGAACAAAAGGTACTGGAACAATTTATTAAGTGCTTCAGTTGTCCTGTATCTTCTACAGAGGTGCTGTTTTAAACTTTCAGGACAATGTCAGTTTCCTATAGTTAGAAGTGCTTGAAAAAGTCTTTGACCTAGTGACATAGTGACGCTTCAGGTTCATTTTCATGTAAAAACAGATTAAATATCTCCATACGGAGCGTAAGTAAAGGAACTGAGCAGATCAATTATGGATATACTTGCAGTTGAAAGAGAATGTAAAGATGATGATTAAGAGAGAGAAAGCTTTAATCTCGTTTAAGATAAAGTTTTGCCTGTGAGAGTATGCAACAAAGCTTTTTTGTGTGTGTGTAATTTTTGTGTGTTCTCACACATCTTTTACTCAACATCTCTATTTTTGCCTTCAGTGGGAGGGAAAAAAATCACTGGAAAATAATTCTAGTTCATCATCAGAGTAAGTGAAAAATGGAGCATTAATGATTTACAATAATTCATTCTTCATGTAGATCAGAGGTAAATTTTGAGTGTTCTTTCTTCACAGCAAGATAGCATTCCTTCTGGCTTGAACTAGTTCTGGGACATCCAGTTCAAAGTTTATTAATTTAGTACTTATCCCAGTTTGGGGTGTAGGAGATATGTATTCACAAGAGAAGATTAGGATTCATCATTTTGAGTTATAATATAAATGTAGATTGAAATTCTTTACTAATACCATGAATCATGGAATCAGAGGGGTCATCCAGAAGGGCTCCAGAGATAATGAAGGGTGTAAGAGGGGAATACATAGGAGGAGTGGCTGAGGTCTCAGGGTGTGTTGAGCACAGAGCAGAGGAGCTGAGGCCTGATGGCTGCTGCAGCTCCCACAGGGAGAGGAGGGGCAGCGCTGAGCTCTGCTCTGTGTGACAGCGGCAGGGCCCGAGGGAACGGCATGGAGCTGTGTCAGGGGAGGGGTTAGGGAATGGACTCTTGCAGCACAGGGCAGTGGGCATGGAACGGGCTGCACAGGACCCTGGGCAGGATCCCAAGCTGCTCTAGTTAAAGGAGTGTCTGGATGATGCTCTCCAGGCACAGGGTTTGAATTTTGGGTGGTTTTGAATGGAGCCAGGAATTGGACTTTATGGTCTTTGCGGGTTCCTTCCAACAAAGAATATTCTGCGATTCTTTTCTGAAATAGCATGGACTCGTACGCAACAGAAGTAGCACAGTGGACAAATGTATGAAGTCATAGAACTCTGGCAAAGCTGTGTGTGGGAAACACGCAATGCGTGTTCATCCCATATTCAGTGCTGTTCAGCTCTTAGACGCTTGATAACTAAAGGACATGCAAAAGCTTTGCAAAAGGTATTGCATAAGTCAGTATTTAATAATGTGGCATAGAACAATAGGCAGCATATGAAACCTCTAAATTACTTCATTTCCCTGCTGTGTTTTTTAGGTATAGATCAGAATTCTCAAGGAAGGTGGAGTTATATAAAGGTGGTGGTTATGAATAGCAGCCCACAGTTGTTTTACAATACGATATGAAAACTCTGGGCACGTTGAGTGAGTGGTAGTCTGCAAACCATTTTCATTTGATACTGGTCTTTCTGTTGGAAGAACTTGAACAAAGCTGCTTTGATGTCCAAAATCCTCATGTTGTGTTACTTTGGTTATCTGCTGTGGAAGTCCACAGCTGCTTGTGTCATATGATTTCCCATTCTTTCTCTAAAGTATTTAATCTTGGGTTAGATTGGGCAGCCTCCTTTCCTTTGCTGTGTCCCTTCTTCCCCTTCTTTTTCAAGAATAATGAAAGCCCCCTCTGCCTTTTGAGACATGTATTGCTAGATTGTTGAAGTTCTGTCACAAGAGAGGACAGCTTAAGGTGCAGATTCGATAGTTGAGTAGTGAGATTGTAATCTGATACAGTTTGCCTGCTTTATCTCTGAAATTCAGAGGAATTGTCTGTCTTGTTTGTAGCTACCAACAAAGATTAATACATGGCATGGTATGAAATGTTTATTGTAACTGTAATAACTGTAAATAACAACAGATGCATCTGATGGTTTCTGTAGGCATCTGTGGAAATCAGGACTAGCCCCTTTGGGACTCAGAAGGCAGCCTTCAGGGCTGTGAAGCTCACTTGACCTAATTTATTCTTTGTTAAAACAGATGGTATCTATCTGAGCAGGCCAAACTTATTCTTAAGAAAGAACTGGGGATTAAAAGAATGGGAAGTTGGAACAGTTGGCCCTAATTAATGGGGGCAAACAAAGAGGCAAACTGAGCATTAAATCAGTCATACACATCAATAGCAAAACAGTTAGTATGACTAGTCACTCTTATTATGTCAATTGATCTAAGGTATTAGGATTGGTTTTCCAAGCATCTGAAGTACCTGAGACTGAATCAGAAAAATTCCCACCTTTGCTGTTGTTTTCTACTAGATTTCAAGGAGAGCTAAATCCTGCATGCTGGGTATGGTCTTTTGGGCAGTGTTAGGGAATCCAGCTTGTTTTATATGACTGAGAATGTGCATTTTGTGTTTTGATACCCAGGTCAAGCTGGTCCTCAGCAGTATTTGCCCTCCTCCCTTTTTGTGTGTTTAACAAGAGAAGGTTACTTAATTGAGGAGATTGTTGACATTCCTTCAAGTTCTGCAACCACATTAAATTTGCAAAGAGGATCCAAAAATTTTATTGTTTCTCTTGTAAACAGATTATACTGGATTAGTGGTTGGCATTTTGCATGCTTGTTCTGTTTTGCTCCTTTCGTCCTGAAAATTTTAGAATGGTGTTGCACACTACAGATAGCATGAGCACTCTGTACTGCTTTGTTACTGGTGGCCAGAAACCTCTGCTGTATACCTTCAAGGGGAAATGGGGACTCCTCTAAAAGGGTGCATATTTTGTGAAATTCTCTTGTTCTGAACTGAATGTTAAGTGAAAGTCAGTGGAATATTGTCAAAATATGTAAACACCCTATTGCCTTTCATTGCTAAATGTAAGATATGCAAGGATAGAATATTAAAATGTAATTCCAAGGTGTGTTTTCTTACCTGTCATAGAGGGTGAAATTTTGTCTGTTCAAATATCTGAGCTTTGGGGAGCACAGCACAAAATACTGCACAAGCATTAGCAGAAGTTGTCCCATGACCTTAATGTCTCCTTCCTGGCAGCCTTTTCTGCCTCACAGAACTTTCTCTTACGGGTGCTGAGCCTCCATTTTACCCCCAGCCGCTTCACTGCTTCAGTTTGTTAGGCTTCTTACCTTGATTTTGGTAGTGTGTAAAAGCAGAAAATAAATCACATCACGTTTCTGTGCCTTTGTACTGCTCTTGTCTTTGAGTTTCTGCAAGTTCTCCTGCCCTACAATTCTTACTAATGGCCCACAGTTGGTTTTCTTTTGCTTGAAAAAATAAATAAATGCATAGTATCATGTTTCTTCTAAGAAGAGTTTGAGTGGAGAACTTAAGCATGTAAGC
Organism: Cyrtonyx montezumae; assembly: GCF_038088225.1. Lineage (NCBI taxonomy): Eukaryota > Metazoa > Chordata > Aves > Galliformes > Odontophoridae > Cyrtonyx > Cyrtonyx montezumae. The sequence goes on along the minus strand of NW_027072034.1, from coordinate 38,482,573 downwards.
AGTCCTCAGTGTGAATTCCAGAACATTGCTATTATTTTTTGGGGGGGTGGGTTTTAAGTGTGTATAAGTATGTCAAACATGCTGAAAGGGTATTGATTCTGTCTGGTTACTATCACTAACAATTTGTGTAGGCATAACAGATCTTCTCAGAAGATCTAAATGAGAGAAAATCTGTACCACGAGAAGAGAGATCTAAAAGCGGATGTTGGAGGACTTATTGGTCTATTGAGTTTAAAGGGTTCTGTATTGCCATCGTGATTTCCATAGTGGCTCGAAGTCAGGCTAAAGATGCTTGAAGAAAGTCTACATGCAGCCAGTCTAAGAATGAGACTGGTTTGGGAGCTTGTAGGCTCTTGCTCACCTGTGTGGCCTCCTGCTTTGCCCCAGGCTCTCTGGATGAGGTTTTGCTTCTCTTCTGGAATTGTGTGCCAGACTCTGCAGCTCCTGGCAGGAAGGCTCTTAAAGAGGCCACGTTCCCAAAGTTAACTAAGTTTATTGCAGATCCTGCTGTAGAAAGCAGTATTGTTTCTGAGCACTGTTGTTTTGTAATGTTGGACAAATAGAGTGAAAATAAAATATTCTAAAATAAAAATTTCTAGGACGTATAAGAAGTCATGAAACAGGAAGGTATTTAAAACCTCTCACTTTCTTCCTGAATATGCTTATGCATTATGTTTATTAATGCAGGTACCAAAATGTATATGAAAATAGTGTTTGCTCTTGGGGGAGCTACAGCTACTTTCTCTGAGTCAGCTTTTGGGAGTTTTAAGTTTTTAAGAAGATTTTTAATTGTGATGTGTAGTAGTTAATTCTTGACAGTCTTTTTCAAGGTACTTGAAGTTGCATTTCAGCTGCTAATTCCAAAATGACCAGAGCTATTTATTTTCATGCATGCATCCAATAAGGATGTAAATAATAAGTATTTTAAGTCTGGACAGATGGCTGTGCTTGGATGTTCTGTTTTGTTTTTGTTTTTTTTATGGTGTTATTTTTTTTTTGTTTTGTTTCCTGCATAAGCTCACCCACATGAAAATGAGATTGTTTACAGTTATAGTCATGCAATGTGACTGCACTGCTAAGGGATTTAATTGCATGATAAATTTTCCAGAGTAACCTGGTGTCTTACTTTGATATAACAGCAAGCATTGTCTGCGACCTGTTTACAGTTTTTGTGGTTGAAGAGCTGTAATTCAGGACAGGTGGGAATATGTGTGTGTTAGTTATTTCTGTTTTGGGTGTTTGATTTTGTTTTTTGTTTTTGTTTTTTAAAGAAGCTTTGATTATAATCTTTTGGATGACTGTAATCTTTGGTCAGTTGGTACAGTGAGAAATTTTATCTTGAAAGCTGCATTTGTAGTGGAATTGCGTGTTTTGTAAAACTGAATAGCTGAAGTTGTTAGTTCCTGGTTTGTAATATGAGTGTTCTGTTCTGTTAGTAAATGCTGTGCTCTTAAATAAAATTGCAAGTGACTGTAAAGAAAAAAAAAAAAACTGTTACTTAAAACGTTTACATTTTAAGTGTAAGTACACATGATGAGAACAAACACTGGAGGGGGGAAAAAAAAAGAACACAAATAACCCCTTAAGATTCCTGATTTTGCTAAAAACAAAACCTTTTTTTCTTTTTCTTTTCCCCCCTTTTTCTTTTTGTCTTTGTAATGCAGATTTTTTTTTCCCTGTCCTTGCCGTTTCCACATACTATTCATCCTCCTCACCCACTAGGAAGTGGAAGTTTGCTTGTAGTACAGGGTGATCATCAACCCACTGTGCAGTCAGCTGATGTACCAGCTCATAACTCTGCAACAGGTCACTGGGTTGCCTTCCTACAGTGTGTACGAGGCAGTAATTGTGAGCAGAAGTACAAAATTCTGACAACTCCAGAAGGGACTTCTGAAGAGACTTCTGAAGAAGGGAGTGGCCCTTTATAAATCGGGACAATTGGCTTGCGTGCCAAGTGTCTTTCATTTTGTGGGAAGTATTTCTGTCAGAGAAAAGGATTAAAAATCTGCTGCACTGTTCTAGTGAAACCTACATGACATTGTTCAACAAAAATAAAACAATAAGCAACCAGCCACCCAGAGAGCTGAAATAGGATTTCATCTTGAACTGTATAACTCTGTGCTGCTCACAAACATTAAGTGTGGCCAAACATAATAGTTTTAACTTTGCTTTCTCAGGAATAATGCTCCATTCAGTTCTTTATAAATCACTTTTAAATACAAAGCATTTAAAGGAAACTTTAATAATTACTGTGTTGCCTGATGAGAAATTCATAGTACATTATTCAAAAAGGTAGCGTGGTTTTGTCTGGCTTTTATTTGCCTTTTATGTTTTTAAGAATGGAGAAGGGAATGCATAAGCTACAAAAATAAATTCAAAAAAGAAGGAGGTGCCTGAAATGTGCTAACAGGCAGTATAGCAGTGTGCCACTACACTGAGATCCTATTTGTATTTGTAAGTGAGCAACTTTTAAGCATTTTTACCCATCATGCACTGAATCATTTCACTGCTCTGTACATACTTAAGGGAATAATCGCCCTACCTGAATATTTGCTAACAGCTGTTTTCAGTCTCTGAATCCTTGCTAGATGAATATTTTGTACTCTTTATTTTGTCATCTATCTTGTATATTCTTCTGTGTACTGAGTTCCTACATTTTAAATGCAGATTTAGCTATCTGGCTTTAATAAACAAGCTGTAGAAAGTTAAATTGTTCTTTGTATTGAGTAAATGCAAAGCTTGTTGCAGCTCTCCATCAGTGGAATTTTTTTCCTTTATGCAGTACACCGTATATATATATATATGGTGATATCAATTATATAGATATATAATTTGAATATTCTGTATTACATATTAGTGTTTTTTTATAGATCTTCTTTGGTATTTCTCATGACCAGTTCTCTTCTTGGCAAGAAACGCTTCTTGTGTTTATCCAAAGGTTGGCAGTGTCCCAATACTGTTACTTTTGTCAAATTTCAGTGATTATGATTTAATAAATCCTTCACTTACCCTTCCCCCCAAACATGATATGTGGGAACAGCTAAAAAAAAAAAAGTAATGATTGTAAAAAATGCAAGATTGAGAGGAAAAAAAAATTTAGATCCTATGTTTTTGAATCCAGATAATTGTCTTGCCATGTTTTTTTCTCTTTTTCCCTTCGTTGATGGGGAAGTAAGTTGATGTTTTTCTTCTTGAATTTTCCAGGCACGGGTACATTTGGGCGTGTTCACCTGGTGAAGGAAAAAATGGGAAAACAGTACTTTGCACTGAAAGTAATGAGCATTCCAGATGTCATTCGACTGAAGCAAGAGCAGCACGTGCACAATGAAAAGTCAGTCTTGAAAGAGGTCAACCACCCATTTTTGATCAGATTGTAAGTTGTATTTGTTTTCTCACTTAGCAGTTAAAGTAATGCATTTAAAGCTAAGTGTTCCAGTGTCTTTCTGCAAGTTCTTTTGTACTTAACAAACACCAAATGTTTTATTTCTTATAAGTAATCTAGACTAAAGTAAGGCTTCAAACTAAAATAGTGGGGAAAGATCAAAAATATAAAATAAGAATCACAATTTAATCATGTAAGCAATAATTTATTAGAACTTTTATATTGTCTCTGTAGTATCTTTTTTTTCAAAGCGCAGTACAGATCTTCTTAAGGGAGGAAAAAAGTATAATTGATGAAATGTTAGCCTTAGTTTGTCGAAATGAGAACTATAATAATTCTTCAAAATGGTGAGGAAACAACAATGGATGTATATATTTACTATCAACATATTGATGAAGATGCAGTTAGATTTAACCTCACCTTTTGAAAACTTTTTTTGAACTTTATTCATTGTTTAGGTCACAGCAGGGCTTCTTGTGGTTTATTATTCCTATATTTGAGTTTTAAATATGATTCTGGTACAAATTAAACAGTTAATGGAGAATACTTTTTTTTTTTAGTGCAGGTCTGATAGTTTTATTGATCTCTTATTAATGAGAGAAGGGAGCACACTTCTCTGTTCAGTCTATTTTAATTGGGTAACTAAACGTCTGGGTAATTGTACAGTTAATTTCCATTTACGTTTTCTCATTCACGGATACAGGGCCATTGACCAAGATCTGTTTTGCATTTATCCGCCTTAATAACTTTTGCTAAAATGTAACAACGTTATGTTTAGCTAGTCTCTAAGCAAAGGGAGTGCAGCCTCCTTCAGGGCTGTGAATGCATCAGAGAGAGAAGACGCAAAAGCATGGCAATCATGCTTTTGGTGTGTGGAAAAAGCCCTGCAGGAGGAGTCTTTTTCCCTTGTGTGCTATTGCTTTTTCCAGCACAGCAATGCTGTTAGTTTCTACCCAGTGTTCACAAATCCTGTAGGTGTGCAAATATCAGTGAAATGAGTTCTAGGGTATGTAGCATCTGATATGCATGTAGGAAAGTGAATTGGAGGTGCTGACAGTGCATCTGGTTAAGCTGGTTAAAGTATGGACAGAACAGGAGGAACAGGATTTTACTTGTAAACTTATGTACATGTGTAAATTCTCTTTAGGAAAGAGGGAAGGAAAAATGCTGCATAACTCTAGAAGCATAGACGAACAAGTGTGGGAACAGAAAAAGCTGTGTGAAAAGTCAGACAGGGTCATGAGGATTGATGTCCGCACAGAAGCAGTGGTCAAAAATGCAAACAGACAAGTTTTATTGGATTTCGTTCTTGCCTTGTTTCAAAAATCTCAGGTTATAATGCTTCAACAGGAGGATGCAAGACAAATGGAAGTTCAGTTGTTTGCAAGGCAACTGTCTTTTAGCTCTCCTCCTTTATTTGTTTCTGTGAATGTGCTCCATGTGATGCTGCAACTGTGCTTTTTTTTTTTTGTCTGTGTCCCTTGGCAAAAGAAATCTAAAGCAATCAAGCTGAAATGAGTTAGTTAAAATTTAAGTTATGTTTAAGTATTATATTTGTATGCTTTAGGTTAAACAAGCATTCGTGGGCTGTTAACACTGACTTTTTAACAAACCAGGCTTTGCCCAGCTTCCTCATTTCTTTCTTGACGCATGTGTTCTTCCATTATTTTTTTTTATTGATCAGAAAATGGAATAATATTTTGTATAGTCCTGTTTCAGAGCATTTAAACCATATTATTTTCATCTACTTACTTTGTTTCCATTTGGTATCACCACCTTAGCACAGATAGTAATCCTCTGGCTGCAAATCAAGGAGTGTGTGCCAGTGCAGCTTAATTCAATATTTTGTAGCACTTCGTGATAAAGAATACTGTACACCATCTATTTCTGGCATTCAACCTTCCTATAAGAATTTAAGATTTATTTATTATTTTTACCTTTTCCTGTTGTATTTAAAAAAGAAAATATAGAGAGGATCTTAATCAGTTTTCAGGTAGAGAAGTTAGTTACCTACTTCACCCTTAAACTGTTTTTTGGGGGTGTTTATTTTCTTGGGACAGCTGTTCATTGGAGATCTGTAGTCAGTCTTTACTGACATGTTTGAGTGAGTTATCATAATTCTGTGGGTTTAGCAGTTTGTATGGTACTGTAATTTTAACATGAATCTTCTCATTTCAAGAAAACTAGACTTAATAAAAATGATCTTTTAGCCCTATAACAATCTCATTTTCTTGGTTGCCCTCCATGTCAGTATCAAGAAAGAGTATCCTACTGCAATAATCACTCTTTGGTTTTGAAGCTTGGTTTGCTCTTTATATCTTTTTTACATTTCTTGCTTATCTGTTTTTCTAAACATACTAACTTGATTAGGAAACAACTAATAAAACCAGAAAAAGTTACTCAATTCTTAGGATTTTTTGGTCCTATAGGAGGTGTTAGGAGAAGCTGAAGTAACTTTTGTTCTTCTGCCAACAGGGTACATGGGGATACAGTGTTCTTTTTGACTGTCACAGTAGTAGGGATATTTATTTGTTTAAAAATAGCAAAATATTCTTCCAAGCATTACCAGATACTGATTTTCTTTTTTAATTATTGAGTTACATTTGCTTATGTGGTATATGACTTTTTTGAAGTGGGTAGAAAGAAAAATGGCTTAGCTCAGGGGAATGGGAGAGAGAAGACTCCTGGGCTCTATACTAAAGTATTTGAGAGCCATATTGACTGATTTTCTTTATCCTTGGCTGTTCTTTACTGCACTTAAGAAATACTGTGATACATTCTCTTATTAAATAATTTACAAAATTTCTTACAGGCAACAATCTGAGCAAAAGAAAGTAGTTCTCAGTAGGTTAATTCTTTAAGTCATTTTTACTTTTTGTTAAAGATAGAGATCATTGTAATTTGATCCTTATTCACTAACTTCAGTTGAGGTTGTATTTTTCTGTGTAGGAAGGAATAAGAAGAGGGAAGGAGAGCACTCTGGTGTCCTCTGTGTGAACGTATTATCAGAAATAGATTTACAAAAGCAGCTTCAGCTCATCCCCCCACATTGCTTTGGCAGTATTTGATTAAATAAAATTCATCTGTGAGAATTGTTGGATCTTAGCCCATTAGCAGCATTCTAAGTCAGTTTTTAGGTACTTAGAAGATAACTATTTTGTAAAAGGCAATGGAGTCTGTAATTTGTTTCCTTTTTTAAAAGTTTGCTGTGCATGTTCTGAGCTATCTGTTTTTGCTTTTCAAGTTAAGTCTGCTACTTATAGAGCTGTTACATAATCCTTCCAGATTATTTGAGTTTTAATAGTTGCAGAATAGGAAACATAAATAGGTAAGTTGGTCTGAAAGTAATGCCTCCTATGTCTTTCCATGGAAACTACAACAGATACAAAGAGCACAGTGACACTACTCAATAGACCAGATTCTCAGCTACAAAACACTACTTTTCGATGCTGTCGCTATCATTAGCTATGCATTTTTGCCAGTAGTGAACAAGAGTCTGAATGCCATGCTCATTAAAGTCTGTACCATCAGAGGTGACCCTTTGTCCCTTGTGTTCCACTGTTTGGTCTCCATAAACATTCAGCAAGCATCGAGAAATGTCAGTGGGTGCCATTTTTTCCACATGGAGGAATTCACTTTCACACCTTTGCTCATCTACACTCACAGGTGAGACACTTTTTTTATCAGGCTGCTCCTCTACTGCCGTACCACAAACAGGTGCCTCTGATACCATGGGCCAACATTATAAAACAGAAGGCATTACTTTCAGAGCAACCCTTGTTTATTATCTACATATTTGGTGCAATAGAATTCAGTTTAATGAAATTCAGTTCTGAAGCAGATTACTGAGATAATGTGTTTATTCAGTAAAATACTATTTTTATTTCAGATTCTGGACCTACCACGATGAACGTTTTTTATACATGTTAATGGAATATGTACCAGGAGGAGAACTTTTTAGTTACCTACGCAACATGGGGCGTTTCAACAACAGCACAGGACTGTTTTACTCTACAGAAATTATTTGTGCAATAGAATACCTGCACTCCAAAGAAATAGTTTACAGAGACTTAAAACCGGAAAATATATTACTAGACAAAGAAGGACATATTAAGCTTACTGATTTTGGATTTGCTAAAAAGTTGGTGGATAGGTAAGTATATTTTTGTTACTGTTTAACATACAAAACTTAATTACAGTTGGAAAAGTTTGATTTCAGAGCTCAGCATTTCACAAATGTGAAATCACATAATATAAAGAAGTGGGCTTTCTTGAAATCACTGTAACACCTTAGGCATAATTAGAAGCAGGACCACAGGTAAGCTGCTGTAGGAAAATATTTCTTTATGCGTATATTTGTGCGTTTGGGTTTTCAGTAGTCCTTTTTAGAAAGAGACTTCAGTAAAGTAAGATGAGAGAATGTTAGATACTTGTGTCAGTATGTTAAATGGGACTTATTCTTCTGTACAAGTAGAATTGCTGAATGCTTTGTAACTCCTGTTTCCTTCTGATTTCTTTTTAAAAGAGATTTTTGGTGCTGTAGTAATATTTTCAAGCTGGATACTGTGTTTTTACTACCTTATTGTTTAAATTAAGCTAGTATCTAGAGTCCAGGTTCAGCAAAAATAATGTAACTGATTTCTACAGTACTGCAGGCCCTAAATCCTTTTTACATTTTACATTTTGGAAATGCATAGTTTTTTATTTCTCTGCTCTCTGTATTTGAACTACCGTTGTATAATTGTGTGTTTTTAAAAAGGAACAAGAAAGAAGTGTTATGAGATTGAACATAAGGAAAATAAATTAGCTGTCAAGTTAGAAAAATGCCTTTATAAGGTTTGATACCATGTTCTAGTACTATCTCTTTAGAGACCACATCCAGTTGTTCCAGATGAGATAAACTGAGATTACTCTAGTTGAGTAAAATAGCTACTCATCTTCTTCACTCACCTGTTAGATACTACTTTTCCTACACTTCACATGGGAGAACTTTTCCACAGCACGTGGGGGAAGTCTAAAGTATTCTTCTGAAATAAAGGAACTGTGAGAGCTACTCTTAACATACCTCTTAGGACATAAAAATCATATGGGACAGATTAAATCATGTTACAGTGCTCATGAAGGTTGCTTACTGTATGTTACATGCTTATTGCCTCAGCACAGAAGAATGCTAGGCAGAAATAAGGTTGTTCTTGGCATAATATTTTAGTACTTGCACATTTGCTTGAATTCAGCTCCTAGTGAGCAAATAGATTTATAAATATTGACATTTAAAAAAAAATCATTTTAAATCAAAATGACTTTTTACTAGAAGAGGTAAAGCTGCTCTGATGTAAGTTGGAGGCTTTCTTTGTAAGATGTCTTTGTACTAATTTTTATTACCTCCTTTTTAGATGTAGATGCTGCCACTTAGTGGTTATTCTTAATTTGGATTTCTTGGATTGAAGACAGAGCAGGAGTAACCATTCATATAACGCGATAGTTCATATGAAAGGGTTTCTTTCAAAATGAAAGATTAATCTGTGAGAGTCAGTTTGTTCCAATACGTTTTAGGATGTATTACTGTGTGTCGTAAATGCATGACAGCTAATAGGAAATAGAGAACAAGTTGGAAGGAGTGAGGACTTTTTAATGCAGGGTATAGGTAACTCAGGTTTTTGTTTTTTGTTTTTTTTTATAACTACACACTATTTCTTTACAAAATCTTTTTTTACAATATTTTTTTGTCACTATAAAAATACATATTGTTAAAAACAAAAGAAAAATGCAACAAAAAACAGACCCCAGCTAACCGCTATCCCAATTATCCACTAGCTATCCACTAATAACACTCCTGTTGATTATGTTATTTTGTTTTATAAACTATTTTTTTATAGACTATTCTGTATGGTAAACATCTAGACCAATATGGTAAACTTCTCTACAGATGATCCTAGTGAGTCTATATGTGTACATCTATCATGAAAATGAAAAGTATTTTTGTTTTTCAAACGTGTGAGTGTGTTCCTAGAGTATGGAAGACACAATTTGTGAAATAAATTGTTTTCTGTGCAAGGCCTTCAAATAGTTACATGTTTTGATGTATATTACTTGCAAATGATAAAAGACAAAGAATGTAGTAACTTGAAGTGGTTAAGCTTAAAGGTTTTTTATACACTTCTTTACTCTTCCTTAAACTGGTTTTTCCTCACATTAGTTCTTCATAGTGGACTTGAACAGAGAAAACAAGACAAGATGCAGCAAGTCTTTTTCTTACGTAACTGTCTTGTGCGTCACTGTAGAAGCAAGATGATCCTGCAGAACAGACTTTAGAGGACAAGAAACAAAGGCATCTCCATTGAATTTAATTATAGAGAAACTTCCAGAAAACAATATGAAAAAGGATGTCTTTGGATCCTGTGAGAGAATCTTGGCAGGGACTACAGAGGTGGAGGCTAAATAATGTATAACACAGCAGCATAGTAACAATCCAGACTTTCAGCTTCTTCAAATGACACTGTTACAAGTCTGACAGTTGTTATTTAATAGCTTATGTTTGTTAACGAGAGTATATTTAGTTTGATTTCCTAATTTTAAAATTACATGTTCAGTGTTATCAGTTATTGTTTACCTGCATTTCAGCTCCTACCCTGAAAATTCATAGCAGTGGAAATTTTGAAGCAATTGTAAGGATTTGGTCCATTCTTATTTCTATGCTCTATAATTGTCCAAAAGAATGACATCTAGAGGCTTAGAGAAAGTGTGACAAGTGATGCTCCGAAAGTAATGCCTCCTGTTTTATTATGTTGACCTTCAATGTCAGAGGTGGATGTTGGTGGTATGGCAGTAGAAGAGGAGGTTTCCCACCAACATTATTACGTTTCGTTGCCACGCAACAGATGGCAGCAGAGGGGCAGTCTGTCCAAATGGCATCTGACATGGAAGTGTGGATAAAGTAAAGGTGTGGAACTGAATTTCTCTGTGCAGAAAAAAATAGCACCCACTCATATTCTTCAACTTTTGCTAAATTTTGATAGGGACTAAACAGTAGATGAAATCACAGTAAGGCAGTGGGTGGTGTGTTTTGGCAGTAGCATTAGTAATAGTGGGTTGCCTCCTCTGATGCAGACTTTTAGAAGCTCATCATTCAGGCTCTTGTTCATCACTGGCAAAAATACATAGAAATGCATAGAAATGGTGGTGACTTTGCTGAAAAATAGTGTTTTTAGCTGGGAATTTGCCCTGTCAAATAGTGTTATTATAATTTTTGTTTTGGTTGTAGTTCTCATGGAAATAAATAGGAGACATTACTTTCAGAGCAGCCTATGTAATAATAAAAGTAATATTTCATACATTTTTCAAAGTAAAAAATAGTTTGTTACTTGACTGACAAGAGAGTATGTAAGTCGTGATCGTATGGTACAAATACACAACTTGACAAAGGCACCAATGGCTGGCAGCTGTTTACTTGCAGGCTGTGCTAAATCAGCATGAATAAGTTTGTATACTGGATTGTAATATAGTGTCTTAAATTTCAGGAGGAGAGCAGATAATATATATTTTTAGACAGTAGGCATTATCTTGTCAACTGCTAGATGGCAGCAGTGTGTAAATAGTGCTGCATCTAGGAATTTTCTTGAATGTGACTGATTTGGAAAGCCAGTTTATATTTTCCAGCAATTTAAATTATGCCATCCATTTGTCATTAAAAATTGATGATTTACTCTTATATCAATGACCATAATTTCAAAAGTATACACAGTATATTAGTAACAAACTCAGTTTAGCTGAAGTAATTTGCATTTGCTGTTTTAAAATTAGGCCCAAAGAAATTCAACTTCTTGCATCTTAAATTTTTGAAAGTCATGACTAGTCGTACAGCTTGTCTAATTTAAGATATTGTTGGAATAAAATGCCAGTTAAAGTAGTTCTGCAATCCTAGAAAAGCATTTTATTTAACCTAAAAAAAAATGTTGACAGTCTGAGTTGCTGTAACAACATTTTTGAATATCTCCTTATGGTTGTGAAGAAGGTGGTTTAAGTTGTGTCGAAAAGTGGAAGGAAAAACAGGAAGGTGAAATCTGTATATATTGCTTTTAAAAAGTGTTTGATATTCATGGTAATGCCTTTATTACGAGGTGCCTTGGAGAAAATTTATACTGCATTCACAAATAAGACAATCAAAGTTTCTTTTTTTATGTAGCAGCCAAGCAGTTTCTTAGTTTTCATATTTTTTCCCTGTATACCAGGTGAACTGGATCATGTTACAGCAGTCTTCTGAGATCTGTAGAGGTCTTGCTTTTCTTATTCCTATATATAATAAGTAATGTAGACGCATCTTGAATGCTTCTTGTTTTTTGTTTGTTTTTTTTACTGTAATTTTAGTTCCAATTCAGTCTAATTTTATTACTGTATTTTATGTTTTCTCTTTTCCTCCCAGAACATGGACGCTCTGTGGCACTCCTGAATACCTTGCACCAGAAGTCATACAAAGCAAAGGTCATGGGAGAGCTGTGGATTGGTGGGCCCTGGGAATTCTTATATTTGAGATGTTGTCAGGGTAAGTAATAATGATTAATATATCACAGTAATACTGTGTCAAAGAGAATTATGATTATTTACTAGTTCTGTTTGTGATACTCTGAAGATCAGATTTGAGTTAAATCTTTTGTTAATATTACCAGTTGTCATTTTTTGTCTTTGAAGATGAGAATTATGGTGCTTTATTAAAAACAAACAGAAAACTACCACTAATGGCAGGATATTTGGGGGGAGAGAGAAGGAATTCTTTCTTTTTTTATTTCTTTTTTCATTTTTTTTATTTTTTTAACTTAAAATGAGTTAGCTTAAGTACCTTTGTTTAGCAGCTGTTTTTTCCTAATCTCTTGTGGACAGGAGTTCTGCTGAAGCTGACATTTTCATATGCAAAACCATATAAAGGTGAAGACGAATACCAGTTTTCCTCAAAGTTTCTTTGAGCAGTTTCTAGCATAGCAAAGTAACAGTTGCAGTGAGAACTTCAGCCTATTAATATATAGATGGAAAGCAGGAAAACTTGACAGTGCAGATTGTCTTCCTACTGAATTTTACTGTTCTTTAAACCAGAGCAATGGCGGAAAGGTTAAACAGTCTATCTGATAATCACTTTTCTCAAATGTTATTTCTGATGATTTGAAATTTGCTTGATAGCATTATTCACAGAAGATAAAAATTGTAATGAGATTTTTTTCGGTATTAATATTATATAACTGCTTCTCACTCTAAGTATTAGGTAGATAAAAGTAATTGCCTGACTTTGCTCTGATTTAAAAGATATATATGTATATTTTCAGTTAAATAAGTAACAGGGTTAGAAAGAAAGTGAAATTGTGCATGTGTACCAAACAAGGCATCTAAATGCTTTTTCCTTATTTTTTTTTAATTTTTATTTTTTTAAATCACATTTGGCACTGTTACTGCAGTAGAGTAACTGCAGATGGAAGCAATGTTTTCATAGCTTCCTGAGAAGCAGTGTATTTCATTAAGTTTTTGTTACGACTTCTTTTTTAGTGTCAGAGTATCAGTCCCAGTGTGCTCAATGCCTTCTCATGCACTGTGTTCATCAGGTTGTCATTATCGCCTTTCATCCTGAATCTTCAGCCCCATAGAGAAAAGTAAAAACAAAAACTGTCTTCCCTGGATTTGATCTTCCTTTTCTGTGTACAGTGCCTGACAAACAAATTGATTGCCTGAACACTAAATCGATGGCATATCATTTCAGAGTTCCAATATATAGCACATGTTGGGCAGGCTCCTTCACACCAAACACTATCCAAGCCGTGTCCTAGGAGAATGCTGCAGCCCACTACTTGGCTTTTTAAAATCCTGAATATCTGAATATGCATTTACTTTGAACCTCAAGACAGAAAAAGCATAGAAATGTACTAAGAGTTTCCTACTGACAGAGTCAAGGTTGGCTGACTCATCTAATAAAAACTATTTTGTATAGACTGTTCTGTGCAGAGGCTAAACTTCACCTTTCTTCCGTGGCTACCTGTATGGGTGGAGTTCTCTTCTTGCTTCTCAGAGGGAAGAATGAAAGGAACAAAATTCCCAGCAGTCCTTCTGTAGCTAATCTTAGTTCTAGACACCATGTGGATAAAAGTGTCTGGGGCTATAGTATTAGCTCAGATGTCACAGTCTTCCAGTGGTAGTCTGTGTGACTTAACTTCCTGCCTCAGGATTTGGTGGAGGACCCCTCGATATCAGCTTTTCTGTTCTGCCTGCATAGTCCCAGTGAAAGAGCAAATCTGGCAGTTTTCCTCTTTTTCATAACTCAGGTTGACAGGATTTTCTCTACTAACATAGCAGTGGAAATGGTTTCCAAAGTTAATGTACTGAATGCAAATAATATTTGAGCAATATCTCATCTGTGCAGTCAGTGAGATCTCAAGACACAAGAACACTGAACTACAACTGCTGTATGTTCTGCTGAAATATAATGGGCATGTATTTAACGTAATGGGAGCAGCTTCAGTCATTTCTAGCTGTAGGATTTTCTGTGACCTGGCATCATGTGATGGGATCTCAGTTCCCCCAAACTTAATACAACATTTCAGCTATTGACACTCTTTAACTAATAGAGATAAATGATGCACCTTCTAAAAGACAATTGAGATCTTGCATTGACTGATTGACAGAACAGCTGCCATCTGCAAGTAGTTTTTAACTGTCTTCCTTTTACTACAGCATTTCTGATTTAATAAAAATATTTGTGTTTGTATGCTCTCCAGAGACAGTGTTGTTATTTTCTTTAAGAGGTAAATGCTTTAGGTATCTTATCAGCTTTTCACTATTTTTGGCTGTAGCAGTGTTTTAAAGCACTTTCCCTCATCAGCTCAAGATATGACTTGAGACTTACTATCAAGGCTTTTAATGCAAAAACAGTCATAAGTGGTTTTGCTTTGTTTTTTAACTCCTTCAAACTCTTCCTTGATACTCCTCTTCAAGGAAGAGTTAAGAAGCAGAACAGTTACTTGAAAGTGAACAAAAATTGACTTCAAGACTAAGTTACTATCTGCAAGTAAATGACTTGTGGCATTTGGTAGTTATTTCCTGAAGTTACTCTCTGGACCCCAAAAGCAATTGAGAAGAATAGGGAGATGTGTGTGTTAGGAAGTGATCTCTCTAAAAACAAACAAAATAAACCACACTTTCCTGTTCTACAGTGTTTTATTTCACTAACTCAGTCCCTGGAGGCCCATGGAATTCTTAGGTTTAGGGCAAAGTCCCATTTAGTTTTGAGATAGTAAAATATGGGAAGGAGAAAGAACAGGGAGAACCAAGGGTGTGAAGAAATCTTTTCAAAGTAGATTATTAATGTCAGGGTTTTTTGAGTTAATCTGAACAATCTAAACAAAGTGTCAATAGAAGAAAATAGAAATTAAAAGATGTATATACGTTGAGTGATTGTGTTCTGTTACAGTCTGCCACAAAGGAAAATATACTTGTTTAACATATTACATATGTTACATGATTATTGTACTGTCATCAAAAATATAACTAACTGAATTTTCTCATTTAATGAGAACTGTGCGGGTTTTTTTGTTTTGTTTTCATAGTCACATGACATAGGATCATACAATCATTTTAGTTGGATGGGATCTTTAAAAATCATTTGGTCCAACTCCCCTGCAGTGAGCAGGGACACCACAGCTAGATGAGGCTGCTCAGAGCCTCATTCAGCCTGACCTTCAGTGTCTCCAGGCTCAGTCCACCACCTCTCTGGGCAACCTGTTTCAATGCTTCACTGCCATATCGTTGAATTCCTCATATCCAATCTAAATATCCAGTCTATATCTCCCCTCTTTTAGTTGAAACCATTTTCTCTTGCCCTATCACAACGGACCCTTACATACTGGTCTATTGTTTATAGGTAGATAATGATTTCTGTCTACGGTTTCTTATTTCAGACTACTTCCCTTGAGCTTTTGTGACAACTCTTCTACAGTGCTAAAACAATCTGTTGTTATTGAGACCAGTGTCAATGCCATTATTATTCATCAGTTAGCAAAAGGAATGCTTTGCAGCTGTTGTCCTATATACAGAGAATTTTTTTTCAGTTGGTGGAAAAAAAGCAGCTGTTTATATTTGCTTTGTGCTGTGAAGACAGTTTGAAGCTCAAGGGCTTTTTTGTTGATTTATAAGGTAGCTTCCAGCACAATACTAGTGCTGTTGTGTTAAAAGTTCCATGAAATGTGTTGCAGATTGACCAGTTATATGTAGTATCAAAGTCAAGTTATTTGTTTTTGGAGTAAGAAAAATTTTCACGTCTAATCTCATGTTGCAAAACAGTTAAAATACACTTTCAGCAATACCACCATTACCTCTTTATATAGCTAAATGTGATTTAAAGGAATAATTGAAAGATAACAGTAATTTAGGATTTTCTAATTAGGAAAGCACAGAGCAAACTTCTATGCATCTGAGCAAACATGCACAGATACATAGAAATTTACACAAGTTTCTTATTCTTGACTTCACACCTTGGCAGCATGTGGAACGTTTGGAGATGGAAGAAGAAATATCCTGTATTGCATGTCAATCTGCTTACTGCAGGAGGCACCTTCATGCTTAGTTCAAAGGTCTAATTCTAATTGGTTTATGTAATTCATTAATACAGAATAACAGAAAATTGGAAGTTAAGTCTGCTGTTTTTCACTTTTTTGAGAGTGTGAAGGATATTAAACAAGTGAAAAAGAAAGGTTATATGAGTGTCTGGTTTGCAAAACTTTTAAAAGTTTTAGTATATCCATTTTCCTTGTTCTTTGATATCAAAACTGTAATTTTTATAAATGTAAATATTTTTCCTGATATCCATATGTTCTTCAGATTCAATAGTGAGACTATTTGGTTTTTCATAATAACACCAAATAGTTTGGTTATAATTTTTCTGAGCTATGAACTACGGCCCTTTTTCCCGTACCAAAAAATAAAATAAATAAATAGATAAATTAAGGACAAATCTTAGTCACACAGGCAAGAATTCGGTTATGTCTGTGACTGAATTTTAGAATACTGAGAAGGAAATGAGAAAATGCTAATCCACTTCACTATCAGCAAAATAACGAAGCATTTAAGTACTTCTGAAAATAGTTACATGGAGAAAATAAAGTATGGTGTACTTGAGGAATTATCTGATTTGAATAATATAAAATTAAGGAAAGAACTTGAGGTGAAGAAATGTTTTTGCCCTTATTTCTGCTACCAGTGATTTCTAAAACCATCAGCACTGTATTTGTAATGTGTAAATATGCTTGCAGTTTAAGTCTTTTAAAAAGTAATTACATAGTGTTAGGGAGATATGAAAACATTTTAAGTATTGAGGCTCTCATAACAGTATTTAGCATTTTAAAGACCATCTGTATTAATTGTATCCATTTTCTATTTTGTAAACATTTTGAGGTAGAAGCATAAGAGGAGTGTTGTGTTACAGAAGTCAAGGTGGGATGGATTAGTGAATGAATAGTTATTCCATTCCCCCAAAATATTTCCTGTGGTAATTTCTAAAATGATGACTGAAAACATCTTGGCACTTGGTCAAAGCTGAATGTGCCTGCTGTGTGGAAGTACCTTTACTCTGAACCTCTTGCTGTAATTGGGGTCTGTCATGTACTGGTAAGGGAAGCACAGCAGAAAATGATCTCAAATCTTACTGTAGATGTAAGACTGGAAGCAGTCTCTCACAACTTTATGGAGAATTCTATAGAAAATAAGTGTAGAATTGTAATTGTAACTTGATTTCCTCTTCATCCTGGAGAGATTAAATCTGTACTGTATTTATCCCAGTTCACAAAAGAACTTTGAGAGACTTCTGGGTTCTGAACAATCTGTCTCCTTCAGACCTTCTCTAACAAAACCTGTATTAAAGCTGAAGAAGTTCATTAAATAACTGAACTGGACAAACTGTATGAGGGGCTTTTGACTGTTTGGATGGAAACAAGTCAGTGGTTACAGGACAAAATAAAAAATGGTTAGGATGTTCTGGAAAGTACAGCCTTGTTTTTTGTAGAAAGCAAAGGTTTTTTTTTCTCTAACATTGAAAGTTTCTTTTATGATTTTTTAGTGTCTAAATATAACAGCACTCTTGTAACAATTAAATGTTAAATCTATGTGTACAATTTTTATTTTTTCTTTCAATTGTGGTGTCAGTATGGCTTGATTATTTATCAAGTTAGCGTTTGACTGATGATGTCCTACTAAAAAGAGCCATGTAATCAGTTTTTTCTTTGGGAGAATAATATAACATCATAATATTTGCAAGACTCTTTTTATTTTTTTTCCTTACCCCTATTAATATTTTCCTAATCTCTAATTTATTGTATTAAAATAGGTTTCCTCCATTTTTTGATGACAATCCATTCGGTATATATCAGAAGATTCTTGCTGGCAAAATAGATTTCCCACGGCACTTGGATTTATATGTAAAGTAAGTCTGTGACTCCCAGCCATGTCTTTTATGTTCTAAGTACCTCCTGAGCATTCTTTCTGAAAGGAAATTCATAGAAGATTCTGATATTCTGGAACACTAATTTGGAAAATATTTTAGATTACTTTTATTCTCATACTCAAAGTAAAATTGTGTGTCTGATAGATTTCAGGCGAGGAGATACAGTCGTAATATACTATCTGCCTCTCATACTTCTCTGCATGTTTTGGAATATTAAATGCCTTCCCACCTGCTGCAAAGCTTATTGATGCTAGCATGGTGTGGGAGAGGAAGAGCAAGAACTATGAGGGGATACTTTAGCATGGATAAAAATTAGGAGAGCAGGAGGAGGACACCATTCTGTTCTTTCATGTAAGTACCACTTAAGTCACTCTTGACATAACTACTTGAACTCCAGTATTTCTAAAGTTCCAGTGTAAAATGGCACTTCAGATAGTAGAGTCTCAGTTCAGTATGCAATCTAAATATTCATGTCTGTTTTCTCATCATAATATCTTTCAATCATTACTGATATGTAGCAGATATATGCTTCTTTCTCCTATTCCAAAATTCTTTCACTGTTCCGTCACTGAAATAATTGCCAGTAAATTTTAGAAGCTCTGAAGTGCAGTTGTAAACATGAGGCATCTCTACTCAGATGTAGAGATAATTACATGAGTGAGGGGAAGGAGTTATTGTTACGTACCCAAGTTAATCTTCCAAGATGTTTTGAAGTGACCTGTAGAAATGGCATTTGCTTTATGTCAAGATAGCTTATCCTGCAAAGCAGGATACATTTTTAAGCCTTCTCTGAATCATCAGATTCACTGAATCAAATCCATCTATGTCAGATTACGCTCATTAGCGTCTCTTGTTTGTGTCTGTTCTTAAGAGTGTTTCCTCACTATCTTGAAGCAGTTCCTAACTAGGGTAGTCTCCTCCAGTCTTCCTAATACAGTCTATCATAGGAAGGTGAGTGTGCATTTCCAGTGTGCATTAAACTATAAGAAGTATGAAAGCATGACCAGAGGTGAGTAGCTCAAATTAGGATATTTGGGTAGGTTGTGTTACCTCTACTATCCAGAAGACACTGTACTGTCCAGAAGATGCTGTAAGTTTCCTAGTTATGTTATTAAGCATGTATATGCAGGTTTTGCTCTACAGTCTAGACATGAATTGCAGGATACATTAATCAGCATAGTTGTTGATACACCTCTGTGCCAGTTTTTGTTATCCAGATGTTCTCTCAGTTTGTGCTTGGCAGTTCATTCCCATTACATTCCTGCCTTTAAGGGGTCTTGTGGGATTCTGGTTTGGACTTTCTTCCTTTCACACTTCAGTTTTGAGTGATCTCATCCATTGACTTCACCTGCTTTCCTGCACCAAGTTCTTAGCATAATTTATGTCTTGTTGCAGCAACTTCCCTTTAAAAAAAAAAAAAAAACCTTAATATGCAGAGTGGGTAGTCTGACATCTTTGCACCATTTTCTTAAAGCACTTGCAAATATTATTTTCTTCTAGGAAGACAGTCTGCTTCTTTACTTAAATCCCTTTTGCTTTCATTATCTTCTTCCTAGCAGTTGCTATCTCATCAAGACTGAGGACTGTCTTGTGTCCTGTGTGTCGCATCCTTGCTATATTCAAAGTATTGATGTTGCACAGTGGAACAAACTGTACAAACTACTGATGTAACAGTGGAACTATAACTTTTTGCTGTTAGGCAGCAAAACTGTCTGATTGAGTCCTTGGAAAACTTCCCTACATAGATGTACTACATGAATTTACTGATTGACATCTTGTTACCCCTACCCTTTCCCTTTCACATATGGTATTGCCTGAGCATGTGCATATGTTACTTTTTGAATTTCTGCCTCTTCTGCTTTCCATCTTGCTGCATGACATTCACTATATCTTGCAGAACTTTTAGATCTGCTACTCCTTCTGGCCTGAGCTAGCCTCTTTTCACATTGCTTTCTGCTGTATCTCTTCTCACCTTCCTTCCATTTGATCAGATGTTTTCTGCAAGTCCTTTGTCTTCTCTACCTCAAGTCCTTGATGCATTGGGTCATTAGTGTAGATGTCTTCTGCAGAGCAACTTCAGAAGATAAATAATAAAATAAACAACTAGAAATTCTGAAACTAGAATGTCATCAGATCTTTGTGTTACTTCATTTATACTTTACCAGAAGTACAAATTGTGTTTTATGTTTTGCCACTCATGAGTTTGTAACTTATTTCTGTACAAAAATATGTGTTCTGGTTTTGTAAACTTTTCTTGCAGTAACATTTTTGCAAAATGCCAAGTGGAGCTTCAGAGCTACAGCAATTTAATGATTGCTAATCTCAAAAGATCTTGATGTAGTATCTCATTCTCCATTTACATACAGCAGCATATTGACTGATTTTTAACGTGATGATTTCTAAATTATTCTTGAGAAACTACAAAGTGAAGAAACACTCAACTGTCGCTTGATTCAGATTACTAGGTTATTTGTTCCACTGAATGCAGCATTTGTTCATTTTTCATGACAACACACATCACTGAGTTTAGCTATGCTTTTCTAATACCAGTTTTTGAAGCTAACAGTGAAAGATCCATTGAATGTTCTCGAGTTATACTGGAAGAGCAAACTCTACAATTTAATTCTGGCCTTATATACTGTGTCTCTTGTTTTGTTTTTCTGGATTCCTTTTTGGTTCTACTTCAGCTGAAA
Organism: Cyrtonyx montezumae; assembly: GCF_038088225.1. Classification (NCBI taxonomy): domain Eukaryota; kingdom Metazoa; phylum Chordata; class Aves; order Galliformes; family Odontophoridae; genus Cyrtonyx; species Cyrtonyx montezumae. Next base: position 38,462,031 of record NW_027072034.1, on the reverse strand, counting down.
AGGTTGTTTATAGCCACTTTCATAGCCTTCTCTGTGAAGAACTTGAAGGAAATATTTCACTGCAGATCACTGTAAAAGAAAGAAGTCAATTGCGTTACTTAATCTAATCCAAACATTGACTGTCTGAAACTATCATGAGAGTTGAAAAAATGATTTCTGCCTTGACTTCTTTATTCTCCTTTTATCTGGCAATTGAATATTTTTCCAGTTTAGTTTTAGAACTGTATCCTGCCAAATACAACAGCTTTTGAAACAGTTCAACACTTTCAATGTGATTTTGTCTATTCTTTGTGCATATGCTTTTGTGATTCCTAGAATACATGACACAATATAGATTTGTTTTGGAATAGTAGGGTGCAAGGAGACAGGTATGCCATGTTTGCCTCTTTTTTTCTGTAAATCATCTTGCTTAAGCTTCTGCAAGGTTAAAGAGTCTATGTTGGCTGTATTCTCTAGATCTTTCGCATTTCATGTAGTATTGGAACTTTCAAATCTGTTGAGACTATAGAAACAAGAGAGGTGGCTAAACTGTTCTTTCATTGGGAGTTTATGAATGCAGAATGATATTGTGCTGATTGAAGGTTGATGTTGCTTTATGAAGAGTTGTTCAGTGATCTAGAATCACAGAGGAAGCCTGTCATTTTTCATTGAAATGAAAGCTTGCAGATCTTACTACATTTAAAAGATGAGTAGTTCTTCCATGGTTTCCCTGAATATTTAGCTGTGTCAGAATTTAAATTTGAATGTATGAAATTGAGGTCATGGCTTTATGTGTATTTTATGTATAAATTAGGGTTGTGTTCTGTCAAATAGATTTGAGATCAGTTTTGAGATGCAGAATGTCCAGCAAAGTACAATGATGCAAAGAATGATGTAGCACTACTTGCAGAGAAGGAAAGAAGAGAAAAAAGATAATGGCTCTTTTCTGAAATGCAATATAAATGAATGGGTAAATTATACACAGTATTAACTAGCCAAAGCGAAGCATGCTGATCATTTATAGCATTTGTATGACAGTCAAATATATGGTGCTTCTGTTGAACAGAGAATACGTGTTCTTTATTGCAGAGACCTTATTAAGAAGCTTCTTGTGGTTGACAGGACAAGGCGATTAGGAAATATGAAGGTCAGTATGAAATGCTAGATGTGAAGGTGAAAGAATTCTACAGGAAAGATTTAGAATAGTTTTTGGTATTATAAGCATGAGTTTGAATTTCATGTTTCCAAATGTGACTTCTATTGTGCATTGAAAAGTTCAACTCCGTATTTCTGAAGGTTGCCCTCATGTTGCTATCCCCTTCTCAAAAGTAAAAACAAAACAAAAACAACAACAAAGTTTTTTTTTCCTTTATGTACATAACTGAAACCAACCCAGCCAGGAGAAAGTAATCATTACAAGGCAGTAATACCTTTAACTATATATTGAAATGAAAACAAATGGTTTTTTATATATATCTTTATAGTAGTATTTAGCCCCTCCTGTTGTCAGTATTAAACATCTGATAGAAGTATTTCCTAGTACCGTCTTCTCTACATTCCACCAACCCACAATTAATTTTTTTATTAGTGTAAGAATTAGAAAGCAGATCTGAATAGTTATTTTTTAAAGCTCTGGAGTAAATTGAAGTAAATAAAACTACAGTGAATGACATTGTAGATATTTTAAGTTTCGTTTTCATCTTCCTTGTGTAAGAAGAATGCTAAAAATAAATAAATTGGACCTGTTTGCTGGAACTCAGGGTCTGCTAGGGAAATAACACAACTTTATCCTGTAGAATCTTATATTGACTATCTCCTGAAAAAAAAAAAGATATAAGGTTAAATAAACCATTAGTTTATTTTGATGGCATAGTTCTTATGATTAAATATGTGTCTTGACATTCATATAGTTTATTAAATGTTTTGTTTTTATTTGTTTTTAAAGAATGGAGCAGATGATGTGAAGAGACATCGATGGTTCAGGTCTGTAGACTGGGATGCTGTACCTCAAAGGAGACTAAAGGTACCTTCTGAAAAACACTACGTAGGACTATGACAATGAGAACTTACTGATCATTTGAACTGCTCTGTTGATAATATGTTGCTGTGTGTGGTTTCTTGTATGTATGAGTATGTGAGTATCTGTACCCATCAATAATTTTATTTTTTTTTCCTTTTGCACTGCAAAGTTAATTTATTCGAATGCCTGTTAACATTCAGTGCAATACAGTTATGAATAGTGAATTAAGAAAAGCCTGCTTTGTTTTGCTGAAGAAAGGTGATTAACATTACATACAATGAGCTTCAGTTTTCATTTATAGGTCTTTGTAAGTAACTATTATTTTAGGGTTGAAAGTGTGTTGGTTTGGGGCTCTTTTTGTTTGCATTTTTGTCATCCTCTTGTATCTGTGGGAATATTTTACTCTGGGCTTTAAATTTTTCTGCCAAGTTCAACTCAGGTGAATGCCTTAGTAAAATGTAAAGTATATGGGAGTAGGAGGAAAAGGAAAAGTGAGAGAGAAGGATTTATGAATGTAATTCTAACCTGAGTTTTAACAGCTCTGAGCTCTAGTATTAAATGAGGGCAAATGTTTGTAAAAGCTATCAACGTAAAATGCTTTTTAAAGAACTTTGGAAGGTAAACCCTTCTTCCTTTCCTTGAAGTTATAACTAGAACAATTTCTCACAGAATTGATTTTCAGTACCATAGATCACCACCTGCAGTCACTCAAGTACTAATTAAATGTTTGAATTTAATTTTATTTGCATGACTTTTTACAGTGAATTTCTAACTGGATTATTAGGGAAATATAGATAAGAGGTGAAAATGGTCATCAGGTATCCTTGTGAACAACATCCCAAAGTAATGCTGTAGGTGATTTTTTTTAATCTTCTTCTATGTTGTGATTACATCACCCAGTTGATGATTTATCTAGAGGTGCTATAACGAAGGCACATTTTTCATATTGCTTACATAAGCTCTGATCACACAAATGGAATGTAACATTTCGATAGAAATTTCCAATCTAGTTTACAGCCATCTATTGTGGTACTAAATAAATAGGAAATAGTATTAAGAAAGTGAATGTTTGTCTCAGATCCAAACACCCTTTATGCAACATTTTTATTAAAAAAAAAAAGTCACTGGCATTCAGGTGATGAATTTGAAATTTTGTTTCTTAGTCTTAGTGATGATTGCATTGAACTTCAGAAGATGAGGAACAGATTCTACTTAATTATTCCTCAGATCAAAGACGTAAATTGGGTCAGAAAGTTGCTTTCTGATTCTGCTTCTAACTATTTTCATAATCATAGTCTAACAAATTTGAGTTTTTCTGTTCTACAAGCAAAACATTGAATCACAGTCCTGAAAAGATCTTAAATGTCAATACTTTGCAAATAATGTTAAATGCTGGGAAAGAAAACATTATTTTGTGACTGTTAATTCCCCTCTTTCTCTCTCTTCTACTTAACAAAGCTTATTTCCCTGATGATTTGCTTCCAGCGACGCAGGGCTATCACACAATCCATCTGCTGGACCAAATAGCTCTGATTTTTCTTGGAAATCCATTTTCTATAAGCCTTGAGGCTCTGACATTCTGAAAGCAGTATCGGGATAAAGTAGGTTTTAGGCCAGGCTACATCTTCCTGTGACTCTAGCAGTAGCATTTTGGATGTCTTCAGTCAGTTTGGGTAGCCATCACTGTGTAGGAAGTTTTCTACATACATTTTCAAGTTGTTCTTCTGGTTTGGGAACACTGGAGGATTGTGATTATGAAAGGATATGACCTGTCCTATATACCTGTGTCCTCCACACAGAATCCTCCAGAACTCCATTAAACATAAAGCACAGAAGCTGAGCTTCTGAAGCAAAGCAGATTGTGCCCATCTTCTTTAGAATCTGTGCCGTATCTGGTGACTGCCATGTTGCTGAAACAAGGCTTTGTTTTTGACTCAAGTGTGGACGTTCTATTTGTAAGGACTTTCCTTTCCTTCTGGGAACTTGCTAATGCCATTTTTCAGAGCCTAAGATTTCAGATCTGATCTCAAAGCCGGAAGCCTTTATGAAGAAATGGAGAATGACATTGCACTTTGTAGTTCTTTTTGTGCTTCAGGTTTCTTTGGCCTATTTGGTGTCCTTAAGTTTTTCTCAACCTAGAGCATTGTGTTTGGTATGCTGATACTTAAGTTCCCTATATCACTAAGCAGGGGATAGAAATGAAAGTCACTTGAGTAAGGAAATGTTTTTTACCTGTAATTGAATAAGTATTTCAGAAAGGAGGCTTGTCTCAGCCCTGTGGCCAGATGGGCTGAGTAATCTCAGTGTTAAACAGAAAGTAGGGAAAAACAACTATGAACTGGAAATCCAAAGGATCTTGAGGAAAGAGGTAGAAAACAAATATTTCTCGTTGCACTTCCAATTTCCATAAGATCCAAAGTTCCATTTGTGTTAAGATGCTTTTACAGACATTCTTATAAAATCAGGTTTTTTACAGTGCAGCAGGTTCATTATTTGCTGCTTAGAAAAAGACATAGTAGATAGTGAGAGGCAGGAGCAGGTTAGTCATTTCAGCCTCTTCAAATGCAACCAATCTGTTTTGAAAGCAATGAAAAGAAGGCTTTTTTCCTTTGATTACAAAGCAATTACCTGCAGTGCTATCATTACTTTTATCTTAGTTGAGAGGGATCTGGTGGTGATTATCCTGCTGCTTGCCAGTTAGCCAAAAGTTGAAGAACGAGGAGGGAGGCAGAGTACTCTGTAAGAGAATGTGCCTGGAAGCTTAACTGAAATAATATTTTGCAGTAAATAACTTCCATTTGCAAAGTAGCTAGATATTGAATGCTAAAAAAATACGTATTTGTGTTACGAGTGTTTTTTATCTTCAGACAAAGCTTTGGAACATGTACATGTTGCTGTAATCTTTTATCTCTCAATGTTAGTCAATACTGGTGAGAAAGGTGAATTTCTGTAAATATATTTCTTCTTTTTTCTTTTATTTTCTACAGAATTTGTTTTAATATGATGGAGAGAAGCAGATTGATAAACCATACTAACTTTTTTCTGTGCTTATTATGACTAGCCTCCTATAGTGCCGAAAGTATCCAATGATGGAGATACTTCCAATTTTGAAGCTTATCCTGAAGATGACTGGAACAAAATGCCTCCAGTACCCCCTAAAGATCTAGAAATTTTCAAGAACTTCTGAATGCGACATCTATACTGGACAAGGTATGTTTATAGGCCAGGAATCCACTTCAAAAGATCACAAGTCGGTGAATGAAAGCCTTATGCAAAAACTGCATCTTCTGATTCATAAGAGTAGTTATTTCTTCCATACAAATCTTAAAACCAACATGAATTGGCTACAGCTGTATATGGTATAAAGTGAAATTGAAATAATGTATTGTAAAGGAGGTGTACTGAATGGTAGAGTTAATTTATGCCAAAGACTTCATTCTGTAGTTATCCACGCATATTTAAATCTTTCAGTCTTTTTAAATTGAGTGTGAAAAGCGAATATCTAGATTGATTTGACAAATAACATTCATTTCTTAATTCTAAGATTTTTTTTTATTGAGTAAGTGCTTTAGTTTGGGGAACAAGATTGTCAGTTTAATTCTGTACCTTATATTATGTTTTAGAACTGTGAAAGACTGAAAATTGACATTAAATTCACATTTTCTGCATTGTGGTTTTAATTCCTTTCTCATCTTTTTTTTTTTTTTTTGCCTTAGAAACTGGAAAGAAACTGAAGAGCAAGTCTGAAGAAAAAATAATACATAAATGAGGACTTTCTTTGTGGATGAGAATTATACTGCATTCAGATATGCAAATGAGAATATAATTAATATCTAAGGAGTTGGAGGCAGGCAAGAATCAGTTTTAGCTGTAAACATTTGGCATTGGTTTAGAAAATTGTAATGTGGAGTCTACTCCAAAGTAGACTTGACTAAAGTGATATATTTTAGGATTTTTTTTAACTTATGGTTTAGTTAATTTTCCTGCTATTCCCGGATCCTTTTTGCATAATTAACTCATAGATTTAATTTTATAAGTTTATACTAAACTTGTGTAATTAAAAGCACAAATTAGTATATATGTATATAATGAATACAGTACAACTAAAGCACAGGAACTGTGCAAAGATGTAAATTTTTGTACTTTGCAGAGTCTATGATTTTTATTTTTCAAATAATGTTTTTCAAGAAGTTCTCTAGGGATAAAAATCTTAAAAGGATAAATGAGTTTTTCATCATCTTATATACATTTTATAATTCTTTGTAAAAATAAAAAAATAATTAAATGAGATTTGTACCTACAATTTCCAATGCCTCATACTTGCAACCATAGTACTTGAAAGCAGAAAGACAAGGGCATGTTTTATTGTTGACGAAGATACATCTTAATGGTTAATTTATGACATTCTGTTACGCTGATGTCTCCACAGATGCGGATATTGAGTGATGATGCGCTGTCTGAAATGCAATTCCGCTTGTGACAACTCTATAAACACTCAGTTCAGTGCTTACTGGTGTAAGGGCTGTAACTGGCTCTTACAGGAGTGTTCTTAAGCTTGCTGTCTTCTCTAAATTTAAAGCATGAGCCATAACAGACTTTTTTCATTATTGACATAGTTGTTGTCGAATACTTGGCACTTGTGAATATCAGAGGGAACACTAAGTGTACATTAGAACCTGATTTTTCTGCTCCTGCTTTTGGAAATAGCCTGAAGTCTCCACTGCCAGGAATTCCATGTGTACAGCGTTCAAGCCTTAGATCTAAGGAATTTCTTTTAAGCTGTTTAACAGCTTTCTAACATCTTAAATACACTGAGTTTAGGAAGTATTGGCAATACTGTTTCATTTTAAGTAGCACCAAGTATCAGTAAGTATTTATCTTCATATATGAGTACACATGAACACAAAAGGTAGATTGTATACGATTCAGCGTTGTTTTAGTCTTTTTCATGTTTCATATTGAGATATTTGTTTTAATCCAGGGGAAAATAAGTGGTTTGATTTCAAAAAGTAAATATATCATTTTACTTTTTTTTTGTTTTGGATAACTTTTTAGGGAAATGGTAATACTTAGACCATAAGTTTTTGTTTGTTTCAAAAGCACATCAGCTTATTGATATTGTACCGCTATGACTGATGGCTCTACATAAATATATCTCTGTAGGTCTTACAGACTTGATTTCCCTACAGAGATTTCTCCATGGGTTTTGTTTTTGTTTTTTAATCTGAAATACCATAAAAAATGTAGGCCAAAGATTCATTTTTCTGAACTAAACTCTGTGCACTTATTATGCAGGCATTCTAGAAATTGCAAATTCAATTACGATCTTTGTAATTTTATGACAGATTTGCAGTGGGTCTCTCCTGGTGGAAAAAATTACTACAGTTCTCCTTTTTTTATTTTTTTTAGCTCTAAACAATGAGAGATGTAGTAAAATAGTAGATGTACTTTGAAAGCTTGCAACTTCTAGTTTATTAGATCTGTATCCTTAAAAAACAAATTAATTCTTAGAGGCTGTATAACTTTTTGCAGAAATACAATTTGTAATAACGTTATGCTTCTTCCAAGTGATAGTTCTGGAGTATTACAAATACTAAGCTGCAAGTTGATTGCTCCAGCTGAAAATCAGTGAAAACTATGTAGGAGTATATAACCAGGGGAACATCCAGAGAAAATTGTCCTTTTAAGGTGGTAAAAATACCTCATCCTTTTGAAAAATGAGTCTAGTGCTCTTTGTTTGTATCCATGGAGTTAGTTATTCCAAATCAGACAAAGAACTTACTTTGTCTAAGGGAGGAGGAAGCACAGTTTATTTTTTAATGTGCGAGTTTCAGTATTTTTTGGAATCCTAAGTACTACAAAAACAGCACTTTTTTTTTTCTTTCAAACTATGTTGTGTTTAAATCTTCAGAGCTGAGTAAATGAAGTTTAAGTTGCCTTTGACTAACACTGGTGGTTAGAAGTTTTGAAAGGTTGAAAAACAGAAAAATGGTGCATTTTCTTTCTTACCCATTCTTACTCATTCATTTCCCCGTTGCTGGCAGTGGATGCACTGGCACTTGGTATGATAGAAACTAAAGAAGTGAATACAGTTTTCTTTATAGTGCTAATCCATAGACTTCGCGTTGTTTCCAGAGCCATGTGTACTTATATCTAACTACTGACCTCGTCAACATGCTTTCTAGTACAAAGCTACCTTCAAAATGTTTTCAATTAAAATCCTTAATAAGAAACCTTTTTGAAACATTGTTATACGTGACCAGTTATTTTCTCTGCAGTCTTGAACTCATTTAGCTGTTATTTTATATGTCCATTTTATTTATTTGCACAAATGAGTTGGTTTTATTTTAAGTGTTTGCTTGGACTTCATGGACCACTAACAAACACAGCTCTGTCTGAGTGTTCAAGCAGATGTTTCCAGATACAGACTGCTTTAAGGACTCTGGATTTATTTTGTTCTTTTTATTAAGCAAGCTCGAACACTTCTTTTTTTTTTTCCTCCTTCCTCTATTCTGAAGTTCCTTTTATTATGGTTGCTTCTGTTGACATGTATTTTTGCATATAGACTGTTGCATAAGGACTGTTTTCTTGGAAGAGCCCATAGGCCTTTCATATTCTGCTTTGGCAAACAAGAATGTTAAACATTAAAAAAACGATCTTTATTTTTTAGTTTTATATATATATATTTTTAATTGCTCGATTTGAGGTTTTAAGTGATAAACGTGCATTGTAAACTCAACTGCCTTGTAACCAAATAATAAAAATGCTTCATGATTTAAATGGAGAACATGCTGTAGATTTTCCTGTAAATTAGCTTGATCGATGAGTATGTGTGCTACTGAGCTTTAACTAATGTGATCTTCCACTGTAAAAAACAAACTCATTGTTAATTGATCAAAATATAGGTACTGAATTATGTTTGAATAGATCAACAGGGATTTTGCAGGTTTGAAAGCAATTAAGATATGGCTGTTCCTCAGCCCATCTGCTTGCCATTCAGAAGAGTTGTGATGCAGTGCTTCCTATGCTATAGAGTTATTTTTCAGCTTTCAATGACTGTAGCATGATTCCTTTTCGTACTGTACTGTGTACAGACTTCCCATGTTTTGCACTTTTCTATGGCAAACCTAACTGCTTTATAAATACTCTGTTGTGTAGTAGGTAGTGATAGTGATGGCAGGCATTTGTGTAGTATGTAGCCAGTTTGAACTGCTAGACTTGCGAGGTTAACTTGGACTCATGTTGTATGTTGCCGGTTGCTTGTTGTAGCTCACGTGTATAAGTACTGTTCAAAGTTACAAAGTCAGCCCTCATTGCACAATGAAAATCACTGTGATCTGTACATAAACCCTAGTAAAATTTTATTGCTGCTTAATTTATGTAATATCTGTCAAATCTGGATTCATTTAATAAACCTTTATAACTTTTTGAATGTTTAAACCTAGCTTGCTTTCATTTATGGTGGGAGGAGGTATGGGTTCTTCATCCAAAAAATTGATGAAGGAGGGAGGAATAGAAAAACAACTGTTCCTTCTTCTCAGGAGTTAAGTCTTTCCAGAACATGACAGGAGTGGTGGAAAGTATTTCATTTGGCATGGAAGAAGTACCAAGAAGTGTATTTTCCAATTCATTTCAGGTAGTACTCTGATAGTGAAAACTGTTGACTTGAACTTCTCATTAAACTTTGATTATATGACCCTAATTTCTTTGACATTTTCACAGTTTAATAACCTGAATGCTGTCCGGAACATTCATTTCAGTCTTTGCTCAGCACCAAATAATATTCTTGAAACATCAAGCACACCTAACTAAACCTTTTTTTCATCTTCCATCAAGAACTTCAATCTTGCTTCTACCAGAGAGCATTTTAGCCACTGGTTGCAAACTACTTCTCCATTGTCAGTTGCATTTTATTTCTTACCCACTACATAGGTTAGAGGTAATTGCAGAGGTAATTACGTAGGCATAGGACTGACTGGATGCAATATGAAATGCTTAAGGGTTCATTTTTTAACACAGTTCTGTGCTTTTTTTCCTACCTGGCTTAAATCTAAATTTTTTGCATTGACATTTTTCACTCATAAAGCACTACGTTGTGCTTTAAAAAACTGCTAATGGAAAGTGAAGGAACACTGCAGTAAGCCCTGGCAAACTTTTAGTCATGTCTTAGACATGAATCAAAATAACAGCTCAGTTAGAACATATGCTTGCTAACATTCAAGAATTCAGTATTTGCAAAGAATTTGGTTTAGCATCTTTTTCTTACCCAAGCTTTTTGTTGTGTGCTAAGAGTTTTTGTTCATTTTCACTAACTTGAGTGCTGAATATCTCGTTGGTTCCACGTTAGTCAGAATCTTCTCCAACAAAGGTCATGTATAATATGTTTTTTCACTAATGCACAGCTGATAGGTTTTACTGATCTATAACTGTCCCTGTGGGTCATACGTAAGCGCTGCTCACAGCCCCTATATCTCATCTGCACGATTCATTCACCTTTTTATCTTTAAAAAAAAAAAAAAAAAAAACACAAGAAGTTGAAACAGTTTGACAAGAATCTGCCTTTCTGTAACCTCCTAAATAATAGTTTCACTATTAACTACTAATAGCAGTATGATATTAATAAGAAATTGTAAGCAGTTGTGACTTTTGCAGTTCTGAATATTGCCCAGTGCCTTGAAAATCTGTGTGAGTTCAGATAACAAACTGTTTCCCTTAGGAACTCTGGGCTTCAGACCACGTTTCACAGGGATAGTAAATGCACATCCCAGTTAGAATTCTAGCTTTCCTTTCTTCTGATCCTTTCCACCTACCTTCCAAAACTAAGCCAGACGTGACTGTATGTCAAGCTTAAGAATTATCCTTTAAACAAGGAATATTATAAAATTTTATCAAGCTGAGTTGTGACTTTTTTTTCAGTCCATCCAGGAAAATGAGAAACTGCAAAAGCAAACAATTTCCGATAATTAACTATTTTAGATTTTAGTGATTCAGTTGGTGATGATTAACATGCAAAATATGTCATCCTTGAAATTAATGCATTAATTTCTATAAATTTAATACACTGACTTGGCAATTGAATAAAGAAAATCTGTGAATTCAAGAAGATATTAAGAAATACCAAACCTTTTCATATAAAATATGTTGTCTGAATAAACAGGTATCAGGAAGGTGGGCTGTTCAAAATTCTTCACTTTGGGGATTAAATCTGGCAGCTAATGAATAAGAGGAAGTTGGAAACTATTCCTCTCTCCCACCCACATGTCAAAACTTAACGTAACAGAAAAGCTCTAGTCACATCACCAGCTAAAATCTCACAGTGAGGCTGAGGTACCTACAGAACATTTCTCAGTCCAGGTCACGGTGAATGGTTATAGGTTGTCCTCTGCTCCTCTGCTCTGCATTAGCTAGGTCTTACTGGGATATGCTCAATGAAATACCACTGAGGCATGCTGGGGATTCCATTTTTCCCTTGCCTCAGACTGGGGGTCACTTATCTCCTGAAACTGAACCAGGGGTTGTTGTCATTCACCTGTACTCTTAAGTACTTTTTGTATCATTTTGAAGTGCAAGTCTTTGAGAGCATACAATCCTTTCAAACCTCTTTTATTCACCTTAAAAACAGTGCTTACTTGGATGGAAAAGAATCAGCAATCAATAGTAATAGTAATGAGTACAATAAAAATGCAGAGGAGGAGAAATTTTATCTTGTGGTATCCTTAAGCTTCTATACAGTGAGCGGAGGACACTTCATGGTACTTGAAATAATTGAGTCCATACATTCTTTCTCTCTAAATCTCCGGATGATCTTATATAGACATAGGATGAGGGGCTAAAAAGAGAAAAGCTGCAGGAAGATTATAGAGATAGGTACTGACTTTTAGAACTTGTTATCCAAAAGTGTCAGGTTTTTTTTTCTTTTTTCTCTGCATATAGCCATAGCATATGATATATTGGATGGAAAAATAAGAAACACCTTGAAAAGTCAGCTTGGAGTTACAACATATTTTTATACATTGCCAAAAGTTGTTAATTTACTGGCTTCTTTCAACTAATTCACTTTAAAGACATCTGTAGCTGTATTTTCCTATATTGTTTTGGAAGCATTTTCTTCATATTCAAGTCTGTTTCCTTGCTGAGGGTAACATTTAGTGGAGTTCACTTCTGTTTATTCTATCTGAGAAATCTCTGATCCTGTTTCTTGTCAAGTTGCGGAGGATAGCAACTATAAATTACAGACTGAAACGATGCATTACTGTGACTCATATGAAAGACTATGAATCAGAAATAGACCAAAGTATTCTAAAAATAAAAGAGAAAATCCTATCAGGCTAGTGTCTTTAAAATAATTTCCACTAACATGTTTTAAATAAAACTCTTTAAAACACAGTCTTGGGACACAATACTAAATTAAAGACAATTTCTTCTATTTATGTCTTTTGTTTCATTTACCCAATCTCTCGTATTTTACATGCTTGAAAAGCAGGAAGTCAGAGGGTTTGTGGGTAATAGGGAAAATAAAAAAGAGTTTTGGGGTAAGAGAATGAGTGAAAAAATGTATGTTCCACAAACTTCTCTAACAGAAATGGTCATGCTATCACCATGGCTTTCTTTTTTCAAACAGAGAAAGGGTCTTCAAAAAATGTAAAATCTTCACTGCTCCTTTCCTTTGAAACTGTCTCCCCTATATAGAATAAAACCAAACCCCACCACCCATGAAGTAGTTGATGTAAGGCAGATGTAGTTTTCTATGGCTGGAGAGAGTCCTTGAAACTAAAGAATAGCAGCATCTGAGGAATAGGAGAGGGAGTATTTCCTTGGTTTTGAAAGTTTGCTACACAATTCTCATACTTGGTATCTTATATGACACCAGAGGGACTCAGGGTTTCAACGATCATATTAAGTAAATTAATGTGGGAGAAAAAAAAGGAAGAACTTGGGAAAAGTTTTGACTTTTGCTTAAGCATTTCAGAACAATGATTTGCATTCATTTCTTAATGACATTTTTGGATCTGTCCCCGGAAGTTAAGCAAGTAAAATATGCAAAACTTTTGTTTTAGTTTATAATTTGAACTAATTAACATCTAAAAATAAATTATCTATTGAAAGAATTTTTTCCAAACAATAAATTAATGCATTCCTTATTCTCAAAACTTTAACTGTTCAGAGGTCCAGCAAACAATGAGCTGAGGAATTTGTTCAGTTCCTCATCTTCTCAAACACTATGTTCAGCCTCTAGACCTCATGGAGGCCTGAAGCCATGCTATGGACCATGCTGTAATGCTACCTGCTGCACGCTGGTAGCTCACAGCAAGCAAGTCCTGCTAAAAAAGGTTTTGTATGTCATACAGCTTATGGTAGGAGGAGTGTTACTTCATGCAGTTCCATGTGTCAAACCAAGTTTCCAGCAGTTCATAAGCGTTTTTTAAACAGCCATGTTACTCAACCTCCTTTCCCTCAGCTCCGGAAGGGCAGCAAAGCCCTTGGCTCCAGGAGGGGGTGGACATCAGGGATTCAGCTGCCCAAGGGGCAGAAAATGGGTGTGCACTGAGTCTGAAGAATACAGACTCCTGCTTAAAGTACACATTTGCTAGTTAAAAAAGTTTCAACAGAAACTTACTTCCACCCTGCTTTTTTGATGGTAACGGGACAACCTGGCAGATTGTGAAGTCATGTAATGTGGATTTGTGGATAATGAGTCTTGCATTTTTGCCAGCTCCGGCAGTCTGGATGATTCATAAGTCCTTAGCAGCTTCTGTACAGTTAACTGGAGTGAAGACAGAGAGCACGTCACCACCAAAAAGCCCTTCCAGGAACCATGAGCAGGACTGCACTCAACTAGCTGGCCAACTCTTTCATCACAGGCACACGGGAATGGAGCACAGGGGGACCTCTTGGAAAAGAAAAGTTACCTCTGGCAGAAAAAGCAGTCAAGGCAAAGGCTGCAGCAGCCATGCAGTTGTTCCTTGGGTCGTATCTGCTCTGCAATAGGTCTGAGGACATGCATTTCTCTGCACCCACACAGCTTTGCTCCAGCAGCACACGCAAGGCTCCTTGTGTAAACAGCATAATTCACTTTGATACTTCGGCTTTTACTAATACAGAGAGTGCATCTTTCCTTCACAACTGAAAACTGCACCATGGGAATTGGCCTGGAATATATTTAATTGAAAACAGAGGAAGATTGATGCCCTTTCCAAGTAATGTCTTTCTTGTGATAGGCTCTTAGTTTCTGTAGCAATCTGTTTATGTGCATACAGTAATAACGCCATCTATTTTTTTAATCCTCCCCTTCTGAAATGCCATGTAAAGGAAAAGAAAAACATTCCAGACAGATTCAAGGAACGTGTGACCACTGTTAATTAACAGAACCTGAATTGTTCTTGGCCTTTTGGTGACTGGAGAATAAAGGAACAATTGTTCTCATCCTAAAATAAATAAATTGAAGTGAAATAACCACAGAAGTACTATACAGTGTATTTCAGAATGACTGTATTTATTTTCAAACAATAGAAAATAGTTCAATTGTTTCAGCCAGGCTTAGTTCCAAACCCTTCTTAAATATGGAGTTAAAGAATTAATCTTGAAAATAAAGACAGGAAAATGAAACAGACTTCCTCACTCATTTCCTATTTTAATTGATGAGAATTTGTACTCCTCTTTGGATAACTTGGCAAGCATCCCCCCCATGAACTGTCTTTTTAGTCAAGAGTCACAGAATATCCTCTTCTCGTATGAATACCATGAATTTATAATTTGTGTGCTGTTAAAAAAAAAGATTTTCCTTTAAAAATGAGCTATAGTGCTATTAAAAATGGCTATACACTAGTGTATACAGAAATTACCTCCACTTTCAGCTTTCTGTTTTTTGAATACTGTATGTATTAGAGTCAAATGCTATTGATCACAATTTTAGATACGTAGCACAGTAACGTACAGTGAGATATTGAGGACATTGACTATCGTGCACCAAAAGCTCTAATTCCTCCTGATGGTCCTGGACCAAAAAGGAGTGATGTAATTGAATTGGGAAATGGAGACTAAACTGAGAATTCAAATAAATGGCAAAGGAGCTTCAAGATTTTCTTAGACATTTGCACTGACCTCTGGAGGAACTGTCTCTGGACAAATGGTTTACCAACCATTCCTCTGACACCAAATCTTTATTTAGAGTATTATGAGGCTCCAAACGTTTGAGACTTTGGTCACAGGAGTTCTTACTGTATCCATGTGAGTCTGTTGAACTTGATATTTTAAAAATGAAATGTATATTCTTTTATCTTTATGTCTGTAAAATACTAGCCATTCTGGAATAATGTGATAGCATCTTTAGGATCTGCGAGTCTCATATGTATCACTCTCAAAACATAGTCCATGTAACATTTAATGGGAGCATTTAAAAAAAAAAGAAAAAAAAGAAGTATTTTTTTTTTAATTCTAACCTAAAGTCATGTGTGTTTGGTTTTTTTTTCAGTTGAAAACTGTACAGTAGCTTAACTGAGTAATCATTAAAAACTCACCTCTTGGGTAAGTCAAGGTCATAGAAGTTGCTACGATGTTTGATTTAGGAGGGCTGTGATGTTGATATAGTTTGCTATTGCTTTAGGTTGCCCTTTGTCACTGAAAAATAGACTCATCATCAAACTAACGATACCTGTGAATTTAGCTTATACTTCAACATAATAATGAGATGGGAAGCATTACTTTTGGAATACTTCAAGAACCTGTTCTTCAGTGACAAGATAACATAATTAAAGATGAGGAAAATGCCATGGACTGCTTACCAGGATTTTAGTAAAGTAAAATCATCTCCCACAGCATTCTTGGGGAGAAACTGGCCGCCCATGACTTGGACAGATGTGAAATTTGCTGTGTGAAAAACTGTCTGGATCTCTGGTCTCAAGGTGAATGGAGTTCAGTCCAGTTGGTCACTGGTGGTGTACTGCAGTTGGTTCAAAACAATCCTATGCAGCAGTGTCAGCCTGGGGAAGACTGGCTGGAAAACTGACCAGCAGAAAAGGACTTGAGGGTGCTGATCAACAGCAATCTGGACAGAAGTCATCAGTGTTCCCAGCTGGCCAAGGAGGCTGATGGCATACAGGCCTGCATCTGAAATAGCTTGACCAGCAGAACTAGGGAAGGGAATTCCCCTCTGTACTCACCATTAATGAGACTGCACCTTGGGTACCGTGTTCAGTTTTGGGCCTGTCACTACAAGAAGGACACTGAGCCTTGAGCCTGCGCAGAGAGGAGCAGCAAAGCTGGTGAACAGACTGGAAAAAGAAACTTCTGAGGAGCAGCTGAGGAAACTGAAACTGTTTAGTCTGGAGAAGAAGAGGCTGAGTGTAGACCTCATTGCTTCCCACAACTGCCTGATGGGAGGTTGTAGTGCAGAGAGTGTTGGTCTGTTTTCTCAGGTGACAGGACAGTGATAGAACACAAAATGGTCCCAAGTTGTACCAGTGCTGTAGCTTTTGGAGTCAAATTACTTCTTAACATTCTGTAATAATTTTATCTCTGCCAGCATTAACAGAGCTTATCCTGCTTTCTGCATCCTTGGACATGGACAAGGACTGGAGTTTGTGCCAGTGAAACAGGAATGGGGCAAAGCAAATCCTCATGCAGCACAGTGCTGGGAGGAACACAGAGGGCAATTGGACCTGTAGGTGGCACAGAGCAGCTGCTTCACTGGTAGGTAGCTGCCAAACCACCTGCACACAGCCTGGGAACGTGGCTTAAGAGGCGCCTCTGTGGTGAAATACTGCTGCATGGCACTGTGTGGGGGGGTGAGAACCAAACAGCTGCATGCCTCTGGTGCCTCTCAGCACGGTTTCTGTAACAGTAGCAGAAATATGGTAGCCAAAGTAAGGAGTGGTCTGTTTCCATTCTGTTTCAGTAAGATGAGAGTCTGTAAGCAAGGGAAAAAAAATTAAACAACAAAAAAAAAAGGACTTGGTGGGGTAGAGTTTGTGGTCTGGGGTTTGCACAGAGATGTTAAATAACAGCCAGAGAGAGAACACAGAGCTCCGACAGTTCATGGGCAGAAGAGACCAGATCTGAAAGAGCACTGGGGTATGAACAGGAATCCATCAACAAGCCAGAAAGAATTAAAAAGGAATGAGGCTGAAAGGACTTGAACTGAGAGATATAGTTTGCCCCCTCTTGAACGTCCTCGGGAAGGAAAAGCTTTTAGAAAATGTTGCCCCCAGGAGTTCATCTGCCTGAGCGGTGCAGGTGGGAGCGTAGGTCCGTCTCTGGAGGGAGCTGTGGCAGTACTCACCTCGTGTCCACAGGCAGCACTGCTCCCTGCCCTGTGGGAACCCTTCCTCTCAGAAGGGAGCTGCTGCTGAGCCCCCCAGTCCCCACCCAGCCATGACACAGCTGTGCCTACCAAGCACCCATGCTGGCAACCTTACACTGCACTTCTATGGTTACAGGTCCTTGGGGAGGCCTCTGTGAGCAACGTGTAGCAGCACGAGCTGGTTTCCTTGCTCTCCCAACATTTTTAGGTCTTTTCCAAAGTACAGGCAAACAGCTGAGAAGTGGGTGTGAACCTTTTACTCCAGGTAAAAGATCCCTATGCCCTTTCATGACAGTGGCAATCTGTTAGCATTTACTTGCAGTGCAGTCATGGTTCAGCTGCACAGCACAGCAATGCTGCAAGTGATGCAAATGAGACTGAGCCAAACTCTTTCTCTCGTGTTGCATTCTCCAGCTCTAGGGTTTGCGCTTTGTGTTGTGTTACAAAGGCTATGGCCAACCTCCTTTATCTGCCAAGAAAACTAAGCGCAACTCCCTTACCCATCACAAAATTCAAATCAGAATCACATTTCTGGACCATGAGCTGGACTGCTGGCCTCTGTCCCAGCTGCTCAATGGGGAAGCATATCACAGCCTTAAAAACTGACCTGAATGTGCCATGGGGTAAGAAACAGGGTAAAATGGCTTTTAACTGTCCTGAGTGCTCACAGCAGGCAGCTGGAAGTGCCAGAGCTGTTCTGAGCTCCCACTGGTGCTTGGGTGAAAGGCATCACATCCCTCCTCCCACTCCTCAGATATCTGCTCAACTGATTTAGGCTGATTTTCCTCTAGAAGGGGAAATTTAGGGGATGGAAGCTGAGATCATTTTCTGATAAAGCAGAAACATCTGTTAACTTTGAGTGCTGTCATGTCTGCATCCAGCAGCCAAAAAACTCAGTTCCTGCTCCACATTATCACTGGGTGATACTTCGAAGAGCAGGAAAAGTCTAGGGAAACCATATTTATGTAGAACAGAGCTTTGCTGGTGTGAATCAGAAGGGTGGCTGCTCTCACCCTGCCCTGAGGTCCCCAGGAAGGCAGCTCCACTTCTCTGACTTGTTGGTGAATTAGCTGTGCATGGTGTATGCTGCAGGAAGGATTGGGAGAGGGAAATACCTGTCCAGGAAATGTACCAGCAGAGGCTGCAGATGGAAAAAAATATGTATCTGTTTTCAGTCATATTAAATGATGGTATCTGAGGACTTCTTTTGCTGCTTATGGTGATCTGGACTGTTGATGCATGGAAGTTCTTCACTGAGAAGAGGGCATTTGAATAGAGAAAGAACTTTTTTTTTTTTTTTTTCAGTACAAAACTGTCAATGCAGTCCTGTACAGTGGGATTCAAACAGAACTAGTTAAGGGTTGGCAGTCTTAAAGCTTGCTCTGATATTTAATTTTTCATATCTCTCTTCCTGAATCTTACCTCTTACCACTTACTTGGTGCACAATAGTATTCTTTTTTTTTTTTTTCTCTTGAAATTCATATTCTTCCCTGGTTATCTCTTATCAGAAATGTTTGATACTTGTTTGTATGGGCTCTGGTTACTGAGGCCAGAGAAAAACATTTAATAATATATTTAGATCAAATCCTTGATAATGTGTTCTGAGTAAAAAAGATAAACACTTTGCAGTGTGATCTCTGATATCTAACAAATCAGCTCTGATGTCAGTAGGATTTTTCATAGAATACTGCTATGATTGTATGATTGTTACTCTTTCAAGGACCTTTAAATAACATCTCAACTGCAAAGCGAACAGCTGTGGTTTCAGGAATGCAGAATGCAATTGCTATTCAAGAGGTTTACCGAATTTGGAAGCTTTCCTTGCAATTTACTGTAATTATATGACTGCAAGAGGTGCTGTTAAACATTTTAAGGGTCAATGAGAGAGAATTAATTATATCATGATGACAGTTGTTTGCTTTCATCACATGAAGTATTAAGTGTTAAAATCCTTGAACTGATTTCTAGAAAATCAAGATTAATGTCTTAGTACACAGCAAAGAGAATGAAATGTGGGCACCGTTAGCAAAATAAAATGCACTCTGATGAACTAGACAGCTATAATCCTTTTGTAGGATGGGCTATGATAACAAAGTAGACATTTTGGCTTTTTTAATGAAAAAAAAAAAAAACTTAATAAAGCAAAGCTCAGATGTTCAATCGCTCAAGGGTGACATCATGCAGGCACTAGCTGCCTCCATGCATCCCAGCCTTATATACCATATGCAGGACTCACTGTGGAGAGAGTAGCTGAACACAGCTGCTTTGCCTCAAGTATTGCAGATATCAGCTTCTCAAAACAATCTGCTGGTGAGCAGGAAACTTGTTGTGACTAAGTCATGTTTAGTGAATGTTTCATCTATTTGTCTCATTTTCAAAGCTCTGCTTTCTCCAGGATTTTCTAGTGTAAGAGTCATGAAAGACAGCTAGTATTAATGTTGTTTGCATTATGGATCATTGTTGCTTCATCTCTAACACATGATTTTACAATCTGTATGTGTGTGTTTATCTGCTTTGTACTGTGTTCAGTGCAGATGGGTTGACTCTGTGACAAAGACTCTTGGATATGTCATGCAAACAATTAATAACAGAGCCACCCACACAGAAATTTCAGTTTCACGTATGTTACGAATGGCTGTCCAGAGGGAAAACTGATGTGAAGAGGGATAACACGGCTTCCTGATCGTCACTCAACTGAATGTTTAAATTAAATCCTGACCTCCAAAGCCTTTTTCTTTTCTAACTGGTCTCTGTGACACAGGAGCATGGTAGGAAAAAAGACACTGTGTAGCTTCCTTTCGTATAAATCAGTGTTAAAATGAAAAATAAATAAGATAGAGGTGAGTCACCAAAGACTTAAGGACAGTTCAGCAAATTCTTAACAATATTCTAGGAATGCATTTATGATGTTTAAGAACAATGCATTCTGACATTCTTTCACCCATGTCAAAGGCCGTATTTGGAATACAGGTGCATTTCCAATTGCATGGTAGTGAAGACAAAATCATTGTACTTATAGACTAATTGAAAACATAGTTCAGTGGCATGAGCTAGATGCTCTGGCATTCTCTCTCACTTACAAAACAGCAAACAAAACCTTGTATTATTTTCTGATTTTCTCTAGACTGAGTAGAGATATTATAAAAAACACCACTGTCTGAGTTTTATGCAAATATAAGTGGTTTTTAGCAACGATGTTGTTAGATAATTTCAGATCACTTAGGATCACTTCCCAAGTTTTTAGCATGCACCTGCCATTATGTTTCAAATATATAGATTAGTAAGTATTTCTTCATCTCCCCATGGTACTCACAATATTTTCTACAAGCCACATGGTGAAAACGTTTATCATTTTGGGGAAATAATGAAATTGACCTTCCTTGATTTCCTTGTGTACTGCTGCCAAAGACTATAAAAATAACAATGATAAATATAAACTCAGAATTTCTTAGCCAAGATTCTATTATGAAAATGCACCAAATTCCACAGAGATTATGCTCAGCTGTGTAATTGCTTTGTTGAAACTATGAAACAGACCAGGTGGCTGGGAACAGAAATGGTTCCACTTGCCTCATTTGGGTGTGTTTATACAGTGAAATACTCTTGATTTGTATATAAAAATTGTACAAGAGGTGAAAGGCAATGCCAGAGTCAATATATGAGAGTACAGAATTGCAACACCATGAAGCAGAGCAAGAGAGGGTCTTTTTAAAGAAATGTAAGTCTCTAAAACACCCTCCAAAAATATAAAATTGCAGCAATAGCTATAGCCATGACCGTGTTTGGCTCCTGAAAATTAATACTCAGTCGTTAAAATCAATATACTGATTAACTTATCTATACAAACCTCTCTCTTTTCTGGTATTTGCATGCCAAATCTGATTTAGCTGCTCCATCTGAGACTGCAGGGGAAGAAAACGGGTTGTAGGAAGCAACACTATCATCTTTCACTGAAACTGCTCTGTGGATTAAGCAGAGAGACTGCAAAAAAGAAGTCGGAAAAGTCTGAGGCAATGTCTAATAGTTGATTCAAGCTTCCTTAAACCTATATATGGACTGCTGCACCAAGAATTGAGATTTCACTGTCTAGCTGTTTTGCTCAGCTTCTGAGAAGATGGAAGCATTTGTGATATCCAAATCTGACTTGATAGCACCAGCCTTGATTTGTTCTGCTATTGCCTTGGTTTCACAGTAAATATGTAGGTGATGAGTGGGCATTTCCAGTCAGCAGAGTCTACATGTTGTGCTTAGCAATAGCCCTGTAGCTGCAAAACAACCAAGCCAAACTTCCCAGCAGTTATCTTTCCCTCATGCTGAAAGCAGGAACAACAAAACACATTTCTATAGCCTGGGCATAATTTTAGGGACTTTCTTTTTTAATATTACATACCTTGGTTTCCTTTCAGCCCACCTACTCCATCCAGAAAATGCTATTCATAATTAAATCATTAGACAAAGCCCCAGGTGGTGACAACTCTTGAAATAAGTATCTATTATAGTCCCAGTAAGGTGCTACTTGGCCTTTATTACTACATAGACAGACTCATCTCCCCTCTTTTTCCCTGTCTTCTTCATGACTTGTAGCTCTGCCTTCACTCACAGGAGGTGAGAATGTAACTCACCTCCCATTCTCTCTTCCACTTTTACATGAGTTTGATGAGTTATGGTTTTGAGTCAAAAACAAATGTCTGTCTCAAGGGAATTGTAGCTGCTCTTTTTTGATTTGTTTTTTTAATTGTTGCTCAATTTTTGATTGTTAACCCCTGGATACACTCCTAGGTTTTGTTTGGCTTTGAAATAAGCAGAAATAAACAGTGCACACCCTCCCCAAAACTCTCCATTGCTTTGGCAGTGCCAGTTGGGCTGGAAAGGGCCCAGAAAGGCAGCCCACAATTACAGCATCTTCAGCTTCAGTCTGAAACAATGTACAGTAGCAGATAACGAATATTATATATATATATATATATTTTTTTTTTTTTTCTCTGCTGATCATATGAAAGATTGTAGGAAGCGTCAAAATTTGCCCTCAGGATCTGTTGTGACTGGAGCTTTTTTCAGATCAGTGAATGTTGATTGAGGAGAGTATTACTAGATCAATCAGAACCTCTCTTTACCCATTCAGTCATGCTGCACACAGTACATTTTTGTGTTAAGTCCAGTTTAAAATGTGATGAGTACCTACGAGGACAGGCTAAGAGAGCTGGGGCTCTTCAGCCTGGAGAAGAGAAGGCTCTGAGGAGATCTTACAGAGGCCCTCCAGTACCTGAAGGGGGCCTACAGGAAAGCTGAGGAGGAACTCTTTTAACGGCATGTAGTGATAGGTTGAGGGGAAACAATTTTAAACTGGAAGAGAGTAGATTTACACTAGATACTGGGAAGAAATTCTTTATAATGAGGGTGGTGAGACACTGGAACAGGTTTCCCAGTGTGATGTGGATGTCCCCTCCTTGGAAGCATTCAGGGCCAGGCTGGATGGGGCTTTGAGTAAACTGATCTAGTGGGAGGTGTCTTTCCTATAGCAGGTGAGTTAGAATTAGGTGATCTTAAAGGTCCCTTCCAAACCAAAGCATTCTATGATTTTATGACATCTTTTTTTCCACTTTCTTACCCTTACATTTTCTTACTCAGAGTTGATCTTACTATCAGTAGGAATTTTTCCATATATTTCAGTGTTTGCTTTCTTGATTCTATCCTATTACTCTTAATTTACTTCCTCGTGTTGCAAACTTCTTCCTACCTCCAACTATACGCAGGCAATTGTTTCCCTGTAGCGAGACCTGTATCAGCTTATACCTGATGGAAACATTACTGCCTTCCAGAGCTTTGAGTGCAGAACAACTGGCCTCATGGCCATAAGATTTTCTGGAAGAAGCCAGTCAGTGACACATGCCAGTGACCTGGGAGCATCTGTCAGTGATGCTAAAGCGTTCTCCAGAGCAGATGGGCCCAGAGACATCTGTCCTGCAGGAAGTGCAGCATAAAGAAAGAGAGATTTCATTCCTGTGTAGCACCCAGGAAAGATCCTGGGTAAAAGTAACAGTGAATAGAGCCAGAGTTTTTCATTTATCAGATGCCTGTTTCTAACAATTGAAGGGCTGTGTGCAGTTTGAGAATCTGCTCCAAGAGGCCGCCCTTCCTAACAGCAAGGAGAGGAATGAAGGGGATAAATTCTCAGCTCATTATTTGCCAATGGACTTTCTTTCTTTCCCTCCTTGACCCTTTTCCTAGTCTTTGTTTACCACTCCATGCGTACTTTAGTCTTCTGGCACCTTGAAGATACGTCTGCAGCTCAAATTTGTGAGGGGTGCTGGCTGAGGGTGATATAACTGAGGAGCAGTCCTGTGGGACCAAGAAATGCTTCTTCTGACTAGCAGAGAAGAAATTGGCAATATGGAAGGAAGGAAGGATTAGGAGGAAAGAGGATGTTTGGATAGGGTAACTATTATATCCACTAAATTAAAAAATAGATACCCACTAAAAAGTAATTCCTCATACTTAATTCAGATGGAGGTAGAATATGCTTTACTATTTTGTTCTTCTAAAGAGATTAAAAGAACAGATCTTTTTCATCTCATTAAGTATAGTTTTTTCAAGCCAACTTCCATCTCCATACCATGAAGGAATTTACATCAGTACAATGTGCTCATGCAACTTTCAAAACTCTCCTTCAGCTGCCACCTTACCTCAAAGGCAGACAACATCCACTGCCAAACCAGAGTATGTGCATCTAGTCTATAAATGATCCAACAGGAATCAGTGTATTTCTAATAACTTTGTTCAAGGGACTGCTTTTATGAATCTGAGTATCTAGACTGCATAAGTGCTCAAAGCAGTGGCTCCTGGCTTTCCTAATATTACAGTGGTGAGGAAATTCATCCAAATCATGCAGAAAAATTTTATTTGATTTTGAATGTATCAAATCCAAGTTTGCATCAGGGAATATAAACAATATAAGTTCTGTATCTCTATTTTTCACTTACTAATACAAATGTAACAATAATGAAAGTGACTGAGATAAAATACAACTTCAGAGTTTTCTTCATATAAGTTTTGAGAGTTTTTTGTTTTATTCCTAACCAATTTAACTGTCCAGTTGTCCTCTATTTCAGATCACCATGTCTCCTGGGTGAGGATTATACCTTCTTATTGTTTGCAGGCATATGGGAAAATAGTAGCATATTTTTAGGCAGTACTTGTAGAAAAGGGATAAATTAAGAAACAACCAAAAAAAAAAAAAAAAAAAAAAACAGGAGAAAAGGGCTATCTAGATGTCATTGTGTTAAAAACACTCCCATTCATGAGATCTTCCTCTGTCTGATTGTTTTTCCACCATAACACTGAGTAAAATGAAAATAAATTGTAACCACTTGCATTGTTTTGAAGCCTGGAATTTTAGTTAGAAAAATAGTGTGGGATCACAATGGAAGTGACAAAAGGAACTGAAGTCCCAGCAGAACTAATTCGTCACTTACTCCTCTATCAGTAAAATTAAGCCTTGAATGTACTTAGTACTCTAGACTTAAAATCCTCTTTTTTGATATAGAAAATTTATTTTGAATGATTAAAGAAATATTGAGCTGGAATTAATTGGGGAGGTTATGTTGGATTGGAGAGAATAATAGGAACCATATCCATTGCTATCCTAAGGATAGGATTGAAATGCACTGAGGGTGGAGGAAATGTCTGGAAGCTGTTCAGTGTAGCCTGTACTTCTTTTTTTTTTTTTTTTTTTTTGCATTTCAGCTGAAGTCTGAGCTCTTCAATCATGAATGAGAACAATAGTGGCTTTTAAAAGAACGTAGTTGGGAAGGTTGGCTTTTACTGGCAATTTGTGCAAGGTCTGTGCTTCCAGCATGCTGTCAGATGCAAGTCTGGAGTGACTGAGGAGCTGGACCAGCTTTTTGGTGTTGCGTAAATGCAGATTTAGTCTTCCAGTGAGCAGGCTGTGAGAGCGGCATCAGCCCAGCAATAATCAAAGACAGACAGGAAAGAAAAAAAGGGAGTCTCCTCAAAAAAGAGCCCTGTAAAAATTGAATTATAAACCAGAATGCACAGATTCCACTTGGCTGCATAGAAAAGCCCACTGTTTTTCTGTTGTTGCATTCAGGTTTTAACTAAATGTAGGTTCAGGCCGTGAACTGTATGGCAACCACATCTGGATGGTTTCTTAACCCCTAGGAAAATGATTAAAGATGTGGCTTTCCCTTGGTTGCAGAAGGAATGTTTGGTGTAGTACTTTCTCTTGGCTGTTGGAAGCTTCCATTAAAAAAATATATAAAAAGAAATCTTCAGTAATTCATTGACTTTTTCTTATCAAATATAAAGTTATATCTATTATGTAATTTAACGTCTCTCTTAATGGGAAGTCAGAGATATGAAGGAACGAACAAATAGTTCCCATAATAAAGAAGTAAAAAGCATTGATCCAATCAAAGAATATCCAGGTGCACTGTAGGTAATATTCTGAGGAAGCAAACCTGGCAGGCAAAATTATTAGCATTTCATTATTATTATTATCACCCCTCAATCAGTCTCTATTGTGCTAGACTTGCAAGGCAGTCTCAGAATGCTCATGACCTGTTCTCCACCAACTTCTTTTCCAAAAGCACTGTTAAAAATGTGAAATTCAAATGAAGCATTACCAGACTCCTCTGTGTCTGTTTTCGTTGTTGTTGTCATTATTTTCATTTTGGTTTGTTTTAAAAGAAATCCCACTTGTGATGAATATATAGTGTAAGTATTGTGAATGTTTTATTGTGGATATCTAGAATCCTAACGTATGCAGGAATTAACTTGTCAGATGAGAAATAAACAAGAAAGTTATTATACTACAACTGGTAAACAGTGAGTCGTTTTTATTAACTCTTAAGATGGAAAAAACTCAAAAAAAATTCCCATTACTGATAATATTTGTTTTCCTTGAGGTGCAGCTACAAATCCTGGTGAGAACATAGTCTGATATGGTCTATACAGAAGATAGGCTCAGCCCAGACACCTCACAGCTTGTATTCATAATACATGCACATAAGACACGTAAAGAAAGTGCACAAATATGGAACAACTAATGGAGAAAACAAATGGATTACACAGAAAAAGCCAGTTCTCTGCAAGCATGAGATTTGAGTCCTTGCCTGTCATTATCTATTATTGATAGACTCAGCCACAGGTTACAGAGTAATTTGTTTTGATGTTTTATTAATTAGTTTCCTGATGTTTGTCTGATCTTGGCTGAATGTTAGCCAAGTATGTAATGCATAAAATCTCTAGAAGCTGGGTCAACATATTGGGAATGAGCTGCACACAGGGCACATACATTACAGTAAGAGGACTTTCATCACTGACTTCATTAGATCTCCTCCACCTGTATAGTGAACAAGTGGGATTATTTATCCCATTCCATCCTGAAGCTATGGGGGAGAAGCAAACTACATGTCCTTGGCTGCAAGTTTTGCCTAAGTACCTGCACACACTTCAGAAAATCTAAGATAAAGATGTACAAAGAGAAGATTTGGGAATACAGAAATAAAAAGGTGTATGCTTAGAAAAAAAAAAGGACAGTTGTTTAGTAAATTTGATTTAAAAAGGGACATTGGAAAGCCAAAACAAATGAACAACAAATAAATAAATGAAAAGAAGTAACAAATAAGATGAAGTGTAAGCTTCATCTCTTAGTAATATTGACAACAGGCATCTGACCTGATTTATTCTATCTTTACTCAAGGACTACTGAGAATATTAAAGAAAAAAAAGTGAGTATCAGTCCATGTTGTTCAGTTCCCTTGTATTGCCCTACCGATCCCACCCCACCCCACCTCACCTCATCTCTGAGGCTCTGACCTCATTGGCATACTTTGTAGGCTTGGTCTCATGGAAGTTTTGATGTGCCTTTGTACATAAAGCAAACTTCTGGGAAATGGTGCATGCCTATATCTTTGTCTGGGATGGAGATAAGTTTCCTGTCTAGATGCAGGAACTGAGAAGGACTGTCTGATACCAATGAACCAATTAAGAATGTAAAACTGTTTTTGTTATTAAATGAATCCTATGGACTTATTATTGTTTAGAGAGGTTTGTTTCTTTTGAAAATATTTAAAAAAAATCAGAAAACTTAAATCGTAACCTCTGCAGCTGAAATTTGGAATGTTATGTAGTGCATTAAAAATGAAAACCTTTTCCCAACAGAGATCAATACCTTATATGAACATCAAAATATGTGTGGTTTTACTGCTTTTCACTGCTTTAGTAATACAATAGATCCACAAGCATCACAGAGAAGGGCAAGTCAGCATGATGTCTGCTTTATATTGCTGGAATAGCTACCAAGAATAGTAGTGGATATGTCTCCGTGGATTCATTATAAAGGACATTCTAATTAATTCTTCTTCTTGAATAGCTGGCTGGCAGAGGAACATGGCTACATGAAGTGGAGAGCTAGGGATATTAATGCATAATGGTGTCAGTAGTTAGGATATTGTTGCTAACAATATATCTTGACTGTTGTTTGTGAAGCCTCCTGTTAAACATTATTATAATGGGATGCAGTGACTGCTTTACTTTCGTATGTCTCTTCCATTAAACTTAGAAGTTGAGAAAGTAAATGAGGTCTTCGAATGAATAACCAACCAAGTGATAACTTTTATATTCCTCAAAATCCAGCTATTTTCACACAGTTATCTCTGAGGTTTAGGGTTCTTTTTAGAGAACCCTCCCAGACATTATACTCAGGATTTCTGAACTGCACTGCTGCAGTAATTCTCCTTTTTTACTTACAACTATCTTTCTTGGACAGCAGTCTTCATTTCCTGACTGTCTCCACTGTCTTCGTTCTAATACTGTTAGATTTATTTCTTCTGAATTCCAATAGAAAGCAATTGACATTTCTCAGAAATCAAGTAGTCACTCTGCATGAGTAAGAGCTGGGGAAAACTGCTGCATTAAAAATATTTGTGAAGGCTATTTTCAATTTGCACAAGATTTGCTCACTGACGAAGTTATTTGCTGTTCTAAGTGTTTTGTACCTCATTGAAGACAATGAAGTGCTCCCAGCTTAATTCACTTAAAATCAACCCTTTTTGAAACTTGTATTTCTAAAGATGGAAATAAAGAAGGGTGATAAGGCTGACTGAACTTAGAAGCTTTCTTAGGCCTTTCTGAGGAAATGGGAAGGAAGTCCATCATTAAGCCCGTGTTTCTTGAGAAGATCATATTCAAGTTTTCATTATCTGGGGCTGGTTAATATGGGTTTTGGATTATCCATTAAGACACCCTTGGTTTCATATGCCGACAAAAAGCCCTCCTGTGCTGTGGATTCTCTGACACCAGCTCCAGCAGAGATTTTCCATGCCACTGCTGATGCAACCACACATCATGTGGCCATCTTTATGTTAGTTTTGCCATTTGAAACTATCTTAAAATACAATTATTTTCAGTGCTTTGTTTTACAGACCATTTTTAAAGACCTTTTGTATATTAAATTTTTCAGCAACACATTTGATTCCCTGAAGAAGTTCATGTACTTAATTTATTGCAGCAGATTAGAGACAGTTTGTTTCAGTGTTTTCTTGATTAGTGGGATTATATGGGTCAATTTACATGAGAAATAAATACAAGCTCTAGAAGACAGAAAGACATTATTCTGAACAGACTAATATTGTTAACTCACTGATGCTTTTAACTGTAAACTCAGTAAAAGAAAACCTGCAGGTATTACAAGATGAAGCATACTGCCCAGCCTATGCCAATGGATAGCCAAGATTATCATATGGGCGTTATTGATTTTTCAATGTAGGAAACTGAATTATCTATTTCTAGTGCATATCTGTGCTTTTGCACTCTTCCTTGATGAGGAAATTATAATATAGTTTCATGTTCCAGTAACTCTTTCTCATTAAGTATGCCTTGATAAAAAAAAAAAGAACAAAAAGGGAAAAAATAGTTTTCACCCAGATGTGGAAGAATGTCCCTAGATATGAGGTGCCAGACAGTTTATGGGGTGTTATTTTTGGTTAAGCTTTTTATGACCATGTTAGTGATTTCCAGGAAACCAGGATTACTGCAGAGATAACTACAACAGGAAACCTTTCACATATGAAAGTGGTCAAATGTGCTGTCAACCCAATAATCCTCTTTATGTAGCCTTTCCAAAAGAAATGTCACAAGTCCTTTCCCTAGGAAGGGCTTCAGCTGATTGTCAGTGCAACTGAGATGTCAATACACCAAAATTTTCTTTGCAAAAGATGTCTGTTTTTTGAGGAATAAGAATTCATGAAGACTATTTAATTCATAAATGAATTAAATACCACAGAAATATCCCCATAAAATTAAGAGATATCAAAGTAGCCACGGATGTTAATATATTTATCAGAAACCCCAACAGTAGGAAACAGATTTTTAATTAAGTTTCCAGAGATTAATTCTAATTGATTTGTTCCATATTTGTGAACCCTGTTGGTAGAAGTCCATGAAAGAATATAGAATGACCAAATATCAGAAAGAAACTGAGATCTGAAAGATTAAATGGATGAAGAAGGTGGGTATCACAAACATATTCTGTGCTCTTTGGTAAGCGAGCCTTGGCTGTGTGGTCAGTGAATTGACAGATACAGATGGAGGCAGCCAATAAAAGAACAGAACATTTAAAACATCAAAGAACTTAGTTAAATTCAAGTACATAAACCACAGATTTTCTACATTTATTGTGATCCGTTAAGTTTCTTGACGAGCACAATGAATGTAGTTAAACATAAGCGTTGTTTCTTGAAATGATGTTAAAAAACCAAACTGAAGCTTCTGGAAAAACAGTCAGCAGCTGGTTTGATCTTAAACTGGACAGTATAAATTTTCCTGGAAAGTTTAGGCATGCTGATGAATTATCTGTCTGGAAAAGGTATCACCATTGATTCTAATAAAAAATTAATCACTCTTTTTTGTTATGCAGGTTTGGATATTTTCTCATGAAGTGGTTCTTATGCGCAGAAATGGCAACACCCATGAAGCCAAGTTTTGCCAAGTGGGTTGAGCCTTAAAAGTATGGGAACTCCTATCCATATACATAGCTGATATATGAGAATCATATGCTAACACCTCTTACAAAAACATGGAGAATTAATTCAGGCCATTTTTCTTAGTGATTCTGTCTTGTTCCAGCCGTTCTCTGAGTCAGTAACATTCTGCTACACCTTAAAGAATCTGGAATTTGTCTGGACAGAGAAAGCCAAGACAGAAATGATTGCCTTATTGCACCATGAGCACTGTGCCAAAATATTATTAGATGCACCACATCTTTCTAACAATTTTCATCCACAAATTCTAAATGACCAAAATAATATTTTCTGTTACTTGTTTGTATTTTTCCTTTATAGTTTCTTTTTTTTTTCTATGAAAACCTATTTCCTATCTCTCTAATAACTCATGATACTAGATTTTTTACATATTTACTGAAAAGACAGAAAATAAGTTTTTAAATTCCAAATTTATACCACTGTACCTGCAATTTTAAAAAGGTGATCTGCAAATGTAAGAAGATATATTGAAGTGGCAGCATCATCTTTCTACCTGGCTGATTTGAACTGAGGATTCTTGAGTTCACCTGTAGTAAATGAAGACATCACTAACACCCAAAACACAGCAAGGATTTGAATGACTTAGACAGCTTTGTACTGAGAGAGGGAAACTCTGGAAAGGTTTCCATATGCTCTTGGCATCTATATGAAAACAAAAAGGATGAAACAAAAATTCAGCTAGAACTATGCTTCAGTGTACTTAGATCTATTATTACATTTTCAACTCAGGCTTATTTTCATGACAAAGTGATGCCATGAACTTCACTTGTGAAAAAAGGGGCAATCTATTACAAGTTTTACTTAGAGAAAAAATGAGGTAAGAATACAGAACAATGAGTTGTTTTGTTTGTTTGTTTTTCCTGGAATACACTGTAGTGATAATATTTTATTTTCTGTATTAGCAATTAAAATAATAATAAAATAAAAATAAAATAAAATAAAATAAAATAAAATAAAATAAAATAAAATAAAATCATAAAATAAAATAAAATAAAATAAAATAAAATAAAATAAAATAAAATAAAATAAAATAAAATAAAATAGAGAAAGGAAAAAAAAAGACATACAAGAGAATGGATTTTTCAGATAAATGTTGTCTTGCTACTAAATTTCTGAATAGAATTTTTCTAGACATGAACAGAAGAAATATGGAAACTCAGAAACTCTTGAAGACCTTGCAACTGTAAGAAATAGAAGAAAAGAAACAAACTCCAGACGCCAGCAGTCACTTTGTTTTTTCCAGTACTCTTCTCCTTCAACTTCAGGACCAAACCCAAATCTGTTAAAGAAATCATTCAGTAAACACACTTTGCACTAAACAGCAGGGTTACTTTTACTGTGTAGCTCAGACTACATCTTGTGTTAGAATGAAGCAGTTAAAGTAAATCTCTAAAAGTGGCATGAATTTAAGGTACCTTCTTTCTCTTTTAATGACCTGTTGACTTAGTGATTACTTTTCCAATCTGGATTCAGGTTTGGACTCGGTGCCTGAACTGAGGAAAGTTGCAGCAGCAGTAGTTCACAGAATCAAAGAATCACAGAATCACAGAATCACAGAATCACAGAATCACAGAACTGTTTGAGTTGGAAGGGACCTCTAGAGATCATCGAGTCCAACCTCCTGCTGAAGCAGGCTTCCTAGACCAGGTCACACAGGTAATTTACGTCATATTATTTTTCCTCCATTTTTTTTTCTGATAATTTCTTATCCCTTCCCCTCCCCACAAGTGAGCAGTTCATTTGGTTTGAATGGAAGAAGAGATTACTTGAATTAATTACTCCATTCTTTTTTTGTTCTAAGTCTTCTTTTATTTATGAACTTTTTACTCTTTTTCTTTTTACTTTCTGCTTCAGAATTGTTTTCACCTCACCAGCTGGAATTTGATTACAATTAATTATTTCTTAATTACTAGGAATAAATACAATTATTGGCTTCTTACAAACTTAGCTTTCTCTGAAGTCTGTTATTTAATGATGGCTTGGAACAAGAGAACCCAGCAGAGGTTTGCCTTGCTGGCAGAGGTCTGACAGAACACTATTTTGTAAAATGATCTTCGGCATAAAACTGCGAGCTGTTCCAGCTGGCTTTTCTGTCTGTGTCTATATGGAAAGGTGAAGGAGAGGGTCTGAGAACAGGCATGCAATTTCCAAGCCTTGCACATACTGCTGGTGAGCATTTGGCTGTGCCTGAGTCTCAGTTTCCCCATTGCTCTTCCTATCTGCCAATGATTATTTTAGATCATTCCCATGTCTCCGCAGACCTTATGAATAATACAGTGTGTTTGAAGTACTGAGGGAAGCTAAGGAGTTTCTATCTATGAAGAAGATAGGCAATATGACATGGGTGCATGCAGTAGGAGTAGCTAATCTTGCTGAAGGAGGCAGGAGGCCCTCAGTATCACCTGAAGCTCTCTCCAGAACAGCTTATTATTATTTCATGATATGTCTGGCTGTCTGGCGGCATGCTAAAAGTACTGGAGTCTGGCTTCTGGAAGGGGGACAAAGTGCTCTTTTAGTGCAGTCTGCAAATTCACAAAGTGGCTCTTGATGAACCTGGATTAAATTTAACACAAAACTTTAAACAGACATGGAATTTTAGTTCCCAACAGATCAGGGTATCTGTCAGGAAAAGGCAGAGCTGTACATTGTTCAAACTCATGAGTTAGGCTGGAGTATACTCAGTCAGTGTTTGGAGGAGAATTAACCTAGAGAAAAGACAGAAAGATGATTTTGCTTCATCAGTATAAACCTCCTATTTTCAAATGTCTTCCATGCTGCTATAGGACTGTATGTCATATTTGGTACTTAAAGAGTGCGTAATAAAAAATGACTAAAGAGGAATAGTGAGATTACTTTGTGAAAGATAGGCTGTTGAACACACGTGTTTTTAACAAAAAAAAATCAGACTTTTTATTAAAATAAAGTTATATTAATCATTCTCCGTCTTCTCAGTGACAAAAAAGGGGTTGTTACTGCTCTGTGGAGGTGCTGTGTAGCATCAGTTGTGGCATTGTGGAATATCAATGCACAAAGCCAGGCTATAACCTCTCAGGAGATTTTGGAGGTTTTTCCTTCATGATATTTAAGAAACACTATACCTTTAAGAGCTAGAGGGGGGAATGAGAGAGGGACCTATGTCATAACGAATTTTTGAGAAGAAATCAACTTATTTATTCTGTTCTTGTTCATGCTAACATTCAAAACAACATAAATAAGGAAAGCAGATGTTTGTTGCTGAAGTTCCATGATAATGGACATAGTGTAAAAACAGATATATTTTGAACAAGCAAGCTCCATAGTGAAACAGGTGTACCTAAACTATCAGAAACTTGAAGCCCAAACTGTACATATTCCATATTGCAGAGGTAGATTCTGGATAAATGTAAATATATGTTTATAAATATGCACACACATGCACATAAATATTTGCCTGTCTAAAAATGTAGCCTGTGTACTTTCTTCCCCAATTGGATTCTGCAGATAAATAACAATTCAAGGTTTCTCCCTAAGTTAAATCCTACATTTCCATTCCAGTGCTGCTGAATTGGAACTGTCATCAGCACAACTCTCCCAAGCTCACACCAGCAACTCTGCAGAAGTGCTTTCTCTAAAATAACACTATTGGTAATTTCAGTGTTTTTGATCTGAGATCTTTAGCTGGTAAGTGCTGCATGCTAAGAATAGTTTGCAGTAGAAGTTAGTTGCATGTTGCAGCAACTGCTGTGATCTCAGCAACTGTGTTGTTTTCAGAACCAGTGTAGATGACAGTGTGCAACATGAGTACATTTTGCTATTTTGGTAAAGGTAGTTTACGTTGCACAGGTAGGAATGGGCTTCGTGAGATTTTCTTTGCACTCTGGCTTATGTTGGATGATATAGATTATAAATTTTTTCTCACTGTATGATTTAACTCCAGCTGTGATTCAGTGCTAACTGGGTGGGCCATGGCACACAGATACACCTGAGGCAATGCATTTCTGTAAGAGAAGTGGAAATGGCATCGTCTTAGAAATGTACCTGGCTCCAATTCTCTTCATATGCCTGGTAAAAATTTATATGTATCTACTGCACTGTAATATAGTACAGGTGTTAATGATACTTGGAGAAAATGACAAAGAATTAGCTAATAGAAAATCCCTCCAGAGATATTTCAATTAGGCATTTTGGACTGCTGTTCATTTGAATCTCTTTTAATGTACACCTGGAATAGTCATTACACTGCTCAGCAGGAAGTTCACTGTTCTCCCATCATGATTTAGTGGTGTTTGACACCTCCTGCTAGTTTGTTTTATGTCACAGTTCCATAAAATGTAAAGCAGTGAAGGATAAGCTTTTGTGTTTACATCTGCTAATATTGAAACCTTAACTGTATTCTCTGGGGATGTTGGGGGAAGCATAACACAAAAGGATAATCTCCAATAGAATAGAATAGAATAGATATAAGCCATCACAACCTCAATTGAGATGTTTATTTAAATATTTCTTTTTTTTTTTCTTTCTGTTTTTAAACCATTATTTCTGTATTTTTATACGTGGAACACAATTTGTACAGAGGTCATGTTGTGGAAGTCTGATCCAATAAAAAAGTAATAATTTATTTTTCTAAATTCTACACTTTTGAAACCTAAAACTACAGTGGAAAATCATTTGCATGAAAGTCTTCAGTGTCTCCAGATTCAAAAGTCTGTGTTACTGGTAATGGCAGACACTTTCTTGTGGACAACAACAGCCACACCCAGAAACTTTGGAGCAAGCTATTTTTTCAGAGCTAGCTCACTAAAAATGATTGATTTTCCATTCAGGGATGCCAGAAACACTTTCCATGTCTCCTAAATACTGTAAGAGAGCAGTTTTGAGTTATGTGCCTCAGTGCACAGAGGAAATATACCCACAAAGTTTCTGAATCTCATCTTTTACTATATTTATTTCTCTCTTTTATTTGAAGATTTGAAGTTCTAAACAATTAGCAGTGTGAATTTCATGAAGGGTATATTCAAGGCCTGTCTTCTCGCCTTCTTTAAAAAAGTTTGTATGCCAACTGTGGAATTATTTCTGCAAATAATTCTAAGCAACTATGGAATGGTCCGTGGTGATGTTTTTGAACACGTGGTGATTAGCATTTCAAAACTGTGGCATAATTTTCTGACTTACATCCTGATGTGGTGGTGAGTGACATAAATATACATCAGAAGACAGTTATGAGCAGACTTCTGATGTTTCTTTCCTCCAAACACTGTGATCTGTTCAGTTACTCATGGGTAGATGGTGGGACAGACAGCAAACAGGAGATGGCAGGAAGTAGGGGGTAGGGAGACACCTGCCATGCAGTGTTAAAGCCCACCTTACAGCACTGGGACATCCCTTCTGCTCTTGGAGCATGGTACTGCCGTGGCCACCAACAGGCTTCTAGGGGCAGTCAGGGCACTCTTGAAGAAAAGCACTGCAACAGATGTGCATCTTCTGTGAACATCTCAGCACTAACACATTTGAGATTCCTAATTCCAAGATCTCAGACTTCAACAAAAAGACAGTAAAGATTTGCCACTTAGAAAGCACCAAAAAGTAACATTCCATTATCCTCTCTGCAAATAAGATTTTCCTAGTGGAATAAACTCATTTCCTTGTCTACTGTTGCACAATTATTTTTAATAGGTTAGATGCCATTGCGATGCTTCTGTTGTGAAATTAGATTTCTAGTATTTTCCATATTGTCATTCTGAAGTTGTGTTAATTGTTATTGGAACTAGCGAGATGACCAAAGATGATTTTGCTAGCTAAACATTCAGTAAGAAAGCATTTCTGATGTCACAAACCCCTTTAAGATAGAGGTAATTATCCAGCTTTTACTATTTTAGACAAAACATGGAGTTTTCCTAACACAGTAAATGGCTTGTAAAGTGTTACAACTGCCAGTTCAGGACATATCACAATATCTTCACAGCAGCAATTGTTTTTTTTTCAAGCTGCAGGAAGCAATAAGGAATCTCTTTTAAAACTTCGGAAGCAGAACAATATTTTCAAATTGATATTTGCAATGTTTTTCAACAAAAGGACTCAGTTTGAACAAAAATGTTCCCACAGTTCAGCCAACCCCCTTTGTTTCACTGTTGTGCTCTCCAAAATTATAATGATAGTAGAATTCAGTTATGCTGTTTATTGTCTTCTTGGGAAAGGCTCAGGAGCAGCTAAAACAAAAATAATTGTCACTCTTTCTGAGTAAAAAAAAAAAAAGAAAGAGAGAACTTGCAGTGCAATATGCATGTATGTGTTCTTTTGGGGGTCACTGATACATGAAATATTCAGCACTGAGAAAGAGTGGAAATGAAGGTGGCTTTCTGCAGTTGCTAATAATCAGTCCTGAGCAGAGTTAAGTTCAGACCAAAGCACAGCTTATATCCTCATGGTTATGCTCCAGCAGGAGACCTCTGCCTAACATTGTGGTGCAGAGCTCTGTCAGGTACTCTTTAATTCTGAAATCCATGTCTACCTAGCATGGACTTGACTCTTCTCAGCCCCATAAGATGCCCTGTAGTCTTAAGAGGTGTGCTGTGATTTCTTTTGGCTCAAAGAGCATGAAATGCTAAAGATCTGTTCCGCAGACATAGTCGTGTAGCTGTTATGGTAACATGATTGCAAGAGAGAATCCATGCTGAAATTTCCATCAGTACCCTGTGCTGAGCACTGGAAAACCTGAGGGTTGAGAGTAATAATTATTATTGCCTTTGCTTTTGATATAGATACCTTCATCTGAGGTGAGGTGATGCACTGTAAAAAGTCTGGGAGTGCTCATTCACAGAGGACAGTATAAAATCTTAATTAGTCTGCCAGGAGAGGTTATGGAAAGCTTTGTATGATTCAATTTTATAAAATTAGAAAAACAAGAATAACCTATTCCCAGAGGAAGAGAGCAGAACAACTTTGTGTCAGATGAACTGTTGGTTTTTCATTAGCCAAAGTAAGATTCCACATTGACACATCAATAAAATATTACTAAGTACTGTTTAGCCTACCAAGGTGTCAGCTGCACAAAAGTAAGAGATTTGTTGGAATTCATTAATATGCCTATAGATTAACTGGCTTTGTAGTCTACTCCTGTAGGCTCAAATCATATTTTCTGGTGAATAATGAAAATTACTGAAGAACAGTCAAAGCAACATCCGCAGTGATGTTGAGCTTGTCCCCAGGAGCAACTCTAGCTGATTGGGTGAATGCTTCCCTATCACCCATTTTCCTCTGATGATGACTGAGCATTCCTGGAGTGTCTGGATCTGCTACAACTCTCCTGTAGCTGTCTTAGATTGGCCAAGGTAAACATCACTTTAGCACTGTAAGGTTTCGCCCCATTTTCAGGGGAATATTTACATGCCATCAACACTAAAAATGTTACTGGGGCTGTAATTCTGAGCATTTGACCTAGTTAAGTTACAAAGCTGCTAGGGCTTTGGAAGTGCATGGATATTGTTGGGTTCTAATTTCACAAGAGACATAAGGCAATCAGTGTTGCTTTGACTTTGTTTCTAACATTAGTTCTGGCATTCAGGGTGAATTTCTGCAACAGGACAGGTAGCACTCCCACACCACAAGAGATTTATGGGATTTCGGTCACCCATGGGAGCTGAGAGTTACTAGTCCAAATCTTTTCAGGCAGAGAGGGAAGTTGATCCATGGGTGCCACCTTCTTCTTTGATTTCCCACAATTACTGAAGAAGTCACCTCGTCTCCACTTGTACTAAGAGGTAAAAGGAGGAAATTATACACAAAGAAATAGAATAGTTCCTACTGCATTTTGTATAAAATCAATTTTGGTGAATGTATGCAATAAAGAAAACTCATTTTCTTTCATGTAAACAAGGCAAAACAACACCTAATTTTGTATCCTGATGCAATAATACTCTTCTGCTCGTTACCATAGGACTCGGGGGACTATGTCCCTGCTCACTAAACTGTAAAGATCCTAAAGAACTGCAGTTCACAGCCCTTCTGCACCTCTGGTGTTGGATGAGATCTCAGGAAAAAAAAAAACTGAGAATTTTTCTTTGAATCTGGGGCCATAGCACCAAGAATTTTTTATTTTTTTTCTATTCAACATGTATTCTCTATATTGCAGTAGGCAATCTCACAAAGCCATTTGGAGTGCAGATGTTCTGGAACTAAAAACTTTGGATCTGAACCTGATCTCCTTATCTTTTTGTAACGATTGTTAAATACGGGAGTTGGATTCATGCCTATTCCTGATTTATATGTATTTTACATAGCTAAATCTCTATATATTTAACCATATTTTTTCTTATTGGCAGCTTTCCTTGGAGAAGATTAACAATGTTTGGCACTTGAGTGCAGTTACACATATACAGAGCTAATAAATATGTCATTTAGCCTAACATAAAGTACTACTTCATTATTATTTTTTAATATGGCTGCTGCTATTTTTTTGTCTGAAGACAGGAGCCACTAGAGGCCACCATACACCTCAGGATAAGATTTCCCATGGGAAAAACTTAAAACTCCTCACACTTGAGCATAAACAGCTTCACCTTTCTCATTAAATTTATTTGTAAATTAGCAAAGAAAAGCCTTGCTTGCAGACAGGTTTTCATTTCTATCTCATTTATCTCCTATGGCACAGTTATGCATATGTTCATGGCAACAGACAGGATTTTTTTTAAAAAAACACTTGCTGTGGACCATACTTTGGTAAAGGTGCATCCTCTGTGAGTTATTCCTGGATAAAATGAATTGTGTTCAACATTACTTTTAAAAAATATGAAAACAACGAAGTAGTCTGCTTTGTTTTCAAAAAGCAGCCTTCTAAGACCACGTAAAATGTATTTATGCTAAAGCTATAACAGTGCTTTGCTATGACTACTTTCTTTGCAGCTCAGACTTCAGATCATTAGAATTTTCATGGAAAATATTCTGTTCAGCCTCTCATACATATAGTATGTGTAGTTTCTGCAGGAATTACAGTAAAAATAACATTTAGAAAAGTTATCTTCTTTCTTTGGCAGGGGCTACGTATACATAATTTTCCACCTACACCACTTTTCCTTATCCTCACATAAATCCCAATTGAATAGTAATTGAAAACACAGAGCATCCTGTATGATTGAGCCCTCTGTTAAAGTTAGAAACAAGAAAACCTATAATTCTGAGTGGAAGGGATTGGTTTTTACCAGTAGGCCATTTAGGTTTATATGGCATATAAATACAGCTAGTTGTATCCTCAGGCAGATGTTCAATTCTTAAGCATGTTGATGATTCAGTTTCAGTGAACCTAGCAAAACTGTTTCTATTGATACACATAACCTAGCCAGTAAAAGTAATTAATGTTATCTTTGGATTTATATTATATTATTGGGTTTTGTGTGAGAAATTTAAAGCTATATTTGCTGAATTTCTAGTATCTAGCTGCTAGAACTCAGATTCCAACCTTTTTTTATTATTATTTTTTGGTCCCATTTCCATTCTGGATATTCTGTAGAAACTGGGGAGTTTCTTCCTCAAAATGCTGGCATTTAGAGCAAAATCTTAGCCTCACCAGAAGGATTAAAAATATCAATCCTTACCAATTTATATTTGCCGTTTGTTGGTGGCATAATGAAACTCCTATTAAAATAAGGTAAAATCCTGAACCTTTTTATTTCTTCTCTTCAACATAAGAAAAAAATAATTCTCCAGCTGAAAGCTGCTTCTCTTTCTTCTGGTTATGCTTCGGTCTCTGTGTTTAACCAGATGAATAGTCCACATTACAGAACTGATCAGACTTTAGCTGCTATTGACTTACTGGAGCAGTCTTAGCTCAAAGAAGAGCTTAGTGAGGGGTCCTATAGCTCCTATTCTGCTATGATTCACACTTGCACTATGTATGTTTCAGATGGGGGCTGCCACTTTGACAGTGTGAGACAGACAATGAGGGCTTTTTACTTTGTTTAATATTTATTGTCTTTGTCCTCAATGGAGAATACTTTAAAGCACAAAGCTATGGAAAAAATTAAACTCTGATTGAGGAGTGGATTTCTACCCCCTCAGCCTTTCTTAAACCATGGATGGTTTTCTCTGCAATGCAGTGCCCTCATGTTCATTATAAGCTGTTGCAGGTAAATGCTCAAATGTAATGAAAACAGTCTGCATTTAGGAAAAGTGGGAGAGACTCAAGAGGGAGAGAGATCAGATGTTGTTGCTGCATGTTCCTTATTTTCTGAAAAGTCAGAACCTTGGTGTAAGATGATAGCATAAAAGTAAGAACTATTAAACTGTTGCCAAGTGTAATGTCCCAGGACAATTGAAGGCTGGTGAATTCCGGACCAAGATATTGGTCAAGACATAGATCTTAAATTGAGTACCCAAAGCATCTGTGATTTGTTACTGAGGAAAGCCTGCTCTTTGCTGGGATAGTGTCATCTGTCAGAAAAGTCCTGGATTTTCTAAGGATCTTCCGTAAACTCAGCATCAAATTCTTGAGAATGTTCAGCAGTATTTAACAACTGTACTCCCTAGTGAGCTAAAGTTTGCTTACATGTCAGGAAAAAAAAAAAAAAAGAATATACATGAGAGAAAAGATAGGGGAAATGTCTGTTATTCCATTCATATATGGGTAATGGCATTCTCATTCCTCTTTCCCAAGCACACTGCATACTAGAAATGCTGCTGCCTAAGCTGAGTGTTTCCTCCAATTACTAAACCATAAAAGATAAGCAGGAACACATTACTGCCACGCTGGTGCCAAGTTTCAAGCTGAGCAGTATCTCATTGTTCTTTGGGGATACTGACTTGAGCCACAATTAGGACTTTTGTTTTACACCTTCCTCAGAAGAAAAATGCTATTAATGTATGGTCCATTGGGATACAAGTGCCATCAGCACTGAGAGCCAGCATCCACTTCTAAGGACGGTTTTGGTTTCTTTGTTCATTTGCAGGTGTTTTGGTTTTCTATGAAAATTGCTTTTGTTATAAATTCATATCCAACTTTTACTTACAAATGACATAATGTGCTTTAGACTTCACCTTTTCAGTAGTAGGGATTAAAAATATTTTTCATTCTCATGGTTTAGATTTGGTAAATGTGGTTTTTATTCTTGTTTCAGACAACTGCTTGCTCACCTAAACATGTCATCTTCTGAGGCCTAAAATTATTTCAGACTTTGGTTACATTCCAGCAACAAGTTTTCATCTGGAGGTACATGAGGAAGACAGAAGACCTCATTTCTGACCTCTAACATTGCTACAGCTCTGGATCCCTCACAGTATTTTCATACTTTATTCATTGTATTTGTATTTTAAAATAATGTATAAATTCAGAAATCTTTTGAAGAGTTATAAAATCAGTCTGAATCAATCAAAATGAATCTGAAGTTAATCTGAACATTTTCTTGTTATTGTTTTCATTAGTCAAGGGGAAAAAAAAAGAAAAAAAAAGAAAAAAAAAAAAACATGAGTTGCATATGATTTTAATGTTAAAGATGTCTCCTACTCCCCAGAAAAGCAAAAAGTTGAGTTTGCTCCCCTCTACAGCTGTGGGGTTTTTTGGTTCTATGTTTCTTTTGGTTTGTTGTTTTTTTTTTCCTTTTTGTCCTTGCAGACCTTTTTTTTTAGAAGACCTTTCCTCTGGGTATCATTTTTCAGCAAATCTTTTATTTCTCTGTCATATGAATATATGACTTCCACTGGATTTACCTGAGCTTTTGTTTTATTTTATTTCCAGAAACTGCTTAGCTTACTTATTTCCCTGT
This sequence comes from Cyrtonyx montezumae, assembly GCF_038088225.1. Classification (NCBI taxonomy): domain Eukaryota; kingdom Metazoa; phylum Chordata; class Aves; order Galliformes; family Odontophoridae; genus Cyrtonyx; species Cyrtonyx montezumae. Next base: position 38,419,943 of record NW_027072034.1, on the reverse strand, counting down.
TATGCTCCCGTTCTCCTGACTGACCCTTGTAACATCCCTTTCTGTTCTCATGTCTTTTTGTCTTTTGGACCACTGTTACGTGTTTCTTTTCATTCTGCTCTTTCTGATTACAAAAATTTGCACATATTTGTTGTAATGATGGATGCAGTATTTTACATTCATGTCCCTTGTGCCCAGTGCTCATAACTCAATACAATGTTTCACCACACACCGACTTCCTCCCTCCTTTCCTTCCCTTCTGTCAGGCTGTTCCTGATGGCCAAGATGACCCCCTGACCCACATGCAGCAAGCTGTTACCCCGTTTTTCACAGTCCTAGCAAAACATTCCATTTTTGTAATTCCCAGAGGAAGTGAATGAGTTATAATAATGGAGGGAAGGGAGAAAAAGCTGACATTTGTTTCTGCCTCTGGATGTTTTGGTTGCAAAGAGGGTGGTTGTGGTATTATTAGGAAAGGATGTTGTGATATTCTTAGATCTCAAAACAGGAAAAAGCTAAACAATTTCCATTTTTGTTTCCATGTTTACAGATACAGGAGACTATCTGTCTCATTCCTTTGGGCATGGAAACTGGTTAATAAAAGACATTTTCATTTGGGGGTTAAGGTGGAGCTTTGGATTAGAATAAAATGCACACTAGTCTCTTCTGAGGATCAATTACCTGAATCACTTGCAATTGCATATTAAAGGGTCCCACAGTGGGTACAGCAGCCAGGCTGGGGCTAGCAGACCCACTGGGTGCACAGACTACTCAGCTGCTACGGAGGATACTATGGGGCAACAGGGTCGCCTGCAGAGATCTGCTCCTCAGCCTCTTGGGAGACCCCTGTATTTCACCACTAATGAACACAGAGGACCATAATGAGCTGGTAATGCAGTTTTAGGATGATGCAGGTATACCTTTATAGCAGTGAAAGCAAAGGGAAGCTGAACAGCAGATGCAGCTGTATGGTATGTGCTACAGGCAAATGCCAATGTGATGTCCCACAGTCACAGTTAGCTGTGGCATTTCATCTCTAGTGCACTAACATGGATGAACAATATTCTTCACAGTTTAATATTGGATCTATTTGAGGATGAGGCCCTGAATGGTGACTGTTTTGCTTTATAATCTTTATACTTGATGAATCTGAAATGTAGATCATCTCCTACCACTTTATAAGGTAAAAAGTTCAGAATTTTTCTCCCTTTTTCCACTCTGCCTTGCATAGATCAAAATTTCATTTATCAGTTACAAATCATCAAGGACAGACTTGAAGCCAGGTTTATTTGACTGCTGTCAAAGAGACATGCTGTTACTTATACCTACTGTACTGCTAATGGCATACCCCATGCATAGGAATCTGCTGACAAAGGATCAGCAGCTGGGAACAATCAGATACCACTGTCACATCCAAGCAGCTGTAACACTACCTCTCCCAGGAGAAATAGGTACTGTGGTGTTATTTGATTCAGGAAGCCAACACTGCTTTGTCTGGTTCTGCATTAAAAAGAAATAAATTGTAAGGTTCTTTCAAATGTCTCTGAGAAAAAAGTTATCAGATAGACCAGAAAAGATAAAATATCCTAATACAAAAAGGAAGGAAGTGAGACAAAGTAACAGAGTAAGGATCTTCTAAACTTTTTTTATTATGCTCATCTACATGTTTTTTCTCAATTTTAGAGTTTTGATTCCTAGAAAAAGCCACCTGCAAGTACATATAACCAGCAGAATTAAAAGTCAGTTTGGTTATGATGCTTGTTTAATGCACTTGCTTTACAATGATATGTTAGCTTATGCCAGAAAGAGCCATTTAAAATTAGTAATAAAATATATATATGAAGAAATCAATGAATGAATAAATATACAAAGGATAGACTTGCAGAAATAGCCTAAAGACAAAAAACCAAAACAGATCAGTTCACCAACCTCAGCCATTCCTTTTACATCTTGCCCTCCAGATCCATCTTGCTGTCAGTCAAGGCCGCCAGATCTCTTTCAGCAGGACTGCTTTCCTGCATCTCATTCCCAGTTCTGTATGTACACCCGGGGTTGTCCCTTCCCCGGTGCAGCATCCAATACTTACTCTTGTTAAACTTCATGTAGTTGGTGATTGCCTTTGTTCTCTGGTCTGTCTAGCTTTCTCTCCCAGGCTAATGTGAACATAACGGTGGCATGAAACCTTCATCTTAAGTTTAGAGTACCACAATCTACTTGAAATAATATCAAAGCAATAAAATGCAGGTAGCGTATGGGTGAAATATTTAGATCTTAACAATTCTTATTTTTTTTCTCTGTATGTAAAACATTTGTATGCTTGGCAAAGGCTTCAGTAATGTTACACTTGTCGCCCTGGTTCTGACACCTACATGGTTATGAATTTACCATGTGTTATATGCTTCATTAGGACAGTTCTGCCAATGTTCAGCTTCTTTTTACAGACAGTAAACATATTTATTGGACTATACACATTGTGCGTGAAAATTCATTCTCTAAGGATTACATAGTGTTTGCCAGAAACAGAACTATTTCCAGTACATTTGAGGACTTTCCACAATTGGAAAACTAACTGTGGGTGTGGGAGAAACAGAGAGAGAAAGAAAGCCCGTAGCTGTTAAAATTTCCACTGATAGGACTGATAGCTGGAAGTAAATTTGCCTGCAATAGCAAAGAGCATCACATAGAAGATTACATATTCAGAATTAGCTATTCCTCCTTTACATATAGTAGATTTGTGGCGGACAGCATCCCATTGCATGCATAACAGATATAAACCCTCTTATCATAGCAGGAGTAACACTTCAAAAGTTCCAAGATGCAACAAATCACTGGGCTATATGTGCAGGGAAAAAAAATAAAGTTCCTATAGAAAACAAAGTGACACAGCATGGTTTTGTGTTTTCCAGGTGTACTTCTGAGACCCTAACCCATTTGGTGTGGAAATGTCTCTATGGTGAACTCATCTAAATGATGTAACTTCCTTGCTACTAATTTGTTATTTGGCTTCACTAATTGGTGTCATAAATACAATAGTGCTAAAATCTCATATCTTCAGTTTTGATTGGGAAAAGGGTCATTATTCTAGTTTTACACATGGACAAACAAATAGAAGGAAGTCCAAATGCCAGGGCAGTACTATAACTTCCATTTCAGTTATGCGACCCCACTGATTTGATGAGAACAAATGACACCAGAAATAAACCCCGTCATATATAATACATATTTAAATTTCTACAAAACAGCCTTTTCAAGAGAACTGAAAGAAACTGTAAATTGAAATGCACTGTGACTGTGCTGTTGTCTGAGGGTTCAAACTCTTGAGAAGACTTCATTCTTGGTCCCATCTGTTTTGACTTTGGGCACTACAGGTTGAGACAGAATTTAAAAATAAAACTTGTTCCTTGGCCATGTAACATAAAAATCACCTGTAATTATTAAGTGCCTTCTTCTTTGACTTACCTTGTCCCTTTTAGCTGTATTTCTGCTGCTGCAGCTGCTCAGGACCGCCTCAGTCCTAGCACCCAGGTGCATTCCCTCTGCCCCATGCTAGGATCAGGGTTTCTGGCAGAGCAGCCCCTGACCTGTGCATGTTTGGCAGCTCAAGCACTCAGCCAAGAAAGGCAAGCCCTGGGACCCAGTCCGTGAACCCAGTACTATTTCTATTCACTTCTTTTGTTTCCAGCTCATGTCTGGTTTCTGTCTTTGTTCCCAGAACCATTTACACATTTTTACTTTCAGTAGATATTGGGATAAAACAAATTACTTTCTTCCATTTTATGACCCCCAGATTTAGATTCCAGTGATTAAGTCTCCCTTCCTAGAAGAAGCAAAATGTGCATTTGTCACTTCTTTGGCTGAGGATGGGATTTAATTCTGGCCCACTGCTTTTTAAATACATACACTCACTGAGAGAATATGTTAAGGGTGGAGGGCACCACTTTCTATTGCTTTACCATCAGTATCTTAGGAAAAAGTACACATTGGCTCTTTCAAAGAACATTTTATTGTGTCTGCACTCAGTTTCTAAATTCTGAATAGGAATAACCTCTCCCAGTCCCTGAGTCTCACATCCCAACACTGAGGAAGGATGTGCTTTCAGTCCCAACTTCTGCACAGCATTTCTGAAGAGGTGTAGGTAGTCATTTCTCCACCTTTATTTTGTCTAGTCTCTACTGTGACTCCTGTCCTATCCGAATCCTCAGAGTTTAATTCTAGGTTGTCAGTTCACATTGGTGATAAGCCATCTAAAAGCAAGTGCCAGATTATTAAGAATGGGTAAATAGCAAAAAAGGTGGACAGCATGATCTGTCTGGGCAGAGAGGATGACCCTATGGCATGAAGGGCTCTACAAAGTTGAAGCACTCAAGCATCGCTGCCAAATCTTGGAAGAAGATGCTGTCAAGAATTAAAATGTATACGTAAACACTTGGATTTAATTAGATGAAAGTGAGCCATAAAAATTGTCTGTTTAATCTTGACTACTATCCCAGCATTACAGAAATACAGAGCTGGATAAGACTTCTAGACACTGTATGGTAATTCTAATTCATCATTCTTATCCATTAGAAGAGTCAGTACACATGCCTTTCTGATCTCCTCTTAAAGACATACAGTAATTGAAACAACACATCCATCTCATGCAGTTCATTCTTTTTATCCTTCCTTATTTCTAGGAATTTTTTCCTATCAGTTAACCTGAATCTCTTTGTGGCTGAAATCCCTGACACATTGCTTTTGTCTCTGAACCCAGAAAACAGATTTTTCTTTATTTCTTCCCAGAGTAATGTGAAACAGTTCTTACTTTCTTGGAGACTGTTATGTCTTTCCTCAATTTTCTGTTCTCTAGTCAAAACAAGCCAAAGTTTGCGTACTAAGTCAGATCAGACACTCAGATCAGTCTCTTTGGTCTTCCTCAAGTGTGTCTAAAGCTGACGTGTTTTTGTAGCTAAGGCTGTCCTGATACTGAATTGACTGAACGATTACTTCATATTTCTTTTTTATTTTATGCATTTCAATATGCTGTTTGTCTTTCCTACAAGATTATTTCATAGGGAACTGTTGATGGCATGTTTTACAGCTTATGTTTCTGCAGCTGATTATTTTCATGAGTGTAAAGGCTTTGTTTGCTTGCTTGTTTGTTACTTTTTTTTCTTATTATTTTCTATTTTTTTCAGTCTGTCAAAATCAAATCCTATTCCTACCTTCTCATAATTTTATCTCGCTCTCTCAAAATTATCTGTAAATTTTTCAGGTTTTTTTTTTCCTTTGTCTGTGTTACCATAAAAATATTAAACAGGTCTAGAACAAGAGGTGAACTTCAAATTAAGTAGCCTTCCAATTTGCTGGCCTTGAATTTACTGATATATATAAATGATAAAATGACAAATAGGAATGATAGCTTGAACTCTGAAAATTAGAAGGCTTGAGGAATATTGTATTCATAGGAAAAATGCAATCTCTGGAAGGTCGAACTTCATATGAAACTACAGAAGTGGGGAAGAATCTCTGAGAAATTCCTGTTTGACCTTAAATTAATGAGAATCATGCTAACTGTGGCAATTTGACAGATTGAATTTTCACAGATCAGATAGTAATTGGAATTAAAGATACAAAACTGTAGAAAATGTTCTGGAAGATGCAGACTTCAGCACATACAATGCTTATGTCAGTCTGCATTATCCTACAGTAATCACTTAGAAGAGCATGAAAGCACTGGAAGGAAAGCAAGAGGTGTGTACATGAGGCAGATTGCATGGTGGAGCAGGAAATTGGAAAATGTATGCTATAAAGCAGAAATACTAAGAAGAAGCTGCAAAAAGCTGCAAAAGCAAAGCTTGCAAGAATTACAAAGACATAGGCTCAAAAGATATCCATCATTTGGAAAATGTAAGAACAGTGAGAAATGAAACCACTGCAGAAAAGTTTACAGCAAGAATAAGAGAAGCAGAAGCAGGAAAACATTAAGTAAATACATGACCAGAATGTTCAAGGACAACTCAGAAAGGAGATACAAAAAAACTACATAGAAACTCTGAATGTCATCATGACACCTTTCTTCAGTGGCCTAAAAATTAATTTTATCTTTTAAACTGGATGCCCGGTCACTATCTACAATCAGTGGTAAGAAATAGATATCTGCATTAAAAAAAAGATTACATAATCCTGCAGGATGGAAAATAGGCAACTAGGGAGCAGAGTGCAATGGGACCCAGTAAAATACATAACACGGAGAAGGAGAATAAGAAAAATATATTCTTTCTAGCAGATGTCAATGACAGAATTTGGAACACAGTGCAGAAACAGATGAGCAGTGCAACCATCTTACAAGCACTTAAATGCAGGAGCAGCAGAAGTGGAAGACAATTCATAAATCTGCTGATGAAGCTGCAAATGATGGTCAGAGAAGTCTAATTCTGTCTACATCCCAGACAAAAAAGGTAACTACCAGCTGAGAGGAAAAAAGACTCACAGTAAGTAGCACAACACACTTGTCAGCTCTTCCCGATGAATCTGTTATTTGTCTCAGTTGGAAATTTCATACAGTACCTGACAAAGCTTTGATCAAATCCACTGTGGTTGTGCAGTGCCTGGAGTCTCTAGAGAGCAACAGTAAGTGAAACAAACAAACAACCATTTGGGGAGATCAATAGAAGGTGTGCAGCCTCCCAGAAGCTTATGCAAAATGTGTTTTGTAATTACAAGATTTTCAGTTATGGAGGGAGTATTAGTATATATGTAACCCTTAACACTTACACAAGCAAGTGGTGGTTAAACTGAGGTGGCTGGATGGAGAGCAGGTCCAAGGAGGGAGATAGAAAAGCATGATCCTTCTTTTAGAATTTCATGTGTCACACTGAGTTTTTATGTAAATAAGCTATGCTCTGTTGTGGATCATTAAATATTCATCTGACATCTTAGTCTAGATGAAATAAGGTTAATAACTTCAAAATGTGAATCAATACCTTATGTTTTTTTCTGAGGCCCAGAGAGGTGGAGTCTTCTCCTCTGGTGTTATTCAAGAGCCATCTGGATGTCTACCTGTGTGACCTGCTGTAGGGAACCTGCTTTAGCAAGAGGTTGGGCTTGATGATCCCTGGAGTTCCCTTCCAACCCCTGCAGTTCTTATATTCTCTGTGTTCAGGGTATTTTCAATATTACTTTGCATAAAATCTGCTTAAAGCATCAAGCTGACAAGCCATTAAAGCTTCAGGTTTGGTTTGATTGCAGTTGGACTTGGTGATCTTGAAGATCTTTTCTAGCCTGAGCAATTCTAAGTCCAGTGTTACTGTTAATTATGCTGTGGAAATTGTCGTATTTTATTCCATGAGTTCCCTTTCTTCTTAGTACCAATATGCATCAGTTTTTATCATATGTGAAAGGTTCTGTCTCTATGTAGGTGAAATTACGCTGCTTATTTTTAAACACAGAAAATATTTGTTCATTTCTAATACATTATTCTTGTGATTTCCTTTGTAAAATACCAAACTTGTTTAAACAAATACAAGAAAATCACTGGGATATTCTCCTAGGCCAATAAAGAGAAATTCACTTGGAAACAGTTGGCATGCTGTTACATGACATTTCTTACTTGAGTAGGAGTAGGTAGGCTGAAGGGAAGAAAATTAATTGGTCATCTTCCCATATTTCAATGGATGAAACCAGTATTGTTTACACAGTATCTTCACTGTCAGGAAGATTTTTTGAATCATACATGAAAACTTGCAAGAATTTGAAGCACTTATAGTTCATATATATAGGATTTATGTGTATGTATTTGCACATGGTCTGGAAATTGACTTTTAACAATGAGATGTTAAGCCCCCACAGTATGATCAGCGGAATTCATAACACTGCTTAGTCTAAAAATATTTCTGTTATTTTTTTGGATGTCTAGCAACAGAAATGCATCCAAGGTACTCTGTACTATTGGAAAATGAAACACAGTTTTGCTTTGTGTTTATATTATATATATATATATAGTAAGAGGTATTATTGGACTCTGATGATGCATTTATGGAAAAGATGTTAAAAAGTTAAATTGCATGAAATTTGGCTAAGCGGTAACTGAGTGAAAAGTGAAAATTGGATAAAAATTAATTATGCCCTAAAATGCCCTGCGATTTTGGGAATAATCACAGCTTGCTCAGGAAGGATTTCACAGCTCTCTGTCATAAATCTCTTCGGAAACATGCATAGATCTGTGCAGTGGCAGAGATCATGCAGACCAAATGTGTTTTATTATTGCATAGTGAGTCACATTTACCTCTGCAAACACTTATCCAAAAGGAATAAATGCAACAGTCTTGTTTTCTACTGTTAGTACATAGCCAAGTATGCTTGACCTCTTGGAAAACAATCACTAGCTAAGCTGCAAACTATAAAGAAGTAAAACCTACTGTTTACTGACCTTGCTTTAGCACTGTGTTTCCACTTTGTCAGTCTTGGCTACCATCGCATATTGGGACCTCAGCACTGACCAGTGAAATCTGTGTTCCATTATCTATTTCATGGGAACTGCTGCACTCTGTTTCACTGGACATTCCTTGTCTACCAGTGAATTACTTCAAGCAGTAACCACGTGTTAAATCATAGAATCATAGAATGGCTTAGGTTGGAAGTACTACCCAGCTCCAAACCCCTGACATGAGCAGGGCTGATCCCTACCAGCTCAGGCTGCCCAAGGCCCCATCCAACCTGGCCTTGAGTGCCTCCAGAGATGGGGCACCACAGCTTCTCTGGGCAGCCTGTGCCAGTGGCTCACTGTCCCTTCAGGTGATATTACTGAATAGAATATAATTTATTCATCTTGATTATTCTAATTTTTAATCAGCAATTGGAAAAAAATAAAAGTGGGTTTTGGTTGTGTAGTTTTATTTTTTATTTTATGTTTATTGTTGTTTCTTGAGGGTTTTGTTTAGGGTTTTTTGTTTGTTTGTTTGTTTGTTTTGCTTTTTTTTTCTATTTTTTTCTTATCAAATGTGTTGTGCATCTGTGATATTACACTAGAACCTAAAATGGAAAGTTTTCATGCACGTCTGTGATTCCACTTGCTTAATCAGCTTTATGGTTATAGTACTCTGATAGAAAAGGCCTTGAAATGCTTAATTAATTATTTAACTACTTTGTTTCCTTTCCAGAATAATTCACAGATTGCTAAGGCAATCTTCTTTGTAGGATACCTGAAGAAAGTGTTTGTAACTTGGTGACTAAATATGTACTAGAATTCAAAATTAATTTAAATAATATGTTGGATCCCAAGGACTTGAAGGTACATGCAAATATTTATTGAAGAACTTTGACATTACAAAAGGTAAGTACAATTAATCAGAACAGCTGTTTTGTCAGAGAACATAACGACCTTTAGAATGATCTTCTATATTTCAAATGTAAAGGGGAAACAACTGATTGGATCTACAGAACCAAATGAAAAGAAGTGACTTTGTATCCTTGGAAACTGACATAAAACAACTGAAACTGTATAGAACTTGGATGGAAAAGATTGCATAATAAATAGAGATGTGTTTGCTATAACTTATCTCTGAAAACATCTGGTATTTTTTATTAAATGTGATTAGTGGTACTTGGAAATATACAAGACATTTTCATCAAATTATCTTTGTTTATGTTGTTAACTCTAGTGCTAAATGCATGAAAGAACTAAGATGAATGTCCTTCAGTAGTAGTTATCCTCCGTATTTAGTGTTTGTCATTCTGATGTTCAAAAAGGCCAGTGGTGTTTCAGGATAGCTATATCAAGCCTGGCATAGGTTCATCCTCAATTTATGGCTCAAAGGAGCTGCTTGGGAACAAAGGATTCATTCTTATGGACCCAGACCATTGATAACTTTTGTTACTAAAGTCCCCCAGGCCATTCCACCACAGGCTAATGATCAGAGGATCAGCTGGCCAAACCAGTGTGATGGAAGCTGCTGAGGAGTTGCTGCCTTATAGACAGATGTCTGAAAAAATGTTGCAACTTGTAATGTTCAGGTCTGCAATATCAGGTAAGAGTTATAGCATGGGGGTGAATGAGACCATGTGGGGCATACACTCCTTTTGCTTGTGGGCCTTTATAGAAATGAGAGATGACTTCTCCATCCACAGTTTCTCAAAGTTGTCTTGGAGGGCATTTCTATTCATATTTTCCTTCCACATGCAGTTTCATGAATAATAATGCTTTTCCTCAAACTGAAATGCAGCTGAAAGTCTATTGTGAAACTAACAAATCAGTCCTGTTCAGTGTGGCTCATTAACAGCTACAAGTGTATATAGTTCTTTTTTTTTTTTTTCTTTTTTGGCAATCTTAAGTCCAATGAAATAGGACTCAGCAGAGTTTAATCACTTATCTGAAGCTAGAAAGTAACTGCTATATAAATTACAACTAGCAGCTGACTTTCTGCATAATACCTTGGAAACAGTATTCCCTCAGTCTTCATTATGGCATCTCAGTCTGCAGCTGTCTCAAAGCCATCAGAAACTGTGGTAAAGTCCTAGTGTGTGCATTTGGCTTTTATGGAGTCAATGAAAGCAACACAGCATGCTGAAAGAGAGTTGCCATGTGCCTAAAGGGAGCTGACAAGCAATCAGCTGTCAGAATTCTGTCTTTTCTCCTTACAGCTCTTGATAACAGCTACACAAAGCAGTTTCTCAGATAATCTTGCTATCCAGAATCTCACAGGATGGTAAATGCATTATCTCAGTCAGGAGCTGCCCTTTGCTTTCTCAGTTTCTAAAAAGTCAGCATTTTGTGTCAGGTTCCCAGGCTAGGCACCTTTCACAGATACATAAACTGACTGATGCTAGGACCTCATGAGCCATTTGGTGTTCAGTAATCTCAACTACATTTCCAGGCTCTTCAGAAGGGCTAGAGGTCAGCAAATGCACCTTTTTTCTGTAAAGATGTAAAATATTTGAGCATTACCAAAGATCTGTTACTGGTATACATTTGTCTTTTGATTTGATCAAATGAAGTCAGGTCCAGATCTCACACTCAAACAATACTGGTACATTCATATGACGTTAATCGGCCCAAGTCTGAAAATCATTAGTTCGTTTCTCAGCATTCCCTAATCTGAACTTCTATCAAATCCTATTGAAAATCTGCTGACCTGAAGCTGAGGCCTAGCCAGCACACACTGGGGGCCTCGGCTTCTGTCATATTGGTGATATACATCAGGTAAATGACAGTACTGGACCCTAGGTGCCATTAATTAGCATAATATATAAACAGTGTTATAAATAAGAATGTGCAAGAACAGAAAAAGAAAGAAATTATAAGAATGCTCTGATACTGGTTGCTTTTCTTAAATAAAAATAATGAATGAACGGCAAACTGTTAATTATGGTGACTGAAAAGTAACCTTTGAATGCTATCAAAAGACACTGAACTCCTCTGTCTTGTAATCCTTTTTTTTTTTTTGTGTTTCTTTTGATTTTATTTAATTTTTTTTTTTGCAGTTAATGTTCTAGCAGCTGACTGCCAAAAAGCAGGATGGTCTCTCAATCAAAACCACACAAAAAAAACCACCTAATTAGCCAAGTATTCTACTTTCCACTTTATTAAGAGCATTACAGACATCACATACTGTTGCTCAGAATTTTATCTTAATTCATATTATTGAAAAGTACTGCCAGAGGACTGGTTTGTATTTCACTTAATCCCTATCATTTTCTACTTACTTCTGATGGATCATTCTAGCTTGTCTAAATGGTGAAATAAATACCTCTGTCTCTTCAGGTGGAATATTTAAATTCTATTTTTTTAAGCAAGTCGAGTAATGTTGTATTTACCATTCTGCAAGATTAAGTTATTTAGGTAATAATATTTTAAGACTGTCAATTACTTGTAAATACATTGCGAGGTCAAGATGAATGTCTACCTAAGAACACTGAAGTTGTACTTACACTATTTTCTACTTGTGTTCTACTTTTATCCTTTCACCGTCACAATCTTACTAAAAATTTATAAAAGGGAAAAAATACTTTCAAGGAATGCTTTTCCTTTAATGACATGTTGGATTAGATCCTATGACAACATTTTTATCCTGTGAAATGTCCGGGACTTAAAGAGCAATAACAGACTTCTGAATATTCATAGAATGATAGAGTTCAATGTCAAAAAGTGCTTTTCTGGATATTAAATATGATATCTGCATTACTGGAACTAAGACTAATAACATCATTTAGGAGTAATGAATATTACAGATAAAAAATAATGGACTAGTGAAGAAAATACTGAGTATTTCACAGAGAAATTAAAGATTAGACCATTTAGTTTTCCAGAAGGTGAGACAATAAAAGGAGAAAATATATGGTTATTATTCACATGTTCATATTTTGTCTAATTTTATTTATTTATCCATAGGCAACTGGGATCCAGTGTAATATTTTTTCCATTGAATACTTGAGGCATTACATCAAGTTTTTAGAGAATTGACAACTCTTTCTTATTTCTCAAAAATTATCACTCATACCTATACAGCTTGCTGAGCTGCAGCCTGGTAAATGTCATGATATGGCAATGATCTGTGTCAAAGCAACTGGACTGTTTGCTGATTTGCAGGCACTGTGTTTTGACGTTGACTTGGTTACAGTGTGTTGACTCATGTCTAAGTTCTTCAAAACCTTATATGGTCAAATATTACCGCATGCAAACCATTAGAAAGTAGAGGTTGATATGCTTTGCTGAAGGCATGGAAGAGCAAAAAAATGTTTCCTCATTCTTCCTTGGTCTCCCATTAGGCACTGAGGAGCAGTACTGCAAACATGCATCTTTTTGTTGAAAGAAAAAGTTCTCTTTGGTGGTACTTTGGATAATACAGAAAATGCTATAAGCCAGCTACACTTAGGAGAGATAAATCTTCAATTCAAGGCCAGAAATGCTCATTTAATCCTGGATGCTGAACAGTTGAGGAGGAGGATCATAAGCCTAAACTAGGACACTGAGAATTGAGATACAGCTTGCATAGCGTGTTATGAAAGCACATGGGAGAAATATTCACAATTTGTTGTGCCAACAACTGTTTCGTTGTGGACAGCTGATACAGATGAGAAAAAAAAAAACAATCAACATTTCAGAAATGTGTCAGATTTCACTTTTCTCCCTTTCCAAGCATCTCTAAAGGCTGTATTTCAACATGTAGTTAAGATTTAAAAATTAAAGTTGTGTAACATTTTCTGGATTTCTTTTTTACACAGATCACAATGAGAAAGGAAAGCTGAGATTTGCATATACTCTTACACATGGAAGAGCTCAAGAATGAATCCTGATCTGGTAAGTCTTTAACTGAAATATAGTATATTCTTTCTTATTTTGTGTCCTGGGACACTGCCACTCCTAGATAAGAATCATAAGATCAGAATGGAAGGAGAGAGGGATGAATATACTTGCGCTCTGATTCTCAGTTTTTCCAAATCCATCCACCTGAAGTGAATGAAACATCGTATTGCCTTAAAATTATCAGTTCTCCATTGCCTACAGGCAACACATTTTCTCCTGGATAATATACCTCATGCCCATGTTGGCTAGCCGAAAGTCAATCAAGATTGATCATATCAGGCATAACGAATTTTTCATGTGGATATATGGCCAGAGAGTCCCAAACAACACACAGTCAAGGAAGTGCAACACAAACAGACCTAATGAGCCCTGCTAAGCCTCTGCCTGCTCACACAGAATGCAGTATGGGTACAATATGGAACAAGCTGAGCAGAATTCTGGTGGACCTAGCTCAGACCCAGAGCAGTATTATTACTCAGATTGTCCCACTTCACCTTAGTTTAATGAAGAGCAGACAACAGGAGCCAGAGACCTAATGGCCCTCAGCCTTGGCAGTGAAAGGCCCTGTATTCCATGGTTATCCTGGAAGACTCATCTCCTAAGTACTATTCCAAGCATGTGCTGTTGACTACCTGTTAGGAGGAGGCCTTGGTGTGCCCTATCTCTCTCTGTTCCCCTGTTGACTTTGTACAGCTATCCAGTTCTGCACAACAAAACCTCTGCTGCCCCAGAGCTGTACTCCAGGTGCCCATGGACCTGTAGGGATTTGCAAGTAAACCCTGTGTGAATCTGGAAATGGACAGCTTGTCCTGCAGAGTCTGAAGTATGATACAAGTACCTGAACCACTGAGAAAAGTAAATTATATTTAAATTTGTTTCAGTGATACAGGATATCCTATGGGTGAAGGGAGGTACTGAAAAGAAAGCCAGGAAAATCATACTTGTTGAAGGACAGATTATGAACAATTCCTTTCAAAGCAGCAAGTGGAAACTTTCCATCTACCTGTCATACACAAACAGACATTTTCAAATTTTGCTTTAAAACAGAAATGGGAATGGGCCCTTCCAAGTTGAGAGAAGTGGCAGAGCAGTTCAGAACCACCCCTGCCTCTTACATATGATTACTGCACATTAGAATAATTTTTCAAACTCTGTGGAGAAAGAAGTTTGAGTCTGTTTTTCTTCATTTGGCTTGTGTGTGTTTTTCAAATGGTGATCAAAACAACCCATATCCTGCCCCTGTGGAAAATACATTTATACTTAAGATATGCAAAACAGGATATGACAAAATTCTGGAGAAAAAGTACAGCACCGCTGATACATGAGGTTCTGGTATAAATCATTCCTCAGCTCTGGGATTCATGTTGGAAACTGCTCAGATAGATGACTTGATGCTTCTGAATTCTAAGAGAATATAAATGAGAACAGAAAGACATTGTTTTACAAGTATTTACAATGAAGCGGTCAAGAACTCATCAGGATCTGTAATTTCAATGTATAATCTACCCTGGATTTGTCTCCAGCAAATGAAAGAATTATAACATGCAGCTAATCAGAACTTTTCAATTTGTCCATTTATTAAAAACTATTAATAAATTGCAACACCTACTTGCACTCCATTTTACACACTTTTAACTTGAGCTGCTGTTTGCTACCTTTCACTTGTCTTTAACATGAAGTTTATTCATGTATGATATTTCAATAAACTAGTGTACAAAATAAGCTTTTTTAGCAAGTCTAAATTTAAACAAGTGACACAGATTTTCAAAATAAAGCATTATTCAAACGATTCATAAGCTTCTTCTGAAACCAAGTAAGCTTAATTTATGTTTCAATACAATTTTTTGTGTGTTTTCTCCATAATTCCTCTCATGCTTTTGTCTATAGCCCTGTGCTGCGTTACACAAAAACAATGATAAAACCAGGTTTTCATCTTCTATGAAATGAAGCTGTAACACTAGAACGAACTTGAAGGATGCACTTGTTTCTAAATATTCATCTTTTCAAACTTTATTATAATGAAGAAGACATAATGTTCCTATCTTGCAAGACAGAGAAGTTAACTACAGTGAAAAAAAAAAACATAGGTCCTAAGAGGTATGCTTCTTGGGTCTGGGCCAACACCTGAAAATTGGTAGCTGCTTAGGCTTCATAACCAGCACCTGAGATATAATTATGGCAATCTGTAGGGCATGGTACCTGCTGAATGCTGGTTGAAAGGCTCTCTTGAATGCTGAATACTGACTTTGTTACTTTAGGCACCAATCCCGACTTGTGGTGCAGGCTGGAACCACCCACTGAGAGTGGATGCTCCCATCTGTTATTGTCATTAATAAGACAGACATTCTTTTTAAATTCATCTGTTTCAGTAGAAAACATTCCAATAAGTATTTAATTTGAACATTAAAAAACGTCAAACTGCAATGCCTTTTGAGAATTTGTAGTGCTTTTCTGACATGTTAGTATCTCCCATTGCTATATTGTGACACAAAGTAGTTATAATAGATTTGGACTTGCAGAATCCTGAGCTGTGTGTGTGGAGGCCAGCAACAATGGTTTTGCACAGGCATGCTTAGTACAACAGTGAGTATTTTCAGATTCATACAGATTTTAAAAGATTACTGAAATTGTGACTTCTTTGTTGTCATCAGTTACAGCTTTCTGCAGGTCATTTAGCAGCCTCAAATTTGATCCTCTTTATCTGATCTATTGCTTTGCTATTCTTTTCTTTAACTATTTTTATGAATGTATGAGTTCATAAAACCACCAGGTTTATATTGTCTCATGAATTCTGTTTCTGTCTGCTTGGAGATATGTAGCGCTACACTTACCCTGGCTGCCAATAGTTTGATTTTATGACAGCTGACATTGAAGACAGTATAGCTAACGTTCTCATTTGTGTGCCATATGTGGATATTTCTACTCAGTTTCTCTGGTAGTAATTTGAGAGTAAAGAATAGATTAAAAATGTCAAATTTAGTTTGCTTTTTTTCTATTGATGAAATTCATACAGTTTGCTGAATTTTCAGATTTGTTATTCATTTTCTGTTATTCACTGAATTTCTTATAATTCTTTATGTCACCTCTAATGTGATTGAACGCATTCAGTGCTCAAAAGCAAGTTGCCTTTGTGGGCTTCATAAGCAGTGATATTTCTGTTCTTTAGCTAGAAAGTGTATTTCTTGACCCATTTTCTCTGAACACGTGAAATTTTGCATGTTAAAATTTTACTTATTGAAGATCGCAATGCATGGAATATGCTACACAGGTTTAATATTCACTTTTAAAGTGAATTAAGTAATTTCAGTTAATTAAGGAGTTAATTGATTTTTCTAGACTTTTTACTTATATATATATATGTGTATATATAAGTTTAAGTATGTATGTATATATAAGTTTAAGTATTTATATACAAAACAACAGCCAATGGGTACAGATGGCAAAAGTTCATCCAGTTAAAGTTGGCTAGATTCTTTATATCTACCCAAGTATGATGAAGTTTCTGATTGTTGTCTTTGAGGATCACCTTCAGATGAGCAACCTGCAGGGACTTAAAGCTTTATTCTCAGTTTCAACTTTGTAAATATTCTGGTACAGAGTAGTCAGTGTTTAAGAAGGTGTCATAGGTTCTTTAGGTTGGAAAGGACCTAATCTAGTCCAACCATCCTCCTATCACCATCCCTACCCACTAAACTACTAAATCAAATCCCTTAGCACCTCATCTAAATGCTTCTTGAACAGCACAAGGGACGGTGCCTCAACCACCTCCCTAGGCAGGCCATTCCAGTGCCTGACCACTCTTTCAGAGAAAAAATGTTTCCTCAGATCTAATCTAAATCTTCCCCGGCGCAACTTGTGGCCATTCCCTCTCGTCCTGTCATTATTTATCAGGGAGTAGAGGCCCACCCCCTCCTCAGCACAACCCCCCTTCAGGAAGTGGTAGAGTGCAATAAGGTCTCCTCTGAGCCTCCTCTTCTCCAGACTAAACAATCCCAGCTCCCTCAGCCGCTCCTCATAAGACTTGTGCTCCAGACCCCTCACCAGTTTTGTTGCCCTTCTCTGAACACGCTCCAGGGCCTCAATTGTCATTAGATTCTGCTTCATCACTTACAACTTGCTTTCCTTAGTGCTTATTAACATATTCTACTATTGAAATCTTACTTCCTCAATGAAAAGCACCTTAGAAAAACTCCCTTTCAAAATAAGCTGAGAACACAACGGGCAGAAATTACTCATCGTAACAAAAATAGATCTGTAATACTCTAGAAGGTTCCTGGCGTGAGCAGAATGAGTCTTAGATGAGAATTGGCCTCTTCAAAAACCTAGTTTATTCTACTGTATCTTTAGGTAGTATATTGCCTTGATTATCCCAAGTGACATGGTGGATTTTCCAACACCAGAGGTCACATTTAGCTGCCTTTCTTGAAAGCTGTAATCAAACACAGATAATTGTATGTGATTGAAAGCAGGCAGGAAGTATGGGAATTCCTTAAATGGCATCACACTAAGCAATTTGATCACAGAACCATAGAATGGCTTAAGTTGGAAGGAATCTTGAGGATCATGTTCCAACATCTCTGCCATAGGTGGGATTTTCAGCCACTAGATCTAGTACTAGATGAGGCTGCCCAGGGCCCCATCCAACCTGGTCTTGAATGCCTCTGAGGATGGGACATCCACAACCTCTCTGAGCAACCAGTTCCAGCACCTCAACACTCTCTCAGAAAAGAAAATTCCTTCTGGTATCTAATCTTAATCTCCCTTCCTCTAGTTTAAAACCATTTCCCCTTGTCCTATTACTATGTACTCAAGTCAGAAGTTGATTTCCCTCATGTTTATAAACTCCCTTTAAATATTGGAAGGACAATATTTATTGATTAATATTTAATGAGATGTTAATGATCTCTTCTGACTTCATGTGAATCCTTAAACTGACTCAAAACTCATAGAGGTCTAATAACATTATTTTCCTATAGTTTTGAGCACTCGTTAACATTTGAATAGGTGTCTTAGTTCCTGTGAACTTCTCTAGAGCTGTATAAGTTAATAATGAAATATTTTGTTCTTTTGTATGTGGACTTACAGGTTCTCCATTACTTTCAACTTTTCTTGGAAGAAGATGTATTGTGACACATCTTCCAAATATAAGGTTAATAATAATAAATAGTAACAATTCTTTTTTGTGCTCATCTGTAACTAATTACAATTATTATAGCTACTGAACTAACATGTTTAAAAATAAAAACAGGAAAAACCAATCCCAGCAAAATGCACTTTTGGGGCTATGCCTAGATAATCACACATTCTGCCAAGAGAAGATGGAATATTCAGCTTTCAACACAGGAGAGGCCAAGTCAACAGTTATATAAGGTAACTTTATTTTTATGGTGAAAGCTTTTGAAACAATGTCTACTTAAAGATAACAGAATGAGAGTTCACTAGATATTTAATAGGAGAGTAAAGCAACAGCTTCCAGGCAAAGCTCTGTCATAGCTGAGATCCATCAGGAAGCTGTATTCTTCCATGATGCCTGTGTGTCCAGAAATAACAGGTCTGAAAGGAAAATGTAATGTCTGAGTTACAACTTATGACTGCAAGGGAGAACTTTTGCCTTACATTTCAATGCCTTTTCTACATTAATCATTAAAATGTACAGTACATTAAAAGCATCTAAACTTCTTACATTTCTCTCCCTAAGTACAAATACACTGAAAAATAATGACTGCTGCAAAGCATACATGGATGTTAGGGAACAGTGGAGATTTTTAGGTAAGACATTTCCAAAAAAATCCCTCTCATTTCAGAATGTTATTCCAACAAAACTGATATTTTCACACACATACAAAAAAAAAAAAGATAACAGAAAACATGTTCAGGTGATGCTTTGTTTTAAAGCTCAGTGAAATATGTTTCAATTGTCACTGTCTCCAATTTAGATTTTCAGAAACACTGTCCTCATTTCAGCTGGGATAATTTTCTTTCTAGCAACTGCTAATGCAGTGTTCTAAGTTTAGAATCAGAATAATATTGATGTTTTAGTCGTTGCTGAGTGGAACTGACACTGAGTCAGGGACTTTTCAGCTTCTCACACCACACTGCCAGTGAGAAGCGTGGAGTGGACAAAATCAGGCTAAAGGGATATTCCACATATTGTCATACTGAGCAATAAATATGGGGCAAGTTGTCTGGGCTTTGGGGCTGCCACTGCTTGAGAACTGTCAGGGCACTGGTCAGCAGGTGGTGAGCAATTGCGTTGTGCACCACTTGGTTGTTTTTTTTTTCTTCTCTTTTTTCTTACTAACTTGTCTTCATCTTGACATACAAGTTCTCACAGCTCTACCTTTTCTGTCCTCCTACACATCACACAGCAGGGGAGGAAGTGAGCAGGTGGCTGGTGCTGAGATACCTACCAAGTTAAACCACGAAAAACACCTTTAGTGTATTAAAACTATAGTTTTCAGAACTCTGTTTTGACTGAATACTTGAAAACACCATGTTGAATTTACAAAATGAAAATGTAAGATTATTGCATATTCTCCTAAAAAAATTACTTTAAAATATATTCATCTAAAAAAACGATCCAAATTTCTTTTTGTTTGTTTGTTTTTTCTTCACTTTAAATACAGAGAGTCACAGAATTGGAGGGGTTGGAAGTGACCTCAAGGGATTGAGTCCAACCCTCCTGCTAAAGCTGGTACCTTACAGCAGTTTGCACAGGTACGTGTCCAGCTGGGTCTTGAATACCTCCAGTGAAGGAGATTCCACAACCTCTCTGGGCAGCCTGTGCCAGTGCTCCATCACCCTTACCATACATAAGTTCTTAAGCATGTAAATAGTTCCAAATAACATTTGGAAAGTTTTAACAGGTTAGAAAGGTGAGGAAAGGTTAAACTTTCTGTCAGTTAGCAAATCATCACAATAGGTAAGCCATAATACAAAAGTAGCTTGCTTTCCTAAACACGAAATTTGAATAACTGTTTGGTTTTTTTTGTTTGTTTGTTTGTTTTTTGTTTTTTAAGAGAATAAAGCATTAGTTGTTTTTCATATGTTAAAATAGTGTAGATCTGGCTTAGGGATATAAAAAGCAGAAAAATTTGGCAATGACTTCACTCATTTGAGTTAGTAAAGTAGTTGTGCTCTTTGAACAATTTGAACAATTTTCCCAGAATACTAGAAGTGTTATAACTACACCTCTGCAAATACAGCTATACTTTCATGATATAAAAATCTTTATTTTTTTTTAAAGAAAAAAAAAGTTGGAGCAGCAGGCACATGTACAAATATATCACATCATGCTCTGATTTACGTAGTTGTTGAAATATCTTTAAGATCAGCTTTATTAGGGCTCTAGGGGATCTTACGGACCTGCACAGGTTAGTGGTTACTGATGAGTTGCACACTTGTAATTTTATGAGAACGTTCAAAGGTTACTATCAGAATTTTATAATTGATGAATGTTCTTTTGTGTATTAACCAAATCTGAGGAAAAACAAAATACAAGCAACAAGCTAATAGATAGGATAGCTGAGTGTTTTGCATATGGATCAATTTAAATGATTAAAGCATACAAATGTAGCAAAACTTACTAGAACATTGGGCATCTGGCAGCTTTTATCTCAATACTTTTTGTTGATGGCACAAATAGGCTATAAATATGTTCCATAATTACAAAACTCCTAAAAGGAGGAGTGCCTGAGAAATTCCTAAGGTTTGTTCCATCCTCAAGCATGGACCTCAAGTGTGTTTAGCTGTACTGCAGTTGTCTCTGCATATCCCATCAAATCTTTGCAAAACAGACCTTTTGCTAAACTGTTACTGTAATCACATCAATCATCCTGAGCTTGTGCTCCCATAAAACCATGTAACCCCCATCCCTAAAATAAAGGAGATTGCAGATTAAATAAGACAATATGACTTGAGCTTGCTCCTTGGTACAGTTTCACTTGCTTAAATAAGTGAATTCTATAGCGAGCACTGAGACATATTGACATGAAAACTTGTTCAAGTTATTTTAGGACAGATAAAGTGCCTTCCATATTTATCAGTCTTTATTGAAGTATGTGGGTTGAGGGATTAACTGCCCAATTCTTAGGCAACATGTAATGAATACTAGAGTACTTTCAGAAAAGAAATGAGAAATACAGAAACATTATGTAAGGCACTGTGTTTTTCTTCAAACATGCACTCTACAGAAGTGAGAAAAGTAGAAAACCTATGCTGTCTTTTCTGTAGCATGTGGGATAGCCATGGAAAGTGGCTAGTGAATGGTGTTGACAACCAGGAGACCTCATGACCTTCTACTCCAGCAGATGCACTGTGCTTTGGCAAGTTCTTCGTTGTGTTCTAGACCAGCCCAGTCCCACTTCAAACAGCTTCATGAATAGATTTTTGACTTTGTCTGTGCCAGCTGCAATTGCAATAAACGTAGAATAAATTTACCTTTTGTGGAGAACCCTGGAAGTTAGGCTGATTTCTCTGCAGGGTCTCTGGATAGAACAACCTGAGTATCACACTTTGTTATTTAAAAAAATAATAATACAGAAGTAGTACAATGAAAAAGCCTAATAAGGACAGTTTTGTAACAACAGTTTTGTAACAGAAAGGTTTTTGTTCTTGTTGAAATTACAGTACAAATAAGAAAACTTCTATTTCTTTCAGCTCTTTTTATAGCATTTCAGAATGGGATTCCACTGAACTGCCTCATCCTTATTGAACTGATGCTGTGGCATGTACTTTGGATAGCACAGATAGCAACCAAATAAATAAATTGCATTTATCTCTGTCATTTTGTGACAAATTGCTTCCAACTGCAGCTCTCATCTCCATGGTTAGATTTTACCAAAATACAACATTATTCCTATACTTTTATTAAAAAGTACACATTTTTTTCTATTTTCAGTTTTACTCTTTGTCATTTAATTACACTTTCAGAAGCAACATTTTTTCCCTTTTTATTGATGCCGATTTACACATACATATGAAATCTGTTCTTGAACTTATGACTCATGCTACGAAGGCTGCAATCTCAGTGAATAACAGACAAATATGAATAAAGGGAAATAAATGCTTATTCCTTACAGTAAAATATTACTGGTTAACAAGGCTTAATTTCCAGTCACCATTTATTGACCTTATTTCTGGGAAAAGTTCCATCAAGCTACTTCAATGCTTGGCTTGAAATGTTAGCTAAATCTTCAACTGTGTTAGTGATCTCCTTTGGATAGATTGAAGTCAAACCCCAAAAGCTTATTTCTAGCATTCATAACTGCCATCTAATCTCCAGTCAAATCAGTTTGTTCAATGTCATTAGAATCAATAGCCGTTCATATTGCTATTATTTGATTGGATAACACAACAATAAAATTCTGGTTGGTGTTTTTTCTTTCAAACAAAATAGCAAGCTCATTGTAAGTTTACTACTATAGCACAGGAATGAAAAAGAAAACTAGCTGTTTCATAATGTCTCTTCCACATACAAAATAATTCTGTTTCTGTATTGTTGATTTTTTTTATCCTCTTTTCTGTAGAAACCTTCCTGTAGAAACCTTCATATCCGGTCCAGGTGGATCTTTGGTTCCTCAGCTCTCACAATTGTCAGTGTAAGCTTTACTTCATGGCACTTCATGTTAAGATGATTGTGACAGCAGCTAATATTACCATATAAAGGCATTTCTCTTTGCCTTCCATAGACACCTTGAATTTTTCCCTCATTACTCAATGTTATAAAACTCATAGGATGAAGGCAAGTCTATGTGCACAAGGGGAAGAGATATTTTACCTGCTGCCATCCCTTCACAAAACACCACCTAACATGTCTGCAAAGATATAAATTAACAGTGCTGCCATCCAATATGTTTCTCAACTGTAGATGCATGTTTAAACCCATTCACATTCTTTGCATTCCAATCTCTATTGTACTACGTTATTAATACACTTCATAAGCAAGTATGTCACTATGAGACTGAACATACAGAAGAACAAAGTCCCTTTTTGCTAGCTGCCTGTTCTTAATTCATACAAACTTGTCATTTCAAGTTCAGCCAAAACATTGCTATAAGCCTGAATTCTCAATGGTAAAATTAATCATTTTTTCCTTTTTTCTAACATAGCTAATTTAGTTTCAGGAAGCATTATGTGTAGTCCTTATATAAATAGTGAAAGTACTTCAATTTAGATAATTTATAATCAACACATACTGAGACTGCTTCTCTCTCATCACCTTGATTTTTCATGCTAGTCTGGATACTCAGTATTCTAACTCATTTCTTTAAAAAAAAATCATGTTTCTATCTATTCTGTATTAAGATCATGGATGATCACATTCCTTTCACATATATTAGTTTTAAAGACTACAAGGCCTGTCACATCAACAGAAACAAGTATTATATCTAGAATTTAACAACTTGTCAGCTGCCATTAAATATGTACAATATGAACACAAACCATTTGTTCTGCAAGTGTTGAAAGAAATGTTGGTAATAGTATCAAAATATTTATTTCCTAGTTCCATTTTCCATGGTGAAAACCAGTGGAGAATATTCAATTAAAAAGTGTCACTTTTTTGTGTTAAGATACAAGTAAGCTCCATGAGAAAACAGGAAAAAAAAAAAGAATTTAAAGAAAATAATAAAGTATAAGGGTAACAGTAAATAATAATGCTAAAAAAAACCCTAGTTTATGCAGACATGATACTTCAGTGTCTCAAGCAGAGTCACGTTTAGTTTTTATCCCATGATGAAGAGTTAGAATTCTCCATGCTAGCTAATTGTGTAGTAATAATTGTTTCTTTAAATGTGGTCCGGATTCAGATGGAGAAATCTCACAGGATATCAACAGGTGTATGAGTAGTTCTTACCTTTTACTTGTGATGTTTCTCAATCACAAATTTGACAAACTGTTTTCAAATATAAAATAGATGCCTTTTTTCCAGTAATTACTTTCATTCAGAATAATCAAAATGTGTTAAGATTATTTTTTATTGTTCAAAATATATTAAAAATTCTTCATTTAATTCTTCTAGAAAGATATACTATGAAATTTTGATAACTATGGAATTGGGTGTGTATGAGTGTTGTGTGTATGATGGTGGGTAAGTGAGAAGGCACACCAATCGTGTGTAATTAGTCAGTTAACATTTCAGTTTTCTAACAGGAAAAGAAACATTTCATAGAATAGTACAGCACAACATTATACTAAACTTCCCAAAATAACAATAGGAAACTATAAGAAAGTGATGCAAATAAAACAGAATTAAATTACTTCATTAAAGTACTTCATACCCTGTTCCATCTTGCCTTGTGTGATAAAAGGCTGAGATTTGGGTCTGTTCAGCCTTGAAAAAAAAATACTCAGTTCATAAGTTCATAAGTTCATAAGGTTGGAAAGGACCTATAAGATCATCTAGTCCAACCATCCTCCTATCACTATCTCTACCCAACTACTAAATTAAGTCCTTTAGCACCTCATCTAAACGCTTCTTGAACAGCGCTAGGGATGGTGCCTCAACCACCTCCCTAGGCAGGCCATTCCAGTGCCTGACCACTCTTTCAGAAAAGAAATGCTTCCTCAGGTCTAATCTAAATCTTCCCTGGCGCAACTTGTGGCCATTCCCTCTCGTCCTGTCATTACTTATCAGGGAGAAGAGGCCTACCCCCTCCTCACCACAACCCCCCTTCAGGAAGTGGTAGAGTGCAATAAGGTCTCCTCTGAGCCTCCTCTTCTCCAGACTAAACAATCCCAGCTCCCTCAGCCGCTCCTCATAAGACTTGTGCTCCAGGCCCCTCACCAGTTTTGTTGCCCTTCTCTGAACACGCTCCAGGGCCTCAATGTCCTTCTTGTAGTGAGGGGCCCAAAACTGAACACAGTACTCGAGGTGCGGCCGTACCAGAGCTGAGTACAGGGGGATGATCACCTCCCTGCTCCTGCTGGCTACACTATTTCTAATACAGGCCAGGATGCTGTTGGCCTTCTTAGCCACCTGGGCACACTGCCGGCTCATGTTGAGCCGAGCATCAACCAACACCCCCAGGTCCTTTTCCTCTCTACATTCTTCAAGCCATTCTGCCCCAAGCCTATAGCATTGCATGGGGTTATTGTGGCCAAAGTGCAGGACCCGGCACTTGGTCTTATTGAACCTCATCCCATTTTGCTCAGCCCAGCTGTTCAGCCTATCCAAATCCCTCTGAAGGGCCTCCCTACCCTCAGGCAGTTTGACACATCCTCCCAGCTTTGTGTCATCTGCAAACTTACTGAGGGTACACTCAATTCCCTCGTCTAGGTCATCAATAAAGATATTAAACAAGATGGGCCCCAAAACTGACCCTTGGGGGACACCACTCGTAACAGGACGCCAGCTGGACTTAACTCCATTAACCACTACCCTCTGGGCACGGCCCTCCAGCCAGTTCTCCACCCAGAGAAGAGTGAACCTGTCCACACCACGGGCTGCCAGTTTCCTTAGAGTGCATCTGATCCACATTTATAAATATCTAAGGAGTGGGAGGCAAAAGGACCAGGCTGGACTCTTCTCAACAGTGTGGCAATAGGATAAGAGGAAATGTCCACAAACTGAAGCATAGGAAGTTCCACACAAATGTGAGTGAGAACTTCTTCACAGCACAGTGACGGAGCAGTGGCACAGCTGCACAGAGAGGTGGTGGAGTCTCCTTCTCTGGAGACGTTCCAGACCCACCTGGACGCCTACCTGTGCAACCTGGGCTAGGGAGCTGCTTTGGCAGGGGGTTGGACTCGATCTCTAGAGGTCCCTTCCAACCCCTACAGTTCTGTGATTCTGTGATTCTGTGAATAAGCATAGCATCTGGCAAGCCAATTTGGAAACCAAGTTTAATAATGGCTGCACTTCCTTCCTTGCAAAACACAGAAAAAATAGCCAGACAACTATTCAAACCATTGAAATCTTCATTTTAATTTGATTGAATCACTTCTTTATCAATGACATTGACAGTTGGATTGAGAGCATCCTCAGCAAGTTTGCAAATGATGCCAAGCTGTGTGGTGCAGTCAACATGCCCAAGGGATAGTATGCCATCCAGAGGAACCTAGACAGGCTTCAGCAGTAAGCTCAGCTGAATCTCCTGAGGTTCAACAAATGCAAGTGCAAGGTTACTTTTATCTTAACACATAAAAGCGAGCTTCAGTTTCTGGCCATTTCCCCTTGTCCTATCACCACACACTGCTGAGAAGATTTCAGCCTCATCCCTTTGCCTCCTGCTCTTTAGATATTCACAGACATGGATCAGATTCCCTCCAAGTCTTTTTTTTTCAAGGCTGAACAGACCCAAGTTTCTCAGCCTTTCCTCAAAGGGCATGGAACACTTCCTTTATATCATTTTTGCAGCCGTATGCTGGACTCCTAAGGAGATCCCTGTCTTTTTTGTAACAAGGAGCCCAGAACTGGACACAGTACTCCAGGTGAGGCCACACCAAAGCAGAGTAGAGGGGGAGGATCACCTCCCTCGACCTGCTGGCCACACTCTTTTTAATGCACCCCAGGGACCCATTAGCTTTCTTGGCCACCAGGACACACTGCTGACTCATGGCCAACCCGTCATCCACCAGGACACCCATTGTGATTTCCAAATCTTTATTTAAAATTAGGCCATAGAATCTCCATTTTATTAAAGTATTAGATTATATGATGTTATAAAAACTGTAAAAACAATACTTATCAAAAAATCCCTCTCCTGTTAAACATGCACAACATTCTTTTGTCCTTTTCAGAGTCTGCAAATTCTATGTTTTATTATGGTAGGTTCCACTAGAAAAAGGAAATAATTCAAAGCTAACTTCTCATCTGAAAAATGGACAGTTGACTTTCTGACATGAATATGTATTAAATATCTTGCCTATAATGTGTTATACGTGTTAACTACATGAAGGGTGTTGTTTTTTTTTACTGTTTACATTGATACAGGAGATGCTGTTTTGATTCTTTTCTATATTTTTTTTACTTTAAAAACTTAAACTTCTGAATCTTTAGCTCTTAAGTAAGCAATTTAGAAGTTTAAACATGATAACAAACTTCAGAACTACTTACATAAGTTTTAAAACAATTATGTTTTGTGTTTGTTCGGTTTTTTTTCCTCATGTTACTGATGATTTTAGCAAAACTGTAATCTAAACATTGCTTAGCATTATTACTATGGCCAGATATTATTCCAAATTATGCAAAGAGCGCAAGTATGAATATTTACTTTACAAGCTGTATTTGCTCCGTGCCTCTATGCAAGTATATATTTAGTTCTGTTTCTACACACACATACTGTTTGTTCTACTTATGAAAATTGTTGTTCTTTTCTGCTGTATTCAGTGCTGTAACCACACATCTTTATAATGCTTTCTTACTAAGCAAAGGTTGACTGAAAAATCAAAACACTCTTTTTTACAACTTTACAGCAGAAGAACATGATGACTGTGCCTACTAATAGCATAAGAACACTGTAGAACAACAGAAGATAAAGAAAAAAAATTGGTTTGCCCATTCTAAGCATCAGTGGCAGCTTCAGAGAAGTGCAACCTCTATCCAAAAAGATGCTGCTCTCTCAGCTACTAATCCTTAAATGAAAGTGAGGAGGGACAGATTCAGAGTCCACCCCTTCCAGTCATTCAGGTGCATTGCTTGCACTTGAGCTTCCTAGAGTAGCCATGCCTTCTCACTTGGTGCTCAACCATAGGTTGAGGCCAAGATCTGGCAATTCTAATGCAATGGGTTTACATTATTCTGTTAAGCAGAAAGCTCTGCAAGTAAGACACACCAGTAAAGGTTTTATGACAGAACTTCAGAACACAGACATTGAGAAATGTGATGAATAACCCTTTCCTTATTTTAAGTGGCACAGGTTTCAGGACATTTATTGACTTTCGGAAAATGCTCAAACGGGAATTGTACAAAACCAGATCTTTTATTTACTAGAACAGATCTTGCATGCTGACTGCAGAATGTGTAGATTCATTTGACTGCTGGAATGATTAAGGCTGTATATTAAATTTCATAGAGGTTTTAGAGATACAGTAAATTAACATTTAACTTCTCTGTTACTTTATAGAAATAATGTAAAAACAACTTAAATCAACCACAGTTGATGCGGCTGTGCTTAAGAAGTCATCTACCTATGTGAAATGATCCATGAGAAAAAAAAAAAAACATAGTAAAAAAAAAAGGGAGGACAATAAAGTAGAACATACTTAAAGAGTTGTTAAACCATACACTAGAAGAGTTACTTAACTATAACAAGAATAGTTGATATTTAGAAGAAGAGGATGGAAAACATAATTGAGGAACAAATACAGATCCTCTTAATAAAGCATAAGAGCCATTAATAATCCTTAATGTAAAAAACAAAACAAACTTAAAAGATAGCTGTAGGATACAGCCTCTACTTAGTACAGCCTTCAGAAACCTTACTGGTATGAACGTGGAACAGGACAAGAATAAAACCACATTTGCAGCAACAAACTGAGGAAACATATTAACCTTTACTACACTGAAGAAACAGGTAATGAAACTAATCAAAATCCACATTGACAAGTCTATAAAACCATTATTTTTATCTCTTTTCAACAGAACAAAAGTGTTCCTTGTTGATTGAAATAGCAAAAATTGTAACTTCAGTTTTGATGAAAAAGAAAAAATTCAGAAAATTCCAGTACTCGCCTAGAAGATAACAGTGAAAACAAAGATAACATTTGTAAAGAACTGTTTGAGCTTCTTGTCTTATGAAAATAAAATACAATCAAAGAAGATAATAAATAGAATCACAAAATCACACCTTAAATGTGTGCACACATCCTTCAATTTTTAAGGGCTTAAAAATGTTATTTAATGTAGGCACAAATAGAAATAGCTTAAGAGTATCACAGTAAACTATCTCAGTACAAAAAAATACCATGATTATCACAACAGAAACCACACAGAAAAAAGAATATTTTTAGCTTATGCACTTAACTGATACCAAAATAGTCAATATATTCAAGCGAGAATGATACACACCTACAAAACAAGACAACACACCTCTGACCATACACTCCAAACATAGAACAAAATTGGAAATGCTGCCTAAGTACATGTTTTGATCTTAATGCTGTTCTGCTTATTACAATTACTTGAGCTTTCCCTATCAGTTTTTTGTGTTGTTTCATTTGCTGATGTCTTTATTGTTATAACTGGGGCAGAATTTTTTTTTGTTGTGCAGTACTGAATTGCTTCAGGTTATGATGTAATGTTGGGTTTGGTGGTCTGGCATATGTTGTTTGTATTCTCATGCTGAAAGGGTTCCCTCTTTATTTATTGCTTGTGATCAAGCAAGTTTGTGTGTGAATGCACAATGGTAGGACTTCCCAATTGCCAGGCTGGGTTCTCCTGGTCCTTGCTGCAACCAAGGCTCCTCAGCAACAGCGGATCTGGATGATGGTCAAGTAGTAGGGCAATTGATGACATACATTTCTTAATCACACTCACTAACCTCAGTGTAACCTTGCTTACTTTCTCTATTGTTAAGCTTACCTTTTTCCTATAGGTACTGCTTTACTTTTGCATTATTTTGAAATGGACACTAAAGTAAGCTTATCCTTTTGGTTGGTATCCTTCCTGTTGACCTTGTCAACTGGTAAAATGGGTTTATTTTTCCTGATTGCTTTTTAAGTACTGTTTTCTGTAAGCTTAGCAAAGAGATACTTCAAAATATCTGAAGTCAATCAGTCAGGACAGAGAGCTCTAGACTAATTAGAAAGATTTGCCATCACCAACTCCTTGACTTTACTCCCCCTAGCTTTACACTGTTTCCACCTGTGCTTGTTTTATCAGTGTTTCATATAATGACATCAGGGGAGGCTGTTTTGTGCTGGGGCACAGTGCCCAGGAGCTGTACTTCCTAGGTCCTGTGCTTCTAACAGTCTTAACTATTTTCATGTGAGCTCCAGCTCTCTGAGAGGCAGATACGCTGAAAAGAGACAGACTTCTATTCCCAGACATCTCCAGTATTTCCTACGTGATTTTTAATTCTAGGTGATGGGAGAGAGCTCTCTGCTCTTCCAGGAGGCCAGCCATGAGTGCCTGCCAATAAGGACTTGGACTCTGTCTCCTCCCATTTTTGATTTGATTTATTATTTCTAATTATTCTCTATTATCTCACAGTATTTCTAAGAAATTAGTTCTCTTATCTCAATCAAGTTGTTTCCCTCACCTCCCATTTCCTCCCTTTCTCTTGGGGAGTCTTTCTCTACAACCTGTTAAATACTAAGAAGCAGCATTACAAACTGTTGGAAAGGAGGAATATTTCCTTACACATTACTAACTATAGTCAAGGATATCTTTATTCCAGTCTTGAAGCTTATTCTTCCCTCCCCTTCTCCTTTTCACTCTTCCTACCAAAAAAAAAAAAAAAAAAAGGAACAACAGTAATAAAGATTATGTGCTTTAACTAACTTCACTCTCTATTGCTTAAGAGAGAACTCATTATAAATAGGTTTTGGAAAATAGGAAGTAGGTATTGCTGTACAAACAAGTATACACAAATTTAAGTCATAACTGCAAAAGTTAATGCTTAGATATAAGTTAATTTAAGAGGAGTTTATGTATGATCATAGAATAAGAGAGTAGTTTAAGCTGGAAGGTACTTCAAGCACCATCTATTTCCACCCTCCTTGCCATGGGCTGAGGTAGCTTCCACTGGACCACATTTCTGAAGTCCTTTTCCACCTGCTATGTTTCCAAAGTTGGCGTGTACCTTTGGTGGGTTTTTTGTTTTTGTTTTTTTTTTACTTCTTTGCCTTACCACTGTTATAGTGAGCTATTCTTTTTTGTTTGTTTGTTTGTTTAAAAACACTTCTCCTTGTCTGATTACTGTACACTCTAGGAAACAGTCTCTCTCCAGCTTTCCTGTAGGCCTCTTTTAGATACTGAAAGCCAGTAAATGGATTCTCCTTCAGGCTGAACAGTCCCAAATTCCTCAACCTGTGCTCAATGAGATGTGCTTCAGAACACATCCTGCTCATCCTCGTGGCATTTCTTTGGATTTGTTCTAACACATCCGTGTCCTTCTTACTTTGGGGACCTGGATACAGTATTCCTGGTGGGGGTCCATGTGAGCAGAGTAGAGCTGGATAAACATCTTTTTCAAGCTGCTGATCATTTATTTTGTTGAAGCCTGGGTTACATATGATTTCTGAGTTGTAAGCATGCACTACCAGCTCATGTTAAATATTTTGTGCACCAACTTCTGCAAGTCATCCTCCCTGAGGATGCTCTCAATCCATTCTCCACCCTGTCTATATTCATAGCATAATTTCCCTGGCTCAAATGCAGGATTTTGCACTTGGCTTTTTTGAACTTCAGCAGATTTGCGTGGACCCACATCTCAAGCCTCTCACAGTTCCTCTGGATGGCATTATTCCGATGTCTCTACTGCAATAATCAGCTGAGTGTCATCTGTGGTATCTTGAATGTGCTCTTAACCCCACTGTTCAATTCTGAGACCTGAGGAACACCACTCATCACCAGTGTTCACCCAGACACTTGAGTTGTTGACCACATCTGAGTGCAATCATCCAGTCAATTTTTTATCCAATGACTGGCACATTTGTCAGTTATACTTCTCTCCAGTTCAGCAAAAAAGTTATGTAATGGAGGACAGTGTCAAATTATTGCACAAGTAAATAATATCATTGGATCTTCCCTTATCCACTAATGCCTTAGCCATGTTCTAGAAGGACACCAAATTTGTTGACATGATTTGCTTTTAATGAAGCCATGTTGGTTGTCATCAATCACCTCCTTGTTTTTTGTATGCAGAGTTTCCACGCATTTTCTCCATGACCTTGCCAGGCACAGAGATAAGACTGTCTGGTCTGTAGTTCCCTGGATCTTCTTTTTATCCCCCTTTAAAAATATGCATTAAGTTTTTCCTTTTCTAATCAGTGAGAGCTTCACTGGGCATCCACAACTTCTCAGATGCTTTCCATCAGGTTCTGTAGACTTGTGCGTTTCTGGACTATTGAACCTCATCTTATCCTACAGTGGGTGGGATTTCCATATCCTTCTTGTGATGTACTCTAGCAAATGTGTCAGTAATTTGGAAGCAATGCCTACTCCACTTTCAGTTACTACACTGAAGAATTTTATTTGCCAGAGTTCTGCAAGAACAAATATTTGACATCATGAGTCAATACAGAAGATTTCATATTAAATATCAGCATGCTTCTAAAAGATGATTTTCCATTTCTTGATTAAAATCCCTAAAAATGAAAACAGCTTTTTACAGCACCAATGCGAAAACTGCAGGAAGGGAGCTGTGGGAGCCATCAAGCTTCTGTTTTGTGATTTATTGTTCTGTTTTTGTTTTTTTTTATGTTTTTTATTGATTTTCCTGTGATCACGGACTGACTCTTGTTTACGTTTCTTAGAAATCTGGCCTTACAGCAATTTCAATCATCTGTCATATCCATATTAATTCTTCTTTCCTTTTGGTTATAAAGCTGGAATTAAAGCCTGGACCTCCATTAAGTTTTTTTCTTTTACATGCTTATCACACATTTTCTCAGTGTTTTATTCAGTTTATTTTCCTCATTGTGTTGAATCTTCCTTCTCTAAGAAGCTGTATTATTCTACCCTCAAAAGAAATATGAAGAGCTAGCTATGTCAAATAACTACTTTTGTGGTTAAAATCCCTATGGCATATATAGAACTAAGGTTTCTGTCTCTGTTTTGAATTCAAGATTACAAAGGTTACCTCCTGCACCTCATATGCTCTGTTTCTGCCAGTGATCTATTTGCTATTTTAAGGACTTCAACATAGTTTCAATCAAAGCTTTTCAAAGACCCTGAAGATCACTGAAATGAAGACCACTTAGATATCTGTAACTCATGAAAGCTTCCACTACACAAGAAAATGTTTTCCTATGTAGGTCAAGCGTATATTGTGTTGGGAAGTTAATGACTCTTGCTTGTTGCAGAAACAATGTTGATTTTCTTTCCATTACTAAGTGCCTATCTTCTGGTCTAGATATAAGAGGAAAAATTTTAAGAGCAGCTGTGGGAAGTCCATTCCAGCAACAGCTGGATTATGGAAGTAATAGGGGGCTAAAAATGATCACCTCAGTTGAGTCCAAGTATACTCCCTTGGTATGTTTTAATGTTGAAGTTTAATTTAGTAAAGTTAAATAAGATGCTTGTTCCAGCTTTAAGATAAATTCTTGACATTCTACCAGTCACAAGAAAAGCATTAGGCAATCCAGAAGTAATGTACAGTTACACACCAAAACCATCATCTGTTCCTGGCTGACATGATGTTCACCTTTTTTGTCTCTATCATGAAAATAAGGAAGTCTATTCACCTTTTAGTTTTCGAAGAAGTTAACTTAGAAAAGCATAATTATTCTCATGATTTAGTGAGAGGTAGAGATCTTCCTCAGTTTTCTGAGAGGTTGAGCAGCGTTGAAGGTAGTGGTAGTAACAGCTGGTAGAAAGGGGGAATAGTTGGTATGAACTGAATGTAGTGCAGTTATTTCAAGATATAGTGTTAATAACTCACAACAAAGACACTAAGAATTATTTCTTCAAATTTTTCTGTAGGGATGATCAATACATCTCATGGGATTTAGATTGTCTTAAATTTTATTCTCTCTGAAGGTGTGTATAAATTATCCACAACAATTGTCACACAACAGTGTAGCCCATCAAATGTAAAATTGACAGCATCTTGATGACCTATCAGCACCAAATGATCATGACAGAGCAAATTGTTTCTCTGTTAGCTATTCAAACAACTGAGGAGAAAAAATATATATATTATTCAAGCATAATCAGTTTTCATGGACTGTTCAGAAATGTTTTATTATTTTAAAATATTGTTCCTCTTTCTGAACTTAAAATAAATGACTGTAAAAATATTTTAGGATTAGCAGGATTAGTATTTCTTCTTTGAGAAGAATATCCACCACATAAACAAAGATTGCATTGATTTAATAGCATCATTTTAATAGGGTACAGAAGAGTAAAATAAGATTTGGTAATGTACCTAAGAATTATTGAGATTTCTTGGAAACTAAGCACAAGTTTAACACTATGGTTATAGTTTTATTTTCTTTATTATACTACAAGTTAGCAGTTTGGGGAAAGTTTGTATTTTTTCTCCACAAAATTCTCAAGGGAAACAGATTTTTTTGTCCTTAGAAAACAGACCAATAAATCACAGCCTTTTTTTCTGGAGAAAAGGAGTGCATGAAAAACTAACGTTGGAATGCAAAGCATTAATCCATGATACATTTGTGAAAAAACCATTCCTCAAATCAAAGGTTGACCAACTGCACTTACTCTTTTAGAAATAACTGCATCTCAGCGGATAGTATCTATGGACAAAACATGACTGAGTAGTTATTTTCCACAACCTTCACCCTTGAAAGCACTGCATTTATGATCCACATCTGTTTTTGTTGTTGTGACTCTTTTTCAGGTCTTCGTATTTGTTTACCCTTCCTTGACTCCATCTCACCATGAGA
Organism: Cyrtonyx montezumae; assembly: GCF_038088225.1. NCBI lineage: Eukaryota > Metazoa > Chordata > Aves > Galliformes > Odontophoridae > Cyrtonyx > Cyrtonyx montezumae. The sequence continues at coordinate 38,385,172 of NW_027072034.1, read as the reverse complement.
CCTAGGTGCAACTAAGGAGCTCGTGATTTAGATTTCATATGAATTAAACCTGTGAGAGTGCTCCAGTCAGAGAGATAGGTACCATTGAAAAGTTTCCAGTGTCCTGCAGCACACTCCAATGTATATATTGCAAGATACATTTGGCAGTGCAGTGCCACTGGCAAAAAGATTTGAAAGCTTAGTCAGAGTCTTTGTGACATTAATCAAACAATTATATTTTAACCCTACCATAAGTGGCATGAACTAATTGGCTGCCATCTTTGATCTCTGCTTCTGAAATGGGAGAAATGTACTTAAGGTTTCTTCATTGCCATCCAAAAATCCTTTACATTTATGTCATTTAAACCAAATAGAGAACAATGGCTGAACTGAGTTACACGGGCAAGTGATCTAACCCACCACATAAAGAAAAAAATATTGTTTACAGCACATAGCGTTGTCCAGGATATGAACTTTCCTTTTTTAGTAAGTTCATCAAAGGTTCTGTAAATTGTCAAAGTACATTGTCAAACTAATTATGATGTAGTGTACCTGAAAAGAATCCTGAAACTTCTTTTCCTTGGCATACATCACTTTTTGCAATTGTTTCATCACATACACCACATAAATTATTTCAAAACACAGGTCTCCCTCCAATGCTGGACTTCTCTCACATAATGTCTGGTTTGAGAAATTGCTGCTGCCTTCCTATAATTACTAGAGCAATTTTTTTCCACTTCTTCAAAAATTCTGTGGCTCACTTACAAGGTTGTTACTCCAGAAGAGACACATGCATAAATTGAAAGAAAGTGTTAGAAAGCAATCTTAGGTTCAATTCAATCATAAAATCAAAAAGTGAAGAAAATAGAACTTTGTACATGTTTTTTTCTTTTTCGTGGATATAAATTACCAGGAGATAGCAGTGAGTCAAAACTGAGGTCTCTATTCAAGATATATCTTTAATTGCCTCTTATATATATATATATATATATATAAATCAAACAGGACTTGGAGCAGCCATGTTTCATTTTCTTGCATCTTTATCTTGAATGCTGAAATAATTTAATACAGCTACTTCTTACCAGTTTACTTGAAAACTGGTTCCCAACAAAGTCATCTATTTTTTGTCTTCTGAGGAAAGACTGGGAGTTTTAGAAGATGAGACAGGTTATGGCAGATGCTGTAAGAAAACCAAGAGTCCAAAACCATGTAGCTAATTATATTCTGATGTCATGAATTACTTATGTATATCTTCCAGCCCACGTTTATTTTCTATGTAAACTTAAAATTAACGCTTTTAACATTACTTTCTGGCATAGGGATAGTAAATCTCCCAATATAAAATGAGTACAAATAAAATCAATTTTCCATTAGATGACTTATGGCTTGTAGAAGGCACTAAATGCCTTCCTTTTCAGAGAAACCACATTTTTTTCCAATTTTTTCCACATATTTTTCTTTTAGCAAGCATCAAAATAAAATTCTCTTTTACTGTCTGCCAATGTAGCCTAACTCAAATTCTAAGGATTTCCTCCAGTGATTTTTAGAACTTTTTCTTTACTACTTGTTAGGGTCTTCAGTTTTGTAGTCTTTTTCCAGCTACCCAAATATTGCTTATTTATACATTTCCTTCTGAAACAAAGAAAATGCCAACCTGGTAGTTTCTGGCTCTCAATATAAGCTCTTTTGTGTAAACAGAGTAGATTCAATATTGGTGAAAGGACATGGGATGGCTAGTAGGATTATTCTCATAATATCAGAAATAATACAATCTTGTGTTTTACAATGAGAGATAAATCACATACATATACTCATATATGGAATTAAGACCTCCTATTTGAAAGAGATACAGACAGGTGGAAGAAAAAGTGACGATCTATGTTGTATTAAAACATATCTTTTTCCCCAAGTACCTCCAGCAGTGAGTCCCTGCTGGCATACAAAACTGTTTTAACATTCATCTGTAAATAATGTCTTTTAACAGGGAAAAAATATATATTCAGGGAAAAAGTTTTAAAATCGTTCTTTCTCCTGTTTCCTCTTTAGTTCATCCATGAGCAGCTATTAGTTGCTTTTATCATTTTATTTGTTTATTTATTTATTTATTTATTTTAGAGACATGTTGGTTTAGTTTCGGGTTAATTTAGGAAACACAAAGTAGTTTGCACATTCAGCAGTTTTAAAAGCCTGTCTGGTGAGCTTTTGCTGAGCTGAAGTATTCTGCTTCAAAAAATCAACAATTCCTTGTCAGAACAAAAATTCATTTCTCAGTTGTGAGATTCCCTTTTATTGTATCTTACATGGTGTTAGGTGCATTCAGTAATCTCAGAATAATAAATATTGAAAATATGGTAATTTTGAACACATAAATTATTAAAAGTTATCCTGTTTTATATCTCTGGAAATGCAAATTAAGCTGAGAAAGTTTTAAAAAATGTCATGAGAAGTTTAAAAATAGGAAAAAAAGGAAAAAAATTAAAACAAAGAAACAAAACAATAAAAATAAAATAAATATATTGGTATGAATTTTAAGAAAATTTGAGTCAATGCTTTCAAGAGGTTAAAATTTCACTGACTTAATACAGAAGTCTTATATGCACAGATACAGGAATGATTCACCTCAGCTGCACTGTAGGAGTAAAGACACGTTGTTGTCTTTCTTACAAGATTATCTTTCTCAAACTGAACAGAATCCTGGCATCTTGGAGGACATGGAAACAGTAGGAAAATGCAGTTGGAAGATCTATGCTAGACCTGTCACTTCATTCAGTGGGTCTAGTTTTCACTTGCCTCACAGATTTCAATATTTTAGTCAAGCACTCCTTTCTGTAATTATGGTCATGGTCATGGTCTGTCCTTACAGGCTCATGAAAAGGAGTGACAAAAGACCTCTAAGCTGATTGCACACCATGCAGAGAATGGAAGTATTTCTCAGTGATAATATTGACTGGATTTATGACCTTTCTGTAATGCTAAAATCTCATAAAGAAGCATATAATGTGAAATGAAATACATCATTGCACAGGTGTAAATGACTACGCGAGATGCAAGGAGAGCAGAATCAAGCCAGTTGCACCTAATAAACACATTCAGCCCAGGAACTGTTGCAGACTGTCATGTAAATGCTTAATACATGTGGTTCTGCTCTAAAAAAGTGACTTTAAAATGCACTGTGGTTTTTTTTAGTTGTATTTCATTGATACCATATTAAATTTACTTGAGTTATAAGTAAAAACATTTTTTTTCTAATAGATTTTTAGCATGTTAACAAACTCCGTGCAAACATTCAAAACTCAATTTTCCTTTATTCTAATGTACTGCAAAAATAAATATTATCCTGACTCATCTTTGGCTTACTGATACACTTGCAAATTTACAATTTTCACCTCTTAAGGCACCAAAACAAATTTTGGCGAATATAGAAATAATAGAATATCGAAAAAAAACGTTTTGAAAAAATCTATCTTAAAAATTGTGCACAGCAAGTGTGCACTGAATTTCTAATGAACCAGACTGATTATAAAATCCATTTCAAGCTTTTACTAATGTTGAATTCTTCAGTTTTGTTTGCTTCAGAGTTTTGCTCAAAATTGTAGAAGTAAAAGCCAAGCACTTTTATAGCTCCTTTAAGATGGATTTCCTCATACAAAATGGCCTTTTTCACTTTCAGTAGTAGTGTGGGTAAAATAAAACTTTGTTTAACAGTTCAAAATTCATAAAGAAGGACACTTAAGCTCAATTATTCCCCACAGGCACAGAACTCCCATTGTTTAAAATATCAGTAAATGTAAATATAGGTTTTTGTCTGGATATGGAGACAGAGTGAATAAAATCAGCTCATGAGAATGATTTCACAATGGTAGGGGAACAGACTAGGTAATCTCAGAGATCAGTTCCCTGCTTATACTTTGTATTGGCGTGCACCGAAATGTGATTAATTTCCATAAAATAAAGAGGTTATCGCAGTAGAGATAGAAGAGAGTTGTGGAGATAAGTAGAGAGCAGAGCCCTCTACTTCCTCTTGTCAAGCTTACATTTCTTTCTGCTTCACAAAAGTGGGAGATGCTCCAATGTCAGAAGAGCTAAATGAACCCTGGCATTGTTAAGTGCTGTGTGTAGGCACCTCCACACACACCATGATGCTGCAATGGATGGTTACCCCATGGAAGTGATCCAGGAGCTGAAGATTAGAGACATAGGCCATCCCAGTGTTGCAAATGGGGAACAACTTCACTATACTGCATTCATAGGAGAGAAGTGAGAATATATTTATTGATATAATGTAGATACAATATAGTGACTTAATAAAGCATAATTGTAACTAAGGCAGCTACTTAACAAGGTTTGTGATGGCTGGAATGTCGATTATTTAGTGCATAAAGGGTAGGGTGGAACACATGCATACAGAAGATCATCCTGTTGAATTACAATAATTGACTACCTTGCTTTCTATACTCCTTGAACCACAGAGATAAGGACACTAGGTGTGTCTGAATCCACTCCTAGTCCTAGAATTGACCAATGTTTATGTCTGCACAGACATAACCTCAAGAGCCATTCCTGCTCAAGAGAGGACCCTGTCATGCAGCCAGTTGCCATGCAGTAGAGATCAAAGGGAGCACTTGAACTGCTCATTATTTATGGGGATCATATAATTGATTCATAGTCATAGGTCAGCTTTTAGGCATGTGCTCAACTGATCCTCAGCTGTTGAACTAGGAATCTGCTATCAGTTCTTTCATCCCTTAGTTTGAGACAGATTTATGATCATTAATCTGTTTTAGCAAGAGTGTTATCAGTACTGTTGTTTGTTGTCTTCCTGTGCAGGGCCCCGTGAGCACAACCAGGACAAAGAAGGGAGCTGAGAATGGAAGACTTGAGTTGGGGAGAAGGTGAGCAGGGGAAGCACTCTGTCATACACAGTGAGGATCTCAGCTCTGTCCCAGCAGTGTGATCTTGGGTCATCAGAGCTGGCTTGAACATGGGCACCAGAGCCCATGGAGAGCAAGAGTGGTTGATGCTGCAATTGGGAACTGGCAATGCATTTGCAGGAGAACCTCTTTCCCAAGTGTTTTATAGAGAGATTAGTCCATTGCTGTAGTTATGAGGTGGAATCCAGAGAATGGTTGTCAGTGGCTCAGTGTATGGATGGAGATGAGTAGCAAGTGGTGTCCCTCAGGGATCTATACTGGCACTGATGCACTATAAAACCTTCATCAATGGCATTGACAGTAGGACTGAATGCACCCTCAGTAAGTTTGCTGATAACACCAAGCTATGGGGTGAAGTTAACATGCCTAAGGGACAGGAAAGATATGGACCTGTTGAAGAGCATCCAGAGGAGGACCACAAAAATTATCCAAGGGATGGAAAGCTTCCCCTATAAGAACAGCCTGAGAAAGCTGTGGCTGTTTAGCCTGAAGAAGATAGGAGTCTGGGGAGACCTGAGAGTGGTCATTCAGAATCTAAAGGAGGCTGTAAGAAAGAAGGGGACAGACTCTTTAGAGGTATGTTGTGAGAGGAAAAGGGAAAATAGTTTCAAAGTAGAAGAGGGGATAATTAGATTGGATATAAGGAAAACTTTTTTTACAATAAGTAAAGTACTGGAACAGGTTGTTTATAGAGATGTGGTGGATGCCTTATTCCTGGAGAAGCTCCAAGTCAGGCTGGATGGGGCCCTGAGCAAACTGATCTAGCTGTAGGTGTCCCTGTTCATTGCAAGGGAGTTGGATTACGAAACCTTGAATCATCCCTTGCAATTCAAATGATTCTATGATTCCATGATCCCAGCTCAGTGCTGCAAAACCTGAAGAACTGCTAGTAGCCAAGAAATTAGAACTTGCGAAGCTAGAACAATTAGGAGTCAAGAGAAGCCAAGCAAGGATTTTGAGTACAGCAAATTCTGATATCAGTTCTGCTTTTAAGCACCTCTGTTCAGCACTGTATACTCACTAGAACACAGCTGACATTGTCTTAACAGTGATGCAGAGGTAGCTCTCCTGTAATTTTCTCCAGTTTTCTCCATCTGATGATTGATATGCATATCACCCTGTTGTTCCACTGTACTGACTGCAAGAAGCTGACTGTTGTTTTAGGCACTCAGCAACAAACCGTGAAAAGTAAAATGATTTGGACAGTTGTCCAAGACATATAGCCTGGAAATAACAAACATCTGTCAAAATATATAAGGAAAACAAACCTGCTGTATGGGAATTGTGGCTGTGAGATATAATTCACTGTTTCTAAGTGAACCCACACACTGTCTTATGACTGTGTGTATCTTGTTTCCTACAAAGAAGTTGCATTTATTAACACAGGTGAACTCCTTAAACACATTATTTATTTATTTTTACTAGCAAAGAAGGACATTTTTTTTTTTGCTCTTCCTAATATCTCAGAGTGGCATAAACCTCTCCTTTACTTTCTTAAAGCTTTTTTTTTTTTTTTTTAACTCATAGTGACTTTATAACCAATAAGGATTATTCTGGTTTGGGTGAGATATGTGCAATGGGAAGTGGCTGTCCTCTGGCCCTTCTAGCTATTTCTTAGCTTATTAAATTTTATGTGGATTTGACTTTCTTGGAGGGAAGTAACATAATAAAAAAATATTGCTCTCTTGTTGACCAATGCCCATAAACTTTCATTCCCCTGTTTTAATACATGCAGACAATTTGGTCACTGATGTCAATGTTGTATGTGTAAGGAAAATCAAGGAATAAGTCCATAACTTAATTACAGTTTACTCTAACAAACACTAGGCTCTTGAATATACTTGAACTCTGAAAATTTTCTTTCCTTCATGAAGTGTTTCTCTCTACTCTGGGAAGAAAGGGTGCAAGGATTATATTAACTTACCAGGAGTATCCAGCCAGTCAAATTCTTCAGGAAGTTCATATTCTCATGGAGTTACTTGGTAACTCTATGTATCCCAGCTTTCTGAAAGACTTTTGTTATCTATGAAGTAAGAAAATGGTTTTCTTTTCTAAATTACAGTCCTGAATTCTTCTGTGTCCTGAGAGATAAAGAGAGGAAAATCCCATTTGATTTAAGCAGATACTGTTAAGAAACATCTTTTTTTACCAAGTTCAAAATAAATACACTGAATTTTTCATATTATCACAACAAAATAATTACAGAAATAAATCTAATCCTGTGGCTTTTTGCACAAGTCAGAACTACTAAGCTTCAGTGTGTTTCAGTGCTGGTAAGTATATTTCTCTTTTAAGAAACACAAAAGGGATAGCTTTTGTTCTTGTTAGTGAGGAGCCAGAAGCTTTAATCGTCATTGTCTGCAGAAAATAGCAACAATTACAATAAATGTTTTAAACACATTGATAATCTCTGCAAAATAGGCTGCTAAGCCGGGAAATAGGTCTTTCAAATTTTTTACAAATGCAATTAGAAACTGTAATCATAAAGTCCTTCTGAGTCGGGATCTTTCAAACGCTTAGTGCCTTCTCAAGCAGAGAAGATACTCAGTGCTCCACAGTCCTTTCATGAGGGGTTGAGAAGGGAAGCAAAGTATAGCAGTTTACCCAGCAGCAGGCTTCAAGTCAAAACAGAATAAGTTGTACGAGGAGGTGCCGTTTTTCCTTCTGTTGTTGTCATGCCATTTCCTTCTGTTTTCATGGCTCTGCTTAAAAGAGAAGAAGCTGGTCCCCATGGCTATAATTACTGGCCCACTGCTGGGAGATGATTAGAGGGTAAGTCATGCTGACTGTGAATGGACAAGGGGAATGTAGAAAATTGGTAGCTCTGTGCACTGGCCTCACCACATCAGTTTATATTTCCTCACCTTTCCTTCAGTCTTTGGTTGTTTTTTAAGCATGTGTGGCCTCAGAATAGGAAATGACAGGAAAAAGTGTAAAAATAAATGAGTAGATAGATGATGAGATATTGCCTCAAAGAGTCTTGCTTTATTTTTATTCAGACCCCTCAGAGAATACTTACTAATCAGAGTATTAATTTTTAAAATGACACATTTTATGTCAACACCATTGTAACAAACAGCATGGGATATGCCTTTTTTTCTCTTTTGTAACCAAAACATTTCTAGTTTTTCAGAGCATTCATAAAATGTTGAATGTTATATTTGGTGCTCATTAGAATGTAGTCTAACCTTCAAAGAATGGTAATGTGTTGTTTTGTTGGTTTTTTTTTTTTTCACCAAACGTTTTGATTTTATGCAAAGCAATTCAAAACATAACAGAACAAACTGATCACTGCAATTATATTCTGAATGTGTTAAATAAGATCAAGACCTCTTGTTAGTGCAGCTGACAGATACAAATAATTTCACTACTGGGTGTATCTAGAGTCTGTATACTCAGAATCATAGAGAAGGCAGAAGGATATTAAAAAGGGAAAACAGAAAATAAGTAGGTGACTTCCCAAAGTCAAGTCAGTGACAGAATTGAAGGTGAGAATGGTGTGGAATTGAGTTAAATCCAGCTGGTGACTAGGCACAAGTGCTGTTCCCCAGGGGTTGGTATTGGAGCCTGTCCTGTTCAGTATCTTTACTGATGACCTGGATGAGGGCATTGAGTGCACTCCCAGTAAGTCTGCAGATGATACCAAGCTGGGAGGAAGTGTTGACATGCTTAGGAGAAGGACAGCCCTACAGAGGGATCTGGACAGTCTGGATCACTGGGCTGAGGCCAATGGGATGAAGTTCAGCAAAACCAAGTGCTGGGTAATCCAGTTTTGCCACAACAACCCGAGGCTTGGGGCAGAGTGGTTGGAAGACAGTGTAGAGGAAACAGACCTGAGAGTATTTAGATGTTGTTCTTAGAGACATGGTTTAATGGGAAATATTCGTGGGCAGTTCAATTGGAATATCTTAGAGGTCTTTTCCAACTTTAGTGATTCTATGATTCTACTAAGTAGGGAGTTAAGGATAGAAGTTTTATTTAAACTCCTATTGTACATTTTATGACAGAAGTCACTATTTGAGTACTGCATATAATTGAAAAAAATTCCGCACTTCATTACTTGTAAGATTGTCTTTGGGGATTCTGAAATATACATTGCCTGTGCCAGGCAGCTACTGATTGGAACTGTACAGACAGTTTCCACGCTCTTCTATGGGGATGCAATGTTAGGCTGAAGACTTGCATATTTAGTAGCTTGACAAGTGAAACTGTTTTACTTTCTTTAACACATCTGCAGTATCTTTATAGGTGCAAGCAACTGGGTATCTACTTGTACAGTGAGTCTCTAATCCTTTGCAGTCAGTAGTTATGCAATGAATGGAAAAGAGTCTAAAGTGTGTATATTCAACACATTATAAGATGCGTGCTGTTGATTAAGGGTAGGATTTGTTTTTATAAATACAGATGTATCAGGCCTTTTCAGAAACACCAGACTCCTGAGACATCTACTCCGAACTTGCAGTTCTGACTGTAGGCAATCTATGGACCTGGAATGAGTCCAGAGAAGGGCAACGAAACTGGTGAGGAGTCTGCAGCACAAGTTTAATAAACAGTTGCTGAGGGAGCTGTGATTGTTTAGTCTGGAGAAGAGGAGGCTCAGAGGAAACCTCATTTCACTGTACAACCTCCTGAAGGTTGGGTAAGTAGGTCCTTTATAACCTTGTGATTCTATGATTCTGCGCCTTTCTGGAGTAGTAGGTTAATACCAGGGGTGATATTCAAGGACATCTGCAACCAGATACCTATGAAGAAGCAACTGAACTGAGCTCTAGAATGCCATTGACTATAGCAAAAATTAGAATACCTAGCTTATACACAGTGTTGAACAATTACACATTCCCAGTCTTGCTTCTAAAACTTCTAAAGCTTGAAAGCTTCTTTTGCCTGTCATCATTCCACCATGACCACCCATCCTTTAACTGCTGATCCTGCACTCTGTTACAGACCAAAACTATGGATGATGCTGTCCAAAATGGGCAACTATATACCACAGTCTAGAATTCTGTGTAGAGCACGCTTGCAAAGTATTCTCCGTCCTCTTGAACATGGAGGACAAAGTTGTAATGAAAACTGCTGGATACACCTAGAAACAACTCCTCTTTGCACTAGCATGAACAACTGGAAATTATTTGCAATCTTCTCTTTTAAAGGGATTTTTTTCCTGGGATAATACATCTTAAAACTGCTCAAAATTTTTCTTCCAAATTAATGTTTTAGAATAAATAAACATCAAAACAAACAATATTTGAAACAGGAAGAATGAAGTAATTCAAAGCAGAAAAATGGCTGCTGATATTATATAGCATGAAAAAAGAGGAACAACATAGTACAGTGTGCACTTCTTGAAGACGCAAACATTTGTGCCAATCTTTGCATAAGAATCAAAGCAGAGAGGTCTAATAACTACTGAGTAGATAACAATTTCAACCTGCTAATGCTTATTCTCTGTTTTTCCCATTTTTTCCCCATCTCCTTCCTGTTCTGGAAGAACCATTATGCTTCTCTGAAAGCTGCTGCCATTCTTTCCCTGCTTTTGACTCCCTTATAGCACAGATTTGCTAATGAAGTATCTTTGGTGAATTATCCTTTTCTACACTTTTTACTCTCTCAAATTTATTTAGAGCTTGATCATGAGTCATCAAAATATGATGCTCAGCCACCTTCAAAATGCTTTCACATCTCTAGTTTCTATTACTTATGTTACATGCTCTGTTTGCCTCTTAAATGATAAACAAAATGTCCTCGAGGTTTTCATTCTTTCTTTCTGTTTCAGGAATCTGCTCAATATAAATTAAACAGTCTGTGACTTTCTTTTGTTACTATTTCCTCCTTTTTTTTAAATGAAAATAGTACAGGAAAAGAATGTAGAAATGCAAGAAGGAAGTCTATATATGAAAACAATTTTTCATTAATGCTTGAAATTTAATTTTACTTACTGAAGACCTAACACCAACAAAGAGAAAGTGAACTCTGGATTTTCTTAATTTCTTTCCAGATGCTAAATTATATAAAGGAAACATGGCAGCTTTAATACAGACCTAGCACTCTTCATTGGAAGAAGTTGAAAGTGATGAGCTCTAGTTAGACCACTTCAGGATCAGGCAGTTTATCACCAGCACCTATTTTCTGTAGATCTTTTTAAATGCAAAATTCATATTTTCAAGTCCTTATAACCACTGGGTGCCACCTAGGCTGAGTCTGAGATGCAAAGAGATTCTCTTATACAAACACAAGCAGTCAGCAATGACATAAGTCTGTAATTCCAGCAAAACAGTACAAAACTTCCAGTAGCTTATGAGAAAATGCTCTCCAGACCAGCCAACTAAGATACTTAATCCCTTTATGTATTACAGTTGCCTCAAAAGCATATTTCTTCAAGTTTATCTTCCTCTTAGAGTTCCTAGTATATTACACTCAAATACACTACACAAGTGAAATACAAGGTTCCCTGATATAATGAAATCCTGGAAAAGTAGTGTTGCCTGGAATGTGTCTACACAATGGCTTTCAGATGAGAGCTGTCAAAGTAAATCATTTAAATTTCCTATTATTTGGGTAGATTTTGTACAAATATATATATATATATATATATAAAACACAACCAATAAAAAAACAAGGTATAAAAATATAGTAAATTATCTTTAAAATTCTCCATCAATTCCTCTCTTTCTTTGTTGCTTTTGCTGGATATTACTTATACCTAAGTAAATGATTCTATGATTCTATGAAATATTGAAGAGTTAGAGATTTGTGGTGACAGACTAAATATTAAGATGGAACTTGTTTACATTATATTTCATTCTGCAAAAATAACATGGTTTTAAGTATCTCAAAAATATCCATAATTTTGATTTCAATTTTCTGAGTACATTTAACTGAATAGTAAAGGAGTGAAAAGGTTAAACTGATAGAAAAAGAGATGAAACCTTCTAATATTTCCACTAGTTTCTTGCTGGAAATTTATCTGACAAGTTCTCTTTAAGCTATTTAAATTCTGATCTACAATACTGTATGCAGTTGAAGGTACAAAAAGACTGTATTCTTAAAAGCTGTTGAAATGTTCTGCGGTGTTCCCGTATCCAGTATCTAATCCCTGCCTACAGCAACTCTGGTTAGCTTCTGGGACCAGAACAGCTTATGTCAGGGTTCCACTGTCCTTTACATGGATTTTAGATCCTGTCACTCATGCAACATCAGATGTCCTCAGACAGATTATTGTGGGGTTTTTCTATGTTCCACACCCAAGCAGTGGGGTGCATTTTTTCTATGTTCCTTCCATTGGAAATATTACAATTCACATCATCCATTTGATTAAAGAGTAAAATTAGTACATTAATTTTAGGAGAGCTAAATTCTACCTTTTCAGGTACTTATTCAACAAAACACCTTGGAATACTGTCCTCATGGGCAAGGGTGCAGAGCAGATCTGGCAATTCTTTAAGGATGCTTTCCTCAGGGTGCAAGAGCTCTCCATCCCAAAATGTAGGAAGTCAGGAAAGGAAGGCAAGAGATGGTCATGGCTGAACCAGGACCTGGTGGTCAAACTAGACAACAAGAAAAAAAATCATGGGCAGTGGAAACAGGGACAGGCACCATGGAATGAGTACAAGAAAGCTGCTAAGCTGTGTATGGATGAGGTCAGGAAAGCCAAGACCCAACATGAACTAAACTTGGTAAGAGGTACCAGAAGAACAAGGCCTTCTACAGGGACCTCAGCCAGAAAAGGAAAGTCCAGGAGGGTGTACTCCACCTAGAGAGTGACACAGGAAAGCTAGTAACAGACAAAGAGGTCAAGGTACGCAAGAAACTTTTGCTTCAGTCTTCTCTGATAACTGCTTGTCACACAGCCCTCAAGTGTTTGGTTTGGTAGGATGGGATTGGGGAACAATGTCCTTCCCACTGGAAGCAAAGATCAGGCACCTGAGGAACCTGAATATGCACAAGTCTATGGGTACAGATGAGATGAATCCCAGAGTCCTTAAGGAATTAGCTGATGTAGTTGCCAAGCCTTCTCAATGATACTTGAAAAGTCATGGTGATCAGGTGAAGTCCCTGATGAATGGAAAAAAAGCAACATCACACCCAATCATAAGAAGAGTAAAAAGGATGAACCCAGGAACTACCAGCCTGTCAATCTCAGCTCTGTGCTGGGAAAGATCATGGAGCAGATCCTCCTGGAAACTATGCTAATGCACATGGAAGACAAGGAGGTGACAGAGGAGAGCCACAATGGCTTCACCTAGGGCAAATCCTGCTTGACCAAACTACTGGCCTTGTATGATGGTGTAACTGCATCAGTGGACAAGGGGAGAGGCACTGATGTCATCTGTCTGGAGTTCATTAAGGTCTTTGACACAGTACCCCACAACATCCTCTTTAATTTGGAAAGATATGAATTTGATGGGTGGACTGAGGGATTAGAAACTGATTATGAGATTGTATCCAGAGGGTGGTGGTCTGTGGCTCAATGTACAGATGGAAACTGGTGATAAGTGGTGTCCCTTAGGGGTTTGTACTGGAGCAGATACTCTTTAATATCTTAATCAATGACACTGACAGTAGGGTCAAATGCATACTCAGCAAGTTTGCTGATGACACCAAGCTGTGGGGTCCCGTTGGCACACCGTAGGGACAGGATGCCATCCCCTGCTCTTTGTTCTTCAATAATAAAGTTTAACACTTCTCTGGGAGTTCTCTGGGAACATTCATTCATATCCAGTGCCCACAAAGAGGTTAGTTCCATGCTGGGAACAAGTTTCTAATAGTCCAAAAGTCTGTAGCAAACTATAGATAATAGAGTGGAATTTCCTGTTCCAGTTGCAGATGCCTTATGTGAAGCAAAATTCTCCTCGAATTATACATATTCTGCTGTTAGATAAAGACTAGCTAACCAGCCTGAAAAAAAAAACCACCAACAAAAAAAAAACAACCCTATAGTTTCAATGAAATGTTCAGAATAGCGATAAGAGCAAGCAACAGATTTTAAGCTTGCAATGAGATTTTTACACCTTTAAATATTTTGAATTCCAGGGGAAGTATTAATTTAGTCTGAACTGAATTTTCTTTGTAAGGACAGTACTTCTTGTTCTCTACTACCTGCTGTTTCATTGTATGTCCACTGGAAAGCTTTCAGAATTCATTTTCATTTCAGTGCATGGGTGTCATTTTTGGTTAAGTATGAAACAGCCCGTTACAAGTTTTTGTGAAATGGTAATTTAACTGAGCAACTAGCTTTCATATATTTGCATAAAAAGCAATTAGCTTTAGAGAATTCAATACTCTATTTCACCATGTTTTTGAGGTTTGACACTTACTTTTCAAAACCCAGAAGTACTGAGTGTGTCCTTCCCATATTGAAAATGAGTTATTTTTCACCTGTTACCAGTAATTCTAGCAGACAGATGAAAGGAAAATGTAAACACAGTGAAATATAGATAAATTACTAAGCAGACGCTATGTGGGAAGAATCTAAAGTGGTTGGGGCTTTGCCCAACTCTGGCCTTCCAGCTGCTGTCCAGCTTACAAGATTGCAGCTGCATCTGTAATGCCCTCTTCAGTGAGCTCTGGTAACTCTCATTTATTCAGTCTCTCTGGACTTATTAATCTTAAATTTTGCTTGGAACCAGCAGCTCATATTTGCCAAGAGGGTCCTAACATAACCTCTAGACTGATGGGAGATGTGAGCTTGGGTCCAGATTTAGCTTAGGACAAAACTCTGCTCAGGTCTCTTTCCTTGACAAGCACTGTCTGTTTCTATGTTTATATAAAAGGTTAACATGATATTGCCCACCAGACATGCTTTCAGCAAACAAGAGTAAGCCAAAAGAATAATGTCAGTGTTTAAATTTTGTTGAAGAGGGTTAGGAAGGAGGGGATTAGACACTGAACCTTACAGACACATAGACACTCTGCTTAAAAGTTCAGGATGGCTCTGGGAAGTCAGGCATACCTGTTCCAGCACAATTTCAGGATCAGCTAGCTGCTTCTCTGATAAGTTTTATGGCTGAAACCATGTATCTTGATCCTAGCTGATTATTCAAATGCTCTTTATAGGTATTTACCATGCTTGGGAATGTTAAACCATCTGACTGGAGAGTAAAGGCTTAATTTATTAAATCATAAAGATGATTTCAAAAATATGTCAGATGAATTGCTCTACAAATGTTCATTTGTAGGTGACAGCTTCAAATGTAGCCCTCTTCAATATAGATGAGAGACTTAGATGTACCTTCAGGGGCTGAAATCTCTTTTCCATCCTCTAGATCAAAATAACAAATATTAATGATTTTTTATTAAAGTTAGCCAAAGCCAAAACATATCACTCCAGTAAAATGCAGTGAACTACCACTGAAAAGTATGGAATCATTTGTCTAATTTTATTCTTTACACTCGAATTACAACTAATATCAAGGAGCAGATGTGCTGGAATCCAGCATATGATTGCAGCATACAGAATGTAGCATACTCAGCAATTCCCCTAAAGCCATGTGTGATTTGGGATGCAATTACACTGAGGAAAAGTTATGAAACTGTAATAATATGGATTTGTTTAAAGGTACATTCTGTTATTTGCAGCCTTAATATCCTTTTTCTGAGATATTACACCTCTTTTGTTTATCTAGGGAAGTCTCAAAACTCAGCATGTTTTTCAGTCATTACAAATACATCAGTAATTCTTGCAACAGAAAATGAGCATTGTCCAAATGTACTTATCAGAGCTCTAATGTTTAAGGAGTTAAGACCTATATCATTGTCGTATTTTCTTTCTCTCTTTTTTTGTATTGTATTGTATTACAGAGAAATAATGTTGTATAGTTCTTCCCATATAAAATTTATGTTTAGTGATATCTTTCTGGTGATCTACTGTTAATTTATGCAGCACTGGAAAGTTTCTATTCACCAGATCTTTGTTTGGATCACAACTGAAAATGAATGCAGTCACTTCCTCCTGGGCTGTTCACATCTCAATAAATATCCACCTGGACATGATTGGCAGTTTGAGGTTATGAGAAAGCTGATGTCTGCCAAGGTGGTACAGGCCAAAACACAGGCAGCGCTGTGTGAAGTTTTTCCATGGTGTCAAGTTGCATTTCTCTGGATTTGAACTGGTACAAATAACTGTCCATTCTTTCAGAAACACTACATTCATGTACAGCTTTTCAAACACTATTTGTTTATTTCACAGAAATAATGGCTTAAACAGAGTTTTCTTGATTTCATCGCAGCTGGCTCAGAGCAGGTTATAATTCCATTTTTTTAAGGTATTCCCTATTTATAAATTTCAATATCTTATTGTGACTTTTGTTAATTTGAGTTTCAATTTCAATCCCCTATGATTCCTGAATTACAGGCAAAAAAGTGTGTATAACATTGATGCAAAATAGTGGGAAGAAAACCCCATCAGGCTTTCTTTTATTGTTAGCCTTACACAGATCCCTGCAAAGCCATTCATGCATGTGTTTTTCTTCTTAAGCACATTTTCCATTCTGACATGATTATTCTCTCAAGACAATCTCTAGATTGTCCTTCAATTTAGTCACATTCTGTTAATTATAAATGCTACTCAGTTATACTCAGATAGCTTGGTAATTCCTTGTAACTGAGAGTTATAAATTCAGTCCTAATATATAATTTGTACTAATAATATAAAATAGTTATTTAGATTTATTCAGTTGTACATTTCACAATGAACATTCATTTTTTATTCAGCTTTAAATCTTTAAAGCTAAACAGAATTAATAATGCTATTATCATAATCAATATTATTATTATTATAGAAGAGCAAGTGTAGAGTCTTTCACCTGGGGAGGAATAACCACATGCATAAGTACAGGTTAGGTGATGACTACTGAAGATGAGATCTTTTGTTTTATGGAAAGACATTCAGCATAATGAGATGATGCTAATTATGAGCAAAGACATATCAACAGCATGAGAAAATCATTGGCCAATATAGAGGTTTAGAATGCATGGAATATATTAACTGGACACAGAAAGAAAAAATGCTTTTAAAATTAAAAACACCATTGCATATGCATCTGCTGGCCAGCTGTAGTGGGTATATCTGGGGAATTAATCTCTTAGGTTGATCTTCAGGACCACACTAAGATGACAGCGTTCATCTGATACCTGATGCCTATGATGGTGTTACCACAATCCTGCTGTGATCATAAATGACCTCAGCATACCATAAACTTTGTGCGAACACAGCTCGCAATGAATTTCTTATCAAGACCAATTTGAGACAGACGCTTAGTAGTATTGCTGCAGCACATATTAGAGAAGATTGAAATGCTGTGTTCAAGGTTAGAAAATTCAGTGATGTATTTCACCCCCTTAATAGGATCTATTGCTTCTTCTCTGATTTTAATTTGATATTCATTCACTGTAAAACTTTCATAGGATGAAGAATTATAGACCCCTCCCTAAGAAAAAGGAGTTTAGCAAAATGGCTGAGAGCACCCCTATGACATAACTACCCAGTAAACTGCTTGATAATGATCTAATTATAGTGTTACTACCACACTGTGCACATTAAGGACACTACAATTCATTCAGCACCCTCATCAACAGAACCTTGTGCACCATATAGTGATCCAGATGGTTGAACATCTATTAGTCTAGACACACTGGTAACCCCAAGTCCAGAACACACAGCACTGCTAGTGCATTCCCCACTGAACCTACTGTATGTGTAAATTGTAGTCTGTCCAGGCATCTTCGCCTCTGTGCATCCTATGCCAGCAACTCAGTACCTCATCAACAGTTAAACTGGCTCAGCCTCGTTGTGCCAGACTCTCTGCAGTACTATCATCAGTTCAAGCATATGCCCATTTTCCTGCTTGACAGACAGAAACAGAGGATTACCAGATGCATGTTTTTGTGCAGAATGGCATTGTTATGAGACTGCGCAGCCACTCCCCACTCCACAGTTCAGTCTGGGACTGTCCCAGCTACTGACTCTATCAGCTGTGGTCTTTGTCTCTCAGCATGATTCAGTAAGTCAGGCACAATGCCAAGATGACATGACCATATGGCTGCTGATCAAGGAGCAAGTTCCATTACAGCTATACACTACTTTAGCTGAGCAGCACAGACATCCTTTCAATATGCTGTCTATCTGCCTCTGCTGCTAGCCAGATGTTGGGCACAAACTGGGATGCTTATTCCAGTGTGCTGTTCTGTAGTACATCAGTGTGACTAAAACTAACAGCATAAACAGAAAACAACTGACCAAAATACTGCATAAGAAGTCCCAGGGAATCTGCATCAGACCTATATTTACCTTGATTTCGTAATCCAAATTTTTAAAAGCGTAAATTTTTGAGTTTCAAAAATCTCTGATAAATGAGTGTCTATGTAAATTAGTGATGAAATCTAAAATGTGAGAAATTGAACCCTATAATCAAAAGGACATAAAGTTCAAGAGGCACTCAAGATGGTAAAGGAACTGTGTAAACAGAATGTAAATCGGCTTGTAAGTACACTTAGGATGGCAGCTTTGAAACTTGTCAGTGTTTTGAAAAGTGTTAACAAAAGGGAAGACAGAGGTAGAGCTTATAAAATACACTGAAAAATATAAGAGGATTCTAAGGTTTCTTGGTGGATTGATTCTTTTTCTTAATTAGCCAATGTTGCTGCTATAAAAATAGAACCGATTAGATAAAATTCAAGAAAATCATGAATGAAAGGAAAACAATCTGAGAAAAAAAACTGAACACTGGTTGTTAAAAAATCCTTTTTCTTTCTCTGAGGTTTTTGAAACCATTTTGCTATCTATTGCTTATTTCAGGTGAACTTACCTCTAGCGGCTGAGTCAATGGAAGTTGGAAAAAAGGGTAGGGTCTACACTTTTTGTACAGACACTACAATGTCTGCCTTTACAAACAGGTGGTGTTTAATTTCAGCTGGCTCCGAACTTTCAGGCAGATACACATTTTTTCTTTATTTGTAA
Source organism: Cyrtonyx montezumae (assembly GCF_038088225.1). NCBI lineage: Eukaryota > Metazoa > Chordata > Aves > Galliformes > Odontophoridae > Cyrtonyx > Cyrtonyx montezumae. Next base: position 38,366,308 of record NW_027072034.1, on the reverse strand, counting down.
AATCATGGAATGAGCAAAAACACCTTTTTTGTTGAAAAACACCTCCCAGATGATCTATTCCAACCATCCACCTGCCACCAATATTTCTTCAGTAAACTGCTTTTGTCCTTTAGTACAGTATTTAAATGGTTCTTGAACACCTCCAGAGTTGGTGACTCCAGCACCTTGCTGGGCAGCCTGTTCCAGTGCGTCACCACTCTTTCAGTGAATAATCTTTTTCCTAATATTTGACCTGAACCTTTCCTGGCAAACTTGAAGCCACTCCTTCTCATCCTTTTTCTGTTAGTTGTGAGAAGAGTGCTTCCCGTTATTCAGAGGAAATCTGTTGTGTTCCACTTGAACTACTTATATTATTGAACACTTGAACTACTTGTGGGTTTAGATGAAAATTGCTAGCTGCTTTTCTCTTGCAGTAAAACATCGTCTCTTGTCCTGGCAGTGAGCACCACTGAAAATAGCCTGGCTCCATCTTCTTTGCACTCTCTTCAGGTGTTTATAGACACTGATAAGACTCTCCTGAGCCTCCTTTCCTTCGACGCTGAACAATCCCAGCTCTCTCAGCCATCTCTCATAGCAGGCATGTTCCAGTCCTTTAATAACTTTAGTGGCCCTACACTGGACTCTATTATATCCGTGTCTTTCTTGTACTGAGGGACCCAGAAGTGAGCTCAGTACTCCAGCTGCTGACTCACCAACACTTAGCAGAGGTAAAGGGTCACCTCCCTTGATTTGCTGTCAGTGCTTTGCCTAATGTAATCTTCTTTGTGGCAACAGCACATTGCTGGTTCATATTCAACATACTGTAGGCCTGGATTGCAAGGTCCTTTTTTGCCAAGCTGCTTTCCAGCTGAGAGGACTCCAGTATGTAGTGGTGCAATAAATCTTAAACAGCATAACAAATTTTGTACAGTTTGAGGGTCAAATACATGAACATGGTCTTCGAATAGTCATGTATATAATCTTCTGTATGGAATACTGGTCAAGTGAAACTGAAATTATAAGGTCATATACAAACTGAATTATTCAGTAACACTAATATCCTCATTATTCATAACCCTCATTTCTTCGTCAGGCCTTTCAGTTTCTCTCTCTATGTGTATGTCAGACTCCCTGAAATTTCACTATTGGTTTTGCTGGTTTTGCTTATTTTTCTTAACTGTGTTGTTGCTCTTAAGGCCATCTGACCTCATCAAATGCTGTTTTCTGTCTCATAAATCACTTCTAAGAAGAGGGTGAACTGTCTCTGATCTAGTTATTTTTGGCAATCTTTCAGAAAGCACACTTCTATCCTTACTTTCAGAAATGGCATCACTATCTTCAGCTACCTCAATCTTCTCTTCTATTCCCCCAAAGAAAACAAACACTGGCAAGAATAAAAAAGAAGAGATGAATTCCATTCAAAATTAAAATTGTCTTCAAGTAGGAAATACCAGTATATTTTTTTAAAAAAGGAATATTTGTTTCTAGCTGATTGTTGCTTCCTTAAAATGCTAGCTAGATGCCTATGAAAAGAAATAAAGAGTTTGATCTTTACTCACAAAATGATCTGAGTTAACAATTCTAGGTGCCTTGCAGATCCTTATATGGACCCTGTGCTTGCCTTTGTTATAGTCTTGATTCAATACACATTTTTAGCTTAAGGAAGATAGGAAATCATAGCTTACTTGACCCAAGCAGGATAACAGCTGCTGTAAAGGGTAAAGACTGCTTGGCTTAGAGCATAACCAGACATAATTGTGAAATCTGATCCAGAAAATGCTCTGGGGTAATATGTGTTTGCCAAAATTTTAACAAAGGTAAGACAATACAATGAGCAGTGTGAAATGTTGTTTATATGAGCACGAGATAGTCTAGACACTTTAAAGGAATGGTAAAATCAGCTCTAATTATATCAAAGTAAAACTAGAGTAGGTGAGGTGGAAAGGGAGGGAGTTTTGTGGTAAAACAGAGGTTAGATTTAGAGAGACTGAACTGCTGGGATGTTCCTGTGTCTCAGCAAAAAGCCAAGAGTCAATCTATTCAGCTGTTACTAAAAAAGAACTACTTGTGGGTTTAGATGAAAATTGCAAGCTGCTTTTCTCTTGCAGTAAAACAATTCCACAGATGATTCCCAGGTTATTGGAGAGTCATCATGCCCAGATGGATTTTAAAGCAGGTATGATAATGTGTGCTGTAATTTGTGGGAATAAGGTCAGACAAGATCACAGACAAGTCTACTGTCTGTCTGCACCATTCCATAGGCTTGTGGTGCCCCAGGGGTTGGAAATGAACCCTACTAGTGTAGACACAGAAGCCAAAACATTAAAAAATAATTAAGAAATAAATATTTTTTCTACCATAGGTTTTGCTTTTGTTTCAAGGAAGAGTATAAGCTATATACTGCCAAAAGGACACTTTGCAGGTACAACTCCTAGGCCTTTTTCTAGAATGGCTCCATCAGCAAAATATTTCACTCAGCTAACTGATGTGAGGCAATAAATCTTCTAAGTCTAGACCAGTACTTAGCATTACATTACAAATCCAATCTATGTATTGGGAGATTGGGATATTCTATGTATTCATATTATAACTCTAATTTATTGTGACTAAGTAATAATTATAAACATAATTTATCCAGCCAACGTGAAAACTCTGCTCATTGTTTTTCATTCTGTTATCGTATTAGTACAGCGAGGAGAAATGTCTGTGATATGTCTTCTTTGTAAAAGGTACCTGTAAATTAGTTCTAAAAAAAGTGGGCTGGAAGATGAAGGCTACTGGAATCTCCCCAAACTAAAACAAAAAACAAAAAAAACCCATTCTGGTCAGCATTTCTGCCTGCCACTCAAGAAAAACATGACAGGTAAGATGATATGTTGATTAACCACATGTGCAAAAAGTGAATGGCAAGAAAATAGAAAGCAGATAATAAAGTCAGTTGTTTCATCGTAGATCACTGTTGAGCAGATATTTCTACTAGCAGTTGAGAGTTTTGCCCTTCAAGAATGTTTATCCCCCTTGAGTGAAAATTTTTCCATGGTGTTGGAGCTTTACAGGTTCACAATTACTGTGCTCCTCCAGATGTGACCTTCCCTTCTCCATGCCTAATATAAGCAGCTGCTGAAAGGACTGGATCATTCTTCTCTATTATAAATTCCACATAAAGAGTCTAGGGAAAAGGAAAATTCCATGTTTCTTTTCATTGAGTTTTCTACAAATACTATTTTTCTTCTAGAATGACAGGGAATAAGGGAAGGAGCAAAAAAAATAACCACTAAAACTAAACAGCTTAACGTTAAGCAGAAGATAATGAGAAGGAAGAATCTTAGTTTGTTTTCCAAATGATTTAAAAAATGAGGTCTATTTTCTCAGACAAAATAATAAAAAAAAGAAAATAATGTTTCTAAAAAAAAATGTATTTTCTTAGCAAAGTTAAAAAACTTAACAGACTTTCAGGATAAAGGGAGCAACACAGAATGGAAAGGTCCTGCACCAGTAGAAACCAGGTACAAATGACCTGTATTCACGACACTGTCCTAGTTATAAGTGTTTGTCTCATTCATTTGGCATTACCTCTCTGTGTCCCTCATTTCAATGTGTATTTGTCCCACTGATTCTCTGTGCAATGAGTGGCAGATTAGCAAGAAATACATACTTCCAATGCATTTGCATAATATAACAAAAACCCTTCCCTTTGCAAATGTCAACATTTTACAGTGTTTTCAGCATAATTTTCTTGTTTACGCCAAATAAGCAAATTGCTCTGTTCAATCTTACCAAACCCTCCCCTTCTTTGATCAACATAGCTTTGCTTCTTGTTGGTTCCCAAAAGCTTTCTAAAGCTTTTAAAAAGAGCTGAAAAATTAATTAATTAAATAAATAAATAAATAACTCAGCATCTTTCCTATTTTGAATTCTCCCTCCAATCATTGTTACTCTCATAATTTTAATTAAACCAATCTTGCCAGTTGTATTGTCTAGTCTCCTTATAATCCTTTCGAAGAAATTCTGAATTGTGCATTGCAAAATATTGAATATATGTATATATTCAGTACATATATATATGCATACACACATATATATACAGCATACCTGCTACATATAGCCAAACAGCAGAATCTGGATTTCTGATTCTCCCTGAAGAGAAGCTGGTTGAAAAAGGGTATTTTTTACAAAAGCAGCTTCAAAATTCGTCATTCACAAGCCACTACCTTTAGCTTAGCATTGTCTTCATTGATGTCTTACACTAATATCTTACAGTACACACAGCTTTCCTGACTGATATGTGATGGCCTCATAATGTGTTAAGACTCAAGCACTTTCACATGATGAGAGGCAGTAACAAGTATAACCCAGACAAGTAGCAGAAGCAGTTACTGTCTGAGAATGCTAAGAGGTTGAAGGCTTAAAAGGAGGGATGTTACAGTAAAAGATGAAAGGCATTAGTAAAAGAAGAAGAAAATGAGTCTTGGGAGAAGCTAGTCACTCAAACTTTCCTGGTGGAAAGTGTAAATGTGTTTTTTTTACAATATAATCAATGCCACTGTACTGTAGGCACAGTTTAGTTCTGAGGTTTTCACACCAGATTCTGTAATATAACTCATGCTAAAAGTTGGGAACAAGTGCTCACTATGGCTTATGTTTGCAATGTAACATACACCTGATTGATCCTGAAGTACCTAGAGTCCTCCTGCATGTCTCTTATTAAATGAACATGTATTTGAGGCCAAGGAAGAGAAAATAGAATTGCTTTCAGTGACTGCATGATGAAGCAGACTGCTGCTCACTGTATATTCTGTCAATGAAAGAACCCTTTAAAGAAATAAATTAAAAAAAAAAGTAAAAATAATAGCAGTGGCACTTGCTGTAAATAACTTCAATACAATTAAAATTGCAAAAGCTGAGCTAACAATAGAGAACGAACTGCCCAGCCTGATGTGGTAGATAAGTGAATACATTGTCTGAATAGAGGATGAAAGGAGATTTTAAATCTTGAAGGCCCTGGGAAGAGGAAGCTGGTTGAAGCCCATGCCAGTGGAAAGATGATATGCCACCAAACATGCAGAGAAAGATAGATAGGAAAGACAGGAAAAACTTTCTTACAGCCATGGAGATAACTGGCAGAGAGTGGCTGGGGAACATTTCAATTTCCTTTATGCAGAGCTCTTCTTCTGTACTTAATTCCTTGATCTTTATTCTAATTGTACTATTCTTTGTACTCTAAATTCCTGTACCTCTCAAAAATAAATGGGCTATGCATTGTTTTGTGGACACTTCTGTTGGAAACTGAGAACAAATGCAGCCATAGGTTCCAGAAGGGATACACTCTGTACAGGTGCCAAAGTGACATTAGTGTGCTCCCTTGAGCAGCTTGAGAGAGACAGCAGGACTCTATTACACAATTTATCTTCCAGCTGTGACAAAGACACTAACAGCTGCCTCTACCTGTGAACTTCACAAGATGTCTTTCTCTTCCCTGAAATAGAGTGCTCTGTGAAAACTGCTGGTTTAGAGAACAAATGCAGAAAGCTGCTGAAATTAAGAAATAGGTGCTTTTGAAGTGTTGTTTACTGCAATAATTTTTATGTGATTCTGCTATTCCTTTTTTTAGTGTTGTCCAGTAAAGCTTAGCTTTAAACAAATGTTTTCTGTTATCACTTATAATAATGACATGTTGTGTAACGATTTTGTTTAACAAAATGATTAAAAGGCCATTAAAACTCCTCCCCCAGCAAATGGAAAGATTCTTCCATATCACTGTCTAAATTTATTTATAGGAGGAAAGCACTAGTTGGATTTCTGTATTTTTTTTAAGATTGCTTAAAAACATGGGGCTTTCTCCCTTCCCTAACAAATTCAGAAGACACAATTCTTTTAAAAATGACCTGGGATTTATGAATTTCAGAAGGATTATTGTACCCTAAGCCAACTTCCAGATCCCTGGGAAGAAATAAAAATAAAAAATAAAATCAGCGTTGTGGAAACTTCTGGTGTATTCTGTGTTACAAAGGTACTTATTTTCCTGCTTCTCTAAGAATAAATGCTTGTAATGAAAATGCTGCCCCTTGAATTCAGTGATCCAGATTCATCCTAGCTATATGTAGATCAAACAATCAAGGAAAATTCTACAGGTTTGATATTCAACAGATTCTCTTTTTCCCTGATTCCATGGAAGGAAATGGGAATTTAGCACTGCCTGTCCTTTAAGCATGCTTTACTAGTTCTCTAATCTGAAATCCTTCTCCAGGAAGTACAGACATGCCCTGTGTTTTGCAAAGTAAATTCATGTCCATCACACAGATACAAAGCATATTCATCATTCATTAGAAGTCCGAATTATTTCTATTATAATTATGTATTTTGTTGTCTTTGTAAGTGGATGGCTAAAAGTTACAATCACTATTTAACAGTAGAAGAAAACAAAACAAACAAACAAAAAAACACAAGGCTGCTTTTCATTAAAACTCTGAAAGACATTGTAACTTATTTTGACCAGATTGATTCCCAGACTAACCCAAGGCCATCTAGGAGACTGTGGAAAATATTCTGCCCTCTTGAAGAAGAAATACGTTTTTTTTTTTTTCCAGTCCCTTGTTATTGGCACACACCATATTATTAGTTCTGCTCACTGGAACATGAAGGATTAGAAACCTATGATTCACTTAGCCTCAGTAATTTTATTTGCACAGCAGTGAGCTACAACATTTCACAAGTAGGAATTTTCACAAGGGCTGCATCCTTTCTGCTATCTCTCTCTCAGAGATTCAAACGAAATATAGGCCTTGCATTAAAGGTCAGATAGATCCTACATACCTCTCCTTCTCTTATTTGAACATATTTTTTCTCAATTTGTATAGTAAGCAGAGGTAGTCTATAATAGTAAACATCTCTAACTCTCATTAATTAATGAAGATGTGTAGTTTGAATATTGCCAAAATCATTATCATTTTCTATATATGCAATATACACAAGATCACTTTTTCCAAGACATCAGAAAGATGAATAACATAGTCATTTATTTCCATGTTAACTTTACATTTTGTAAGGTTAGAATCAAATGAGGGTCTTCAGCAGACTCAGTACAGTGGCTGTAAGATAAATACTGAGTATTAGGAGATAGAGAAAATATGTGCTCACTGCAAGTAACAACAGGAAGGCAGACTTGATCCCTCATAAGGTCAACATCCACTCTAAGCCAAGACAATTTTGCTTAAACCGTCAGAAACCAAAATATTGCAGAGATGAGATTTATATTTAATAACTGAGCCTTGAGCTGTCATCTTGAAACAAATGCATCATTTTCTCCTCATCAAAGAGCAAAACCTTTTCTCAAATGTTAAAACTACAAGGGTGTGGGCAAAAGAGTTGCCAGATAAAATTGGCTCCTTACCTGCTACTATTTAGTTTATCAATCTGTGGCATGACTTCAAAGGCAACATTTAAATAAATGTCTATATGTTATTATTATTTTTTTAATGTAGAGGGGTGGATGAAGCAAAATTTAGGAGCCAGTTATGCAATCTCTGCCTGCAGTGATCTTAGTGTGAGGGGTAAATGGTGAAAAAGACTGTCATTTCTAAAGCATCAGACTCATCAGCTCTCTTTTGTTTAACACAAATAACAAGTTTCTGGTTGTTCTTTCTCTTTTGTGTATCTAGAGGAAGAGGTAAATTGCCTAGGAGGAATTCAGATTGAAATCCTTGCCAATTTTCATTTTGTTTCTAAATCCCTCAGCCATTTTTCCTCTATCAGACTACTACTATCTGGGGGAGCATAAAGGGTCTCAGTTTGTTGGTGTTGCTTTACAAATGTTTCCTGAAGTTATTTTTTTTCAAATATTTTTTATGTGGGCTATAATGTTGAAATGATGAGAATAAATCTCCTAAGTCAAATCATTTTAATGAAACTCCATCAATTCTAAATATTACACTACATTGAGTAATGTCTTTTGTTTCACACTTGGAGAATCAACTTGCTACAGTTAAAGTGATTTCTTACAAGCCGGGTTATTAAAATCCTCTTTATTTTTATTCTCATATTCTTCTTATTTATTAGTTTATCCTAAGAATAAACCAGAAATAAACCCAGGAATATATATATAATTTATACAGATATAAGTATGTATACATTTGTTGAACAGTTCCAGTCAATTTTCAAATCAGAGATGCTAATAATTATCTAAATTAAACTGGATAGACAAAACCAGACAAATATTTTTTACATAAAATCATAAATGAATTCAATAAAACATAAATCTTGGGATGAAGCAACACAGATAGTTCTGTGGAAAGCAATGGGAATACAGTGGCCTACAGACTGTGGGGGAGTCTTGCTTTAGGATTTGTTTGTCTCTGAAACTTAATATCATCCTTTTGAAAATATATTTTTCTGTTTTTCTCCTCTGCATCCTGGACTACCAGAGATTTTTAGCTTCTCATTTCCTGAGTTACCCTATTTCATTCTCTCTCCTTCTGATGAATAGAGAGATCTTTTCTGTTATTTCTTGTCTCAAAATAAATACGGTTTTCTGATTCAACTCAAAACAACCACACCCAGATAGTAGCCTCTTTTCTTCTCTATTTTGTCTTTTTTTCATTTTTTTTCCCGTTATTAATATGACCTAGCTGCTTGGATTTTCTCTCATTTTCAGTTAAAGAATGTTCCTCTTTTCTTCTTCCACTTACATCCAGAGAAAAATGTGAACATCACTAACACTTCTCAGCTGCTACACTTTGGTGTATTTTTAGTTAGTGAAGACTATCATGTAATTTTTCTGTCTGTGTTACTTCTTTGATCGTTATGATTAGTATCAATATTTGAAATTTCTTGCTCACATCTAGCAATGAACAGACTACTAATAAATTCTGGATATCTAAAGTAAGCCATTTGTCTAGAACCCCTCTACTCTGCCTCTTCCTATAACCATTTCATTTTACCTCTAAAAAGTATGGAAGGTAGGAATCGTATTCCAAAATGTTCTTATCTTTTACATAACCCTAAAGGAAGCTTATGGTGGTTTTTTTATGATTCCCATTCAAGTGAAGCTCAGATGACTTCCATCAACAAGAGATCATTTCTGACTGACTTGAGCTGAGCCATATGGCATTCACAGAATCACAGAATTTTGTAGGGGTTGGAAGTGACCTCTAGAGATCATCTAGTCCAGCACCCCTGCTAAAGAAGGCTCCCTAAACCAGGTTGCACAGGTCCAGGCGGGTCTTGGACATCTCCAGAGGAGATTCCACCACCTCTCTGGGCAGCCTGTGCCAATGCTCCATCACCCTCACTGTGAAGAAGTTCCCATGCACATTTGAGTGGAACTTCCTATGACTCAGTTTGTGGCCATTTTCCCTTGTTCTATTCTACACTGTTGAGAAAAGTTCAGCCTCATCCCTTGGCCTCCCGCTCCTTAGATATTTATAGATGTGGATCAGATCCCCTCAGAGTCTTCTTTTCTCAAGGCTGAACAGACCCAGGTCTCTCAGCCTTTCCTCATAAGGGTGTTGTTCCACATCCTTTATCATCTTTGTAGCCCTCCACTGAATTCCTTCCAGGAAATCCCTGTCTTTTTTGTACTGGGGAGCCCAGAACTGAACACAGTACTTCAGGTGATGCCTCACCAGGGCAGAGTAGAGGAGGAGGATCACCTCCCTCGACCTGCTGGCCACACTCTTTTTAATGCACCCCAGGATGCCATTGGCCTTCTTGGCCACCAGGGCACACTGCTGGCTCATGGCCAACCTGTCATCCACCTGGACACCTAGTTCCCTCTCCTCAGAGCTCCTCACCAGCAGGTCACTCCCCAACCTGTACTGGTGCATGCGGTTATTCCTTCCCAGGTGCAAGACTCTACACTTGCTTTTGTTAAACTTCATCTGGTTTCTTTCTGCCCAACTCTCCAGCCTGTCCAGATCTCGCTGAATGGTAGCACAGCCTTCCAGCATGTCAGCCATTCCTCCCAGCTTTGTATCATCAGCAAACTTGCTGAGGATGGACTCTATCCCCTCATCAAGGTCATTGATGGAGATACTGAACAGGACTGGACCCAAAACCAACCCCTGAGTAACACCGCTAAGTACAAGCCTCCAACTGGACTCTGCACCACTGATCACAACCCTCTGAGCTCTGTCAGTCAGCCAGTTCTCAACCCACCTCACTGTCCAGTGATAATGTAGTAGTAGTAAGTAGACAGTGACAGTAGTATAAGGAAATAGTATCTACTCCTTCACTTTATCTGTGAAAGAAGATGTTAGCATTTGTAATGGCAGCACTTTCAGCAACTGGTCCAAAGAGAGTAGAGCTCCTTTTACTGCTCTTGGTCTTGGACTGTGCACATCCTACCATGCCTGATACTGAAAAGTTTCAACAAAACACAATGCAGATGACTTCTTGCAAATCAAAAGCCTGAAGAACAAAAAAGTCAAACTGTTGCTTACATGTTTTCCAAACAGAATGACTATGATCAAGAAAAGGGAATATTGTGGGGTAGGTAGGTTTTCATTAATAGTCAATATTTCATCTGATGGAAACCTATGGAGAATTTTCATTTGATTTGAATTAGCTTGGCTGAGAACATTGTAATGTGGTTTGAAATCTGGCTAAATGATTGTAAACATAGAATAATGATAAACAGTACACTGAAACAGAGAGAGGTGTCTAATAATGATACATCTGCTCTCAGTTATCTTCACTTATGATCTTATGATCCCCAAAATTAAACAGCACATTAACAGAGCTTGCAGATGATAATAATTTGCCTCAACAGGCATATGCAAAGTTACCACACAACGGTGTATGAATAGAGAAGAAACACAAGCAATACTGAGATGAGAGACTATAATCCTCTACATATACACTTATATCTGTATATCTTAAATAGGAGGAAGAAATGTAACAAATGGTAAAGTTAGGAAAAATCCAAGTGACCTCCCAGATGCTCTACTGAAAGGCATAGCAAATTTTTGAAATAAATGTAATCTCATCTCAAAAACAGCCCTTTCTGTCTCTCTTTACTGCACCTAAGTTTGCTGTGTTTCAGTTTTGAGGAGAATAAGGCTAGTAAGGATTGAAAAAGAGGTAAAGTTCAGGGAGAAGTAGGAAAGGTTTTCACAGCAAGAGACAAGACTGCTTCTTCTTTCCTACTTGATAGATGCTGGTAAACTGGTGAAAGAAAATATTTACCTTCTTATCAATCTGAAGCATGAAAGGAATTACATTATTTTACATCTTGCTCCTTAAGCATAAAAGAAAATAATGCCATAAATCATATATTAAGTTGATTATGATTTTTGGAAGGTGGAGTCTTCTAAAGCTTTGTAGATTCAGATTTTTCTCTCAGTTACTGCTCTGCAACAGTTAAATAATCTCTACTGAAGTCCATTTTTTGTTAGTGCTACTTTTCTTCCTTTAAAAAGAAAATAATCAACACTGTATATACTTCACATTTCTCAGAAAATATTTTGTAATGAGTTTTCTGGTGAGCACTGAATTTTGCTGGCAATTTATATATGTTACTGAAATACTGTTGTTTTTATTGGCTCAATATATTTTTTCATAAATAGCAACCCCAAACAGGATTTTAATATCAAGTCCAAATGACTGTTACGCACTTATATGCTCTTTGTTACCTCTACAAATCCGTATTTTATGAACCAGTTGTCTTTTCCCTTCCCTTCCCTTCCCTTCCCTTCCCTTCCCTTCCCTTCCCTTCCCTTCCCTTCCCTTCCCTTCCCTTCCCTTCCCTTCCCTTCCCTTCCCTTCCCTTCCCTTCCCTTCCCTTCCCTTCCCTTCCCTTCCCTTCCCTTCCCTTCCCTTCCCTTCCCTTCCCTTCCCTTCCCTTCCCTTCCCTTCCCCTTCCCCTTCCCCTTCCCCTTCCCCTTCCCCTTCCCCTTCCCCTTCCCCTTCCCCTTCCCCTTCCCCTTCCCCTTCCCCTTCCCCTTCCCCTTCCCCTTCCCCTTCCCCTTCCCCTTCCCCTTCCCCTTCCCCTTCCCCTTCCCCTTCCCCTTCCCCTTCCCCTTCCCCTTCCCCTTCCCCTTCCCCCTTCCCCTTCCCCTTCCCCCTTCCCCTTCCCCTTCCCTTTCTTTTCTGTTTTAACTTTCTGCAAACTTTCCAGACTTAAGTTTTCATATGTTGGTAACCATAAATGTAATTTTCCTCTAGGTCCTGTCTAAAACTTTTTGAAGGTGGAAAGAAAATTAAATGTGACAAACATAAACCTTCTACAATTTCAACTCCTCTTTCAAGGAAAACTTACATTTGAAACAAAATAGTATATTTTGAGACAAACCTAGGATATCAAAAATAGTGGCAGAAAGTACTCACAGCAAGTGGCAGAAATCTTTGAATAATTTAAGTCCATAGTGACAAGATAAATGAGTGGTAGGATTTTCCATATTGCAATTAGGAAAAAAAAAAAACTTAAAAATCCTAAGTCTATGAATATAGCTTAATCCCACGTCACCTCTAAACTCGGCACCTTGTTTTTCAGGGCCAAACCACCTGGTGATATAAACAGGTTTTGATACACTGAGATCTAAATTGTCAAAGCCTGACCCTACCATTCGTACTCCCAAGAAGCAATCTCCCTTTATATGAGCAAATATACTCATTAGAAATATTTGTTTAACCTCAACATTTTTGGTTTTATTTTTTCTCCTGTTTATGGCAGGCTCGCTTTTTCAGATGCACACACCTGAGCCCATGTTGCATAGTTTCAGTCAGGCTTGCAGTCCAGGGTCTGCAGCTTGAACTCTCTGCTGACAAGTCCAAAGTAAGATGCAGTAGGAACAAGCTTTTCTCCAAAGTGCCTGGTTTTCAGCTACAGTTTCTGGTGTGCTATGTGGAACTGCCTCCTTTTTTCCAGTGCCAAGAAAAATTCATTAATATCTGGGTATGTTCAACAGCCTCACCTCTGAAACCACTGCTTGAGCTTTTTCACCATTGCCTTTCAAGGTCCCAGCAGTAGCCAGCCACCTGTGGTTTAAATTAGCTTATTTTCTGCTGCACTGGATCAGAACAAAGAGAAATTCACATAGCTGGTTTAGCCAAGGGGCACTGACTAACAGCCAAGCTCCAGGTGGAGGCATTGCAATTTCTGTGTAGCTTTGCTTACACTACATGGAGATGTAACCACAAGGTCTTCATTTATTCAGGAGAAAGAAGAAATATGAGTAAAACGACCATTTACTGGTCATCAGATAAGGGCTCACACCATGACTTAAATATAAGCAGTGTCTGTATGTGTAAGCATATCTATACTTATGGAGGCAGTACATGAAAAATAGCTTTATATGAGAAATAATTATTCATTGCTCTCATCATTTATTGAACAGAACATTGTAACCATACTTGCATAGTAATCAGGAGTGCTTACTGCCAAACCTTTAAATCATCCTCCTCTCTTCTGTTGTCTGTTTAGAGTTTTTCAGACATAAGAATTTATAGAAAAACAGTTCCTCAAGCAGAAAGGCCTGAGAGCTAGCAAATACTGACCTGCTTTTTGTGGTGTTGTTTCACAGAATCACACAGAATTGTAGAGGTTGAGATCAATTGAATTGTAGATGAGATCAACAGAATTGTAGATGTAGAGACATCCAGAGGTCATCTACTCCAACCCCCCTTGTCAAAGCAGGCTCCCTAGACCAGGTTGCACAGGTAAGTGTTTGTTTATTCACTTTCTAATCCAGAACATGATGCTAACTAACCAGCGTCAACTTTAAATGATGCTTCAGTACATCTTTTTATGGTACTACTCATTCCGTTCAAAGCCAAGAAATGTACACTCCTTAAACTGTAGCTGGATCAAGCTCAGCAGTGTTCTTATATCAACACGTGCTCAACAGCACTCCTACGACAGTGACAATGTGTGTCCTGTTGAGTAACTTCCTGCTCCAACCACTTTCCACATACAGTCAGCTTCTCTCTAGTGGTTGTTTTTCAGTGACATTTGGCTACAGTATTTGACCACCTAAAATTTACACATTAAAGCTATTTCTATGTGAAAAACTCTTCTTAAAACCAAAACTCTCAAAGCAACTTCCAGGGACAGAGTCACTGTTCCAAGTACAGAAAATAGTTTCAGGTGGAAAATTAGTCTTGGACAAAAAAGCAATTTGTTTCTTTTTCCACATACTTCATGGTTTTCTTACTTCACATCACTGTTGCCATAAAGAAAAAAACATCCTAATAAGCATACACTGGTATGTGTCATTAGGAAAATGATTTGAGTCATTTCAAAAATATGTTTCAAATGGACAGTATCCTTCAGCCAGTGAAAGTTTTCACATCTTGTTGCTTTGTTTTGGTTTTACTGCAACCAGCTTGCCTTCTCTGGAGCCATTTGAATGCTATATATTTCCAGATGCCTAAATTGAAACCTCTGATAACTGGTTACTACCAGTTAACTGGTAACTATTGGACTGAAATTTCAGATTTTAAAATTGTGACTCTTCTAAATGTACTTATAGCTATTTTTAACATGGAAAGATTTAGCAATTGAAAAGAAATCATTGGACTGTATTCTTTCACATTACTCTGATATATTTTCAGTAAAAAAGGTATTGGGGTTCAGTGAAACTGAAAATGGCATGCTGAAATAAAGTTTAACTATCACTGTCCTGTAATTTCTCAATGCATTTTGTCAAAAAATAGCTCTTCCTAGTCAATGGGAATTAAATTACATCCATGTAAATTTTCTATGAATCATTTGTGAAACTACTAAATCTGAGCAAGGCACTTTCTACAGGTAGGAATGGCAATTACTCAAAAAGATCATTCTTTTAAGACATATTCAGCTGACAGAGAATCTTGGAAACAAAACTTCATCTCAATATGTGAAAATTAGCTTTATTGTAGTAAATTAAAATTAATATTAGAAACAGAGAAGCATCATAAAGCAGGTTGAAGAGTCTCAGTAGCAAGTCAGAGGAATTAGGATACCAGATGCTCCTGCTTTCTTTATGCTTCTAACCCTACAGCAGAATTGTATATGAGTAAATAATTTTCTATGATTTGTACTGTTTTTTTTCCATGCATAACCAACAAATGATGAGTATTTGTAGTAACAATGTCTCATCAGACCACCTTCTGTAAGAGTGATGGCCTGTGACAACCTCAACAAATTCCCTGAGACAGTGTAATGGAGGGATCAAGGCACAGAGAAGAATCTGGTTTCAATGCAGTAAGTTCTACGTATGGAGAAGAAAATAACATTCCTCACAAATAATTATTATAATCCTAGAAATATATTTAACAAAATTCCTTCATCTGATTGTGAACTACTGTCACGCTCCAGTCTCTTACAACTACACACTTTGCCACCTATCTAGATGAGTGGCAGGATATAATGATCGTTGTTTGTCCAAGAAATGTCATATCATATGAGCATATCATATCCAGGCTATGCCTGAAAACCATTTTCTGAATCACTGAAAAGTATCAGACTGGAAAAATTTCATTTATTTTAACTGGCTAGGAGTGACTTAATTCATACTCACCAGGAGTCCAATTTGTCTTGACGCAACATCTATTTCCAGTAAGGAGACCATCAAATTGTTTTTGCCAAGAAATGAGGACAAATTTGCATAGTGTTGCACGGATTGTTCTTCAGTATACTTTGTACTACTACTTCATGGAGTATATGCTGAATTTTATTTAGAGTATTTGTATATAATAGTGCTCTAATCTACATTTCAATGGACCAAATTCCCTATTTCATGCCCATTGTTCAACCTACTCAATAAAGCAAACCTGCCATAAAGCCACTCAATTTAACTAACCAGTTAAGACATGTTTGTGAGTGTTTTCCATATGTGACTGTTTCCTATGGAATCATCAAAACTAGTAAAAGCATATGAGTTCAGCACCAGAATTTGCCTACATTCAGGGCCAGTTTCAAAGGCTAGGCAATCCTTGTCTGCGCATTACAAGTTCATATGAAAAGCATATGAAAAGGCAGAAAGAGGGAGCTTGTTCCAAAATAAAATCTTCTAGATTTTTTTTTTGTCTGTGAAATTATAACTATTATGAAGCCACTGGGAAAAATAATCATTAAAACAAGACGGTACTTCAGCTTATGTGTTTTCACACTGGCTAAGTTAATAGGTACCTGAATTATTATTAATAATACAAACTTTTTTTTTCTTTCAAATAGAAGACAAGAAAGAGTGAAGTTTACTAAGCTGGAATATTATGGGAGTTTTTATCTTTTCCCCCATGCCCCTCTTGCAAGTTGAGTTTCAGCAGGCCTGTAGTGCAATGCAGTGAGATTCAAATGGCTCTTCTTCTAAATAAACACTTGCTCATAGAAAATGACAAAGGATCTCCATATTGTGAAGAGGAGATCCTTTATGGGACAAAGAGAATATTTTACTCACTGGATAAAGGTTTTTCCTCTAAAAAAGTTTCTATTTGTCTCGGTAGCAATAGAAAATATTACAGATTATAGCAACAGGTGAGATTCAAAATGAAGCTTATTCTAACATTCTGATTTAATCTCCAAGCTAAGTGGAGGTTAAGATGAAGTCTGGTTCTTATACAGAAAGTTTTGAGATCCAATGGGTCTTAGAAATGTCAAGAGAAGCCAGAACAATCATCTGTTTGTGACACCCTTTTCTTGTACAAATATGGAAAGGAAATTCATTGCATTGCCATCCTAGTAAAATCCACTGTGAAGAAAAAAAGCACTTATCATTTGAAGGATTTGCAGGGAATGTTCTTATTATCTGCAGATAGTGTAAGGATTCCCTTACATGGAAGATTTTGATTTATTTTTGAGACTCATAACTTCTTGTTTCAACTGTTCAGTTTGGGTTTTAATTATCTTCAACCCCACATTCTTCTAGTTAATCTACAGAAGTGGTTGAAAAGTGGTAAAAATTATTAAGAAAACCTAAATCTGCATTGTATAAATTATCTGGGGCATATTTTTACAACACTTTTGATCAGGCAATGACTCTAACAAATGTTTTTCAAATTGTTATTGAACTATTCATAATCATATTCATGTTTTCCACTCGTTGTATCTCAACATTTGAGACATTGTTCATATTGCCTGAAATGTTCTCCACAGATGTGACTTCAGTATTGCACCTAACTCTCAGCCCAAGACTTAAGTCATTCACAGGAAATGCATCCTAATATTTGAATTCTGAAAGCAATAGGGAATTAAAATCTATCCAAAGTATTGCTCTGTGAAGCAGAAGAAAATATGCAGTATTGTTGAACCATATAAAGAGTGTAAACATAGATGCTAATTCAAAACAAAGGGTATCTTTTGTCCTCTATAGCACAGGTAAGATGCTATATACAATTTATACAGATATAATATCTCTGGTGGTATATGTGAGCTAGAGTGAGCTAGCTCAGCCCCTCTGGGTGTTTTCTGACATGCTTTATAGAAACAAACATGTGGCAACAGCATGAAAGAGAGTGTGAATTCCAGAGATGCTGTAAAACCATCAAATCATTTGGGTAGTTTGGAAGCCAGTCAATAAAGATGGGTTCCAAAGCAACAAGTTGTCATTTAATTAGTTAGAGCTTTTCCCCTGAAACTAGTTATTAAAATCTATTTTTTTATACGTCGTGAATTGATGACATTAGTGAGATGGAGTATCTCATCAATTTAACCAACAAAATGGAAAAAAAATAACCTGAGTAATATCAAAACCTGTAAGATTTTTTGTCTGGGCACGCATCAAAGGAAAAATTATACTGGAAATAAAAAAATTAATTTTACAACTAAGTAAGTCATCCTGTACATAAATTGGGTTCAGAAAAGTTATTTATGATCCCAAATATGCAAGTAAATAGTCTTTGGAATTCTAACTCACTTCTGTAAAAAACTGCATAGTGTTCAATTAGGAGTGGTTCCCTAAATCTCTTCTACCTAATTTCAAACTGATTTTACTGTTGATTTTTTTCTTCTAAAGTTATACGTCACTCTATCATATAGCAAACGAAAGAGAAGGGATCATACTGAGTTAACATCAAATAAATATAGTTTTTATCAGTGATTGCATGCACTTAATAATCATCCCTAACCAAAGATTTAACCAACATATCATCTTAATAGATCTGTACCTGTGAAAGAACTAAATACAACTTGTTTTCTATTTCCCAGTCTCATTCTACCAACACATCTCTCCCTGAGCTGAGTTAGCCTTGTCTAGCTGCCAGGTAGCCACCATATAGCTCTCTCACTTCCCCTTGAAAAACGAGGTGAAAATGAGTTCATGGGTGAGATGAGGACAGGAAGATCACTCACCAATTACTGTCACAGACAAACCAGTCTCAGTGTTGGGAGGTTAATGCAATACAGTGGCAACCAGTAAAAGACTAGAGCAGTGAGAGCTAAAAGCAAACTATAAACACCTTCTCCCCATCCACCCTCTCTGTTATTCATTTTCAACTTTCTGGTGATATTCTTCCTCTACTATTGACTGCATGTTTTATATGCAGTGGTTGAACTTTAAAAGTTCTCAGCTATTGTATTTCTGTCTCTAAGTGCTAAAACTTTATGGAAAATTTTGTTTGTCAGCTAATTTCTATTGATCACTAATTATATTATTGTATTTATGTTTTCATTAAACAAACTACTCTGCAACAATAGAGTAACAAAAGAATAATGTTGTTGCCAAGAGAATTCTGCTTTGGGAAATGAATGCTAAATAGATTATCCTATGGGACACTTTATAACTGCATCTAAGTGTCCATTAAGATGGAAACAACCCACAGATCAAAGTAATAGATTAAACAACTATTTCTGATCTTTTTAATTATTAGAAAGGTAGGTTGAAATGACTTAAGGTCTAATTTCTTAATCTAATTTCTTATTAGAAAGGTAGGTTGAAATGATAAAAACTTCCATTCTGCTGGATTTATTTTTATTTGCTTTCAATGCTAGCAATCCTTTGAATCAACTGAGAATTTTTTGTTTATATTTATGTAATATGAAAAACACTTTTGCAACTCATAATAATTAATCAGCGTATTCCAAATTTCTCAATACTGTAGAATGGAACCATTCTCAATAACATAAGTAAAAATGCAGAATATTCAACAGTCCAATAGGACTAAGGTGATTTTTTGCAAGCAGAATTATACTCCTATATGACATGGTGCAATCACTGTTTCTGCAAACTTCACTTACTTTCTTGGTAATATTAGAAGTAAATAGAAGGGTTTGAGTGATGATTGTGAAAGTTTTATGTCATATTTTTGTCTGTTCTAATGATTTAAATTTCAGTTTAATCATGTGTTAATCATGTAGAAAATGGTAGAAATGTTGTTTGGATACAAAAGCAACATGATAATAGATAGATGTCAGATAGAGAGTTATTGATGGATATATGATTTTTAAAATCTTCCACTCTATAGTATGTATAAAAATAATATATCTATAGAAAAGTAGCATATTGTCTATATGGTAGCTTTCTGATATACCTATTTGTGATTTGGGGATTTATTCTTATTTTTATTTCATTTTTATATTAATCTGTTGTGGTTTTGTTTTTGTTTTGTTTTGTTTTTATGATGAAGCAGTTCAGGTTTAGTGGAAAGCCTGCAATACTGAATACCGTTATGTTTCCTTGTTATCCTTTCCTCCCAGTGTTACTGATTTTTTTATTTAACCGTACTGAGTAAAATTTAGCCATGTATTCATCTCTCAGGAGAATCTTCCAACACTGTAATTAATTGTTGCAAGTTTACAATGGAAGTTCTTACTTTGTTCCTTTTAAATGACCATGTTTCATCAAATTTAGCTGAGACAGGAAGGTTTTTGCTTATACAAAATCTTAGACATGTTTGGATTTTGCAAATACAAAACCACTCCTTGTTGGTTTTGGTTTTGAATTGTCAGTCCATAGGAAGTAACGAAAGAGAAGAATAGTAATTATAGCAGCAAAATTATAAAATGATTTAATCTTCCTAGATGTTGCTGACTTATTTGAACACAAAAGTTAAATTATCATTTATTTTTAACTTTCTATACTACTGGTTGGAGAGTCTTTTTGAGTACTTCAGCCTTTTCAATAAAAAGCCTTTTATAGTTATTGATAAAGTACAAAAACTGACATAGAAATTTCAGAAATAACGGGCTAGACATTTGAGCCAAGCTCTACCCACAATCAAATTCAGAATCTTTGATGTTTAGAAAAGTATCTGGCTTATGGTGGCTAACCTAAAGAAATTATGTTTTGCTATGTGATTCTTGTTCCAATAAATTCTTTTCTGAGGAAAATGACAAGTAGACCTGTATATCCTAGTCCTCAAATGTGAGCTTGAAAAAGCTAGAAGTAAAACATTTTAAGGAATAATATAATACCGAATATCAAATGGCAAAAAATATTTCCATATTATAACTGGCAGTCAGTTTGGAAAAAATTTTTTTCAAGCCTGAAGCATATACAAATGGCTGTCACTAAAAGCTGTCAAAGAGAAGCTCTTATGTATTTAAAAGCAGGAACTGGTTCAAGGCATTTTTGAAAATGTGACCTATGATATTTGAAAACAGATTCTTGAAAGAATTATAGGCAGATCTCTTTTTTTTTTTTTTTTTTGTTTTACTTTTAAAAAGAAAAATTATTTCCACATACAAATTTGAAGTTAATCAGCTGTCTCCCTGCTGAGCATCATAAATGAAAGTGTTTTCATAATGGGAAAACAGATCAAAACATGTTTCACATCTGGCAAGTACAAATACAAAGAAAGCAGTCATTACAGCTAACAGTAATCTTCTGAGTAGGAAATTTCTTGATGAGTGCGTGTAAGCTTGAAATGATTTCAGAACTGAAATGGGCAAAAGAAGTGAGATCTCTCCTGGAACATTGCAATGTCCTTCTCTGAGGTTGCTGTGCACATGGTACTGACTCCTGACTAGGGGTGAGCAAACAGCTGTCACAGCACTAACAGAAGTCCTTTGCCTTTCTTTTAACTTGAAGTTGTTCAGCAGCCAAAACAACCCACTCATAATGTAGTGGCATTCTAGAGGGTGTTCTGGCTTTGGAACAAGAAAACTTATTCAATACACCTCCTTTCCATTCTTCTTTTTCTCACTGGCATTTCTTCTCTCCACGTCACTTCATTGACATCAACATGTTTCCTGTACAGAGGAAAATTCAAGGACAGCTCTGCCATCTGAAGATCTGCTCCTTTCAGAGAAGTATTCTTTATACACAAAAAGTTATTAACGTTCTGCTTTGCAGTGTCACAGACTGGACACACACAGGTATCCCTGTTGAACTTTTGGAGTACCCATGCTCATGGATTTTTTTGGTTTCTCTCAGGCAATGTCAACTAGGATTTTCTAGTTCCACACCCAAGAAATTCAGAGTAAATGCAAGGTTTATTTCTAAATTCATATATCCATAAGTACTTCAGCTAATTTTCATCTGTCAGTGGTCTGAGCCTAGACATTTAGAGCTGCTGGTTAAAGATCAACAGTATATGCCTCTTCTCAGCCCTGCTCCCTGCTCAAAGTGAATTCTGAGCTGATTGAAAGAAAGTCACCATCCTGCCACTGATAATTCAAATTTGAGGTTGTTCAGAATTTAAATTCAGACCTGCATCCAAATTTCATAAATAATTTCTGTCTTTTTAGTTGGTTAAATCATAACCTTGGATCCAAAAATTCATAACAGTTTTGGATTATACCAAAGCGGTCTTACTGTAATGGTAGAAAAAATAGCTCTTGGTACATTTTTGGCAAAGAGAATAAAGAGCAAGTTCAACCAGTGAATAATTTGATGTGGGATAGAGAAAGCAGGATGCTGGCAGATAGTTTCTTCATATATCCTGA
Source organism: Cyrtonyx montezumae (assembly GCF_038088225.1). NCBI lineage: Eukaryota > Metazoa > Chordata > Aves > Galliformes > Odontophoridae > Cyrtonyx > Cyrtonyx montezumae. Next base: position 38,344,533 of record NW_027072034.1, on the reverse strand, counting down.
ATCTAAAATAAGATTTCTATTGCAACAGGTGTGTGGGGGTGGAAAATTAGGTCAGACAAATTTTTCTACTGTATGCAATCCTTGCTGACAGGCATACATCTCCCAGTAGATGAAGGGAGCCAGATATTGTTCAGCTATAGATACGAATTTCAAGACTGCTACAAAATGAGCTATTGCCTGTACCTCTTCTACGTCAAAGTTCATTTTTATATGTTGTTTATATGATAGAAAATTGTGATAATAAGATGAAGAACTATAAGAAAAGAAAAAGGTAGCATATATATATAGAGAGAGAGTTATCAGCTCTAACATTGGGCTTGTACTGACCATCTCTGTTCCCTGTTCCTGTTGCAATTCTACCTCTGTATTATTTTGTAAGCTAAAAAATTCCTATAAGTACTAGGGAAAATAACAGAAATAAGGCACAAATAAAATAGTTGATAAGTAATACTATCTGGGATTACTTTGTCTTCTAGAAACCTCTTCCTCTTAGCTGTAACGAAACACTTCATTTTCTAAGCATGAGATAAATGGTTCAATATAGAGCGTGAGGAAATAGAGCTACTCAGTGGGAAGTGTAGTTTGAGTGAGCATCAGAACCGCTCCCAGCTGTGAGGATTTCAAATTGTGAATCTCTCTTTTCAGGTTAGGTGCCTGACAGCATGAGGGCTAGGAAGATGGGTAGGAAGATGCTTCTTGACTATGTAGCTACTTCAGTGCACCTTCAGTAAACCTGTGGATGGTGCTAAATAAGAAGGAGTAACTGAGCTGCCTAACAGAAGAGCTGCACTCCACATACTTTGTCAAACTTGAAGCCAACCAAATTGAAACCTCAAAAGGATCAAAAATAAGGAGCACCACATTCTGCGCTTTAGACAGAAAGATACTATCTGTTCAGCCAGGGAACAGCCCTGCTGGAAAATATTTTTAATGAATGTAAGACTGAAAGAGGTCCAACAGAGTACCTTTACCACAGATCAGACAAAGTACGCAGCACTAGGAGATCGGGGCCAGAAAACCATGAGAATTTATACTCATCCTTTGCTGTGCTTGTCATGTGTTCAATTTTTTGTCACTACCATCCGTAGCCATCCTTTGCTTCCACTCTGCCCCCCTCGTGGTTTAAGAGAGTTGTAGAGGAAGTGGATAGGATCTGGCAAAGAGCTATCAAGATGAAGTGATGCCTGATGATCCATTGTTGCCAACTGCCTTGCTCTGCATGGGAGATGGCACCTGATGGCACCCAACATTTCTCTGGTCTTGTGACTATTTGCCCATCATCCAGATGTCCTAGGCCTTTGCTAACCTCAGAGTATTTCAGCACACTGCTGTTGCTTTATTTTGGTCTAGGATAGAGGTGTTTTTTTCTTGTTTGCTCACTTTAGTTCTGTTTGCCTATTTGTTTCTGTTTTCAAGGAAGTACCATTAGCTACTCTCCAAACATCCCACCTGGATTTGGTCACCATGTAATTCCATTCAAGAAACAGAGATCCAGGAGAAGAATGGAAAATATAAATAGAGTTACAGGAAGGCACCAAAGATGAACCCCAGTGCTGTGTTCTAACTTTCTACAATCACAAGATAAAATGCAAATGGACAACCCAGAACAGGAATCTAAGCCAGCTGATTCCCTGTCTCACTGTACCTTCAACTGTGCTTCAAAGTGAGCTGTATTACTCAATCCCTGACACTTTAATGACTAAACTCTAATACAAGCAAAATTTAAAGAATATGAAAATACCCCCAAGTTACTACTAAGTGGGAAAAAGGTTATAGGTATAAGTTAGAAGATGACCTAGAGATTCGTGGAGTGCACTAGAAAGAGTGTGGCTGGCATGTTGAGAAAGGTGATCCTCCCTCTCTACTCTGCCCTGGAAGTATTATGTCCAGTTCTGAGCTTCCCAGTTCAAGAAAGTCAAGGAACTTCTAGAGGGAGTTCAGTGAAGGGCCACAAAGTTGATGACTGACTTGGAGCATCTCCCTTATGAATAAAGGCTGAGAGACCTGGGACTTTGAGCCTGGAAAAAAGAAGACTGACAACAGATCTTATCAATGCCTACAAATGTGTAAGGGGCAGATGTCAAGGGGATGGGGAACTTTACTTATAGGGTGATGGAGCACTGGAACAGGCTGCCCAGAGATGTGGAGTCTTCTTCTCAAATCTGTCCTGAATGCATTCCTGTGTAACCTATGTAGGGTAGGGAACCTGCTTTAGCAGGGGGGCACTGAACTCAATGATTTTCAGAGGTCCTTTCCAACTCCTACCATTCTGTAATTCTGAGTGATTTTGTGAGAAAGGGGGTGAAAAACTTGAAACGCTGGTGATAGGCATATCATCAGTGGACAAGATAGAAGACTGCTGTTAGAGGTCATGAAGTAATTTTTACATATTTATTTGTAAGGATAGTGGAAATTAAAAAATGGTCCTGGAATTTGCTTTTTTTTTTTTTTTTAAGAGTTCTGTAATTCTACATTATCATGAGAGTTTTTTCCAAAGGTGTGCAGCAACACAAGAACAGAAGCAGAGACGGAAACTGTTTGAAGAAGAGCCAGTGATGAAGATTAGTGAAACAGACAGTGTAAGGGCAGAGATGGACAGGAAGACCTAAAGTCATGCCAAAGTAGAGCAAAAAAATCCCCAAAACATCTTGACAATGAAATTAGGGAAGGAAAGAACAAGGAGCAGAAAACAGAGGATTTAAATCCTGGAGAGCGCTCAGATGTTGCCTGAGCATTATTCCAGACCAGTGACCTGAAGGTGGGTTCATTTCCTTGCTCAGTCAGTCTGTCACTGTTTCACTAAATCTACCAGGACAGCGATCTGCTTTAACTGAGGTACTGGGATAGAAAGGAAGACATACACAGACAGAAGGTAGTCTTTTGAAACTACTTCTCAGTGATAGAAATCACTGAAAAAAAGCTGCATATGAAATGATTTAAGATCTGTCTGAAAATCAGACACTGCTACAGCTAGAGTGTACTGTCAGCTTTCCAGAGATATTAATTATTCAACTCTGAAATTGCAAGACTAGCCCCAATCTGTTTAAAAATTATTAAACTTGGATTTAATAGTTAAGCAAACTCTGCTTAACTATTAAATGCAAGTACAGAGCTTAGTATCATAGTATTTTGCTTTTGCTGCCAACTCATTAGAGTAATTTCAGCTGTGCCTCTGCTATATAAATATTGGAGTTACGTGATAACCAATAGCTTTGGACGAAAGACATTCAGTGCTATGCAATTAAACCAATTATGCATGCTGTAAAATAATTAATTTAAAAGTAATAAAAGAAGAAAGAAGTCACAGCAATGTTAAAAGAACTTCTTTATTTTCCCATTATATTAATTTTAATTTAATCGCTGTGCTTAAAATCAAAGCTTTTGAGCCTGACAAAACACCCAAAAATCTCTCAAAGGGCAGAGCCAACTTTCCAGAGTCAACCCATTGCACATATTCATCTCACCACATTCTACCCAAAAGTAGACCTCAGCCACTTTACCAAAAATCTTAATTTCAAGTGAAATATATGTCTAATTTTAAAAATTAAGTTTTAACTGTTCACAACCACAAATACCCAGATGGTGTACAGTTGGGAACAGAAAAGGGAAAACTTGCAAGGCATGGAAAATATGCTCTCTGGCTGAGCTATAAAAAAAAAAAAAAGAACTGGCTTGTCCTTCTTCCAAGATGTTAAAGAAGCCAATGAATGGCTACTTGCCATTAGTCAAAATCAATTTCAAGTACATCTCATTACCTTAATTTTCATCTACCTTCTTTATTTATCTATTTATTCTTATCTTCGGTAAAAAATATTTATATTTCTTCTAAAGAACTGTTATTGCAGAGAGATTTTCCAGGGTTTAGTATGTCATTAAAATACTATGAGCTTGGACCTAGTTCAGGGTTCTGTCACATTAATGCAGCTCATGCTGACACAAAAATGGCAGGGTTCGGCCCTTTGATTCAAAGGACATAAGCACCCTGAACTGTGTTATAGATACTGTCACTTTCAGATCATTAAGAATCAGCTCTCCAGCATTAGACTTCAAAATTCATTCATTTTTGTAACCCAAAGTTTTGAGATAGAAAACTTAGAAAACTTTTGCTAAATATTTCTATTTTTACTTTATAAATAATCTATCCAGGTGCCTTCACAGGGAAGTCTAGAGACATTCCATATATTATGAAGGATCTCTCATGTCCTCCAGAAGTATTTCCAAAAAAGCACAAGCCTCTTCTAGCTCCTATGTTATATCTGCCAAGCCCTTTTAGTGTCTTAGGTATCCTAAGGAATCACAGCTGGCAAAAGACCGTTATGTTTAGGTAACTAGTCTGAGCCCTGATTACAGATCTCCACTGAGTTTTGAAATCTAATCATTTTATCAGACACTAGTGTTTTACCATCCATTTATAAAGTCACCACAACTATCTATAAAAGACCAAGTTACAATAAAATCTTACCTTCAACTCCCATGTTTTTAATATATAATTGCGCAGGAACTTAGAGATTGGCTGGTTGAGATTTTTATAAGACTAATCTGGACCCATTTTTTCCCCATATTCTTTCAGGAAAGATCACTTTTTGAGCTCTCAAAAAGTAAAATTCTCTTGTAATGAGAGTCAAATTAGTTAAACTTATATTAACTTGCATAAATAACATCTGTATTGATATACTAGAATGTAAAATGATTTCTCCAAAGATGGTATACGCAAGAGACTTCAGAAAATGATGTACAGCAACTTCTAAATAAGTACAATATTACATGGAAGCATTTAAACTCCATTCCAGCCCCCCTAACAAATGGATTGAATTCTGCATATGCCACTGAACAAACAGGATAAAGCTCCCTTTTCTCACCCTGTAGGGCAAAGGATATTGGATCTCGAGGTCATATTATCTCTGTGCATAGAAAACTTATTACTTGGCCTGGGCATGGGCCAAACACATATATTTTAGGGAAATCATTCATTTGGAGAGAAAAGAAGGAATGATATTCCTCTCAGACAGAGGTTGTAGGTTCTGTTGTGTTTTTGTTTTTTTTTAATGAATAGCAGCTGTTCTAAAGTGCTTGAGAAGGTAGAATGCTGAATAAGCTCCAGTGCATGGGATTATTGGGCCAGGATTTGCATACAAGGTCAAAGGGGAGTTATAAAAAAATATTTAGATAACATTGCTCCATTGTTGTCAATAAGGGATGCTTTCTCAACTTTTTTGAAAAAAAAGCAAAGCTTTATTTAGGTATCTAGGTATGAATTAGGGCTCAAATTAGAGAGCCTGTACAGTTAAACTGTAGTGGTGGAAAAGGTATTAGAGCCGTGTAGTCTGATGTCTCACTTGTACTATTGGTTCCTGATGGCAATAATTCTGATTGCATGACACTTCTATGGATACAGCCATTTTGGAAAGGAAAAAAATGCTGTTGTACAGATGTTAGTGGTATTGTGGTCATATGTTTCCAAGGCTCCCTGGTTTTCTGAAAATCCCTCTCAAAAATATTGATGTATCAGAATGCAACCAATGTCCAGTGTCAATGTTGATACTCTAAAAAACCTGTCACAACAACCTCCCTGAAAATTAGAATTCATTCTGCTGATCAAGGAAGATCTTTTCCATGTAAGAGAAAACAATGCTGGCTAAAGATGAATTCTTATCACATTAACAACAGTACTTTTTCAGTAATTTTAACCAAAACTTCTAGCATGTAATGAAGTGACCCAGAGGAGGATTAGGTTCGATATTAGGAAAAATTTCTTCTTGGAAAGAGTGGCTAGATCTTGGAACAAGCTTCCCAGGGAGGTTCAGGAGTCACTATCCCTGGGGGTGCTGAAGAAAAGGATAGACAGCTACACTTAGTAACATGGTTTATTGGGTATTGTGGTGATGGGTTGATGGTTGGACTAGACTATGTCTCTTCCAACCTCTTAGTGGTTTGTTCCAACCTTAATGATTCTGTGATTCTACGAATCTCATGTAGCCATCTTTGGAGCTACTTATTGACTTCTGTGTACATGCACTAGTACCCTCTACTGGTCAGAAATGTACTCAGGTGCTCAAATAGCCTCAAGTGGTTTGCTGAGGCAAACCATTAATAGACATTCAAAATAAAAACGCCTTTTTTCTTTTACCTTTTGTTTTGGCCAAAATGTTTTCATCTCTAATACAGTTAGATTCATGAATTACTTGGTAAAGTGAGGTGGTTTCTGTCTATACTACAGTTCATTAAAAGTGAACATAAAGTATGAATAGTGCAATCAACAATATCCAGAACTGCTGGAAAAGACAAACAATACTGAACAGCTAATCATAGGGAAAATTATTTTGGCATATATAACAGCCCTTTGGTCTTTACATTCTTTCTGTTATCTGGTGTGCTGTTTTCAGGAATGTCAAATGTGAATTGATTGGCAACATCTTTCACTGAGAGAAGCAAAGCTATATCTAATGTCTGTGGTTCTTAAAATTCTATATCAACATTAATGGTGCCTCTGAAACAGTAATTCCAATTTCAGCAGAATTTCAGTTGAAGAATAAGGCAATAGAGGCAAAATCAATTCAAAAAGAAAATATGGCTAAAGGGTGCACAGTGGACAAGAAGTCAAAGAATTTTCTTAAAAGACAGAACAGTTGACCATACAAGAAATTTAATTTGCTACTTAGGAAGTTTTGCAAAGTTATAGCAAATCATATAAGCATTGGATACCAGTAAACAAGCAATTAAGCAAACAAAACAAACAAACAAAATACTTCACCAACCTTCTCAATGCACAGAGTGACAGTTCTTATCTTAAATGTTCCTTATTTGAAAGAGAACATAGTTATGATTTCTTAATATAACCAGGTCACTTTACAAATATTTAATACAGTACGAAACCAAGTTCAACTCACCATTCCACATGGATGAGAATCTACATCTCTTATGCATTCCATTTTAGCAACAGAACATAGAGATGAACATTTGAACCACAAGACTGATACATCTCTTCAGTGTGAAGAGGATTCTTAGAGTTCATATGCGAGGCTGTGCCACCAGACACTGATGCTATCAGATTTATCTGAGACTAGTAAAGCTTGAATAGGAAAAAGTACATGTAATTGGAGGGAGAACTGGGCTGGCCTGTTTTGTTTGTGGGTTGTTTTATTATTATTTTTAATGTATTTGTTTGGTGTTTCTAGACTGTTACTTTGAATGAAGAATATACATCCAGAAACTTTTCTGGTTTGGGTTATTTTTTACTGAGCAAAATGTGATAATATATCAAAGCCCTTTAAGAGTTCTTCTCCGTTATGCCTAAGCTTGATTACCCATGAACTTTCTCTCCCTTTGTTTTCATATTTGGCCTTGTTACAAAGGATCACAAATTTTTCACACTGAGGAAACCTCTGAACTGAATCAGCAAATTAGGAGAAAACATATTCTGAATGTTTTACTTTCCAATTGCAAAATGGGACAGATGATCTTTCCAGAAGTAAAGAAAATATTTTTTCTCTTGAAAAATGCTAATTTCTAGTTTTTTCTTATCCAACTGCAAATGTAAGTGATCATAACTACTTTCATCAACCTTGTTTTCTAAGAAAGCAAGACTTAAATAATTCCTATCTGCAAGTCCATGATTGTACCTACCCTGACTTTTTTTCTCCACTCATATCCCATAACCTATGAAATCCTTAAGCAGTTTCTTAGAGGGGGTGCAAAACCCAAAACATGCCATGTTCTTACATATTCCATGAGAATAAGCTGCTGGGATCTGCATGGATATCTCTATCCATGGACCCTATAAGGTAAAACAAGAGGTTTGCCTGTGGCCTACCATGCAGTAAAATGGTATTTGCTGACAGTCCAGTCAGGACATGCTTCTCTGAAATACTGTCTTGACATGCTGCCTATTAAGTTGAAAGTACTGAAGGGATGGCTGTGGGAATCACACAAAGTAGCTGTGTATTTTGTTCCAAGCTCTAGAAGCAGGGAAGAGGGCCGGTAAGTGATAAGGATAGTCCCAGGGGGAACCAGATATCCTTAATTCTGCTTCTCATACAGGCATGGGAGGACATTCTAGTTTTCTTTATTTCTTTAATGATCCTGACTTTCTGACTTTATCATGTTTATTTCCAAGAATTAATTACAGATTGCAAATAATCCTTCCTTTCTTTTACTTCTACTTTTGCCTGGTGGGATTCCTGAGGGTAGGGTATGCTATTAGGGCCAACCATCTCACGTGAGAGGAAGAAACACCATTTTCTTTCTTTATGTACAGAGATAACCAGATACTAAAATGTATAAGCTACTCTTTTTCAATATAATTAGTGATAATAAATGATGATTTATTAATACAACTTCACTTTCAGCTCTGCAAAGCAAAGTGGACATGGTTTATAAGCATCTAATGCATAGTTACACAGCTTCTGAGATGATGACAACAGCCAGCTTTTCCAGCCTTTCTTAGATTAGATAAGAATGAACAATCTTTCATAAGAAAATAAAGGATTTGGGGAAGGCATTTCATTTGATTCACATGCCAAACCTAAGCCAAGCACACTTAAATTATTATTTGGAAAATAGATTTGATGAAGAGGTCTCAAAAGCTTTCAGTGATAGGTATTTCATTCCATGTCCTGAAGCAATCTATCCTGCTATGTATTTTATTTTATACAGAGAACTGTGTCTTCTACATTACCTTCTCATTTAGGATATTTAATAACTTCAATTCTTCCACAAGAAAAAAAAAAAAGGAAACAAACCAAGATAGGCAGACAGATAGATAGATGACAGATATTTTACTTCAGTCAAAAGCACAGTATAGCATATAAAAGGACAGAAGAAAGTAAAGAAGTAATTTCAGGAACGTATCTGTAAAGTGCATCAAATTCTGAGAAGTGTTATCATTGTGGGCATTTTCTTGTCTAAATTATTGCTCTACAACTGTATAGTTCACAAACACATAACGAAATACAATCTTAATTAGATCAAGAGAGCAGAATGAAAATCAGGTTGCAACTGTGAATGCCGGGAAGTACTTTGAGATACAGATCAGAGTTCTGGGATGATTTATCTGGCAAGTTACCTAATCTAAGTAAATATTGCTATGTTGCGAAAGACATTTTAAAGAAAAAGCGGGCTTGTTAGTTCTACTCACATTAGAGAAAATATATGACTGTTATTGTCTTACACTCTTACTCTGCCTTTGTGAAAATGTTTGCATTGCCCATTTTGCAGTTTTGTTTTACATGGTGTATTTTTACTGCATTCACAGATTTGACACAATATTTGAAATGTGAAGTTTTGTATAAAAACTTATAAATACATTTGTACAAACATATATATAGATATAGATCTATATGTAGAAAGGGAGAACAAGAGAGAATGTATGTTACTAAAGCAAAGATAATCAACTTTTCTGGCTTACACAATAGAAACTATAGAAAGATTTTATTCTGAGGTCTGAGCAAATATCATCTTTCACTTATTAATACCTTAACTGTCTGCCTTCTGTGAACCAGACAGAACCATAGGAAATTCAAGGAGCTACTATAAACCATCATATTAAAAATAGTTCAGATTACACGTGGGTGGAAGATTCCACTTGCCTGCTTAGCCATCTTTAATGTTCATCTTAAAGAACCCATTTTAGAATGATTTGATACCTTTCAAGTGCATATATTTATTTTACTGATTATCGCTTTGCCATTTCTCTATGACAGCAATTTCCCTTACTGCTCTAAATTAACAGAAGTAGTTATGCAGTAGTTAAGATTTTAAGAGGGTATTACAGATTTGCATGTAAAAAGGGTGGTTTCTTTCCCCCCAGTGATATACTGAGATAAATTCCCTGTTAATCATAAAGAGGCAATCCAGAAATTACTATTTATAGAATTAATACCATCTTAGAAACAATTACTTAGGTGGAAAAAACCCCACATCGTTTAAAATGCTGTTACTTTTAGCAGTTAAATTCCAGAAACTGCAGAATCTATGGTATATAATGAAACTGCAAGTTACATACAATACTATGGTGATCTGAGAGACAGATAATTCTTTTACCCAATATTTAATATCCCTTTTCAGCCTCTAATTTAAAATGATTTTTTTAATATAAAGTTTAAACTGCACCATCCAGCATATTTAGACAGCTGGACCAAAAAGGGCCCTTTCAACATGGTAGATACAGTACATTTCTAAGTGAATAGTATACAACACAAATGTAGTATTTTTTGTTAGGTTTGTTTTGTTTATGCCAGGGCTGGATAGCCCAAAAGGACCTTCTGTGAATTACAAATACATGGAAAAGTTTGTGTTATATTTTCTATTATAAAGCCCCTATTTGCGGGAGCTTAGAGTATATTTAATATGGAGTTAAAATTCTGTATACAAATTGCACTTCAGTTGTTTGCTTTCTGAAGTACAGTGGACTTCAGGGCAACTGATCCAGTTACTTTAAAATAGTGTAAATAAAGTATAAAAATTTGTAGTACAGTGACTTTCAAGCTTGAATGTTTGCATACATTTACATCACTTTAAATGTCACAAAATCGTTTATAGGACATGAACATTAACTTCATTTAATTAAATAATAATATCTGTACAATCATCATGCCAAAGAACCTCAGACTCCTGTTCTGTGTGGCGCCCGTGGTCCCTGTCCTTTTAGCTGAGTTTAAAAGCTATAGAACCTGCAACATATCCTCTTGCTTGATGAAAACTAGCCCAGAGGGAATTGAGGTCACAGGTTAGATAGAAGTCTGAGTAAAAACAGAGGAAGCAAAGGGGAAAATAGCGCTCTTAGACCTCTGCTGTGCCCAGAGAACCATGGAATTACGAAATCACCAGATGGCTGAGGTGGGTAAGGGCCCTCTGAGTCCATCAGGCCCATCCCCTGCTCCAGCAGGGCCACCCAGGGCCACATCCAGGCAGATGCTGGAGATCCCCAAGGAAGAGACCCCCACAGCTTCTGGGAAGCCTGTGCCATGCTCTGTCACCTGCACAGCACAGGAGTGTTCCTGGTATTCAGACTGAGATACTGCATGCCAGCTTGTGCCCATGGCCTCCTGTCCTGGCGCTAGGCACCACTGACAAGAGCCTGGCTGTGACCTAGATCACAGTGAAGTTTGATGTACCTCTCAAATGCAAAGTAATCTCGCTTGAGGAGACCCCACAGTATAAAGAGCAGTTCATATCACTGACGCCACAAGTCTGTCTTCCTCAGGATTATGTGCCCAAACTGCCCATTCTTTAATGTGCTTACAAAAAATTGGAAACTGTAGCTGTGTTTGCATAGTCACAAACATGAGATAGCATGTACACTATCTTTCAAATCTGAACTGTTAGCATCTGTCTGTCCTAGGGCATGGGTAAAGCAGATGAAAACTGCCTCCATCTGATTATGTACATATTCTGTATGTGAACAAATGCATTTGAGTCAAGAGAACAAAAAGATTGAAAACAGACTCTTTGCTGCACAGTGTAACTATAGACAATTAGCTAAGATTAACAGACCCCCGCTTCAAAATATCTACCTAACCAGATCATAAGTCTGGCCAGTATAAATTTGAACATCAGGCTAAGTCCAGAAGCTGTAAGGGATCCAGTGTTGCCACAGACCCAAACTCCAGAGAAGTGATGCCACTGAAACCTGCTTCTCATTAAAACCACGCAATATTGCATACTGCCTGCTTCCACCATTCTTAGCCAAATAGATTAATATATTCAAAACATTTCCATCTTTCCTGCTTTTCCACAAAACTATCCTGGACTACAGGGAGTTTAATGTTTCATCTGGATGCACCCATCCTAGACTTTGATCTTGGTTTTCATTCCTCCTTATAGAAATAAATTTGGCGAAAGTCATCACTGTATGCTTAATACAACTAAGTGAGATTAGAAGAAATCAGTTCTTTCTGGTTTTAATTCTATTTTCTCTTCTTGCTTTTGGCAGTGCCTAACTTTGCAGAAAGTTGCTATTACTGTTTTGTGGTACTCTGTGTTTCTATATATTAACTAGTAAAGACATGCTACTGGCTGAACTGAAAAGTAAACTTTGAAGTCTACAAAAGAAAAAAAAGGGGAAGGGAAGGGAAGGGAAGGGAAGGGAAGGGAAGGGAAGGGAAGGGAAGGGAAGGGAAGGGAAGGGAAGGGAAGGGAAGGGAAGGGAAGGGAAGGGAAGGGAAGGGAAGGGAAGGGAAGGGAAGGGAAGGGAAGGGAAGGGAAGGGAAGGGAAGGGAAGGGAAGGGAAGGGAAGGGAAGGGAAGGGAAGGGAAGGGAAGGGAAGGGAAGGGAAGGGAAGGGAAGGGAAGGGAAGGGAAGGGAAGGGAAGGGGCATATTCTGATCTGTAATATTTTATATATTAGATGTTTATTTCAAGCATAAACTTGATATGCCTTCATAAGATATGTATTTTTTTAATAAAATTAATGACAAGTTCATAACTATGAATTTGATTTATTGATGTGGTTCAAGTTGCACCACAACTTAGGGTAAAGGGCCAGGTCTTTACATATGTGTGCTTTCTTATGTAATCACAGCATTAAAAATACAATCTGCAGAGTTTCAAGATGTTGTGTCAAGCTATTGGTTACGAATGGGTGCAGAAGCTATACTTACAGAGTAACAATATCAGGAAATAGTACTAATATGTGCCTAATAAAATCCAGAGGAATTTTAAGGAACTGCTTTTTCTTTGTGAGATTAGTCTTTCCTCATAAGGAAACAACAAAACACAACAAAAAAAAACAACAATGTGGCCTAACCACAGTGCAGTCCTCAAGGAAGTTATAACATATGGTATTCACATATCTTGGAAGAAAGCAATGTGTAATCCCACATTCCTGTGTATCTCATCTAGATAATTTAACTCTCCAGTTGATGATCAAGGAACATTATAAATTACCAAGATGATTGTTCACTTTGAAAGAAGTTAATTTCTGGTTTGTTACCTCTCGATACTTGGGTGAAATATTATTTTTACTGAAATTGGATGTTTAGCCATTCCCACAAATATTTCATTACATTCCTCTGTCCCTTTCTTTGTGATCATTGTTTTTTTTCTTTTTTTTTAATTCTCTTTTTATCTTCTGTGCAGTTCTCTGTATATGTTACAACCAGCCTTGATCTGAAACAGAGCATACAGAGTCAACTCATATATTTAAATAAAAATGATGTAACTTATTTTGCATATACAGTATATACTTGACACCACTAGAATGGGACTGAAATGCTTTATCTACAATGGCTAGATGTCTTAACTTTAAGGATAGCTATCCTAAGATCTGGAATCTATGCATTTCCAAATATTTATCTAGATGACAGTCCACTGGAGTAGAGGCTTAGAGCATCCAGATTGTGCATAGGTGCAGACTGATGCAGCCCTTGATAATCTGTTAGTGCAACACACCATGGTATGTCTCACCTTTCCCAGATCTGGTGTCCTTGTTACTTGAAAATAAGAGAATGACCCAGCACTCAAGATGCCAAACAGAAACAGACCATTTCTTTCCTGTCTCCACCTCTGGTCAGTGGTGCACCATGCACTGTAGCAGAATGAACATGTTCTTGTGTGTAAAAATCACAGGGAAGGTAAGTCTGGATTGGAAAAGGAATTTCCAAACAATATCCAAGTGCTGACAGAAGTGGAAGCCATGGAAGAAAAAATGAAAAATTCCAGTGTCACATCATCTAACAGGAAACTGTCACAAAGCAACTACTTTATATATATCAAAATCTAATCCAGTTATTCCATTGAATAAATAAATAAATATGCAGTGACATCCTCAAACTTCACAATTCATGATACTCAATTTTATTTCCATTAATGTATGAACTATTCATCTTTCCTGTACTGCCATCCCCTTGACAAAAGGCATAAAAAGTTTTTAAAAAATCACAGCTGCACATTCTGTCACTTGTATTTTTCCTCCGTCTTTGAAAGCAGCTTCCTCCCATATGCTTCCTCATCATCCAATTTCCTCTCACATAACATATAGCTCCTAAGAATATGCATCTGACCCTAACTAAGAGATAAAAGTTAAAAGGAGTTGGCAGGACTGGATTAATCTGGTCAATCATACATTATAGATCTGTGTTAAATGCTGAATTTAATCAATCGCATACATACATGAGAATATTAAGAAATAGAATGGATATATCATAAACATGGTTCTGTTGACAAGCTTAATCTTTCCAATTAGATCTGAACCATGTATCTTTTTTTTAAAAAAATAGAACATGACAAAATCATAAGCTGTAAATTATTTTGTCATAAAAGGCACAAACCCCTATTGAGGACAAGGAGATCCTTGATGTAGTGAAGTCCTAATGATTTTATTTTTCTTTTTACTTTAATAGGGACAAGATTTCACCAGCAGATGGTCAGAGATTTTTAGGGGTTCAGAAATAAACAAGCAAATGAATAAATGGTTTATTGTGAATAATTAGTAAGAGCAAGTCATGATGCTAATCAGCTTTGTCTTTCTAAAATGCAGTTTGTTGGAATAGAAAGAAGTTTTTATGATGTTCTTAATTGCTTGTTCTGTGGTTTTGATTTGGGATTTGGGGTTATTTTTCAAGACAGTTGAGCAGCAGTAACAATAGGTGCAGACAGCTCTCTCACAGAACGAGGACATCAAAATTGGGAAGGAAAAAGTGATCTTTTCCATAATTCCGGGTTTTTAAAATGTGACAGAGCATGACTTCTTAGTTCTGATTTTTTAATTCACTTGCCAGCATTAAATTTGTTCTCTTAAACTAAAAGTTACTGTCCTATTTAAGACTAGTCAGCCAAAAGGGACTTGACATGAGACATTGAACTTTATGCCACCATAACCCGAAATCATTGGTTTTACAATAGTTCAATAATATCTGTTAAAAAAAATAAAAAATAAAAAAATAAAAAAAATACACTTGACATACCAGGCAAATGGAATTCTAAGTCCAAGAAAAATACTGAGGATTTTTTATTTTTCAGTTCCCACTTATAGTAGCCAAAAGCTTTATATTCCAGATGGATTGCCATGGACCTGGGGAGCCCTGGAGCTCTAATTGCTCTGAGAAGTCCCAGAATCAAAAAGCCTGGCACATTATCAAGTGAGCTACAAGAAGCCAAGAAGGATGGGGAGAGATCATGCCTCTCAAAGCTTCCATGTTCTTGGCTAAGACATATCCCTCCAGGTAGTCTGCTGATGAAGCTAGGAGAGGGGTTCTGCTTAGGAGCAAGGGAAACACATTTTCATACATTATAAATGGCTACATTCCTTCAAACAGTTAAGGCAAATCAGCATTTTCTAGTAAGGCAACATTGCATGTGCAAGCTTGCGGTCCATTTGAATGCTGCCTTCCTAATAGAAAACAAAAGTATATGAACATTCACTCTCCTGCATCTCTACACTTATTTTCCCTGCTCTCCTATACTCTTTTTCCAATGCTGAGTTTCAGTGCATAACAAAACATACTCATATCTCACATTCTGCTTATTCTGTGTTTTGATTCAGTATTTTCTTTGATGACCCTTTTAATTAAATGTTTTGCCTGAATGAGTTCTTTAAACTTGGAATTTTTGTAAGATAATCAGTTTGTGCATCTGTACTACACTAGCTCCTTTCTGGATTTGTTTAATACTCATGGTATGGCATTAAATTATCTGCTGTATTAAGTACATTAGCAAGATAGTCCAGTGGATGTTTAACTAAGCTAGAATTCAGGAGCCTTTTTTTTAATACTTAGCATACACCTTAAACATTGAGCATCTGTAAAATGGATACCAGAGACTTTATAAAGAGTGGCACCCTGCACAAATATACTTAGCAATGTAGGTAATGTTTTTTACAGTGTTTTGCCCTTACTGCTGTCATCATTTCTTACCAAGATATGGGAGTAAGAACTCACGCACTGATAGACAAGAAAATACCTCACTGATAATCTTCAAATACATCATTCAGAGAAATCAGGATTTATGAGAGTCTACATGATTCCTAGGAGACACTCTCAAGCCACACAAATTGGACAGCACTGCAAACTGTTTTCACTGCACCCAAGCAAGAATATTTGTTATCAAGTCAATTCTTTTTCATCTTTAAGGATGACATTAATGATGAAAAAATGGTTCTTTAGATAATAAGAGCCTGCTTAGCAACAAGTACGCTTTATACCTGATAACAACAATACATGAAGTCATGTTATTTCACAGCCAGAACTCAATTTGCCAACAGGCAAACCATGGAGTTAGTTCCTTCCTGTCATAGTTCATAATGGCAAGTAAAAGTTTTCAAAGAAAAATCAAATAGACCAATGAATGCTGAACTGACACGGACATACGTTGCAGTTGTTACATGATAAATTCACTTTCCTAAACCTAAACAAATAAGAAAAGTTAATTTGTCAAGTTCAGTTCTTATGTTTTAGTGCAGATTTGGTGATTTTACTCTTTATTCCGACTGAATTTGAGGGGAACATAGGGAACCTAAGAAATTGAAGACAGTCATTGGCACCAACATTTTGTAAATAAAGATGCTGCAAAGTCATTAGTGTGGTTATGTGTGACATGTACATGTTACTCTGATGTTCAATATCCTTTCAGTACCAGAGCAGTTTTTTCTGCAGAGTGGAAAGAATTGAAATCTTTTATCTCTTACAGCTATTACAAAGTGTGCATTTTCTGATGTTATGATGGAAGTTTGAGTTTATTCTTCTTCTTTACTGTTGCTTTTTTTAAATGGATAAACTTGAACTCCCCTGTGCACTGCCTTTAGCCGTACTATTTGGGTGAATGTTGGGCTATTCTATAACATTAAGAGTTACACTCTTTATTGAACAGCACTCTCAACTGTTTAATCTACTAGTTGTGACCAGGAGATATCTTCTTCTAGAGGCAAATTCAAATCCCAGAAAAAACTTAGACCTCGGGAAGATTATGTAAAAGCATTTTTTTATCATTATTATGTCAGGTGCTATAGGTGAAATGAAACATTAAACAATTCATTCTTTGTTCCAGGTGCAATTCAATATACACCAGGAAGAAGTAATTCAGCACATCAAGTGGGCTTCATCACCTGCCTGACCCAACTTACTTAATCACTAACATAAATAGGAGTGACTCTGATTAAGTAGATGTACTTTCACTGTGTGTGTGGCTAATTCAGAAACCTTGTCAAAGAGCCCATGCAATGTCTCCGGGCTGCTTAAGCTCTACAATAGATAAAAGATCTCAGTATTAGTTTTCAACAAAATTGTCATATTCCCCAGATGCCAAGGAAGTTGTTCTTCCATACATACTTCAAAAAGCTGACACAAGTAAAGACTTCTGGGGTTGGCTCAGTTTATCTGTGGTGAGCCCAGAATGGAAGAAACCCATATATCTAGAACAGGCAGTTTATCTGATTAACTGTTTGCAGCATAGTCAATACATTAGAGCAAGCTAGATCATTTTACCTTTCAATAGTAAAAAGCATATTCCCTTGAGCACAGTGAGGCTGTAATTTATCCTTAGTGCAAGCCTGTTATGAAGTAACTATACTCATTATTTAGAAAAAACTTAAGTGACCATTTAGAGTTTTTATGGTAATTTTACCCAAAGACAATGTTATCATTCCACATTATGGTGTGGTGATTTCCATTTGCTATTGAGTCACTTTAAATCTTCAAAATTCTGAAAACACAGATAATACTCTGAACACATCCGTAACTTCAAAAAGCCACACTGAAGTCAAACTAGTAATAAATGTTCCCTGACAAAACTCTTAGATGCCAAATTATATTCCAGAAGCGTTTTTTATAACCAAATTCCGAATACTGAAATTGGGGTTTATAACAGAAAAAATTACAAAGGCAAAGCCAAATCCTTGCATCTGGATTCAATGGGAGTGCTGTAAGGCATGAGTTCTACAACTAAGTCTATATAAATAAATGGGTAAAAACCTACAGTGATGTAAACATCTACAGAAGTATACAATTATTTTTTTTTCATGAAGAAAACAGTGAAGAGGTAGTAATAAACAAGAAATATTTTCTTATTGTATCTACTTTTTTATCTTTTATTTTTCAAAGTATTTTTTCTAAATACATTGATGTAGTACTTACTACTGAACTCTACATCTGTGCTGACAGATTTAAGTCTCTCCTAAATATGATCTGTAAATGTTGTTCGGTGTATATCACAGGAGAAAAGACAGGACTTTTGTTATATCTGCATATTAGAGCAGCCATATATTTTGTGAGCTTCTCTAGTACCAGCAGGAAGACAAATCAAACGTGGTCACTCTCCTAGAAGTACCCAGAAGTAGCATACTGCACGGGATTAGTATGGAATGGTATTTGCAGGTTGCCTGAACTCAGACTGCTCTTATGACTGCAGCACCTTACAGCTAAAGACATGGATAAGTAAAATTAAGTCAGGTAGAAAAGTGGATGTTTATTTGCCCTTTGTCCCAGAATGTCCCATGCTCACAGAAATAAGTTGCTTTCAGCTTGATACTACTAAATTTGTGTTTGTTACTAAAAAAATTCAAAAATCACATACTGTATAGAATCTCTAATTTCTAATGTTCTGGTCCACTGAATTTCATTTAGTCATTCCTACCATGTAGATTTGTCCAGTGCTGGATTCCTACACATTTCTTAAAACTTCATAAGATCCATAATCTAAAGCTGCCCTTATCTGCCCTGACATCCTGAACTTGAGGAAAATATCCTCTTTTCTCTTTGTTCACATTCTGTTACCCAATTTTCATAGCTTGCAATCAAAATGGTTACAGCAGCTTATCCTGTAAAACTATATGTAAATGAATGAAGAAAAGCTAATCATTGCTAAAATTCTCTAAACTTTAAAAATAAACACTGTTTTTGCCTTCTTCTGTTCAGTTCTCACAGAGGGCATTACAATGATGGTACCCAATAGTTAACTTTAGAGATAAACACACTTCATGATTTCTCAGAGTCAGTTTTCCAGGGTTTGTTCTCAGCAGAGTCTTATTTATGACCTGGTACAACTATTCAAAACCTATTCAGTACAGTTACCTTTAGTGCTACAATAAATCAGCTCACTACCATGCTTTGGGCCTTTCAGTTTGAGGTTTCAGACTTGCCTTCAGCCATGTAAAATACAGTAACTCTGAAGTGATTCTCTGTTAAACTAAGATGTAGAGAAACATGTGTGAGAATACCAAAAGGAGTAGGATAGGCTCTTGCTTAAATAAAATGTTTAGAGAAGTCAGGAAAACTTGAAACAAAAATGGGAAGCTAGAAAACAGTTTCTAACTGGGTATGCTAGAGGAAAAGGTATTCAGTGAAAGCAAGAGGGAAAAGAATTGTGATTTTTTCCAAACGACACTGAAAAAGGTTAGGCATCAGGATAGTCCGTATTAATAGGAGGCTAAGTTCATTGGCATAACAGTCATATGTGCTGATTAGTGAGGTAATGTGACATGACTGCAGACTGCAGTGTGTTTCAAGCACACATCAGAAAAGGTGTCAGCAGGACACATCTTGAAGGGAGGCCTACTGCTGAGAGGTGAGTATTTGGGTCTGTGTTTCACTGGCAGAAAAATCTTGCACAGCTGAGCAGGGGATTGGCAGCAGAACGACAAATTAAGATTTTGTTTTTCCCTTTGAAATGTTATTCTTCAGTAAAAAAAATGGACATCAGTGGCTGAAAAGGTTAAAATTGAGGAAGTGGATAAACTTCACAATTTACAATAGCAAATAATAAGAGTGCAGCTCATGGTCACCTCAGCAAAGGGAAGGAAAATCACATGGAGAATGTTTACAGCACACTGCTGTAGGGTCTTCTTCCTTAAATGCCCTAATGAACTTGATTTCTTGAAGGAAAGCAAAGGAAGTAAATTTCTCATCACCTCTTTTATTTCAGCCTTTATTTTGAAAGAATTATTTATTTTTCCTACATCAATTCCTCAGCTGGCAACATAAAGAAGGAATTGTGGGACTGTTATGCTTTGTTTCATAGGTGTGGAAGAAACATAGAAAATGCTAGACAACAGTTGTCATGTTATTACTCTTGGGCAGTTAACAGCCTGACAGAAGCATCCTGTGCCGTTAAAAGAAGTTTCCTGTTCTCACCATTCCACTGGGAAAGAAGGAATAGAAGGAAAGGAACAGAGTAAACCACATTCAGTAAGAAGATGCTAAATCTAGTTCCTCAAATTTATCTCAGTATGGATTTCAGCAGATACCTTCATTCATCCTTGTCACCGTGTGTCTTTCAATACCTCCACTTGTTAGTACTTTCAGGGACTTATCTTTCACTGCCACTTTTTGTCACAGAGAACAAAGGCAAAGCAGTGCTGCATCTCTAGAGGTAACAAGAGGAATGGACTTGCCCTTCAGGTTTTCATCTCAATCACCCTTCAGATAAGCCAAGTAGCAAAGCACTGATTGGGGAAAAGTCAGAGAGCAAAATGCAGCTGCATGAGGGAGGATGAATGCTTGTCTGGTCCATTCCCAGAGGCTGCCGGATATGAGTCAGCCCAGAGTTGCATGATGTGCCATAGTGTTAGTGCAGCACTGTGCTCAAGCAAACAGGGTCTGCAGAAAGGCAGACATGGGATCAAGCTCACCCAACAACACAACTCATGTCTGGAGCTGGTCTGCATCCACATCCCATGGGCTCCAGTCTGGCGGGAGCCACTCACCAGACATACCCGAAGGCTCAGGAAACACGGACAGTCATCTGACATCTTTGTTTGCACTGGCTAAAGAAATGGCTCTAGTTTGCCTGTGCCAGCTGACTGCCCACCGAGGCTGAGGTGGGCCAGTAATATGATCTGTTATTAACTCCCTTCCTTCCGCTGCCTATGCTTTCTGCATAGCTCAGTGAGTCATGGCCCATATTATTGCCTGCCCTCCCATACTGCTGACCCTCATTTTTCTTTATTTTATTAATCATCACTTACTCCAATTAGTTTGTGATATAAGTTGCCAGGCACCACAGTACAAACACGTGAAATGTCAAAAGCAAATAAGGGAAACCCTGGCACCAGCAATAAAGTTAGCATGCTCTCCCAATACAAACACTTGGGGCCTGAAGACAAGCAGAGAACAAGTCACAACAGCACATGGTTATTATTTCTGTAGGTTAACAGCTTGTTTTTCTGCATCATAAAATTGAAAGCAGTCCATCAACTTTTCTAGAACTCCTCATTTTTCTGCTGGAAGTTAAACAAGGTCCTAATTCATCCAGAGAAATTTATTCCCGATTTTCTGCCAAGTAGTAAAAGCAAGAGTTAATCTATTACCAGGTCCAACTAAAGGTATTTAAGAACAGCTGCTTTTCCACATATGTGCCACTCACTGGATTCTAGTGTTCTGGGCTCCATAATTCTGCTCTTCAGGAGACAGCTGTGAAAGTCAAATTGTCCATCAGGTAGATCCATCAGAGAGATTGTGATGGCCACCTCCTGTCTTCTCTGATCAGCAGCAAATGAAAGTCTTCAGCTTCAGAAAGTCTATTCTGTTCAATAAACATATGCTCAGCGATTTTCCTTCCCTTTATTCTTCCATGAGACCACTTAAGGAAGGAAGCTGAGACAGAAACCCTGCTTGTCTCTTCTTGTGACAGCACTGAATGCAACCAGCAGAGGAGGAAGCTGCATGCCACGTGGGAACAGGGCAGTACACCTTAACATGTCAAGAAGTAGAAGCTTGGGCAAACAAAGGAGTGATGTGATGGCAAAACAAGCCCAAACAGGAAGGCCTGAAGGCAAGGAAGAGATGTCTGAAGGAGAGTGTAAGAGGATCTCAATCACTGAGCAGTGAGGTACTGGCACTGCAGCCACAAGGACACAGCAGTAACAATCCCTGTTCTAGAAGGTTCAGAGAACAAAGATCAGTCAGTGAACCACTGAGTGAAAGAGATACAAACCTTCCCACATAAGCGTAACTACATAAATCTTCAGACACCATTTCCCCTCTTTGATATTATCACTTGCATGTTTTAAATAATATAAACAAATAATCATGGGAGCTCTCAGCAGACAGTAGCATTTCACTCTCAACTCTCACTGTTGATTTTTGATCTCTAAATTATCAATTTCTGTGCTCAATTTTTGAGTCTTAAGTGTGCTTTAAATTCCACACCACCTTAAAATACACAGTACTTGACTGATATAAGGCTGTGACTAAAGAAATCTCTTATTCTGAAAACTAGGTTATTCTGAATTCTGTAAAATATGGATAATACTGTATTTCCCCACTTATCCTCACCTATTACAAAGGTAGTTGGTAACTTTATTAAAAAGTAAATACATAATTCCTCTTTTCAACAGAGAAATGGTTCTTTAAAATCTACATAAACACATCCTACTCCACTTTCACCTCAGATGTTCAGCCCTGATGTCTGCACACAACTATTGCCTCATGGTATGGATGTGCTTCCTACAAACTACTATACTATAGGTTGCTAAGCTTGATAAACTTTGTTTTAGTCCTTAGGTTGGTTTCCTTGATTGAACTTGTCAAAAATACTTGGGCAGGAAAACTGGTGACAATCCTATGAAAATTAAACCTTTATTTGGGGCAGCAGTGCTACGATAGCTTGCCAACATCCTGCTTTGATGCTGGCTTCAACCTGCAGGAGGTAGCTTCTAGAGCCAGAAGTGAGCTAAATAACCACAAGGCCAGCAGTAGTAACAGAAGTTTCCTTCAAACACTGTTGATCTGAACAAAGCCAAAACATTTCGGAATTAGTTGAAAAAAGGCAGTGAAAATAAGAATGATAGCTCTACTAATACCATTTCTCAAGCTGTTATCCATGTTTTTCACTTCACTGCCTTCAGTTGTACAAAAGAATGTCATTAGTTTGCTGTCATCACTCTCCTACAACATGAGTTCTCATTCATGTGAATAGACTTTTATCTTCAGGCTATCTTTCAGAAATGGTTTTCTGAGAAACTCAGAGTGTTGCTCCATAACATTGTGCATAGTTCTGCTTTGTTTCCCTTGCTACTGCTAGCATTTTCTTTGTTAAGTGTTTGGTAAGCAGCAGGTGCCACAGGTAAAGTCATACATCACAGTGACACAGACGATAATCTCCTCCACTTATTTTCTCCACACATCTATTTCCACTGTGTAAAATCTTTAACCAATATAACTGGAGGTATATGTATTGCAACAGCTACCTGACACCCTGACATCACTTGACTGACATCTGACATATATCAGTTGCCAATCTAGATACTAGTAAATGTCTCTTGTTGAAATATCTCCAGCATTTAAAACTACAAAAAATAATGTGAACAATGTGCTGCCCAGGCCTATGCAACACCTCTGACTACTTCTCTATCACAGATAATCCTTTTCTGATGACTCCTTAATTGTATCTGCTACACAGAAATAAAATAAATAAATCCATCCTTATTATTTCTCCTGTAATTTTCTAACTGGTTTCAGTTGGATTCCATGAGAAATATAAAATCATGAAATAGGAGCAACATATAATAGAGATGAATGTTCTTTTTGTTTTGTTTTGTTTTGTCAAAGTAGCTGGGTTTTAGCTCATGAACTGTTGATGTGATTTACTGTTACATGTACTGCTACTGTTTACTGTTATATGATTTACTGTTAATACACAAGCTATAGGTTGATACTGACATTGGCTTGCCTGAAAAATTGTTTGTGTTAAAGATAATGCACATGTTAAAGATAATTACATTAGTGATTTAAATGCTGTTACTGACTAATGCCACTGTAATATTTAAATTATTTACTTATAATACAGTTCAAAAACACCCTCAAAGCTTAACACAATTTTAACACAATTTTTTGAATGAAATTCCTCTCAAATTTCAAACTCAAAGTAACAAAGTATTGCTGCACAGCCCTGGCAATCTAGACTTCTGTGGCGCATTTTTTCTAGTTCTACCTGCACAGATTTCTCCATCTGCTTGGACCTACTATGTGATTTATTTTAATTTCACTCATTTTCAGAATGAACATGCCATTGAATGAACATTAAATGTAAAAGGCCATCACATCTAAGTCAGCTGTAACTTCCTATATGTATCACTAGAGTATTTGAATAGCTCCCCTCCCAGTAACAGAGATGGTATGCATGGCAATAATGCTTATGCACTATAAGCTATGAGAAGGAGAGACTAGAGCAAACTTGTGTGTACCCAATGATAGTAGGGTCAAAATGAGAAATTAATGATAGTGTTATTATTTTAAACATAAAGACTGGAAAGTAACACTTTTAGGGCTGTTTAAATAATTTCATTAGTAATACCAATAGCAACAGCGATTGCAATTAGTACACACACTACTTCTGGCTTGATAATATATCTGACTGAAGAACTCTTAGCTTGAACGAAACAAAAAGTGTGTTTTCTCCATTTTCCAACATTTGTAGTCTTGCAATAGACCATCTGCCAGAGCTTTTCTAGATTTACTGTGACACTTGTTAAAAAAAATGACATATTAAGGCAAAATAATTCCCTCCTACTCTCATTATGGGCTATCACACTATGCGTGGGTTGTGTGGTTGCCTTCAAACAGACATGAGCATAAGACCTCTGACCACTGACTTCTTCAGTCAGAGCTTAGTGAAGTCAGCTTTCTTTTGGCTGCTTTCAAACTGGCTCTACACACTGTAATTTTACTGGGATAAGTGAGGGGGGGTTGGATGATATACTGGTAGAGACAAAATATTACAATTTGAGTATAGATGTATGGTGGAAACTTTCTCTGTGGTGAAGAACTCAAAGCATGTTACTCTTTGGGGGCATTTCTCAAAACAGTTTCAGTCTTTATCCAAATGAAAACATTTTTATTCCCAACAAGTTCTGTAGATAAAAGTATGGACACTAGTTTTTTCCAAATCTGAATTTTCATTAGTGCATTTGGAAGAGGTGACTTGTCCAGATTCTGATTATGACAGGAGATTATTGCCAAGAGTTGAACTGGGCATTTTTGCCTCCATTTTCTGAGAGCCATACCTTTCATAGGTTTCAGAGCCAACGGTTCACTTATGGTTTACTCAGATTTTCATTCCATCTATTAAATCAATGATTATGTACTTAACATGGTTTTACAGTCTAGAACATGTTGTTCACCATGTGCTGACATTAAAAGTGGATTTCACGAAGTCACAGAATTGAAGGAGGTGGGATGGACTTCAAGAAGTTATTGAGTACAACCCCCCTGCTAAAGCAGGAGCTCTACAACAGGTCACACAGGTAGGCATTTGGACAGATCTCTCTATAGAAGACTGCAACCTCTCTGGGCAGCCTGTTCCAGTGCTCTGTCAGCCTTACTATACAGAAATTCTTCCACATGTTTGTATAAAACTTCTTATGTTTAAGCCATTGTTCCTTGTCCTGTCACTACACATCATAGAATCATAGAATCATAGAATGGCCATGGTTGAAAAGGACCTCAAAGATCATCTAGTTTCAATGCCCCCTGCCATGGGCAGGGTCACCAACCACTAGAGCAGGCTGCCCAGAGCCACATCCAGCCTGGCCTTGAATGCCTCCAGGGATGGGGCATTCACAACCTCTCCTGGTAACCTGTTCTACAGTGTCGCCACCCTTAGTGAAAAACTTCCTCCTAATATCTCCCCTGGCTTAGTTTAAAACCATTTCCCCTTGTCCTATCACTATCAATCCATTTAAACTGTTGTTTCTCCTCCTGTTTATATGCTCCCTTCAAGTACTGGAAGGCCACAGTGAGGTCTCCCCAGAGCCTTCTCTTCTCCAAGCTAAACAAGCCCAGTTCCCTCAACCTTTCTTCATAGAAGAAGTGCTCCAGCCTTCTGATCATTTTAGTGGTCCTCCTCTGGACCCCGTTCCAAGAGCTCTGTGTCTTTCTTGTGCTGGGGTCCCCAGGCCTGGACACAGTACTACAGATGGGCAAAACATCATTGAGAAGAGCCTCGCCTCTTCCATTAGCCTCCCACCTTCCTTTAGATGTTTATAAATATTCAGTCTTCTTTTCCCCAGACTGAACTGAACTGAACTCAGCCTTTCCTCACAGGCAGATGCTCCAGGGCCTTTATCATCTTTGTGGCCCTCCACTGGACTCCTTCTAGAAGATCCCTGTCTTTTTCAAACCAGTGAGCCCAGAAATGGACACAGTATTCTAAATGTGGCCTCATCAGAGCAGAGTAGAGGGGGAGGATCACCTCCCTTGACCTGCTAGCCATGCTCTTTTTAATGCACACCAGAAATTCAAAAGCTTCACACCAAAACTCAGAACTTATGAGAGACCTGTGCTGATTTCTGCAACCCTTGGAAGGTGGAATTCTTTGTTTTTCAAGTACAGGTGGGGTAACTGGTACACTGTGTATAGCACAGAAAATTGAGGTTAGCCAAAAAACATGCAATGTAACTAGATAGGTGGTGGTAATGAAAGTCCTCTGTGGTACACCTTGACTGATAGCTATTTCAATGGACCAGAAATAAACTTCCTTGTACTAAAATAATTGCTAATACAGTAGGGAAAATGAGGAAACCAATCAGGTTGGATAATAGGAAAAAATTATTCTTAGAAAGAGAAGCACAGGCTGCCCAGGGGGGTGGTTGAGTCACTGTCCTGGGTGTGGCACTGATGGACACAGTGAGAACAGTGGGGATGGGCTGGTGATCGGACAAGATGATCTTAATGTTTTTTTCCAAATTAATGGTCCTATGATCTTATGAAATCAGAATCACAGAATCTTAAAGTGATGGTATTGACTTAGGTTGGAAGGGATTTTAAAGCTCACAGAGCTCCAGCCCTCTGCCATAAGCAGGGTTGACAGTTCATGAACACGAGAGACCATGATTTAGTGAACGTAGCTTTTCCCCAGGAAAACCAAAATCCACTTCTTCAGTGGATTTTATAGGTAAAATGCACTTCACAACTGAATCTACGTTCATTTCATTCATTCACTTCATTTTACTGGTGCTGCCTTTTCCTGTGCTACTCTCACTGCCCTCCCCCCATTCCACTTTTGAGATTCTTCTGTTTGCTTACAAATGTGTCTTTCCTCAGGCATGGCGCAGGAGATGAAAGTCTCCCACACACCCTGGCTGCAGGTCTCAGCGGCAGTGTTGTGACAAAGCACCCTGAGGACGATGGTGGGGGGGCTGCTTCGCATACCACTACGAAAGATTAGTCCAGCCTGGCATGCCCTGCTTCGGAATCACACACGGGACAGAGCTTGGCAAACTTTGCCAACACGTGCGCTTGCGTGTCCGGGCGCGCTGGACCTCCCCCGCTCCATACCGCAAACTTCCCCGAGCTGCAGCTCCCTGCTTCGTCCCTCGCGCCCTCCCCTTCCTCGCAGCTCCCGCGCCCCCCCGCGGCTCCGGCTGCCCCTCCGCCCCCCGGCGCGGTCCCGCCCGCACTCCCCCGCCGAGGGGCCGCCCACCCCGCAAGAGGAGCCGCTCAGCCGCGCCCTACCCTGCACAGCACCCGGAGCGAGGAGGCGGCCGGAGCGACGGAGCGCGGCGCCGGGCACCCCGCGCCCCCCGTCCCCATGCGTCCGCGGGCGGAGGGAGGCTGCCGCCGGGGGAGCTGCGCGCCCGGGCCGCCCGGACAGCGGCGGGGAGCCGCCGTCACCCGCCCTCAGAGGGACGTGTTCGGCTCCCGCCGGCGCTGAGGACCACGCGCCTCGCGGGGTCGGGCGACTTGCGGCACGGCAAAGAGGGGAGAAGCGGCACTATTCCCCAGCGCCGCCTCGCCCGGCTTATGCTCATCGGGGGACCCCAGGAACGGCGGCGGCTTCTGCAAAATGACGGGCGATGACGAGCCCTAAGGCGGCGTCGAGGCGTGCCGCCGCGGGCTGCGATGAGCCCAGGCGAGCCGCTGCCAGAGGGCCCGCGGGCAGCCCGCTAGCTGCCGGCCCGCCGCTCCGCCCCGCGCCGCCGCCCGCCCGCAGCGCCCCGGAGGCATGGGAGCGGCGGGCGGCGCCCGCTGAGAGCGCCGCGCTGGCCCGCAGGTAAGGAGCCCGGGCTGCGGCGAGCTAGGGGCGGCGGCGGGGCGCCCTGCGGGCCGAGCCCGGCGGGGAAATTCCTCCCTAATGCGAAGCATCTGCCCGCGGTGACGGCCCCGCGGTAGAGGCGTCGTTGGCGGCGCACGGAGCGCCCCCGGGCGGCGGAAAGAGGCGGTGCGGCAGCGCCCGGACCCACTGGCTCTGGGTTCTGTTAGGTCCTCGAGGGAAGCGGTTCGTGCGGCTCTGGGAGGTGTCCTCTCCCAGGAGTGGGTGGGATGCTTTTGGAAGGCAGATTTCGCTGAACAGATAATTAAGGAAAACGGCACCTGAATAGTCTCAGAGAAAATTATAAGCTGTTTTTCTTTGCAAAGTGGTAAGTGTCTCATTAACTTGACCACAGATATTTGAAAAACGTCTTCATCTCGATGAGCCTCTCCTTTGAACTTAATGGTTTGCACATGATGCAAAAAAAATGATGAAAAAAATCTCTCGCTAGTTGGCAGATCTGAGAAAAGTTTACTTTTATACTAAAAGCAGTGACTAATGGAACTAATAATCTCTAGCAGAACTGAATGTCTTTCCCTCTTTGTCACACTGTTATACAAGAGCAAGAATGCTAAATTTCTGAAGCTAATAGTAATTCGCCTCTTTGTACAGCTTTAATCTAAACAGCTCAAAGTCTTTTGATGGTGGAGATAAGAATAGGGAGGCAAACGTTCTTCAAAGCTAGGCTGCCTCATCTGTCATGAGGCATCTGTACAAATTATGTGCTTTTCATACAAGGCCAGTGCTCAAGGTGCACATCAGCGGTTGCATTCTTTCCCAGTTCTGGCATAGAGTGCCTCTTCAGATACTTCTCCATGAGCCTAGCCATCATTCTGCACCTGCCCTGCTTTGAGAAATTGAACCTCAGTGCTGATGGACGTGGCACAGCTTTCTTGCTTACACTTCCTCAGAAGACTGTGCTATATTTCTAAATCCAAATCTAGTTAATAAGTTAGGGAGCTCAGGAGGTTGATTCGTACTATTTTAGGCAGTTACCTGATGGGATGAATACCTAGTATTACCTTGTGATGAAAATGACTTGTCTTGCTTTCATCGACTGTAGAGGGAGCCATGGCAACTTGCTTGAACTAGATGCTTCCTTTGAAGTAATGATTGTTAGATGAGACAAGCGCTATCCTTGGTGTATAGAGCAAACTTACAAAGTGTATTACCGTAAGGAGACAGAATAATTTTAGTAGAATACGTACTGAATTGTGTTACGGGTAAAAAGTTGACTTTGAAGTAGCAAGAGACCTGGATGAAATAAAAACTTAACAATTGAACTTTGCCTTAATTGCCTACAGACCTTCTGGGAGGCTGCAGAGAATCACAAAGTGTATAAAGCGTTTCAAAGGGATTAAAAAGTCATCATTTCTTCTCTCTGTCCCCCCTCCCATTTTTTTTTTCTTTTTTCTTTCTTTTTTTTTTTTTTTGGTCCCTTGTGTCACTGGACAACCCAGGAGGAGCGAGGCAAGGCTCAACGATATGCGGGAGAGAACCTCGGTGGGAGCACTCTCCGTGGTGCTGATCCTGGCGCTGGGGCTCCCGCCCGGCGCCCTGGCCTGCCCCCACCCCTGCGCCTGCTATGTCCCCACCGAAGTCCATTGCACGTTTCGATCCTTAGCAGCTGTGCCGGCAAGGATTTCTAAACATGTGGAAAGGATCAATTTTGGGTTTGTATTGCAGTTTATAGCAAACAGTTTTATGTTCTTAGTGTGGAATCCTAGAATGCTTTGCACACATGTAGCATGCTGGGATCTTTGTGCACACGTTTTAAGTAGAATTGCAGAGATAGGTTTTTACTGCCAGACACTGCATTTTGAACACTGCAATTACTGACATGAGGAGAATTTTAGTGTAGCCTTCATATTTAAAAGAAAAGTTGCTTATATTTTCAAATAAGTATTTCTATCACGCTGTCAGTTCTCACTGACAAATAGTACATTCATCTTACAGTGTTTGAAAACTATATTGATTACATCTACTATAGGATATCTACTAAATGTTGACTATTATACCTGATTCACAAAAATGCAGTAGAAGTATAATTCTCTTAAATAGGTAGCTTTTTGGACCACAGTGAAATAGCAAATCTTGAAGTAATATGGTAAAGATCAGTTATTCCATAGCATTTGGAGTTGTTAGTTTTTCCCAGGGAAAGCAGCTGTGATATGAGCAGACCTTAGTGCTTTGGGGAAAGAGAATTCAGGCTCCAATTCACCTTTCCCTAAGTACTGCCAATTCATATCTGTCGGATTATGAGATAAGAAGGCAGGGATGAAAAGATGCACATGAGCCATCAGTGTGCACTTGCAGCCTGAAAGGCCAACAGTATCCTGGGCTGCATCAGAAGAGAGGTGGCCAACAGGGAAAGGGAGGTGATTGTTCTTCTCTACTGTGCCCTCATGAGATCCCATCTGGAGTACTGTGTCCAGTTCTGAGGCCCCCAACACAAAAAGGTTGTGGAGCTGTTGGAGTGGGTCTGAAGGAGAGTCACAGGGATTTATCAAAGGGCAGGAGCACCTCTCCTTTAAAGAAAAGCTGAGGGAGCTGGGCTCATTCAGCCTGGAAGGGAGAAGGCTCAGGGGAGTCCTCATTGCAGCCTTCCAGTACTTGAAAGGAACTTGAAGGGAACAGGTGGGAGACTGACTTTTTACAAAGTCTAACAAAGGACAGAGGGGAATGGCTTCAAACTGAAAGAACAGAGATGTAGTTTAGATGTTTAGAGAAAATTCTTTACTCATAGAGTGGTGAGGCACTGAAACAGTTTGCCCAGAAGAGTTCTGAATGTTGAATACCTGGAGGCACTCAAGGCCAGGTTGTGTGGGTCCCTGGGCAGCCTCATTTGGTGTGTGGCAGCCCTGCCCATGGCAGGCAATTGTAATCAGGTGATCTTTAAGGTCCCTTCCAACCTAAGCCATTCTGTGATTCTGTGATTTTATGACTACTGACAGGCTGTATATCCCAAAAGTGCTGTATAAGGCCATTGTATGACATATGGTAAAAAGCTGTCGTCTTCTGCTTGATATCAGAACTGCCTCACTGGTTGGTATGAATTCTTTCCTCCATCCCAAGGCCTGTAACCTCTGTTTGATGATGCTAAATGATAGTAGGAATCTTGATTTGTTTTGTTCTCTGTAATTAAAATGTCTGTTCACCAATACGTTATCCACCTAAAGTCTAATTTTATTCCCAAGCACTCAGTAAATCTATATTGCGGAAATTTATGTTCACTCAATTTCTCAGTCATCCCAGAGTCAAATCAATGGAATCAGTATTGGAATGAATCATAACTGTCTAATTTCTGCAGTATGGAATGAATGTCCAATTGGGTAAATCTTAGAACATTTTGAGATGAGAAGGATGTTCTCTTTTTTTTTTTTTTTTTTTTTTTTTTTGCAGGCTATTTGCTCTCAGCCTATTTTTTCATGGTCCTCTCTGAGAAATAAAATTTCATACACAAAGACTACTAATTTAGTTTTAACTTAACACATGATTCCAAAGAGAGTCACTGAATCAAATTCATTAAAAAGTGCTTGCCAAAGAAGCTGATGCAGAGGGGCCAAATTCTATCCACCAGAATGTATGTCTCCAACTGGTCTTATATGCCTCTTGGACTGTGAAATAAAAGTATTTTGGAGCCTAATCAGTAATCCATGTCCTTGTTTTCTCTGACTCATTACTCTCCTTTGAAGTCCACTGAATGTTACATTTCTTTATAAATCCTATTACTGCAAAGTGCATCAAGCTAACCTCTCTCTCCTCCCACATTCAAAACTATATAAATTCAGTCACCTCTCCCCTATACGTCAACATTCCACAGCAAATTCTATCCCTAAATTGGTTCTGAAAATTTGAAAAACCTTTTTCTAAGCTTCTATGTTATGTAGACGTTTTGGAAGTTTATTGTGTGGGGGTTTTTTTTGTTTGTATTTTTTGTTTTTTTTTTAATAAAAGTATGTTATTTGATGCAGCTACCGTAAAAGTCCTTTTCTATTTTTTTTGTATTTTCATTGCTACAGAGGACATTTTCCAAAACATACCTACCTGTTGTGTTTCTTTCATTTTTGAGAGATTTAGAATATTTCCATTTTAAGGTGCTATGTTTTTGAGATGTAAAAATGATTTGTTTCCAAACTGGAAATATTCTAGGAAAATGAAATTTGTATTATCCAAAGAAGGTTGTTTTTCAGGGTTTTTGTTTGTTTTTTTGTTGCTGTTGTTGTTGTTGGGTTTTATTTTTATTTTTCAGAAGGACTGACTTAAAATAAAGGAATTTTAGTAGGATGGCTGCAGTGTAAGTATAAGTGGTCTGTAGTAGGACTAAAAATACTGAAATATTAGTCTGGGTTTTTTTTGTAAATTCAGAATCTTCAGATAGATAAGATTTGAGTCTGAAGTTATTCCTTCCTCAAAGTATTTAAGTTTCTCTGTGTCTCTTCCCTTCATGCCTAGATAGAAAGCATTAAAAATAGGAAAAGGACTTTAAAATTGGATGCTTAATTTGGAGTCTTTATATCCAGATTAGCATGTATGTCTGATTTTGTGTCTACATATGGAAAACTTGAATGCAGAACTAGGCAGCCAAACTTAAGTCTTCCATGTTGGCAAATAAAATCTGACTTGTTAGTGCAAAGTGAAGTCAAATGGTTTTCAAAAAGTAGATTTGCAGTATTCTTAAAAAAAAAAAAAAGGTTGTGGACTCAAATTATGTGATTGGAAGCTCTATTCCTAATCTAATGTAATTAGTTGATGCAGCCAGTTATTTGTTGCAGCAGTTAAGCACAATTTGACTTCCTGCTTCACTTGCTGTTTGGGAGACAGCCATTTTTAATGTCTTCTTTCCAAGTCTTTATTCATTTATTGTTAGATGCTGTTTTGGCAACACTGCAGTCCAGATTGCCAGGCTCCATAGCATCATGGATTGGATACAGGCCATTAATTTATTACCATTCCATGAACTGAACTGCATGGAGAAACATACTGACAAATATTAGAACTTAAATGCCTATTTATTACTCCTGGTTTTAAATT
Source organism: Cyrtonyx montezumae (assembly GCF_038088225.1). NCBI lineage: Eukaryota > Metazoa > Chordata > Aves > Galliformes > Odontophoridae > Cyrtonyx > Cyrtonyx montezumae. Next base: position 38,311,546 of record NW_027072034.1, on the reverse strand, counting down.
AAGACAAAGTGCCATGAATTGATTTGAAAGAAATCTTAATGTAAACATGAGCTAAGGATACTTGGCCTTGTAAAAATGTTTCAGTTAATTCTGGCCCTTTGACAATATGCTAAGATTCATCCAATTTTTGCTGAAAGTTAGGCTATACTAATTTTATATTTGCAGTCCATGGTCATAGAATCATTCCAGTTGGAAGGGACCTGGAGAGGTCATCTGTGTAAAATGTAACTGAACATTGTGATTTTTTTTTCCAGGTTTAACAGTATACAGTCTATATATGAAAACTCCTTTGCAGGACTCACTAAACTGGAATTGCTTATGATACATGGAAATGACATTCAGAATATACCTAATGGTGCTCTGAAAGATCTCGTGTCTCTGCAGGTAATGCTCAGGTCTTCCTTGATTTCATAAGTTCAAACTTCTATGAATAACTGAGGACAAAAATAAGTATTTTTTAAGTTCATTTCTTTAAATTAAGGTATAATTCCCCCTGCACTAAAATATTGAAATTCTCTTAACTTTGCCTATGTCATACTTGTTAATGCCGACTAATATTCAGTTTATTTTCCAGCTTTCTATCAGTAAATCATTTTGTTTTAGTGGTGCACAGGATATTTGAGTATGCAAGGTAAACTTTGGAATGATTGTTTGGATTTAGATACAAAAGCAAAGCTAATCTCTTTTATTCTTCTTTTTTTTTTTTAAGGTTTTCAAAATTAGTTACAATAAATTGAAAGTTATAACTGGCCAAACCCTCCATGGACTGTCAAGTTTAATGAGGCTGCATGTGGACCACAACAGAATCGAGTTTATTCATCCAAATGCTTTTAATGGATTAACTTCTCTGAGATTGGTTCACTTAGAAGGAAATTTGCTTCAGCAGCTTCATCCACACACCTTTTCAACATTTATGGTCCTTAATTATTTTAAATTGTCAACAGTAAGGCATCTCTACCTATCTGAAAATGCTATTAGCACATTGCCTGCAGGGATGTTTCAAGGTATGCCACTGCTGGAGAATCTTTACCTTCATGGGAATCCTTGGGCCTGTGACTGCAGCTTAAACTGGCTCCTTGATTGGAATGAAAATTCTGGAGGTAAGAATAAAATTATGAATGCATCTTCAAGTCATAATATTAAAAAAAATTGTCTGAATAGTAGGTAGTGTTACTTACATGGTGTCTAGGTTAACTATATATAAATCTAACTATATAACTATATACACAGTATATAGTGTACAGCTATAGAACTAACTGCTGTGGGAATTCTGTAAAGGAAGCAGCAGCGCTATTTCAGTGATCACTTTAAAGTATTTCAGATCAGTGTGGCAACTACTAAGGTTAATGTGTACTAGTTCGGTCATGAAGTGTAATTTCTTCATCTTTGAAACGTATGAATCTTCAAGTGATATACTCGTTCACATAACTATTATATTTGTAAGAATTTCTCAAAAAATCTGATTTTTCAGACTAGCAAAGCATATATTTTAAGAAAAGGTGTCAAATTTTTGCAGTTCACCTTCTACAGTTTTGCCTTATAACTCATTTATTCATCCTTCGTTATCTCAGAAGTGATCAGCATGTCAGTTTTTCCTAGAAAAACTGGAATACAGCAAGTCTCCAAATAAATTATGTAAGGCAACATTTGAAACTATATTAAAGTTAAATACAAATACAGGACTGATTTCCTGACAAGAGTCTTCCTGGCATTAGCAGAAGAAAGGACACAAGGCTATAATTTCCTGATTTAATACTCCTCTGTTTAATCTCTATTCTGTCATTACAGAGTTTGCAGTTATTTAAGATGTCAGGGAAGAGGTGACATTCTTATTTTATTGCTGCTGTCAAATGCATTGCAAGTGCTGGAACTAACCAGTAATTTTTAGTAGCTATAATAGAATATTTTGTCTATTGCCAGTACTACTGTTAAAAACCTCCTGGACTTTTATTTATTTATTTATTTATTAAATCCAGCATTTTTGAAAGGTCATGTGACCCAATCTTCTTCAGTTGAGGTCCAAAAGACAGATGAGTAGGTTGTTGATATACACGTGCAGGCTTTTTTACACAGAATAAATATTTACAGACTTCTGAAATGTTGCTCTGGACCCCTCAATTTCCAGTCATTTTATTAAGAAGAAACAAATATAATATCCAGAATGACAAAGTAACCTGTCATTAAAGTCAGAGGAATTCATAGTCAGTAGGACAGTCAGGCCCATTGAACTGTGAAAACAGGCAGCATTTAAAAAAAAACATTGGCTTCCTACATGTCATGTGTTGTACCTTGCTTTTCATGCAAGAAATTCTCAAACTCTGGGACATAATTCTACAGCTTACTTGTATTTGTTTTACTTTTTTAGTTTTTTTCTTTGCTTATAGGTGTTTTAAAATGCAAAAAGGACAAAGCCTATGAAGGGGGACAGCTCTGTCCTAGGTGCAACAGCCCAAAACAGCTGCAAAAAGAAGATATCCAAAACTTGAAAGATATTTCCTGTAGGAAGCCTATAATTCAGTCCTCACTGAGGCACAATAGTAGCACTCAAGATGAAGAAGATGGTGAGAGTTACGAACTCCCTCTGGAAATGTTTCAGTTGTCTCCATGGAACATTACTCTGAATATGACTGATGAGCATGGCAATGTAGTCCATTTGAACTGTGAAATCAGGAAACCAACAGGCTCTACCAAGATTCAATGGAGTCAAATCCAGACTCAGGAGATTGATATAAATGCTACAATATCACTGGATTTTGAATGCCCAATGAATCGAGAGAACTATGAAAAACTGTGGAAGCTGATTGCTTATTATAGTGAAGTGCCTGTCAAATTAGAAAGGGAACTTATGCTCAGCAAAGAGCCTAAAATAAGCTATCGGTACAAGCAAGGCTCAGACTATGATGCTCTTTATTACACAGGTGTAAAAGCTCAAATACTGGCTGAGCCTTCCTGGGTGATGCAACCCCTTATAAATATCCAGTTAAATAGGCGCCAGAGTACAGGGAAAAAAGTGGTGCTATCTTTTTTTACTGTGTTTTCTCAGGCAATTCATACCAAAGACACCAGGCAGCAGAGAAGCTGGGTAATGATAGAGCAAAATCAAAGCACAACAAAAGCACAGAGTGTAGTGGAAGGGTCAGAGTGTCAGGTGAACTGCAATGTGAAAGCCTCTGAGCGTCCTTTCATTCAATGGCTTTTTCCAGATGGGACTAAACTGCAGGCACCATTTAATCAGAAGGACAGTAGATTTTCAGTTCTCACTAGTGGTCAGCTAGTAATCAAACCAGTGAGTTACACTGATGCTGGCTTGTATCACTGCATTGCCCATGTGAGAGATGATGTAGATGTTATGACTTACAGGCTTCTAGTGCAGCCTCCTGCTAATCAGGTAGCTGACTCAGATATAGTGAGAGTTGAAAAAAATGTTGGAGATCCTATAGTTTTGCCTTGCAGTGCAACTGCCAGCCCGGAAGCACAATTGAATTGGATTCTTCCAAACAACCAGGTACTCAATGTTTTGTCAAACTCCTCAAAAGGATATGTGTTGGACAATGGTACTTTGCTTATTCCCAAAAGCCACGTCAGTGACGGTGGGTATTACAGATGTGTGGCTGTCAATCAGCAGGGATCAGATCAGTTTACAGTAAGAGTGACAGTAAATAAGATGGTATCTGACAGGTCATTTAAAAGGATAAAACTGAAAAAACGCACACGCTCAAAAAGCTCATCAAAAACAAGAGGGCAGGTCATAGATGATGGAGAGGGATCAGGCACAGGAGGAGTCGATGAATTCCCACGAAGGAAGAACCATCTGAAGGACAGGGAAATATCCCTTAAACAAAAAAGTGACCAGGTGGTAGAGGCGCAAATTGAAAAGGGAAAGAAAGGCAGAAGGAAAATGAAAATTTGGAAAGGTGCTGATAGAACCCAAGAGAGCAATGTTGCAGAAGGACGGAGAGCATTTGAATCTCGAAGGAGAATTAATATGGCAAATAAACAGATTAATCCACAGCACTGGGCTGATATTTTGGCAAAGGTCCGTGGGAAGAACCTTCCTAGAACAACAACAGCTACAGCCCTTTTGTTAACAACTCCATTGCCAAAAGAAGTGCAGGATACTACTCCTGTTCCTCATCCAGTAGCCATCCCTCTACCTTCAGAGACAGCAGCTGATGTGATAGATTCTTCTGCTGATGCATCACCGCCAGGTGAAAATGAGCCATTCTCAGTCACTGTTTCCCACAGCAGTAAAGCATTTTCAACTTGGTCCACACTAACAGGGCCAGGAACTGAACACTTCTATGACCAAAGAGCTTTAAAAACATCTGCAAGTGTACACTCTGAAGAAATCCCTGTATCAGGTCCTGTCTTTGCAACTGTGCAACCCCAAAGCCAGCAGCATCAGGATGGCAGGGCTGATTCTTCAGTTGTGGTCAAAGAAAATATTCATGCTGTCACTGAGGGACCTTTAACCAAGGCAACAGTGACCAGTTATCCTAATATTCACAGTGGTTCATTCACAGTAGGTCATGTAGATGCAGCTGTATCTTCTAAGTCAGAGGAAAATTCTGCTTTTGCTGAGCTACCACTTGATGCTTCTGTCCTAGCTGAATCTCAGACTGTAGGTCTTCATAGTGTCCTGGAGACAGATGAGAGATTAAATGAAGTAGATCAAATTAGTGTTGACAGTATAATTTTAGCACCTTCTCAGCTGGATGATACCATCCCAGAAGATTCTGTAGCCTCTAGTGCCATTTCTTCATCTGTTACAGTAAAAAGCAATGGCTTCATAGATGAACACAGAGATGTATCCACTGGTCAGATGAAGGTAGCAGATTTAAGTACAGCCTCTCCAGCTGTCATTGAGGTCCAGAGCAAGGAAGAATCAGAGACCCAGAGGAGTACAGTGACTAAAGAAAGCACGTCCAGCACTTCCGCAGAGAGTTTTCAGGGAGGAGAACAGAGTAACCTGTCTCCTCCAAAAACAGATCACACATTTGTTTTGCCAAATACAAATGTTAGTCACAAAAAAACAGAGGAGATAACTGCTGCTTCCATCAGTAAATTGACCACTGCTGCCACAACATCAACACCCTATAGAAAGACAACTCCTTCACTAGTTACTCAGCGTGCTAGGAAAAGGCCTTATGGGAGAAGGAGACTGAGACCAAATAGAATCCGACAAAGAATGAAACCTTTCCCCCATGTTGTTTTAATCACAGAGGCAATGCCTGTCATTCCAAGAACATCTGAAGTTGGAGCTGTGACCAAAGCTTCCTCTGCAGTTCTTGAAGGTCCTGATCTTGACGACAATGACAAAATACAGGCTAAGGAGGAGGAGCATAGGGAAGTCACTCCTTCAACAGATACCAATCCAGTTGTATTACAGAAAATTACAAAAACGGAAGAGGTCATCACAACTTCTTTCTTTAGACCTACTACTTCTCAACCTGAAAGAAAACATGTGTCACTCACTACTACTCCTGAAGCCTTGGTACTTCCAGTGACTGAGCCCGTCACAATTTTGTCATCATATGTTGCTCATAATGCTGTTCCCACAAAAGAGTCAAATGTACCTCTGAAACCAGAGCAAAATAAAATGGCAACATTTGACCCATTAAAGAACATGTCTGGAGAGAGGAGCCTTACAGCAGATTCTAAAGCACCAGATAGTCAGGCAGTACCATCAAGTACAGCTACTTCTGAGTATAGGAGCAGCTTAATATCATCTTCAAAATCCAGTTACCCAGAATCTCAAGAGGAGACCATCACTTTTCGCTCTGACGTTTTGGTTAATGAAGCCACTGCTGGAACATTCCAGCCAATATATCCTACCATGACAGATTTAAGTATTCCTTCTGGCACACTGGAAGTTTTTAAAGATGTCTCAGATTCAGAGGGGCTATGGAAGCCCACAGTATTTTTAAAAACACCTGCAGTAACAGAGCCTCCCCAGAAACAAGAAGTCGAGTCTTTGTCCTTCTTCAGCACAATAGAAACTCAAACTTTTCTTCCTACAGAAACAGAAATATCTATTGTATCTCATACTGGGGAAAAAATAGCTTCCTTGGATAAGAAGGAAACAATGTCAAATGTATTTCATCATGATCCCACTTCAAAGACATCTGAAAAGCCTCAGACTACACACAATGTCTTTAATCCATTTACAAAACCTTTCTCTCTTCCTCCCCCCATTTCAAGCACTTTTCATCCTTCTCTCCGTTATACTACCAGGGGCAGTAATGCTTTCAATCAGGAAAGGTTGCCAGCAGTAAAACAAGTTGAAACAGAAGGTGAGAGAATGGTGGTGAGCTCAAGACAGAGTGCACACCCTACTCCCTTCTCTAGCCAGAACAGGATTAGCATACAATCTAAAGAGGAAGAGTTCAAAGAGATGTACAGTAGCAGGTCAAACAATAGTCTGTTGCTAAATCCAAACCTTCCCCATCCTCCTGCAGGAATGATACCAAGCCTAAATCAAAGACTGCCAGTTATGCCTCCAAAGCATGTTCCAATAAGAGGCACAGTGAAGCCTCCATATGTTGTAACACCAGGCTCATTTCGTTATTTTATAACACATCAGCCTCTTCACTACACAAACAAACCAGAGATAACAGCATATGCAGCACATACCATGCAGGACAAAAAATCTTTTGCCTCTCAGAGAGAAACAACTACTCCGACACAAGCTACTCCATTTCACAGAACAAGTACATTCCCTGCAAGCAAATTGAGTAATCAGGGTCAGAGTAGATATAATATTAATTCAAGAATTTTTGGTAGTAACTATGTTCTAGATAACAGAGGCGCTGCTGGGAGACTACCAAGTCAAGAGATGCCCTATTATCCTAGTTCAAGAGTGCCATTCATGTTCAACAGAACAAGGATTTTACCTCACTTAGGTATACATCCTAAACCTGTGGTCCCTGGTCAACTAGTCCCAAAAGACACACATGAGAAGAAAGTTGCCCAAGTCTCCCCTCCTAGGATTACAGTGCAGAAAGCTACAGCTGTTCCAGTGTCTTCACACACCACAACCACCACATCACCACCAGCAGTGATTTTGAAGATAACCCCTCCGGCCTTTTTCTCTCAGAGCAGAAGACCCCAGATATCCACTACAGTTCAGCCTCTTAAAAATGCCCACTATCATCAAAAAATTCAATCTGTGCCTTATGTGGGAGGCATTACATCACAGAACATATCTATAATCCAATCTTCAAGAAATTTTAGAATACCTGGAGAAAGACCTAGAATTATCACAAAAGGATCTCAGAGCATATCCATCCCTGCTGAAACAGATGCTCTTATCCCTTGTGATGCAGTAGGGGAACCAAAGCCTTTTATTACTTGGACAAAAGTCTCTACAGGTAAGACAGATGAAGAAGTTTTCTTCTATACAGTTTTAACAGTACTAATACTTGGGACTTTACATAGAAATGCAGCATAATTACAGGAATGTTCCAAAACAAAAAAAAAAACTGAATATTTTGTCTGTATCAGTATAGATAAAATGTGATTAACTGCAAGCAAGTTACACATAAAAATAAGTTATCAGTACTTCTTGTAGTAAAATAAAAGCTCTAGAATTTAATGGATTTGTTTTTTGAAGAAGGAATAGCAACCAAAGGATTATTCACAGCAGTTGAATTTATGACAAAGGTTGTGAATAATGGTTTGTTAGATTCATTACCTTAAATAATGATGTGTATATTATCTCCATAAACAAAAGAGAGATATTGTAAAAATCTAACATGAAGCATGGAGCCTTTAAAAGTTCCCACACTGCACAGACTTGCAAGCTAATATGTTTTGAACTAGAAACAAAGACTGGACAGTGTCAGAAGATGTCATGTGATGCATCTGAAGATATAGTTGGTGTTAAGTAATTCTGTTGTCTTCCACAAGCCTTCTTTAGCATGTCTAAAAAAACAAACCCTTTGCCTTTCCATTTCTTTCATCTTGTCAGGAACTCTAATGACAGCCAACACCAGGTTACAAAGATTTGAAGTCTTGAAAAACGGTACCTTCCTTATCCGAAATGCCCAGCTTCAGGATCGTGGACAGTACTTGTGCACTGCTCAGAACCTGCATGGTGTAGATAAAATGATTTTTGTGCTCACGGTTGTAGCCCATCAACCCAAAATTTTACTTTCCCGCTACCAAGATGTCACTGTCTATTTTGGAGATACCATAGCAATGGAATGTCAGGCTAGTGGGACTCCAAGCCCACATATTTCATGGGTTTTCCCAGATAGGAAGATCTTGCAGACAGTCACCACCACAGAAAGCAGGATAATGCTTCATGAAAATCGAACCTTATCTATCAAGCAAGCAACATTTTCAGACCGAGGAGTGTACAAATGCGTAGCTAGCAATGCTGCAGGAGCCGACAGCATCGCAGTAAGGCTCCACATTGCAGCCTTACCCCCCATTATTCAACAGGATAAACAAGAGAACATTTCCTTGCCCCTTGGTAGCAGTATTAATATCCACTGCACTGCCAAAGCAGCACCTTCACCCATCATCCGCTGGGTGCTCTTCGATGGCACACAAATTCGACCTTCCCAGTTTGTCAACGGGAATTTATTTGTTTTTCCCAATGGAACTCTTTATATTCGCAATGTCTCCCCCAAGGACAGTGGAATCTATGAGTGCATTGCTGCCAACATGGTGGGAGCTGCCAGAAGAATAATACAACTTCATGTGAAGAAACAAGCATCTAATGCTAAGATCACTGGGAGCTCTCCTCAGAGGACAGATGTAACATATGGCAGCATCCTCCATTTGGACTGTAGTGCTTCTGGTGACCCCTGGCCTCGGATATTATGGAGGTTACCTTCCAAAAGGATGATTGATTCCCTACACAGGTAAATTACTATTTCAGGTAATGCAGCTAAATTAAAATTTGAACAAACATTAAGAAAAGAGAACTCATATCTGTACAAACTTTACTCTTGACTTTTGTGAGTTTTGAGTTAAACCTTCAACCATTAAGGAAGAATTTGAAATTATATTGAGAGATGTGAAATTGTAATTTAGCATAACTATCTTGAAAGCAGTAGTACTCTTGAAAAGTCAAGTTCAAGTGTTCAGTATCATCTGCCACTATTTGTCTTGTATAGCAAGAAGTCTCTATAAATGTAGCAAGAAGTCCAGTGCCAAAAAGTCTTGTTCCAGAGTATGTAATTGTGTACTTAAGAGTTTGCATAGATGCGTACTTTCCCCCAGAAGAACTGGGATCACTATATTTCACTTTTAATTGTGTTTATCATTATACAGTGTAAAGATGGGACAAAGAAATCATAATGATTTAAGTAATCATGAACATTTTAACATTAGATAAACTAGTATTACCTTACTAAAAGGTGCTTATAATATCTTCTCTGATGTTCATTATATCAAGTAAAGTATTACTTCTCCAAAACAACAAAACTGTCCTCCAACTTTGCTGCAAACACAGTTTCTACTCTATAAATTCTCTTTGAGCACTGTAAGTTTACAAGAAATATACTGAAATTTAAATACGCAATAGTCAGTAATTTTCTTAATAGTGGAATGTAGTCAGCATTTTCTTCATTGGGCAAACAATGTATTTCGGTAATCTATATATAGTACAGAATCCAGAATTTATTTTATGCTTCATAGTAGTAACAACAAAATACTGTTGTTCTTTTTTTCTCTTATGATCTTTATTTTGGAGTGTTTTTTCTAAACAGCACATATTCACTTTGGGGAGAAAACTGTGGAGCCACTGAGGAAATAATTTCTGGCAACAGTAAACTAATTCCATAGTGCACTGGAAAGCAGTAATAGCCTTTTAGCACGTTAAAATTATTTTTTCCCATATATTTGAAGTTCAGATCATTAATGCTGTGGAAGTTACCTACTCTGCATTATTGAGTCTGAACATTTTGCCTCTCTGAGATTTTCTGAGGGTTAAAAATGTTGAAGATGAGACCATAGGAAGTAGCTCATCTTGATTTGTTTTCTGAGTACTCAAGTGCCAGACTCCATAGTTACATTCCATATAGGTTACATTTGAATGTTAGAGAACTCAGCATATGTAGTCAGAAGAGTCAGAATAATGGAGTAATATCAAAGTCATTACACAAAACAGGGTAGAATTGTTTGGTTATGTTTTCATGTGACTTCCTTGTATATTTCAGACCACCTAATTGTGTTACAACAGCTGTGCTCCTGTGCTTCCATGTTGTTGGGTTGCCATTACCATTTTTCCTCAGGTTACACTCAATAATTACTTTCTAATAAGTGATTTTGGAACTCATGTCCTCTTTTCTTTCCTTACAGTAACTTGGAGACTAGGATCAAAGTATTCAGCAATGGGACTTTGGTTGTCCATTCAGTTACAGATAAAGATGCAGGAGATTATTTGTGTGTGGCTCGCAATAAGATTGGGGATGACTATGTGGTCCTCAAAGTGAATGTGATGATGAAACCAGCAAAAATAGAGCACAAGAATGAGAATAATCACAAGGTCAAGTATGGAGGTGACCTGAAAGTTGACTGTGTAGCTACTGGTCTACCAAATCCTGAGATCTCCTGGGGTCTGCCAGATGGTAGCATGATCAATACCTTCATGCAGTCAGATGATAGTGGCAGCCGGACAAAGAGGTATGTGGTCTTCAATAATGGAACCCTGTATTTCAATGATGTGGGACTGAGAGAAGAGGGAGACTACACCTGCTATGCTGAGAACCAGATTGGGAAGGATGAGATGAAAGTACGGGTCAAAGTAGTGGCTGAACCTGCAACTATCCGAAACAAAACCTATGCCATTATTAATGTACCCTATGGTGATGTCGTCACAGTAGCATGTGAAGCCAAAGGAGAACCTACTCCCAAAGTAACTTGGCTTTCACCAACCAACAGGCCCATTCCTACTCTATCTGAAAAATACCAAGTATATAGGGATGGCACCCTTCTCATCCAGAAGGCACAAAGATCTGACACTGGCAACTATACTTGTGTAGTGCGGAACAGTGCTGGAGAAGATCGGAAAGTAGTATGGATCCATGTCAACGTTCAGCCTCCCAGAATCAACGGACATCTCAATGCAATAACATCCGTAAGGGAGACAGCCACCAGGGACAGCAGGAAGCTTATTGACTGCAAAGCTGAAGGCATTCCAGCTCCACGGGTACTGTGGTCTTTTCCAGAAGGAGTAATCCTGCCAGCCCCCTACTATGGAAACAGGATTACTGTGCATCGCAATGGTACTTTGGACATCAGAGGGGTGAGGCAGACAGATGCAGTGCAGCTTGTATGCATCGGACGGAATGAAGGAGGGGAAGCGAGACTTATTGTGCAGCTCTTCATCACAGACCATTTGGAGAAACCTTCATTCAGGGACCCTGTCAATGAAAGGATCACTGCCATTGCTGGGCACAGCATCAATCTGAACTGCTCAGTCCAGGGGTACCCTGAGCCCACCACAAGCTGGATCCTTCCCAATGGCACTGAAGTGCTGAGTGGCAGCCGTCTGCACAGATTTTACCATAAGCGGGATGGAATCTTACACATCAGTGGTCTGTCCATGGGGGATGCTGGGACCTACCGCTGTACAGCCAGAAACCCAGGTGGTTATGTGGAACGCGTGGTCTTCCTGAAGGTGGGACTCAGGCCAGAAATCAGCAACCAGTATAACAACCTGGTGAGCATAATCAATGGAGAAACTCTGCAGCTCCATTGCATCACCCAGCCAAATCAAAGGGCACAGATCTCCTGGACACTGCCCAATGGGATGGTCCTGGATGCCCCCCAGGCTGTGGGTCGCTTCTCCCTTATGGAGAATGGCTCACTGACAGTGCGTGAAGCTTCTGTTTTTGACAGGGGCACTTACCTGTGCAAGGTGTCCAGTGACTATGGCACTTCTATTATGAACGTGCCTGTCATTGTGATAGCCTATCCCCCCCGGATAACCAGTGAGCCAGCACCTGTCATCTATGCCAGGCCTGGAAATTCAGTAAAACTGAACTGTATGGCCATTGGGATTCCTAAAGCGGAAATAACATGGGAGCTTCCAGACAAATCTCATCTGACAACAGGAGCTCAGTCCCGTCTGTACGGGAACAAATTCCTCCACCCTCAGGGGTCATTAGTCATCCAGCAGTCTTCTCAAAGGGATGCAGGCTTCTATAAATGCACTGCTAAAAATATACTAGGCAGTGATTCGAAAACAACATACATACACATATTCTAATACTAAAACAAATGCCTTTGGCTGAGTACTGGAGTTCCAGACACTGCCAAGCAAGTGCAAGGAAAGTACTGTTTGCAACAAAGCCAGGAAGGCTGAGGGTAGAAAAAAAAAAGAAATTAATTCTATTTTTGTGCAAAGTGCATTGCTTTTGTACTCAATAGTACTTCCCTGCAATAGAAGGATACAGTAGATGTATCTAAATTGACATATTGGAAAAAGTCTTTAAATTGTTAAGACAATGTGATGTGTTTTTTTTATGCTATCTTGTAGCATTTGAGACCTGAAGTGCTCTATTCTTGTTAATAGTCCAGAGCTATTCCATGTTTTAACAAGCACCTTAAAAGCACCAAAGAAGTATTAACTGTTAATAAATGAGCTGCAGTGATAGAAGTGCTTTAGTATTTTGTTGGAAAAATGTATTTTGATTTATCCCCTGCAGCGCTTTTACATAATCTAGCCTTATAGAATATGATTACTAACTTTTCTGTTCATTCTCCTATCAGCTCTTCAAAATCAAAGACTAATTTAGCAAATAAGAGTGGTTTATTTTAATAAAATTACATGCAGACATTAATTACCATAACATAGAAACAAATTTTTTCCAGCTACTGCGGATGCTCCAGTCAAATCATCCATTATATATTTTATATATTTTTTTTAAATCAGACTATGAGACTAGAAAGAGTAACAATGAATTTGGTCTCATTTTATAAATTATTGGTCTTTACAAGACTCTGATACATTACAGTGTTTTATAATGTTAAGGTCAATATACTGTACATTTTATAATAAAAAATATTTTACAAAAATTGTATTCACTGGATTTTGTTTGTTTATTTTTTGGGGAAATAGTGATCTCCAGAGACGGAGAATATAAAATTACATCAGAAAACAGAATTGATATACATACATATAATTGTTATACATATTCTTTCTCTCTGTGAACGTGATTTCCTTATAAAAATATAATGCTTCTGTTATACGTAATTCAGAATACGTTTACAGCTTAAATACTTTTCTTCCAAACAAGGATGGTTATTTGAGTAATTAAATAATTTGAATAAGATTTATCTTATTCAACAGCAAAAAGTTGTTGAAATAATTGCTAGAAGTAGATGAATATGCCCACATTTCCACTCAGAATTTTGAAAAAGTTTAAAACAGATTCTTTGAGGTATTCCTGAAGTCTTAAACTTGTTTCGTTGTAAGACTTACGCTCGTGTTTTAAAAATGATGACAAAAAAATGCTTTATTTGTATTGTTTTTCTTTTGAATACAACATGATGGTAGCAATGTATTCAAATATTTACATTTTCTAAAAATGTAAACTTAATGATTATCACATAACATGGTAGAATATTTGATAGAATTTATTTTAAGTCGGTGCAGGGTAAAAAGTTGGGTTTTGTAGTATGATGCACTAAAATTGCACCTATGTTACTCAAATAGCACTAAATTTCTTTTCTATTATTTAAATCCTTGGTCCCTAAATTAGCAAATCAAAACTTCAGTTGAGGAATATGTTTAAATATCTGGCAGGGAAGTTACTGCTCAATAAAGGATCCAATGAATAAATGGACAAGTATTCAACAACTTTAAAAATGGTCTTTTCTAATCTTGCCAATTTCCTAGAACATGTCAGATTAGGTATCTCTTTAGTTCGTTTGCTTAATTTTAAAACTTCATAGTAGTTCTTGTAAAAACGGTAATATAATTTTTAGTAATATATATTTAAAAGGGACTTAAGTTTTCATTGTATTTTGTCAAAATCAAGCACTTTTATTCATTTTTCTCTCTAATCATCATTTAATGGCTAAATTTAGAAATATTCTTGGATACTGAATGACTTCTAGATTCTTCTATTAGCAAAAAAAAAAAAATCTACAATCAAATGTTTCCTCTGTTGGGATCAAACGAAGCATCTGATAATGTGTTATTCATGAATCCAGAATTTGTGTTGCTGCCAGTGGTAGTTTTGGAGGCAGAAGAAATGAAAGATTTGGCTTTAGAATTCTTAATTCAGGTCAAGACCTGCATGCTTGCAAAATTCCCTCAGTATTGGACGTCACATTTTTTTAATGTGTTATAATTTCCATTATGTTTATCTTTAACCTTTCATGAAAACATATTACCAGTGAGAGGCCTACAAAACACAATTCGCTTCCAAAAGAAGTATCACTAGAGCTTAACAAATATCAGATGAATATGTTTCACAATCAGGTAGTGTTTGGCCATATTTTCTGCTGTTTTTAGGCCTAGGTCTGGATGTCACTCCATATGCTACAATATTCATTAAATGAAGATAGTCATAGGACTATGCATAAAAATCATAAGTTTTTCCTTTGTTTCCATAATTGCATGAAGACACATTGAATAAATGAATGAAAAATTCACATTAATTTGAGGGCATCACAACACTTTTTTTATTCAGAATCTTTCATTCATCTTTCAGACTAAGCAGGAGCCATGTGTTCAAGGCCAGTGGAGCTTGTTCCTTGTCCATTTTTGAGAGGTGATGGGAAATGGAGTGGTTCCTCTTGAATTGTGAAGGTTTCACAGTTTTTACTTGATTAATCAAAGTAAGTCCTGCATATCTTCCATGGATAGAAAAAACTTGCCATTCCTTGCTTTTTTTTTTTCTTTTTGCTTTGAAAATGGATTTTAAAAGATTTATTTGACAACTTTTTTTGAGAAATGAGAAGTTTCAATACAGCTGTTTTGATTACAAATTGTAGTTGAAGTTGTATATACAAATTTTTGCTTTGGCTGTCACAAAAAGAGGTTTATTGTGATCCCCAGAACTACTCTACAATCAATATGAGCAAAGGTAATGCCAGAAAAGAAAGGAAAAAAAAAAAAAAAGAAATAAGGTGGTTGTTCATGCCATCAAAATCTGATGAGATTTCTAAAACACTAGCCAGTTCATTTACATATGATTATGTGATTATCTTCGAAAGCTCATGAAGGCCGAGGGAGGCACAAAAGGTCTGAAAGAGTACTAATGCCGTAGTTGAGAAAACAGTTGAACTCTGGTATCAGTAGAAGTATTTTGTTTAATTCATTACTAAACAGTCAATTGAAGAGCATCTGTGGAATAACTCAGTGATAGGAAACAGTTGTTCTGCAAGTTTCCACCATAAATCATGTCCAAGCTAACTAGTTGTCTCTCATAAAAGTAATTAGCTGAGAGAATGGGAAGAGGAGATGGATATATTAAACAAAATTTTTTACATAGTCACACAGCATGTTCTAATCTCTAAACCAAGGAAATATTATTATATTATAAAGTGAGAGAACAGATATTTTTAAAACATTTGAAGAGGGGTCATGAATAACAGATTGTTCATTATGAGAACATGTCAACTGAGTCCAACCCAGTTATTTTTTCTGGACCAGTACTGTTCCAGGTTTTTGTTAAAAATTATCAGGTATAAAGAAGACAAAATGGGTGAGTAATATAAAACTTGAAGAGATTATAGCACAGAAAAAAGACTTATGATTCAGAATGATCAGTGAAATGACTGGAAATTGGTTACTTTAATTAACTAAATGCAAATACAATAATTTTATTCAGAAGAGGGAAATTGAATACACAAATAACGAACAAATGGTGAGAAAGGCATAGGAGTGATGTTATATGGTATAATTATGATAATATTTCAAACAATACATCAGATTGAAAGGAGGGCTGTGTGAAGCAACACAATGGAGATAACAGAGATAATTATTCTCTTCCCAGCCAAGCACAAATATAAACAAATTGAAAAGAATCCAAGGAAGTGTTCTAGGAAAGTTAACCTATAAGTATAAGTTAAAATAGGACTTTTTTTTTCAGATTCAGAAAAAAAAAAATAGACAATATTAAACATAGCAGGAATCAAGTGAGAAGTCCTTTACAGAGCTAGTATACAGTTGTTTCTCATTCTCACTGAGGTTAGTATGAGGAATAATTGGGTTAAGTTACTGCAAGTTAGTTGTAGGTATATAATAAGAAAACTCTGCAACTGTAATAGTAAACACTGTTATTATACCTGAAAGTATTGTAAATTTCCCATCTCTGGAGACAAGTAGAAAAAAGTTAGTCAGATATTTGTCACAGGAAGTTGACATCCTTACTCAAGGAGAAGAAACTTAGAAATCTTGGGATTCCTTCAGTATCTACCTTTCTATCTTTTTTACATTTCTTTTGGTATAAATGCTAACTATAAGAAGCACTAGTAACTATATTATATAGTAACTATACTAATTCAATGTGCTGATGAAAGAAAAGTTTATTTTCTAATTTTAATCTACTCTTGTGCTTTGTAGTTACGTAATCTTCATGGTAATCCATGAAGGGTTCTTAATGGTGGAGTGCATGGCAGATATGGACACATAGCAGATATGTCCAATTTAAAGTCATTTTTATGATGGAAATCTCATGGAGAGATTTCTAGAAGCCGCCATGTAGGATAAACTCAGTATGCCTCTGTTCTTCGAATAATCTATTTTATAAAGGCATCTCACATCAGAACACTCAGAGCCGCACCGAGCATAAACTAATAACTGACAGGCTTTTAGGTATTTATTTTGTCTGACTTGTGTTTATCAGTAAACAGAAAGCATATTTTCAAATGAGTATTCACCATATTTCAGTATAAAATTTCCCAAACCTATGCACATCTGCCTTGTACCTTCACTGTTACTTGTGTAATAAAGAGTATTCCCTCTCATTGTTTGCCAATTGACCATAGTGTGTTCCAAGTGATGAAATATGGTGTAAGATTTTGCAGAGAGCAATTAGCACCCCATTAATCATCCCCAGAAGAAAACGCTCCCTGGAAAAGATACACAATAAGATGGAGTCCATTGCACGCAGTGAGGAAACACATGAAAGAAACACATGGAGAAATATCATCCTATGGTAGAAACATTGGTTTGTTAGTTGCCATATATTGACTTATAAAGATGAAGATTGGATAAAGATGGAGATCACACAAACATTCTAAATGTTCATGTGATTTTTCAGCTACTCACGTTTAAAAAAAATGATACTATTTTTCCCTGAAAACCTTGTATTGCTGGTTCATTCCAGTAAAACTAACACCAAATAATTAGCATAAACAATAGTAACTTTGCTGGAATAGAATATATGTAGTCGGGATGGAGAGCCAGCCAAATGTTAACCTTCTCTGTGAGCACTCTTTCACTGATAACGTGTTGGGTTTCAGAGATGACGTAATAGAGGGAAATGAGGAATGCAATAGAAAGATGGGATCATAATTGAGGGGATTCCTCTCATGCTTCTTCCCT
The DNA here is from genome assembly GCF_038088225.1 of Cyrtonyx montezumae. Lineage (NCBI taxonomy): Eukaryota > Metazoa > Chordata > Aves > Galliformes > Odontophoridae > Cyrtonyx > Cyrtonyx montezumae. The sequence goes on along the minus strand of NW_027072034.1, from coordinate 38,294,031 downwards.
TCCCATAGGCAAGATCCACTGTCACTCTTGAAACTGAGAGTGGTGCAACTGACACCTGGGGTAATGTGATGAAGATGCTGCTATGACATTGGACTGCACCTGTGTACCACCTACTAAGCACTTGCTTAAATGTAAGGCCTCCATAAAAGGAGATATATCTGTTGGCAGCAGTACTGGACTGTGGTTTCTTCCCTCTTCCATGAATCCATTTGTTAAGCACAGCTGGCCATAATATCAAAGAATTTATTCTTTTTTTGGTGTCTAATAGGCCAAACCACCAAGTTGGAAGGAGGCATAAATATGTGATGCCTCCCAACTGCTGGTGACTAGAGATGGGATGCAACGGTGTGAGTCTTGAAAAGCGCAGGGGTGGAATGACATGAAATGGATAGTCAGATTATAAAATAAAATGAATAAGTGGTGCTGCCAGATGTAATTGCCTCCTATGTGGCTCTGTATCACTCAAAGCACACCTGCATATTGTATAGCCCTTGAACTAACAACACATGCAGGAGGTTCTCAGTTAACTTTACTCACATTGTGATAAATCGTTAAGGCTGTGGCTCAAAAGTAGGTGTTTTTCTTGATTTTACCATAAATGCTCAATGGTTGAGCCACTGTGCTCTCATATCAAGAACTCCTCTGTGCCTTTATGAGCTTCTCTGAAAAAAATTACAAGTGAACACCACTTTCATTAACCTGGGGAAAAATACCTGGTAACCAAGGACAACAATTACATAAAGCTTCTGTAGAGCAAGCAAGTAAAACAGATACTAAAATGATTTGGAAAGTACTTGAACCCCAAAAAGTATAATAAAAATATTGTCAAGTTACTATTTTTTTAAAACTAAAATGGTCCTCTTCTAAAAAAAAAAACAGATATTTGATACAAGGGAACTTTTCTTATATGATACTGAGGTTCATATTTAATAATTTGCATTTAAAAAAAATAGTGTTTAAGTTCCTTCACACTTTGCAGGAGAGCTTCTTGAAATGTTTTTAAAAATGCTTCTAATAATTTGTTTAAAAACAAAAGTCTTGCTAGGCAATTATAGTGACAGTATTATTGTGTTATTGTTACAGTATCCATGGAAAGTGAGTGTACATAATTACTAGAAAACCTTAACAGGCATATTAACATACTGTAACATTAACCTGTGTCATTAAAATAGTTCTTATAGATCATCTTTGGATGTCATGTCTATCACACAATATGTTGTTTGTGTGGGCAAGAGCATTGCTTACGAGGCAGTCAGGCAAAGTGGGGTGACCTGATGTAATAGGTTACTACTATCAAAAAAACACACTGTTATGCTTTCTCTGTTCCAACAGAAACTTTCCCTAGATTGCTTACAACATTCATTTTGTTTAATGTGGATTTCCACTCACTGACTTGCAAAAAAACTAATCATGGGTGAGGGAAGGGAGTGGTTAGAAAGAAAGTGTGAAGAAATGAAAAGAAAGGGAAGAAGGGAAGGGAAGGGAAGGGAAGGGAAGGGAAGGGAAGGGAAGGGAAGGGAAGGGAAGGGAAGGGAAGGGAAGGGAAGGGAAGGGAAGGGAAGGGAAGGGAAGGGAAGGGAAGGGAAGGGAAGGGAAGGGAAGGGAAGGGAAGGGAAGGGAAGGGAAGGGAAGGGAAGGGAAGGGAAGGGAAGGGAAGGGAAGGGAAGGGAAGGGAAGGAGGGAGGAAGGAAGGAAGGAAGGAAGGAAAATATCTGTAATTGTATAACTTTCTGCCTATTAAGTGGAGCTGAATGGTAATTGTTGAAATGTCTATGAGCAAAAAAGAAAATAAAAAGTAATCTGGAATGAAGTCTGAGAGCAGAAGCACCTCTTATAGTAGTGAAAGTTAAGCTTACCTTTACATTTCATCAGACTTTGGCCTGTGAGTAATTGAAAAAAACCCTCTCAGAATATAATGAAATTTTTGTCTAATATCAAAGCTGTTTGACATACATCTTTTCATATTCACTTGTGAATTCTTTCGTACAGCGTGTGTAGGTATATATATATAACCATAGATAGTGATCCTGAGGAGAAGAACACACTGTGTAGAGAGGCTGGTGGTCCACATCACAGTTAACCTAAGCAGGATCAGGCACCCCTTTTTATGCCATGCTGAACCATACCACATGTACAGCATGTCTTTCTGGCCTGTGCTGTGCACGTTCCTTGGCCGCAGCTGATTTACTGATATAAAGGAGCCTACAAGTAGCTCCCACTTGGTTCTGGTGATAGTCTACTACTGGCACGGCCTTGCTTTTATCTAACAGCAAATTAAGTGGCTCTTATATAAACTCCCTTTCATTTGACTGTAAAAATGATGAATAGAGTTGTTTTATTCTAAAAATTAACTAGAATGGAAAAAATGGAGTAACACTTCCTGGGACATAACCCACACAGCATGCTGCATCCTAATTAGAGGCAAATTCAGCACTGTACAACTCAAGGTTTCCTACATCAGAAGGGAGATAAGGTTACCAATCTTAAAAGGTTACTGTCTTTCTGTAGTGTTAGTTTTAGCACATGCCACTTTAAGCAATACTTGGCAGAGTGCCTGCCTCACTGAGATGATAATGAACCAGTGCCTCCCAGTGCAAAGCACCGTTTGTTCAATCCTCTAGATAGCATGAAAGCTGTACCTTCTAATGATCATCCTAGTGAAGAAATGTAATATTTACAAAAGCCTGACTTTGTAAGAAAGATATTATTTTAACAAGTTATCTTTCACTAAAGTTCTCATTGTTTTCCAAAAAAAAAAAATACGTCTTAATTTCAGATTTTCTAGACTATGAACAAGGAACTCTTTGAGCTAAATTTGTAGTAGCTTTCAAAGGCCAGAGAAATTCATGCAGGTTTTTCCCCATGTTGTGTATGTCTTGATACACCCTCAATTAGACTGTATGCCAACCTTTCTCAAAATTGCACAAAAAAGTAATTGATCTATACCCGAGTCATCTCACTATATCGGGCATACAATTGGGTGTAATAGCAATTAAGCTAAAAATAATGAGAAAAGTAGGTGTCTAAAGAAAAATCCTTTTCCCTTCATTAGTGAGTATTTTGAGTACCCTGGCAAGCACTGTAAGATACAACAAAATTCTTCCTGGCCCTGTGACCTCATGCTGTAGGACATACTGCTCCATTGAGCATTGTGTTTTGACTTATATAAATTGTCTGCTGTTATGTTGAGAGGGAGGGTTGCAAAGAGTTAAATCAAGAGGAGACATGAGGTGAGACTCAGAATATGTGTTATGCAATTTATCTGCAATAAAAGATTTGGGGGATTAACAAATTTTCTTTGTTGTGAACCTTTTTTGGTATTTGAGACTTCGTTTTGTGTGTATTTGGGCTACGTGGAGCCAAAACTTTAAAACAAAATGTATCCTATTACAGTTTCCTCTAACAGCTTCCAGTTCCATTCTTAAACTGTTAGGCAACTTTAAAGAGTTTTCCGTTTGCCCAGTTCAACCTTCAGAAAAGAATTATTATTAGAATAAAAACAGTCCAAGTGATTCGTACAGAATGCCAGTGAAGCTGAGGGATATTCCCAGCTCATAAAAAAATAATAAGAAGAAGAAACAGGCTTTTTTACATAGTCACGCACAGAAATGCTGAAAGACTTGGGGTTTGTTAGCTAAGAAGCTCCGAAGATATATTTTTTTCTATCTCTGATTAACCTCATGTAAAACAAAGCAACACATAAGTACACTACACATATGAAATTAAATACAAAATATAGGAAGCAAAATAAATAACTTAATCATGAGAGACTTGCTGAACAATGATTTGTTTGAGCCTTTCCTGGATAAAGATTTCTTCAGATTTGTTGACAATATCCCATCAGTTAAATTCAATTACTGAAGATTACAATCAAGCTTTCTGGCATTATGTGGATTTTCTCCAAAGTGAAGAAAGAAAAAATTAACGCTAATTACAGATGTCAGACCATCCCTGAGAGTAAAATGAATCTCGGAGTAATTTCTCATACTGTGATGTACTGATAATTCCTTTGATTTAGACACCCTTACTATGCTCTTTCAGTAGAAGTAATTAAATTGAAGTTGATAAGTCAAAATATACTGCAAGATTTTACTAAATATAGACTGAAATGTGAAGATCTGGTCCTGAGTAAAGGAAAAACAAAATGGCTAAAAACTGCCTCTCATTCAACAAGATACAAGTGGACTGTGCCATCCTCACTGTTATAGCCATTCAATGAGATGCAGTTGCTTGCATTCAGTTTATAACAGCTTGAGTCACTAGTGATTTACTCCAAAAGTAGTCTAATATCTGATATGTATAATATTATGTTTTCTGTCTTCATCCACAACAAATGTCCAGATAGACACTTCAGAATTAAGCTACTATATCAAGTTAATTATAAATCAAGGGCAGTATACTACACTTATACTTGATTTATTTAAAGGTGTAGATTCTCATATGCATACATGCATTTGCATGCCATTCTTTGTTTATTTAGATGTGTGTGCAATGTTTGTGTTTCTATATGTGCATTCTCTCTATATATACATATATAGAGACATCTGCATGTGTATTTTTAGGCACTCTCCTTCAGTGGCTCAGTTACTGCCTTTCCTAGCAAAGCAGCTTCTTCCAGTACAACTTTGAATAGCATCTCTTCATTCCTTTCAGCTACCCTGGTATTTTAGAAACCTATGGTCCAGTTGCAGATGCTGCAGTGAAAGCAGCAAATATTGCAAGACTTATGCCTCTTTATGACTCACTCCAACAGCTTGACATTCTTCCTGTGTTGGAAGACCCACAAATGTGTCCAGTACTACAGATGGGGTCTCATAAGAGCAGAGTAAAGGGATAGAATCACCTCCCTTGACCTGCTGGTCGTGCTTCCCTTGATGCAACCCAGGTTATGGTTCAAATTCTGAGCTGCAACTGCACGTTGCTGGCCCACGTTGAGTCTTTCATCAACTGACACTCAGAAATCCTTCTTATGGCTGCTCTGAAACCACCCTCTGTCCAATATGTATCTGTGACTGGGATCGCCCCTACCCCAGTGCAAGACCTAGCACATGATACAATTTTTAGTTATTTGTGTTCTTAATCTCTCTATATTTATCCTAAAAATGCAAAACTCTTCAAAAAGGAATTTTCAAGACTGCCAAATTCTCTATCTAGCACAGCAAGGGGGAAACATTGTCTGCTGAACACAAGGATCCTTGCTTGTTTGTGCGTATTTATACAGCATTTCCCATTTAACCTTTCCCTCTGATTTTGTATTAATCTGCAAGACATGCTGAGAAAGATAACATGCTGCAAAAGAGAAGACATGCAGAAGTCATCAAATGATGTATTGCTGTTGTAACAAGTGAGTGAATACTGATATAATTTGGTATAGTCTTACTGACTTTGGTGAGATTGAATGGTTGATAATGAGGAAGATTTTGAACAGTGATCTCAGCAGATGCATAAACATGGTACACTCACACCTTGACTATAACTCTTTAGAAAAGATAAGTTAAGAAATATGAGATAGTTAACACGTATTATTTTTTGAGGCTTCCTTTTGTCATATTATTACCATGTCAAGATCACCCTCCTATTTTTTCAGTTCAGAAAACATCCAGAAATAATTATGTTTGACATTCATTTTCAAATCACAGAACAATAACTGACAGAGTTCTGTACAAGAATAGTAGGCTAAAACCAAGTGCGGAAAATGTTGGAAAGAATTACAAGAAAAATCTGAAGAACAAAGATAACAAGAATAGCACTAGAATCCACTGGGTTGTTAAAACCACATTCAAGATTCGTTTGCACACTAGTTCAAAAATGAACTACAGAAATGGCCTGTACTTGCTAGAATAGTAGCTGATTATTTATTCGTAGATTGTTGTTACTTTAAAACAATTTTCAGATGTGGAATCTTATTTCTACATTAGCTGCATAATGAATCTGAAGAAATTTAAGTATATGATCATCAAGTAATTAATCTAGTAATGATGAGGTGTATTATTCTGTGTTATATTAAGCAGTAGTGTATGAACTAAGATTACTTAACACTTTCCATTGAAAGCCTCAATTTGTAGGTTTTTGCTGCTTTGTTGAACTAATTATTTGGGCTGAAACTTTCCATCTTGCCCTTTGCTTCTGGTTCAGGATTATTGTTATCATTTTGTTTCTTTGTAATTCATAAAAACTTACACTGAAAATGGCTCAGCTGCTTCAGAAGTGAAGGAAAAAATATCTGCCAATATTACAAAAGAATTCCATCTTTTACACTGAAGCATTTGGTGAAAACTATAACGTTTAGAAGAACATAAATCTGGGATCAAAGAGTCATAGAACAGTTTGAGTTGAAAGGGACCCACAAGGATCATTAAATACAACTCCTAAGAGGTCTGTGTGTTCTGTTTTACACCTTAATCTCATTTGGCTGCCTCACCCTAAAGAATGTGAACAAGAGGAGCAGAAAGAACACATTAATTAATATGACTCCCTGAAAGAAAATGTTCTGAAGTAAATTCTCAGTGGTGCCCCCACATCTTGCTAGGATTCCAGATTCCAGCTTGGGAAAGAACCTAAAATTAAGTTGCCACATACACAGATGTTCTGCATCTTTCAGAATAGGACAGGGCTCTTCAGTGTGCCCAAATAAATCTCAAGTTAAATTTAATAATGATTTGACCTGCTTATAAAGTATTGCAAACTTCGAAAATGTTGAACTGGATTACACTGAAAGGAAAAAAGATCCACATGGGAAATGAAGATGAACTCATGATGACACAGGAATGTACTTCTTAAACTACTTGACTTTTATGAATATACTCCAAATCAACATCTAATACACTGCTGGATAAGAAATCACCATATAAAAATTCAGATGAAAATCTAAGTAAAACATAAAGCATCAGAAGACCATAGCCTTCATTAAAAAGTGTCCCACATTAATGTGGGAATGGAGACACATGCCAGTCAATAATTCTACTTACATTTATTCTGAGAACCTGAATCTGAGGTACAAAGAAGTTGAAGTTTCAGGTTCCCAGAAGGTGTGCTAATTAATTGTGAACACATACTACCATGTTGTAAAATTCTGTGTGAGTCTAGAGAGCTTGTTTTCAGACATATCTAAGAAGTAATTGGCTTGTTAGAAGAGCTCTTTCAGATGACTTTCTTTTCAGGAAAATGCAACCAAATACATAGTAAATGCGTCCTTCGCCTTCCCCTCTTCCCTTCCAGTTAGATTTCCAGTGGGACAGAGTCTTGGATATAAACTAGAACTGCTAGAGTGATCAAATTCCTCCTGTTTTGTAATAAAATGTGCAATTGAAAAAAGAATATGTTGTCTAGACTCACCTGCTGGGATTTGCTGCAGTGAAAAGCAGAGTCTTGGTCTCTTGGTTTTCCAGTTTAGACATCTGTCAGAGAATGTCAGGGATTCCTGCAAGCTCATATACCCGGGTGATTTTTATACTTTTTTTTTTTTTTTTTTAAAAGGGGAAGAAAGAAAACACCCAAACATGGAACAGAAAGATGACTGGCATTCCAATATCCTGCCTTCTTTTGAGTACATGGTACTAACAGGTCATGCACGCACACATGGGAGTTTGAATGTTTTCCCGAGAGGAGCAACATAAGTAAAAATGTTCATTGTCAAAAGTACTCAGAAAAAAATATTGTTGCTTTAGAAGGTTTTCAGGATTTTTTTTTCTCTCTTGATCTATGATAGAGCCTGCTTGGCTGACAAGCTTTTACCTACAGAGTAAAAGCTGTGTGTGTTGTATGACCAGAGTCCTCACTTCAGTGTCTAAGCAAAATAAATCTTTTTATGTTTTTTTAACTCGGAGGAAATAGAAACACTAGGGACAGACTGTATTCAAGTATGTATGTACTGACTTGAATTTATATAATTTCTTGAAAGAGTTGTAAGCACTTAAACACAAACACAAGAATACCAGATTTTTTTCAGTTCTGTATCACTGTTTTTCAAATTACAGCTAATGTTCTACTTCTCTTTTAAACAAAAAAACTTTCAAACTATGGAGCTGCTCAGCATTCACCTTGTACAGATTCTTCTGGTTGCATACATGATTCTTTATCTCACACGGTTTCCATTTTGGGTTTTTTTTTTACAATGCTTCCTAATGCTAACCTCAGTAGTGGTTCTAGCATTACAAATACTCCTAAAATGTGTTAACCTAAAACTTGCAACACAAAGCTCATTCTAGCTTTATCTTTTGTGATCTTAAATCTTTTCTAGGATTTTGTGTTTCCTATCTTTCCAGTCAGTGAAATTTCTCTGCTGTTTGGATTCCTTATGACATATTTCTAATGCGTTTCAGTTTGAAATCTCAGCCACATAGGAATGATTTTCTTCTGAACAGGGAAAGTAATTACGGAACTTGGGTTTGCATTTTCATCAGTTGATTTATTGCTGCCCAGGGTAGTAATGCAGGTTAATTGTTTTTTCCTTTCTGGCCTTTGTGACTTTGGGGCTTGAAAATGATCAGCAGGTTTACCACCACTGAAATAACACTAGACACAGACTAGTGTCTGACAAGCTGAAATGACATGGTACTGTTCTCAAAGTGTAGGCTCACTTGATTACTTAAAACATTATTTTGTTTATGCTATATAGTTTCCTGAGCATTCTTCACCTTAGCAGTCCAGCCCTGCTGTCAGCAGTTTCAAAGTATTTGTTGTTTTATGCACTGTGGACTCCTCTGTGCTCATCATCCATTTATTTTCAGTTGAAAGAGTTCTTAGAGACTTCATTTAAGCTTGTTTTGATTTCTCTTACTGTATCTGCTGAAACTGGCGTCACATTTGGTAGACACTATTTTTATTTATTGTTATAAAAATGTCCTGACATTACGATTCAAGGGGATTGGCTTCTTTTATTTTTACAAAACTTTCTTCTCGTTTCATAATATAATATTTTTGATAATGCATGTAGCCATTTATATGCTTTTACTGTGCAATGAACAAGAACAGATTATATAAAATAGTATTAGAGTTTAAATGTTACCGCAAAGATAACTACAAGTATTGTTCAGCCACAGCAGTAAGGAAGACTGTTCAGCAGTTGACTGTGATTTCTGCCTTCAGTCTACTGGGAAAAATATGTAGGTTATTGTCTTAGGGGAAAAAATGTTCCAGTAATTAACACATATCTCAAGAAGGTAACTAGTTAACCATTGTCAAACAGGGTACCCCCCCACTTAAGTGCTTTGCTGAACTGGAGCCTTACCCATGTCATCTGCTTGCTCCAGTGTGATATGAGAGCCTTCCAAGCCTGAGCCATCCTTCCTGACTTGGAAAAATTCCCTCCCCTTCCAACTTTTCTTGTCAGACACTCAAACATTTTGTTTCTTAGATCTGTGGATCTCTTACAAAAAAAAAAAAGCACTACATAGAACTGTTTTTCGGTTTGTATCTGATTTTGTTACCATTTTACCAATCAGCCCAATAGTTTTTAAAAGTCTGGTTTTTGCTTTTCACCCACCAGACCGCACACATCAGAAGAAACTCATTCTCCTATCTTATCTAGTAAAACATGTCAGAATCAGGTGCTTTGCAAGAATCGATAGTCTACAGATTTTTTTCTTTGTTTCTAGGAAGTCAAGCATGTCATTATGAGATGACACATCTTTAGTAAAACTTTGCTTTGTGTTTAGAAATTTTTCTGTTTTACATCATATTTCTCATTGTACTTTTCTTTTGAATCTTAGGTTTTTGTTTTTTGGTTTTTTTTGCTTTATTTATTTCTGTTTTTCTTTTTATTTAAATGTGGTCTGGTTTCTAGGGCCCAATCTAAAATGACTTTGTACTTTCAGTTTCTGTATAACGGCATTATTACTTGACAACAAATCTTAAATAGCTTAATTTCTCCCTGGTGGTGTAGCTTGCAAAGACATTCACATTTCCATCACAATCATTCCACCACTATTGTTATTATTAGTTCTTCTGTCAAATTTTTGTTTTCAATGATTATATCATTCTCAATAGCACTTCTTAGGAAGCTGGCATCCTTACTGACATCAGCCCAGAGGAGGTAAAGGAAATTCCTAGATGTAGCTCTGTTCTTACAGAGTTTTAAATGAATTAGTTCCATTTTCCATGCTGTCATTTAATATTCCTGTTTGAGGTTGTAATGACAGAAATGTAACTTTTTATACATTTTATCTTTTCTAAATGGATCTTCTGACTTATGTTCATAAAAATTGCATTATTTTTGTAATTTTAAGTTTCCATCCTGCAGAAGTAGCTAAGGCATTGTCTATTCTTTTCTAAATATTCCTTAATCAAAACCACAAAAAAGTTTTCTTAAAAATAAGTTTGCTCACATAATATGATTAATCTTTCTCAGTTTTGACATAAATTTAATATTCTTTCTCTCTTCCAATTCTTCCTTCTATATGTAAAACCACAGAATCATAGAACGGTTTGGGTTGGAAGGGACCTTTAAGATCATGCAGTTCCAATGGCCCTGCTATAGACAGGGACACCTCCATCTTGGTTCCTTAAAGCCCTGTCCAGCCTGGCCTTGAATGCCTCCCAGGAGGGGGAATCCACAGCCTCTTTGGGCAAGATAACAAAGAACAATATATTTATTCCATTTTAAAAGTAGATATTAAATACAACTTTACTATTTCTTCATCCCTGTTTGTGGGGAAAAATGACTCATGAATTTTGCTGCTGCTACAAATATTTTACAGATTAGTACTGGACTGGGCCAGTGTTTTTCCATCTTCTCTGTCCTAGGGAATATCCTAATTTCTGTAATAACGTCATTTATGAATGTACTTTCTCTGGGCCCTAACATGTATCTTATTTGTCTTTGTTTAGATTAGTAAGTATATGTCACACACAGCATGGTAACAGAGCACTGAGAGATTTGCTCCAGGGTAAGAATGTCCAGGAGGTCTAGATTTATTCATGCTAAATTAGCACTTGGAGGATTTAAGCTGTGTCTGAGGCCATCTGGTCACGTACCCAGCACAGAGCTAGGAGAAAAGCACAGAGCCAACCTGAGCTCCATATCATGCACTTTAGTTGATTTAGCAGGACAGATACGTTGGCATGTTCTTATGGCATGATCTGGATCACATTTTTTTGTATGAGTGAGGTGCGGGGGCACAGACTGGAAAGCTCAAGCCTATTCATGCAAGGAGGAGCAGTTTCAACAGGAGGGAAAAAGAATTTTCTCCCTACCCTGCAAACATATTAGCTCAGTTCAACTTTGGAACATCACATTTTTCTCTCTCCATGCTTGTGGAAACCCAAAAATGCTGTTTCCCAAGAATCAGGATAGCGGCTGGAAACATCTGGCTCTCACAAAATCTCCCAGTGATCAATCAGCTGCTGTCTCTGCTGAGCATCATACAAAAGCTACCACTCTACTGTTTTAGGGCCCCAGGCCTTGGTTGTTGGCCCTCATGTACTTCACTGTTACTGTGTGTTTTCAGAACAAGGTTACAGATGCAATGATATTGAAACCAACCAAATACTTTGTAACCTCTTCCATGTTTTGTAAGGAGAGAGATTTTTTAATCCTCTAATCACAAATAATAGGCCAAGATGAAATCCAAGGGGGGGCATTAAAGAGGTAAACAAACAAATTTCAGTTTAAGAGTTTAACTTAAAAAGCCCAGCCCTCTTCACGAACATCTGTTGGGTTTTGTTTCTTTTTTCTTTTCTTTTTTTTTTTAGGGTAATTATCTTACAAGCTTTGGTAGACCTTTAAATTTCTTTGTTCCTAGTGGCTTAGTTCCTAGTAACAACATACAGGACTTTAACTCTGCTGCTCAGGATAAGTTTGTTTGGGCATGGAGACCTTACATGTCTAAAATAACGCAAATGAAAATGAAGCCTTCTGCAGATTTTCACACACCTTAAAAGTATTTGACGTGATAAATTAATCAGTAGTCAGAAATCATTGCAGGATTATTATGAAAATAAGACTATTTTCCCCTCAGCATTGCTTTGCATGTTTTCTTACCATATAATGTGTGTGTTTTGCTCTGGGACATTGAGAAAAATATAGCTCTCTCATTTTTTTCTAATATAAATATTGCAGAGGTCTCAGTTTTCAGTATACATTGGACCAAGTATCTTACTGGTAGATTGTATTGAATTTGGTAGATTACCTTTAGAATCATACAGCAGTTAAGCAATTTCTTTTTACTTGCATCACAGGTTTGGTGTCTGCAATACATTAAGCAATTCCCCGATTATTTCCCAAGATCCAGTGAAGTCACCCTATATGCTCAGCTTCTTCAAAGGGCTGGCTGTCATGTAATGAGTCAGTATGATCACCTTCACTTTCATATGGCCACTGGTTGGAGAATTTCAGCTGGCAGTGTTTTAGGCATAGAAGAGCCACCCATGTTAGGAGATTTTACGCGAATGTAAGATAGACCTCTTCTCTCTAACTCCCAGACAAGATTATTAGACAAAACTTTATCATTTTGGAGTAAGGAAGAGAATGAAAGAGAGGCAGAAAAGTCTCTCAGAAGAAATCCACCAAAATTTAGATGAGCACCTAGGTCTTGAAAAGTTGTATGTATTTTATGTGGAAGTACATTTAAAATTCTGTATGTCTTTTCACCACCTTTATCTATTCTGTTCTCCAAAACTGTTGTGGACTCATACATAATTATTTTGTTTATATCCGTGACCTGCTAAAGATGTCAAATGCTTTGTATGAAGCAAGTCAAATTCTGATCTCAGTTGTACATATCCTGATATGCAGAAATACTACCTTATTCTGTTTCTGTAAGTCAGACACTACGGACTAGTTCTGAAGGCAGTTTGCAATAAATAAATAAATATTACAGTTCCGAAATAGAGCCATTTTCTTTGAGTTTTTATTTTACATGGGAATGAACATTTAATTGAACTGACATGGTGAAAACCTCGAGCATGTGGCGTGCCAGTCAAGTTAGCTCAGCTAACCTTGCCCTTTTGCAAGCTGCAATGAATTCTGAAACGAAGCTCTGGTCTGAGGCAGTAGATCAAAACCATTATCCAGGCTTCCTGTGAGAATTAGGTTGGATCCAACCCAAGACAAGACTCCAGCTGTGCCTCCCTGCTCCTTTTAGACAGGAAACTCAGAAATATCAGCTAAACTAACCTAACCACAAAACATTCACAGCTATATATTACATTCTTTCTCTTTACAAACTTCTACTTTATTAATCAAATGAGATCAGTTAATCTCATATGAACATTTTTCCTGTTGTCCATCAAGTGTCTTTGTTCCCTGTATATATAAATAGAAAGAGAGAAAAAGTAGTAATATGTACATAGGTTGTCCATGAAGCTGTACCATGTAAAAGGACACTTGTGCTAATGCTTGAGACCTGTTCATGTTTTCTTTGGTTTGTTACACCTTTGAGTAAGAAGAAAAGGGAATTTCTATAAATTCGTGCCTTATCATTAAGAAAACTTTTGTCTCATTCCAAAACAATCTGGAGCTATATTCACGTATTCCTGAAGAAAACAATATCAACTATAGCATTACCAGTCAAGTCAATACAATCACGTCTGAGGAAGACATTTTTATTTTTGACAGGTGGACCAAAGCATGATAGGAAGAGACAGAATTAAGCATTGTAGAAGAGGCTGTTCTAACAGTAATCAGGTCTAGCAGGAAATGTAGATGCCTTTCAAAGAAACTATACTGATCCCAAGATTCAGATGGGAAAAATAAAATAAAATAAAATAAAATAAAATAAAATAAAATAAAATAAAATAAAATAAAATAAAATAAAATAAAATAAAATAAAATAAAATAAAATAAAATAAAATAAAATAAAATAAAATAAAATAAAATAATAAAATAAAATAAAATAAAATAAAATAAAATAAAATAAAATAAAATAAAATAAAAAAGGATTTTTGAATACTGCAAATAAACATCCACAGAATATAGTGCTTTGAAGCTTCCTTCTCACATGACACCATGGGCACAGTCCTAATCATATTTTCAAATTGAAAGATAGTCCTTCCACCTTGAACAAACTTAGGGTGTACACCACTCTAACTACAACATCTACTTTTTCGGCACTTGCCAAAAACCAACTACTGCTTCTTATCTGGAGTGGTGAAACACCATGTGTTTCCTGATGTGTGTGGGGTTTTTTTGTTTGTTTGTTTTGTTTTTTAATATACTTACAGATATTCCATTGTTGTATCTTCCTCCATTGATAAATATGCTCTATTTCCAGCTGTTCTGCATTTGCACCCTTATTTTAAGGATTTAATAACATCATCTAAAAAAAAAGTCACCACGGATTGTTTTGGCAAATATAATCTCAACAGAAGTAGACACTGAAACATTAAGACATCATCATGTTTACCTTCCACTACTTCTGTGAAGTATTTCTTGCTTCTACTTTCTTGAAGCAGCAATTTAGAGAGCCATTTAGAGTTTTAAAATATGAGCTTTATTCTCTACTGTTTGACCAATTGTAAAGATGTAAAAAGTAATGTAAAGAGATCAGAATAAGCTATTTTTATTTGGTGTGGCAACTGTCCCTATTTATTAAGAAACTTATATACCCCTCTATCTGAGTTCAGAGTTCTCACCTGTTGAAACTGAATTATCTGCTAAACAGTCACTTGCAACATCAATGTTGTGACACCAAATTACCTACTACTGTTTGTACACTAGATTTATATGTATATTTCACCCTTTTTCCTAAAATTCTGTTGCCCTAAGTATCATCAAACAGCATAACCATGAATACATCTCCACTGATCCTTTTTCATAATATTGAATTTCTGTTTGGTAAAGACAAAGTTGATTCTCACCAGCAAGTGTTTCACAAAACTCAGATATTAGATATTTAAGCTACTTTTTTTCTCTAACCATTTTCTAGATGTATTCTAGAAACAGAGATCCATGGTGATAATTACATATTGCTTAAAAGAAGCTGTGCAAAGATAGAAAATCTTTCTGACATCTCACAATTGATAGAATTGAAGGCCTGTGGAAACACTGAATAGAGAGTTTTAGCTGGTTCTGTTAGGTCACCTAGTAGGTTTACATCTTTTGACAATTATCATTAGGCTTTTGTTTTTCTATGATTTTACTCCCACTTTCTTTTTACTATGTAACAGTTCAAGAACCACATCACAGACTACTTAGAATGCAAGATATTCTTAAATCACACTTAAAGATATTTACTCTTCTCCTGGAAACAGATGTTTTGATCTTCTCTCAGGTCTTGTTCAAGGAATTAACTTATCTTAGAAGGAATGCTGATGTCCACAAATAAGCACTCATTATTTATGGCTATTAGCACATAAACAAGAAACTTTTTACAAGTTTCTTTAGTAAATATAAATGATATTACTGATTACTGAAAACTTACCTTCACATATTTTTTCTCTAAAAATGTAGATTTTTTCAGGCACGTGAGAAACACAGTCACAGAAACACAGAAACACAGATTAGAAGTAGACTTACTTTCTTAGCCAGACTAGTGAAATCCTGGACGACACTGAATTTTCTGGCAGGGAAAAAAAAAAACATCTATTTTCTCAGGAATGGAAAGAGCCACAAATCTAGACATCAAAAGCAAGAAAAAAGAAAAGAAAAAAAGCAAACATTAGAACAGAAAATACTTCAAAAGGGAGAGTGATCAGAAAACCTTCCTCCCCATGCCAGCTGACTGGAATGAATTGAAAAATCCTGTTTTTAATAGAACATTCCTAAAACAGAGACTCTCAAATTCACTTTCCTTAGGCAATCCCTGATTTGGCCCTGATTCCCCAACTGTGGGGACCAGCATTGTGGCAGACATTTTATCCCCCACCAGATCTTCAAGGGAATCAAAATTTCATGCTCTAGGGTGAAACATTAAAAATCATTACTTATTAAATTACCTGCAAGTTAAAATGCCAAATAAAGCAAGTTTCTTTTGTTTCATTATGTTCTTTCTTTGCTTTTAGCATTAGTGATGTTACTCCAACATTGAGTCAGATGTCCCGTGTGATGCTTTGATCTAAAGGTATTAACTGATATTCATTAATTTTCAGAGATTTTTAAAAAGGCATTAAGTGGTTAGAATTATAGGTCATGTATGCAAGTTTATAAATTTAGGTTTATCTCTATATAATTTAGATGATTTTATGTATACATATATACACTGGGATTGTTTTACAATTTCCTTTTGTTTAAATAATTTTTTTTAAAGTTTTCTACTTTTTATTAACTACATTGTCATTATGTTCTCTAAAGTCTCTGTAAGGAATAATAACAGGCTTCTAAGTACTAAGTATGTTTAAATGTAGGAAACCAGTTTAGTCAGAACATTCATGCTTTTTGCAGGGTTGCAGTGACTGGGTATTAAGAAAATTCACGTGTGCATGTTGCGTTATTAATAACCAGAATTTGTTATTACAAACAAGTTACACAATCAAAGTTACCAAGCCATAGCTGTTCTTGTTTGTGTATTTCAAGTTATGGCGTAATTATATGTACATAGCCATACTTTGAGTGAGGTCCTTGGTTCCTAAGTGCTTGCTTACTTACTTACTTACTTCCTAAGTGCCATGCCACAGGATTTTGGTTTTGCTCTTCAACTGGAAGAACAAAGCTCTGCAGTCACTCCATCCACAACAAATTCTGGTTCTGTCTGCTGGAACACATTTTGAGGCAAAACCATGTCTTACAGATTTCATGTCTGCTGTCTGAAAACATTCATTGGAACAAAAAATCTCAGATTATTCACAAATGTTACTGAACAATAAAACTGAATATAGTCTGAAGCCACACCCAGCATCTAAATAGTTTGTAATGTTTTATAACTTTTTTTATACTGTTTTATCCTTCTAATACAACAATGTTTTCCCTTTTAGATGTATTTCTTTAATCCATGTGTTCTATTAGAAAGGTTCGTCCAATGGTTTCTCCCTTGGAGCCATTTTGGGTACTATTTTTCATTTCTGCCAAGGTAGTATGTAAAAATAAAGTGTTGATCATGACCAGAACAAATGTAAGCAGGATAAGCAGAAGAGAGGTGGTTCTTATAGGTTCATAGGGCTGGAAAGGAATCATGTCTTTTCTGTATAGTGTTTGGCCTTTATTTCATATTCCATGAGGCTATTTTACATTCTGGAAGTCATAACAAAATGTTCATGTGTTTCTCTCCCTTCATACTAGCAGCAGTCCACTACTGCAAAGAATAAGTTATACCTACAATATCACTGATAATAACTTAAAAGAAAATAAATTTGAAGGAAAATAACAGCAACCACGTGATTAGGCGCATGTTTAATCAACACCTGGCTCGCATCAGAATGTGAAGAATTTTTCTTTAAAAATGTTTAATATCAACAGTACGTAGAAAGTTAGCCTCAATATTTCTTGAATAGTCACTCATTTTGTAGATTTAAAAGTTCTCAAAATGTATTCTAAATTTCATGTTTAAGTTCTTCAGTTTTACATTTCCTTGACGAAGAATACAGGAAGTACTAAAGGTACATACTTTTAATCTTGCACGAATAATGCAAATATGTCTAATGATGAAATAGCCTTTGTCTCCTCAAGATTTCTTCCAGCTCATGATATTTTTTTTGGTCCATATTCTTTTCAGATATCAACTTCAAAAAGGTATATACAGATCTGAGCACAGCCAGAATTTTCCCAATGGCATAAAGTATGATTCATAAATATAGGCTTGTAGTTATTTTCAAGAGACTGGGTGCTGTGTTTGAAAAAGATCTTTTTCTTATTTCTATTAATTTTTTTTTAATTTCAGAAATGAAGATTTTTTTCTATGTTCAACAGTATGCTTCAATTAATCCATTTTACAATGTGCAATATGAGTGCATTTCTTATGCATCTTTGCCAATTGTATGAGCATTTAAATTCCAATACTTGAGAAAGCTGCTAATAAGGAGATGAATTCAGTATTTGGTTCTGGTTGGCTGAGCATCTAAGGGTGGATGTGGGCCAGATGCTAAACAGAAGATCCTCAGGGATGTATTTGAAACGTAGCTGTATATTGTTTACAACCTCTGCCATAGCAAAGTCTTTGCCTGGATGTCTTTTATATGCTTCAAATATAAGACTGTTCAATAAGTATCAAGTGACAGAGCTGCATGGAATCTCAGATGTGATATCCAGAGTACTAGGTATGACACTTTTTGTTCACAGATGATAATCTTCCATCATTACCAGTTTCTCATGTCTTAGGGGAATATGTGAGTTAGAAAGACATATTACAAACCAGATGTCATGACTGTTCATCTCAAGAACCTATATTACTCTGCCAAAATGAAGAAATGGAAATAGATTCATCAGTGACCACATAGAGATCGGGCTTCCCAGCGGCCTTAGACTTGGAATTCCCTTGTGTAACTTACCTGTAGTGTAATGACACTATTCTGAACTGAAAGTGGGGGAACACAGAAATGTGACTGAGATGACAGGCTGTGGAATAAGGGATCTTGTATTAGAAGTTAAATGAATGCATACTTTCCAGTTGTGGAAACATACTTTCCAGTATGTTAAAGCCAAATTGTGTGACAGTGTCTAAAAATATTCATATAGGAGAACTAAAGTATTCTTGAGTTTATTCTATTTTGTTAAAGCACCTTTCTCTGTAACACCAATTTTAGATTGGTGGACAGTTTTGTTAATGATTTTCAACAACAAAAGAAACAAGTATTACTTTAAAAGAAAGGACAAGATTCACTGGGTACTATTCCACAGGAAAAAAAAAATGATACTGGAAAAATATGGATTCATCCCTACTTATTTTAATAAAGCATTTGTACATTCATCTTAGAGTTTTCACAAACAGTGGGCTTGAGGGGAATAGTGTTCAGGCATTCATATCCCAGTTGGTCTGGAAGTACTGCCAGAAATATCATAGTTGTCTTGTGTTTCTGTTTCTGTGTTCAAAAAGACTCAAAGAATGTATCAGAAGACTATGAAAATGAAAAGCAGCTCAGCTTGAAGAGCATGTACATGACATACAAATGTAAACAATCATATTACTTAGCATTCATATAAATATATTTGCAGGAAGAAGCAAATTATTAATCAACCTACTTTTTCTTTTGATTTAAGATGAATTGTCAGAATCTAGTTTTTTGGGTTTTGTTTTGTTAAATGAAGAATAAACAGGAAAGTAATTGCCCTGTATAAGTGATGTGAAGGATAAATAAATATACGAAAGTTCAGGAAGTGTAAACTGTGCTTTCTGAAATAAGTAGAATCCTGTAAGCAATACCAGTAGTAATAATAGAAAAATTCTAAACTAAGTTAGTTCTAAACAGTTTATGTGACTTGAGCCAGATTTATTCTTTGTGTATATAACTCATAATCAAGGCATGGATATGTTCCAAAGACTTGTAAAGCCAATAGCAGAAAAACTCCCACAGTAGACTGATAATCAGGCCCATCGGTACAATTGTGACCCAATATGCTAGCTGGTAGACTTAAGGCACAATGTTTTTTTGGTTTTTTTTGAGAAAATCTTCAAAGCAAATGTTCTTCAATATCATTTCACAAATGACAACCAGCTCTCTATGACAAAAGATGAAAATTTTTTCTAAACTTTGTGACAAATTACGTCTCATTATAAATTTCTAAGATATATGGCAAATCAGAAACTTAAAGTACTTTTCAAATTTATTTAAGATAATGTAAAGATAATGTATATGCATTCCAAGATGGAGGAGTTAATCACAGCATACACAAACCACACACATAAAGCAGAGATAAGCATATGTATTCTATTCACATGCGTATTTACGTACATTCTTTTTCAGAAATACTATTATTGTTATAACTTCTTCACAAACTTCCTGGACCTGATTATCTACTCTGAGAACACTTTCCCCTCAGTGGACCTACTATATTTGGGCACAAAGTGAGGACAATAGTAGTTAACTACAACATGGTATGAGGCAAGTGTATCATTGAGTGGTCCTATCAAATTCATTGTATACAATGAATCTGGGTTTTTAGCTATGGTGGATGAATTTGTCCTCCTTAAGTGGTCTCTGTAGATAGTTATAAAACATCTCTTTTTAATTCTAAGACAAAGAAAGGTTGTAATTACAAGAGGAGATGGATTAAATGCTAAAAATGCAACCAAATTGCTGCTCTAGTGGAAGCAGAAATCCATTAAAGTAACCTTTAGTTCTTTACATATCAATCTTTCCTGTTTATGCCTAAAATAAGTGATGACAGATGTGAAATATGTGAAGCTACAGCTGCAACTAACTACTTCTTTGTACTAGAAGAGAAAGGGGAGAAGAGAAATGATCTCCCATTAGATGGAAAGGAGGTATGCTTGCCTGCTAATAGTATGACTGACAAAACTGCCTGTAGAGATGGTGAAAAATCTATACATAAGTAATGATTCCATTGGCCTAGAGTGAAAATATCAAGTTAATAATTATTCAGTGTTTTGGAGAGCAAATGATTTAGTCAAATGGAATGCTTTTAAAATAAGCTAGTAAAAACAAGAAGTATCATAGCAGCAGAAATCTTTGGATAATGTAATTTTGTAGACATGTATGGTGTAGGATCAGCTCTGCCAATTGAACTAGGGGAAGCCAAGAGGTCCAGTCACCACTCTGAGTTTCAAGCAGAGGATATAGATGTAAAAATTCCCCTGCAATGACTGCTGGTCCTAGGGGATGATTAAAACATATGGGCTGCTGTGCTGTAATCAGCTCTTAAAGGCATTTGACAGCTGATGCTGGACATGTCCATAGATGTAGCAAAAATAGGCCTAAACTCTAAAAAGATTCACAAATCACTTACTTCACTGCCTTCTTTAGCTAGGAATACCTATTTCATAAGGATGATTAGTCAAAGCACAGTAAATGAAAATAAGCCTGAGTTAGTCATGGCTCTGTTCAGGGCAGAAGAGATAAAAAACATTGCTGTGCCCTTCTTAGGTGACATTAATCAATCTGCCAATCTGTCAATCTGCCTGGGGGTAGTGAGGCCCTTCAGAGGGATCTGGACAGGCTGGATCACTGGGCTGAAGCCAATGGGAGGTTCAACAAGAACAAGTGCCTGGTCATGCACTTTGGCCACAACAACCTCAGGTAACACTACAGGCTTGGAGCAGAGTAACTGGAAGACTGTGTAGAGGAAATGGACCTGGTTGACGTTCAGCTGGCCATGAGCCAGCAGTGTGCCCAGGTGGCCCAAAAGAACAATGGCATCCTGGCTTGTATCAGAAATAGTGCAGCCAGCAGGAGCAGGGAAGTAACTGTCCGACGGTACTCAGCACTGGTGAGGCTGCACCTTGAGGACTGTACTCAGTTTTAGGTACCTCACTGCAAGAAAGACACTGAGGCCCTGGAGCATGTCCAGAGAAGGGCAACGGAGCTGGTGAGGGATCTGGAGCACAGACCTTATGAGAAACAGCTGAGAGAGCTGGGATTGTTCACTCTGGAGAAGAGGAAGCTCAGGGGAGACCTTATTATTCTATATAACTACCTGAAGGGGGGTTGTAGCAAGCTGGTGACTGGCCTCTTTACTCTTGTAACTAGTGATAGGATGAGAGGGAATGGCTTCAAGTTGTGCCAGGGGAAATTCAGATTGGATGCTAGGAAATACTTCTCTGAAAAAGTGGTCAGACACTGGAATGGGCCGCCCATGGAGGTGGTGGTCACCAACCCTGGAGGTATTTAAGGAACATTTAGACATTGCACTGAGGAACATGGTTTAGAGAGAACAATTGGTGATAGGTGGACAGTTGGACTGGATGATCTTGTAGGTCTTTTCCAATCTTGATTCTATGATTTTACTCACAGTAGGCTCATCTATTCACTCCTCCTCCCCCTCAAGGCCCAGTGAAAGCCTATACAATCCATGCTAATGATAAAAGATTCAGTAGAAAATGGGGAAAGTAACAGTCCTTACTCATACACTAGTTTTGGTGCCTGGATATCTCCAAATAGAAAAGGAGGTAAAAATCTGTATCTCCCACATTCTTACCTTTAAGGTGTAGAATGAAAATGCACGGCAGGATCACCATCTGCATTCTTGTGAGTGTCTGAGGAAGGACTGAGCCAGTTCACAAACATCCCAACAGATCAGGAGATGAGAATCTCAATGAAATGACAACTTCTTTTTCCCACAAGATAGAATATTTTCCAATTCCAATTATTAATTCCAATCTTCTACTGTATTGTATTAAATTGTGTTATTTTGCACTCCAATATCTTATTTAGTACATTACTTTTCCTCCTTAGATAGTTGCCACTGTTTTGTTTTTAGGCACATCTCCCTGCCCTCTCCCATTTTCCCTTTTCCCTTTCCCAGGGCATGGGTCCATGGGTATCCTTGGCCCATTTGTCATAGAACCAGGTCAAACCAACCCATAAACCATTGACAAGATTGCAGGTAAAAAAAAAATCACTAGCTTTTCCTTTTTCTCTTACTCTTCATAATTTTGTTCTTAAGCATTTGATACATGAAGGATTCTAAAGTGTCTTCAGAAGTGTATACAGTGATTTAGTTGGGAATATGGTCAGGAGCAGGGTGGAATCTTACTGAGGATTTATGTAAATGCACAGTTTTACAATACTTCTCCATCCTACACACTGCTCCCAGACTAAGCATATTACTGTAATGTATTTGGCTGTAAAAACACAGAGACACAACATTCCATAAGCTTTTTTTCATTATGAAAAACAGCTGAAAAATTATATGAAAAAAGAAAATTGCTGAAATTTTTGAAAGGCGAAATTTAAATCTCCTTTTCACAACTTCATATTTTTGGGAAGAAAAAGAGCTCTTTCTCAATCTCTTTCTGCCAGGCATTTTAATCCACTGGAAATCAGGTATGAGAAGAAATAATTTAAATGTTTGTTCTAATACTGAAATTAAACGCCATCAGTATTTTGAAACCTGTATCAATAAACTTATTTTTAAATTAATTCTACCGTGTTTTTAAAGCTGTTAAGGATTATTTGACTTTTGACTATTCACTCTATTCTGTCCTAATGTATGTACAACAAATACATCTTTAGAATTCAGGAGGAGAGAATTTTCTCCTTTAAAATGAAAGCACAAAATCTTAGCTACTCTTATTTTTCCTCAAACACGGCTTTGCATTTGTAAACACTGACTGGTAAAAAATTCTCTTATCTAAACATCTGCATGTTACCACCTCCTGTGACCTACACAAACATACTCCTGTTCATTTACTGATTTACAACCATAATTAGAACAGAAAGGAGAGCTGAAAGGCGCTTTTAGCAATCCTGTGTTTTAAAAACTTTTCAGATAAAGGCTATCTGATCAGATTCAACTAGCTAGACACCTCACTCTGTTTTCAGTCGTTACAGGATTTTCTTCCCCATAACTCTTGTCTGGGCCAAATTATCCGTGCTCATTCCCTCCTACTAAGAGACAAAGCTTAGGGTGTTAGGTGCCATATCTGTAGTACTTGCATTTGGACGAGATGAACCTAGACCTAAGAGAATAATATGGTGGAGGTACACTAATCTAGCACAAGTCTGTAGCTAGTAGATTCTTGAAAACAAAACATCTGGTTTGCTGTACCCAACAGCTATTCTATGATTCTTATTTAGCTTATTTTTCTTATCTATTTTTTTACATATATTTTTCCATCTCTTTTGTCATTACATACATAGGTATGTCTGAGTTTAAGGGGTTTTAACTGTTTATTTTTGCTTTTGGTGAGAAGATGCGGAGAACAAGAGGAGAGGAGATGTAGTGAAACACAGAATAGATCCAAAGACTAAAAAGCAAGCAGTGGAAAACCAAGGGAAACTAAAATCCTGAACATGTGTTGGAGACAGAGAGACACCTTCCCATCTGCATTAACCAGTCTGTAAAAAAGTAGAGATGTGTAATGAAGGAAACATCTGGATTAGAAAATACAATTCCCAAATTAGATCACCACAAATAAGTAGTAAATGAAACACTGGGCTGTCCTCAGTGTTGGAACAAATAATTCATTTCCAGCTAAGATTGTAGGGTAATATTTTCACATCTGAATGGAATGTTTTTCAATAATTGCTTATTTGCATTTATTCCCTTCTTCTACCTAAAATTTTAGTCCATGTTAAATTAACTATTATATGAATTTTATAGTAAAGTTCACTTGAATGGTTATGCAGAAAAAGATTTTAATCTAAAACAATGTATGTGGTAGCCAAATGTTAATGCTTATGCAATTGTATGTACCTCATAATTCTATATCATAACAGTGAAAGTGTTTGTCCTAGTTTTTCACCTCATCCTAACTGTGTAGGAGAGCTTTATTTGCCATAAGAATTCCTCTTCCCCACAGGAATATTTCATTTGGAAACAATGTACCATACCAACTTTAATTGTTCCATTTGGTTCAAATGAGCACAGTAGTCCAATCAATCTGGTTAAACAGAGATTACTCAAGCACCAGCAAGACAGAAAGCAAATGCGTAATTGGCATAGATGACACAAGTGGCATAAATAACAATAAAAATAATAATCATCTGTAGACATTTTTTTTAAGAAAGTGTTCCAGACTCTTCATAGCAAATGTATACTTTGCTTCCTAATGATTGCTGATTTTCACTCAGCTTGACTAAAAAAAAGTGGATTAAAGGAACCCAGTTGTAAAATTACAATTAGCAATACAAAGTCTTAGTTCTGTACAATTTCTTAGAATATTAGATTTCTCTGCCACATAAAAACAGCATAAAAGTGTTAATCTAACTGATGCCTGATTGCATACAAAGAGTATATTTTTGCGTGACTTAACAGTTGCAGAGGCTATACAAAAGCAGATCCATCACTTATACTCTCCAAATATGGCACACATTCAACCCCTTCCCTGTTCACAGAATCATAGAATCACAGAGCACCTTGGGTTGGAAGGGACCCCAAGAACAAAGTTCCAACCCCCCCAGCCAGAGGCAGGGGCATCAACCTCCAGTCCTGGTACCAGACCAGGTAGCCCAGAGGCCCATCCAACCTGGTCTTGAAGACCTTCAGAGACAAAGTATCCACAGCCTCTCTGGGCAGCCTGTTCCAGCACCTCACCGTCTCTCTGTAAAGAACTTCCCTCTGACATCCAAATTAACCTTCCCTCTTTGAGCTTAAAACCAATCCCCCTTGTCCTATCACTGTCTACTCTTTTAAGAAGTTATTTCCCTTCTTGTTTATAATCCCCTTTGAAATACTGGAAGGCTGCTATGAGATCTCCTTGCAGCCTTCTGTTCTCTAGGATGAAGAAGCCAAGCTCCCTCAGCCTGTCTTCATAGGGAAGATGCTTCAGCCCTCTGATCATCTTTGTGGCTCTGCTCTGGACCCTCTCCAACATCTTTCTTGTATTGGGGGGTGCCAGACCTGAATGCAATACTCCAGATGGGGCCTCACGAGGACAGAGTAGAGAGGGACAGTGACAGAATCACAGAATTGTAGGGGTTGGAAAGGACCTCAAGTCCAACTCTCCTGCCAAAGCAGGCTCCCTAGACCAATGACCTCCTATGACCTCCCTGTCCCTGCTGGCAACCCCTCTTCTGATGAAGCCTGGAATGCCATTGGAGTAATGAGAACACAAAATAAGATTGTGAATTACTTTCAAAAAAAAAAAAAAAAAGATAATAATGAAGTGTTAAAATAGATCAGTAATTATCAAGCGGATGGACTGGCAAGAACCTGCTAAGCTAAAATATATTTGCATTTAATAATCCATTTTGTATAGATAATCCATTTTGTATAGATAATAACAATCTACCACATGCTTAGGCTTTGAATTTTTCATATCTTGGAACCCATGACAAATATTCTTTCTATGCATCTGAATGTCATGAAAATTTCAAATTAGCAGTTCTAAAATCACAAATGTAAACATACACATCCACACAACTTGCCTCCCTCTGTGGGTTCTTTAAACAGTTTAACTGCCTAAAATCAGTACATGATTATATTAGACTTTTTGGAGTAAATGAATTAAAGCTGAAACTGGCCTTGGCCTGGAGAATGAATTATTTGATCTAATGTCACTATTTTTTCATCATCAATATTCACATTTATTTGAAAGTTTTTACTGGTACATGGAATGTCTTGATTAAAGTTAATATTCCACGAATGCAATATTCTAGATTTTTTAACTCCATTTTGTTATTTCTTTTGCCCTACAGGATCAGTCATCTGGTCAAGAGGTTTCTACTAGATATAAGTTCATTCTTGAAAGAAAATCAGAGGGAGGAAATACTTTCTGGAAAAGGCAGCAGAAGACTGCTCATTTTTACTCTATTTTTGTATATATGTATATATTTTGTATATATGACTTTTGTATATTCTCATGCTGCTGCGCCTGGTGTTTCCAAGCAAGATCAAAGGGTGTTTCCTACTGTTTTAGGCTTATATTAATTATTCTGCACATCTGTTCCTTCCAAACAGCGAGCACAGACATGAATGCTTGTACAAAAGACAAAAGAGGGGTGGTCTATAAGTGTTTTAGATGTGTACAATATACAAAAGTGTTTTACATGTGTGCAATAGGGATCAGGCTAAGACTGGTTTTCTTCCACTCTGCAGGAACTGTGACCTCTGGACTTAACATTTTTCTTATAATGGCAGCATTCTCCAGTGAGGAGCAACAAATTTCTTTCACTGAACTGTTACAAGATTAGTTTCTAATCTCAGCCCTACAGTGAGCTGTGCTGTATATGATAAAAGCCTTCTTGTAATATTACAATCAAGTCAAACTGACTTGGTACACAAAGGAAACATCTGCCTTATGTAATAGTTTCATATGTAATTAGTTTTCCACAGACTGAATTTCATCTACAATTCAATTGTTTTCTCCATTTTGTTGAATCTCTGTTGACATCTCAATAAATTTCTTTCATCATGAATAGACACTTCTACACTGGCTGACTGGTGCAGTGGTATTAATAGTTTTCATGCAAGTTACTGGATATAAAAATGTGTGTACAGTTGACCACAAAAAAAAAAAAAATCAACTAAAGGAGTTTATCATCTAAAATGAAGAATTGTCAGAATCATTTTTTGCAACACTGTATAAGCCAAATTCACACAGAATGAAGTGAATGCTCAGAAGCACAAAGGGGAGCATTTATTTCCCAGACCAACAAGAGGACAGTTGGTGTCAACACACACCTACAATGAAGGTAGCTAAGATGCAGTTCTCCTTTCTGCTTCATGTGTGCCAACAATTTCAGCTTAATTGAGCAAGATGGCATCAATTTCTTGACCACAGAATAGACTGGTATTTTGTAGGTAAATCAGTTTCTCCTATCTGTTTTCTTTTCCTGCTTTCGTCTTTTTCTCTCTTACAAGTTTCAAGACTTTTTTTTCTCCTGATTCAAATGAAGACACACTCCACAAGCATCTTATAAGGCAAAAAGTCCAATTGTAAAGAGATCTGCTTGCCAGCTTTGAAAGACCTGAAAGACTCAGAAAGTTTTTCTTGCCAAGAAATTGACACAGAAATCTGAGGAAAGATGAGAATCTGATCTGAAAAAGTTCTTAGCAGTCATCTCATCTTCAGTTTTTGCTAATTCCATAATGAAGGTCTAAGTGAGTTTTAAGACTACTAGGTCACCCAAATTTTTCTTCATTGTGCCCCTCTGGTGGTTGAGAAAATAGAAAGCCACACCTATTGTCCTTGCCAGCATGATGGAGATACTGCTGCAGGTTTAGAGTAGCATTATATGTTATGTACACAGTCACTCACTGAGGCACAGGACCACATGAATGCAAAGGTATTTTGCATACCTGAAATAGTCAAGGAACCTCTTACCATGTCTTCCAGCGCCAAACAGAGTTAGTCACAAGGTCTGTGCTCTACTAATATTGTTTTCAGTGAAAGAGAGAAAAAACAAAACAAAACAAAACAAAACAAAAAAAAACCATTGAAACACTTAAGAAAGGTAATATAACCTGACCCGTGGGAAGAGGTGACAGAAAGAACCAATTAACAACTTTACCGTTTCCATGTCATGAAATAAAACAGTTGAGTGTTAGAAACTGATAACCTATCAAAATGGTGACTATTTACACATCAGCCAAAGACTGCAGTCTGACTGCATTACAATTCACCAAGAGGAGCTCCCACTAAATTCCTGTCATCTCTTCAACAAGTTTTTAATGCTTAAACAATGTTTGATGTGCAAACTGTTTCAAAGTGGTTCATGACTTCACACAGCTCATTCTTGTAAATCTATTTTATTTAGTGATACTCTTGTGGGGGTTTTTAAGCATTGGTCAGTATCAGCTTGATACAACAACAGTGATATTTCTTTTGTCACATCTACTACAAACAGTAACAGGATGAGATTCAGTGATGCTGCCAAGGAATTAAGTAAATCAATTATGCTTACAGTTAAATACCAAGGTTTTGTTTAGGATTTTATCTCTTTTTGGTAGCAAAAAAAAAAAAGCCATGGTATTGTTTTTCTAGAAAAACACTGCAGATAAGAAAATAACCCAAAACAACAAGTATGAAGGCTGTCTGTCATAGAATAAAAGACTTTTAAGGTGAGGATGGATAAGGCCCTGGGCAACCTGATCTAGATTTGATGTCCCTGTTCTTTGCAGGAGTGTTGGACCAGATGGCCCTTCTAACTCTAAGGATTCTATGACTGATTCTCTCTCTTGGGCTGCCGTATCATGCAACACCTGAATATCAGTTTAAAATTCTAGCAAGAGTCCTGGCTTTTTACCCCGTGAAAAGTGAACTGTGTACATGCCACTCTCAGAGTGAGCAGTCACAATCCTCTTTCTGTTTTCACAGTCATTCAATTTTCTACTATCTATACTAGATACCACTTTGGAAATAACATACAATAGTTTTTCTTTTCAGATGGTCTTTGCCACTGGATTCAGCTGGAATAAAGATGAGATATTTTATGAGTGGAGAATAGAACTAGACACAATTCATTTCTTGACAAGGAGCTTCCCTAGACATCAGAACTCACTTTCCCTAAGTGCTTTGTGAATGATCAAGCAATATAAGAATGTGATAGCATCTGGATAATGAGACCTAACCAGCCAACACTGCTCTGCTAACACTCACACATAAAAAAAAAAAAAAGAAATGAATTCAGGATTTTCTTCCTCCTGTTTTGCTACACAAACATCAGAACAGAGACCATATGTCTGATTTTTCTTAGATGATTCAATTCTATTTTACCTGTGAATAAAATATAAAGTGCATCACTATAACTAGAGAAATATTTTACTTTGTGCTCTGGAGTACATGTTCATTTCCTTTTAGTTATGTATATAAATTTAAAACACATGTGCAGAGTAGGTAACTGGGAGATCTCTTCATACTTTTCAGCATAAATGATGCTGGCTAAATTGTGTTGTTTGCTTAATATATGACCTGAACTGATACTACTAATGAATTCATGATCAATAGAACCATCAAATATCCTCTTGCATGTGAAAAGTATACAACAAAACTTTCCTTCCCATTGATGACCACTGAGATGACCTAAAGCTACAGATCTATAAGCATAAATATGGGTTCCTATCATTAACAAAACTAGAAAAGTACAAAAAGACATAACTGATGCAGAGCATTTAAGTCACACAATGCTAACAACTTTATGTCTGTCCCTTTCTCTCTTCTACAGGGAGTCCAAGTCATGAATTTCTGGCTCCAAGAACAGTGCTTCTGCCAGAATCTTAGGTTTTATGGTTATAAAAGTGCCTACATGATGAGAGGTCTGTTGAGGCCTGAAAAGACCCACCTGTCTTGGAAAACAGTTTTCAGAACATAGCCTTGCAAGATTGACTGAGAGGGCTTCAAACAAAGATCACTGGGAAAGAGAAATACCATTAAGAACACCAAGGTTAAGCCAAGGAATGGTACAGTACTGGCTGAGGGTACCAAGGCTAATGGAAGCATTTTTACAAATCCAGGGAGCACATCCAAAATGCTTGTATACCAACACAAGCACTATGATGAAGGGTAAACTAAAAGCTTTGGTCCTTTTCCAGAGCTATAATACTATCAATATTAGTAAGACGGAATGAGTCCTGCTTACTATTGGAGTGCTGGGAAGGGCAACTACAGGCTGAAGGAAGAAAACAAGAAAAGCCGAAGTTCAACTTTCACTGACATTATTTAGTGTGGTGTCAAGGATTTTTTAAGTATGTCAATAGCAAATATCAAGGTTCAGCCTGTGATCTGGGTAGTCTAATGCCTTGCTGGGTGGTGATCTGGCTGAATCATGGAGAGGGGCTGGAAGGGACCTCTAGAGATCATGGAGTCCAACCCCCTGCCAAAGCAGCTCCCTAGCCCAGGTTGCACAGGTAGGCGTCCAGGCGGGTCTGGAACATCTCCAGAGAAGGAGACTCCACCACCTCTCTGTGCAGCTGTGCCAGTGCTCCATCACCCTTACTATGAAGTTCTTGTGCACATTTGTGCTAAACTTCCCATGCTTCAGTTTGTAGCCATTTACCCTTGTCCTATCACCACGCACCACTGAGTGAATGTCAGAGCTCAAAGAGTCATAGTGAATGGGAATACATTTGTCTGGTAGCCAGTCACTAGTGGTATTCCCATGGGCTCAGTTCTAGTGCCAGTACTGTTCAACATTTTTATCAATGATCTGAACACAGGAGTGGAGTGCATCTTTGACAGATTTGCTGCTGATACTAAACCAAGAAGTGTTTGTTGCTGACAGTCTAGAGGAATAAGAGGCTTTGTGGAAGGATCTAGATACACTGGATCACTGGACAATAAACAATGCCATAAAGTTCAACCAATGAAAATGTTGGGTAATGCATTTGGGATGGAGCAATACCAAACACACAAACAGACTAGGAGACGAATGGCTGGAGAGCAGTTGAACAGCAAGGGACCTGGGTGTGCTGGTGTCAGCAGCTCAGCATGAGCCAGCAGAGCACTTTGGCAGCTTAAGAGAGCAAACCACATTGTAGGATGCATTAAATAGCATGGCCAGATGGTCAAAAGAGGTGATTCTCCTGTTCTATTTACTGTTGGTGTAAACATTTTGAGTATTGCGTGTAGCTCTGAGCTCCACAGTATAAAAAGGATGTTAAGCACTTTGAAAGCACTCAGAGGAAGGCATCAGTAACAGGACTGAAGGCGTGTCCTGTTAAAAGAGACTGGGGGCACTGGGCTGCCCAGTCTGGATAAGAGGTCAAGAGGTGACCTCACTGCTCCCTGAAGATGGGAAACATTTATTTACTGTGAGGATGACCTAACACTGGAATAGGCTTCCTAGTGAGGAGGTCGGTGCCTCATGTCTGTCAGTGTTCAAGAAGCATAATAATGCTGTATATTATTCATAATAATGAATAATGCTGTCATTATTATGCTTTAACTTTTGGCTATCACTGATGTGATCAGACAGTTGGACTTGTTCTTTTTAGATCCTTTCCAGCTAAACTCCTCTTCAGATCTTTCTGCTCTATTTGAACATTTTCTTCTTTTCTGAGACCTGTCCCAGACTTCTTGAATTAGCACACTTGTTATCTGCCAGACAAGGAAAATCTGAGGTTCTTCATAATCCTCCCAGATGTGTTTTTTATGATTAAATAGATGACAAAAAGAGAGCTTAGACTCCTAAGCACGTTCAAAAATCAAGGCTATCCCTAGTTTATTAACAGTATCTTTCTACACTTATATATTTATAAGTAACTTTATAAAAAATGGAAATAAAGATTACTGTTGCATCTACAAGCTAAGAATGGCCAGTCTCTCTTGACATCATTAATTTCATATTTATTTAAAGGACTTGCATAAATCTTTTAACAATTTGTAGAACTAAATACCATACAACTGTTATTTGTCAAATATGATTACAGAATTAACCTCAGAAGAATACAGCATAACTTTTTACAAACTTTCTAGTCCAAGACGGGACTGTTTAGATAAGTAGATCACTCTACCATGGCAAAAATTTACAGATAAGTACAACTGATAGCTTATTATATCTGTTTTCCTTATACTGCATTTTTAAATAAACGACTGCGTAACACAATTGTTTTTGTGACTGAAACATGTGCTGTGCATTTGTGAAGTGATAAAACAAATTAAGTGAAAAAATCTTTTAGCTTGGATCAGGAAATCAAAGGCAAAATAGTCTTGCCAGGTTGTCTTTAGGGAATTCACACCCTCCATTTACCATCCCACAAACTTTACATATGTGAGTTGTCTTATTGAATAAGAGTGTGATATATTCCTATAAATAAATATCTAAGGCTTACATCCTTTTTGCAACTGTTCCTTCCAGGTAGCTATTTTGCATCTTCTTAAGTCAACTTTTGTTGATGTTTACAGTAGTTAATCAGAATCACCACGTTGATTTCATGTGTGACTGCAGACTGTGAATTACAACTGCTCCAAGAAACTCTATTTTCTAAAATCTTTAAGTCTCTCCTGTAAGAAAAAAAAATATATGTTCTCTTCACCTCTACAATGCTCTTCAAAATATTGTAATGCTAATACGTAAAAGTCACAGAGTCAGCCTAAAATTAATGTGACATTTTGTAGTTCTTCCATGTAATTCCAGTTTGCTGTGGTACATAACAAGATTAATAATCTTCTTTTAATAGAAAAATGATTCAATGTGAACTTTCAATAGCTTTTTATTAGCTGATTTAAACAAAACGTTTACTGTTTCTTCTAAAGGTAGCTGGAGGGTTGTAAGTTGTTTCTGCAATATGAACATTTATCTTAGATATCTGTATTGGAAAAAGTGTAAATAAATATTGTAAGAAGTTTCTGACATATATATACATATCAGATATAATCTCCAGTTTGAACTTTTGACAGTGCTTAATTTGCTTTAAATTACAATTTTAAGGCAGAGGTTAATACAATGGACTTCAGTAAATGCATGTGTCTTCAATGGAAAATAATTCTAGATATAAAGCAGAAAACAGAGAGAACATAGTTCGCATTTAGGTTTCCTCTAAGGAGTTGAATGAATGTTACATTATATTAAGACATCTATAGGCTGGGAAGAGCAAATCACAGAATCACTGAATCACTGAATGGCCTGGGTTGGAAGGGACCTCAAGGATCATGAATCTCCAACGCCCCTGCCACAGGCAGGGCCAACAACCTCCCCATTTAATACTAGACCAGGCTGCCCAGGGCCCCAACCAATCTGGCCTTGAACACCTCCAGGGACGGGGCATCCACAACCTCTCCAGGCAGCCCATTCCAGCACCTCACCTCTCTCATTGTAAAGAACTTCCCTCTGGTATCCAAAACCTCTTTGGACAGCTTAGCTTTTTTAGAGTAGGTATTTAAGACACCTTTATACCTAATAACTGCTAGGGAATTTAAAACTGATCAGAAATCTTTGCTGATGTAAAAAATATATTACAGTTCCTTGACTGCTTTGATGTGGCCCAACCGATCTGCATGGAATGAATGCTTCCATTTCCCATGGCACTATGGAAAATGCTAAAATCCCCAAGTATGAACATCATAGTCAAATCTGTTTTGTAGCTTTTCAAAATGTTATTAAAATAAATCATGATGAATATCCCCTCCTTTACCAATGAGTTATGCATAATTAAATCATAGAAACACAGAGTGGTTGAAGCTGGAAGGGATCTCTGGATGCCAACTGGTCCAACCCCTGCTTCAGTACAGCCACTCTGAGTAGGTTCCCCAGGACCATGCCCAGGTTGCTTCTGTAAATGTTCAGGGAGGAAACTATAACCTGTCTGGACAACTATGCCAGTGCCCCATCACTCACATAGTAAAATATTTTCTTCTCTTCAAGGGGAACATCCTGTTTCAGTTTGTGCATATTACTTCTCATCCTGTGGCTGGGCACCAATGGAAAGAAGCCGATGAGGCACTGAGTTTTCCTAGTAAAAACAGGTATTTCTAATATTAATATTTTTTACATAAAAATTAAATCTTCAGAATCAGACTGTTTTGTACCAATTTGAAATATTTATACGAGGTCTTCTCACCTAATTCATTTGAAAGAGAATAATGTCAGGCTCAGAAGCCTACCTTTTGGTGAAAAAATAAGGAAAAATAAGTGTCTTAGTAAAGAGATTTGTCTCAACAGAATATGACAGGCAAGCTTGGATATGTCTTGGTATCTCTACTTTCTACATAGCAACTCGTCCATAGGACCTGACTGACACCTGCTCTCTAGTTAGACCAATTTGGGGAAAATAGTTTCAGGCATAACTGCCTTTCCTGCATATCTGCCTAAAACAAACTTTTAACTGTATTGCTCACATAGCTAACTAGAACCCCCCAGAATATTTTTAAATATTTCATTAATCCCCTTAACATTAAAAAGAAGAAAAAATGAAAGTACAGTATATTATTAATATTCCTATCGAGATAATCACATCACAATTCAGTGGAGTAATGTGGTTTTTAAGACTTAGTAGAGACTTAAAACATGGCTGTGATTTTCATTTTGATAAAGAAATTTGATAAGAGGTTTCAAGATTTCTGAAAAAAATCATCAATGTTGGACACCCATGGACTCGACTGAGAAAGGATTTTGAGAGAGGAAAATTGTTGGTTTCTTTTCTTTTCTTTTCTTTTCTTTTCTTTTCTTTTCTTTTCTTTTCTTTTCTTTTCTTTTCTTTTCTTTTCTTTTCTTTCCTTTCCTTTCCTTTCCTTTCCTTTCCTTTCCTTTCCTTTCCTTTCCTTTCCTTTCCTTTCCTTTCCTTTCCTTTCCTTTCCTTTCCTTTCCTTTCCTTTCCTTTCCTTTCCTTTCCTTTCCTTTCCTTTCCTTTTCTTTTCTTTTCTTTTCTTTTTTTGTCAGATTAGTCTCTATAACATTCAAGAGGATACGTTTAGGAAGAGAAAGTAAGGCAAAACCTAACTGGTCAGTCTGCAGTCTCTCCACTGGGTGTAAGATTACGTGGAGTCTCTTGCAATATCCAAAATTTTAGGGACAGATGTGTTTGTGTTTGGTGATTCACATGCTAAGTGCGTTGTTTTGGTGATTTGGAGACTTCTGTTACAATTTATATTGTGGTAAATAACAGACATTTCGAAAAATACAGGAAAGTAGGGTCATCATTTTCCTTTATTGTGTGTTTTCTAGCAGACCTCACAATTCATCATAAGATGAGCAAAAGACAAGTAGATGGAAAAACTGAAGGTTACTTGAAAATCCTGGAAAAGCCATACCTTAAGCTGATATTTCTCTGAGTCTACCAAGCTCTCTTAAAAATTTGAGGAGTTGCAGAGAATGAAGATTAGTGTACGGTTATGAAGAATGTGGAGCTTACTTTCCTGTTCAGGACAGAGTGGGCAGATATTAATGTGAAATGCATATATATGGTCTTTTGAAATGCCTTACATATTATTGTACTTTGTTCTTATCTTTAAGATGGAAATAAAAACAAAAAGAAAAGAAAAGAAAAGAAAACAAACAAACAACAACAACAAAAAAAACAAAGACACCTAGGACCTGTTTAAAGTGTTTTTTTGTTATTTTTTTTCTTACTTTTACTGAGTAAGACTACAAGACTACTGAGTAAATTATTCAACAGCCCTGCAGCTATTGACAATGAGAATGGTTTTGCTCTTTTCTCAATTAACTCCATTTTCTGAAATATAGATCCATTATTTCTTATAGGTAGGAGGTAAAAAAATCTTCTTTACTTTCATTTAAATTTTGAAGACTTTCATCATTTTTCTCTTTCTTGATTTCATTGCTTTTTCTTTCTAAACAATCCTTATTCAGTCATCTTCCTGAAGCCATTTTTTTTCCAAATTCTGACCATTTTCAGTGTTCATCTGTGGTGTCTGTCCTACTGGTTCACATCCTTTCTTAATTAAAATACTCTAAATAATATTTAGCACTCCATCTGAGGCTTCAAGAGCTTCAAGAAGACTTAAAGGACCACCTAATGTGTTGTGCAGACAATATGTCTCCTAGAATGCAATTTTCACTACACTTTTGGCTCACATTTAGCTTGTGTTACACAATAAGCACAGATTCTTCAGTTGTTATTAGAGGGCTGTTGCTCAGCCAGCCTGTCCCTGCCTTGCATTTGTGCAGATGGCCCCTCCTAGCAAATACCTTACCTGAAGGACACTACCACCAGCTCCAAAGAGAAAACCAGTAAATGCTGTGCAGATGCAGATATGCATCAGAAATTCAAGGCTGACTCAGCTATTTAATCATTTAATCAGAATTCTTAGAGTTGGAAAGGACACTTAAAGGTCATCTAGTCCAATTCCCACTCTATTCCAATGAACAGGAACATTCACAGCTAGATTAGGTTTCTTAGAGTGTTGCCCAGTCTGACCTTGAGTGTCTCCAGGGGTGGAGCATCCACCACATCACTGGACAACCTGTTCAGTTCCTATCTACCCTCAGTGCATAAGACTTCATATCTAACCTAAATCTATCTTTAAGTTCGATGCCATTTCCCCTTGTCCTATAAGCATAGACCCTGCTAAAGTCTTCCCCTTCTTTCCTGTAGCTCCCCTTTAGATATTGAAAGACTGCTATCATGTCACCTTGGAGCCTTCTCTTCTGCAGCCTGAACATATCCAGCTCTCTCAGCCTGTCCTTATAGTGGAAGTGTAGAAAAGAATGCTTTCCTATGCTGGGAGTGATAAAGGCTTGAGAGCCAATGCCTCTGAGGGTGTTATTTCTGCAGAACAGATGGGACCCAGTGCAGACTCCTCAGTGACATGATAGGATTGAAAAGAATGACTGAGTTCACAGTAGTGAAAAGGAGTAAGGAATTGATCCCTTTTATACTGAAAAACTTCATACAATGCAGTAGCATGCCAAGATAAAAAGGAGCTGTGAGGCTTTGGTGGAAAGAGATACAATTCTCCCTTTTTAGGAGCTGCCCTTTTACCAGAAGTTCATTTTCAATTTGCTTAGTGGTGACAGATTTACTAGAAAAGGCTAAAGGTATGGCACCCCTCCTTTTCAACTCCCTCAACTCTCCACACACACAGGTTGGCACAGGACACAATCCTTGGAAGACAAACTCTCTCCCATTTACAGTTGTTTCCTCATCACACTGTGACCCTGTCATCAGCTTTCTCTCTTCCATTAGCTCTTGTAGCTGAGGTTATTGTTTGATAAATGTGATTCTGATAATTTGTCTTTCACAGGGGTAAAGTACATAATTTAAGCAATAAAGTTTCCTGCACTGTGTCATCTTTTGTAAAGATGGCCATGTCCAAAGGATTATTCAAACAGACATCAACATTTCAATTTACTTTTGCTTTACTACTTTTTTTTTTCCTTGCACTTAGTTGTAAAAGCTTCATGATGAAGTTCAATCCTCTGTGGAGCAGCTATGCAGAGGTGAACTTACAAGCCACTGAAGAACAGATTCAGTGCATACCATATGAATAATGGCATTATTTAAAATACAAATTAAAGTGAGGAGGAGGAACAGATTGCTGCCAAATGGTGAAGGCTGCAATTTATGGTGGAAGAATAATTTTCATGCATTTAAGAGAAAGTGTTGATATGACTTATGATCTGTTTTATAAAGTACTTGACAGTGTCCCTCAAACATAAACCTGGCCAGAATAATTTCTAGATTATTCTAGCTATCTAACTTTGCTATTCTCAGCAAGTTGAAATAAAAGTTCCACCTTTCCCTGTATGAAGACTTGTGATTTCTGCCCCTTCAGAGGGAATGAACTTACTCTCCTCCTGCTTGTTCCACCATATGGCCTCCTCTAAGCAGCTGAGGGCCAAGCAAAATGCAACTGTTTTCTGCTTGTGGTTCTTTTTCCCAGAGCTTGAAAGGGCTGCTGGGCCCTTTCTTTCTGCTTCTAATTAGTAATGAGCCTCTGCCAAAGCACAGGACAACAACAATAAAAATATAAAAATAAAAAAAATTGGGTACTTAATCCTCCTGACAGGCACAGGTCCAGTACTTCATGAAGATCCCTATTAAGGATGTCTGCTCCATTTCAGTTAGGTGAACAATGTCATGTTGATGAAGTAGCCCAGATGAACTGTTCAGGCACAGCTTCATTACTTATGCTGAAATACTACATCTACTAATCTTACTAGGGAAGAGTTGGCTGTTTCTCTGAAGCTCCCACTTCAGCTGCTTCAGGTTGAGCTAAAGCAGCTCCAGCTGCATTTCAGCCATCTTCCTTTGGAAAACTACTTTGAAAAGCAGCAATGACAACTGATTCAAAAAATATCTGTGAGGCATCTGAACACATATTCCATTCTCACTGGTCCATTATTGTAAACTCAGTAGAAGATAACTGTGTTTTAATGAAGAGCATGCAAGACATTGTAGAACAACTCCAAATGCATGAACAAACTTTGGGACAAAGAATCTCTTGTCCCTGCAAATATTTCAGAAGATCTGGGCAGCCAACAAATGATGCATAGCACTACCTGCAAAATCCTCACTGGCTGCAAAAAATATCTCATCAAATGTGTCAGCTCCAACTGGTCAAAGGCTCTGTGGTGGTGTACCAGGGCATCTTATATGATAATGGGATCAAGTGCTTATGCAGCTTTTGTCTTCAACAGTTTGGTCTTGTGAGCACAAGGCAGTGAAATCTTGTAGTTTTATCTTTTATACCTCTTTGAGGGAAAGTCAAAAATAGTGGCCAGATGCAGGTTTTCATTTTTCCAGAGAATGATTATAGTGCTTTCCACAAAGCAAAGGTGCCTGTTTCAAAGTCTCTATTTTAAACACATCGTTAGAATCTTAGATGTATACAGAAGGTACAGAATCACAAAGGCCCTGTTACATCTATTTCAGTTGAGGAGGCAATAGAAACTGGCCTTTGTGATGTCCCAGCATTTCAGCAAATTTTTTGTGGTTGCATTACCATATGCCTACGGGACAGAGCATCAGTACCTGGGAATGAGGAAATAACATTTAATAAGCGTCATCTACAGAACAAGAGACAAAAGTACGGATCTGACCAAAAGCTGGCTAAATACTTGTCAGTTATCTGTTTCTCCAGGAAGTAAAGTTTTCTCCAACATACGTATGTAATCCTACAGGAATAAACTGTATTTGCCCAAAACAGTCAATCCATTTGGTCACTTCCCTTCAGTCCTCCCATTCCCTGCTAACAGGATAACACTACTTGAAGTCTGATTTACTTTTTAAAAGCTTATAGCTATGTTCCAGTAAGCTATTTACTTTTTAATACACCTATACTTGGTCAAGAGCAAGACTTTTCCAAGCATTCAGAATGTAATTTCCTTCAAACATCTGCAGAACAAAATCCTCTAGAAATAACAAAGGTCCAGGAACAGTAAACAAAGACAGGCAAAAGGAGATCCTTCATTTTCATATTGAGCCATCCCTCCACTGAATGCTGGAAGAAATAGGTTACTTCTTTTTCTAGATGTCATGCCTATTAAGACTCCCTCATTAGTGAGAGAAGCCTACTGAGTGATGAAACTAGTCCAAAAATGAGTGCTTACTGAAAAAAACTGGCCAAGTAATTCTGAGCAGGAACTGCAGGGTGGCCTTCTGCACTAGCTCTGCCCTTCCCAGTGGGGGAGCTGGATAAGCTCCACTGTCGTTCTGCTAATGAAATCCAGGTGATCTGTAGCTTTTTACAGGTCTATCCAACAAAAAAGGCCCTTAGCATCCCAGTTTTTTACAGAGCTCTAAAGAGTATGATCACAACGCTTCACAGTACTCAGCTGTTTCCAAATAGCACAGGAACAACAGGTTTTTGAAACCTTCCTTTCAGGAGGAAACACATCAGTTTATGGCTAAAAGTTGATGCAGAAAATTAGCTGATGTGCCTGAATCTCCTGCAACAACTCCCAATGTCTACCTCCTAGATCCTTTCTCAGAAAGAGCCTTACTTTTATATTTAACTGTTGTCATGGTTTTGTGGTTTTTGTTGTGTTGTTGATATTCCACATCATGACATCATGTGGTGTGTTGGGAGTTGAAGGGTTAATGCTCCAGTTACGTGGATCATCGATAATTATGGATATGACTGTCTCAGAAGAGAAGAAGAACTACATTCTCCAGAGGACTGCATGATGCTTTGTATTTTTACGTGTTTCCACCCAGAGGGAAAGATAAAAACTGTCTGTGGTCATGGGACTCTCTCTTCCCTTTGGGATTGAGCTCAGCAGTGGGTGTTCGTTGCAGCCGTCCGCCTTCAGCGTTAGCGTAAGGCCTTCAGTTTATCAGACACTCTCTCTCTTGCTCATTTTATTTGATTCATTAGCCTCAATTCCAATTATATTGTATTACATATATTGTGTTATTTTGCTTTCTGATATCTTATTTAGTAAATTAGCTTTCCTCCTCAGATCATTGCCACTGTTTTGTTCCTAAGCCCATCTCCCTTCTCGTTTTTCCCTTTCCCCCTTCCCCTTCCCCGGAGTGTGGGCCCGTTGGGTCCCCTGCCTCAATTGTCACAGTACCAGGTCAAACTGTCCAGCAAATCATTGACAACTATTGAACAGGCTTGAAGAGTAAAAAGAAGTGTGTCATCTTGTTCAAGGAAATGTTGGATTCTGAAAACCCCAAGGGCTATATTTCTGTTCCTGTTACAGGGCTCTTGACCAGCTATTATTTTTTGTACCCTACTAACACCCCTAGGCAGAAATTAAAGCTCCATTATTTCAGGTACAACACACTCACCAAAATGATATATCACGCACCAAATAGATTAAATTCATGATGACAATTATATTCTTGTGGTTAACCATGAATATTTCACTTTCTGTCTCAGGAAAACTAGAGACAACACCTATGTTCTAGAATATATTTTGAAGCAAGGGAGCATTGCTCATAAAGTTTGGCAAGCGCTTGCATTTTAAGGTGCCGGTTACTAGAAGAAGTATTAAATAATACACAAACTTCCCCTCCCAAGTAAAATAAGTTTTATAAAGAAACTATGTACCAAATGTAGCTGTTGCAAAATAAGTGACTGTGGTATTACTGATTTTTTTTTCTGTATGAATATTGAATAATATTGAGCTTTTTAAGTGACCTCAGAGTGTTGTGGTAACTGAGACCACATTCCTTCACAAGTCATTAGGGTACTCTGTTTTATTAATAATTATACTACAATGTCCAGTAAGTTACAGTAATGCTGGAAATCTCTGTCTCTTGCACACTCTTACTATTAGATCATCAGTTTGATAGTGAAATA
The DNA here is from genome assembly GCF_038088225.1 of Cyrtonyx montezumae. NCBI lineage: Eukaryota > Metazoa > Chordata > Aves > Galliformes > Odontophoridae > Cyrtonyx > Cyrtonyx montezumae. The sequence continues at coordinate 38,252,956 of NW_027072034.1, read as the reverse complement.
CCTGAAATCCCAAACCAGCTCAGAAAAGGCCTTTCAACAGACATTAAAACTGCTTTGTCTTTAACCAGGTCTCTCTGGCTTATCAAAAGCCAATTTTTTTCTCAGCATATGTGTCTGCTATTTAAGACTTCTGTTTGCCAAAGTGTTCTTCTGGCTGAGATCAACCCCTTGGGTGTTGTGCTTGAATACTTGCCAAAATAGGGGTGGGGATTGCACTGTTTTTGATCTCTCAGTCTTTTCCTCAGATTTCTTTTTTAGCTTTATTTTATCTCCTGAAAAATGTCATGAAAATGACAAAGAAGTTAAATAATTTTAACATACAATGTTCATGTGAGGTATTTATCAAACATAATAAATTCATATTCTCAAAAGCACAATATTACCAAAATGTTAAATGTAATTATATAGGAGGATAAACTTGGAAGCAAACTTGTTTTCCTTTCTGTTAGGCTGTGTTAGATGTTGAGAAACGAAATGGAGCCATACAGAAAGCAGCTGCTGTAATAACTTGTCCAGTGTGATCTTTTTTAGCAGCGTACTACAGCAAGAACTTCTACATTCCCTGCTAATTTTCCTTGCAAAATATTTCCACGTCAATATCTTCCACATGGTAGCAAAGTGGTTGCAGGCCTGTGCAAATGAAAAAGTGATTGATAGTGTATTGTGCAGCTAATCCAAAGCTTACTGATGTCAATGCAATTCTTTGCTTTGGCTTCTGTTGGTTTAGGGATCAGACTCTAAAGCAGTTCTCGTGAAATGTTAGATGTTTATTCTAAATAGAAAAGGATGAACTGCAAGTCAAACATCTTATTCAAAAGAGAGAGAGAAAAAATAGCAACGCCAAGCTTGCTCTCATTTCCATGCTGTGGACTGTGGAGGAATAATTCTTTGCTTAGTGTTGATTTATAAATAACTTTATTGCCAATCTGAAAAATCTTAAAAATAATAAAAAACAAAAGCATTCACAAGAAGCAATGCTAGAAATATGAAGGAATCACACTCTTTCTGAGGCAATAAACACCGTGAAGTTTCAGACACATGGTATTGTATTCTTAGAATCTCAATTCTACTAACACATAGTCCCTTTTTAAAACCCCGTGAAATTAGCAATTTCTAACACTTGAAAACACTTCAGACCTCACATGTACTTTGAGATCTTAATTTCCATTGTGTACCTAGTTTATCCCAACACTATTTACTGAAAGCAATAAGATAACCATATCCCACTATCTGTTCAGCTCATCCCAATGATTTTTCTCTTTCTTCGCTTTATCTGGATACATTTTTTGAGATCTGTTTCATATTAAATACAGAATTCTTGTCTTTGGAATAGGTATTGGAGGGCTTCACAATTTGTTCCAGAAAAGAGTGATGTGAAAGCAGATTCCCGTGTATTAATAGACTCTTTCTTCCTTCTAAGAAAACAGTGTAGTGCAGATTTTGTCATTCCTGATCAGACCAGTGATACTGTATCTCATTTCTAAAGGCAGCCAAAATTGGGTACATTTGTTAAAAACAAAATGGACAGTCAGAGGTGCATGAGTCCATTGAGAGCTCCCCCTTATCTCAGGCCACTCACGTTTTAAAGTTAGAGTATTTTATGCTTTCACAGCTCCATTGTGGCCAGTAAGTCTGTGGGAAATTTTTTTCGATTCATTTATTCTCAGATATATTGGAAGCTCCTTACTACTGTAACACATCTTATTAACTTTTCTCAGTGTTTCATATGTTTTTTTTCAATATCACCCTGTGTATCTACACTAGCAGGAGATGGGTCCAATGTCTTTGATATTTCCTTGTGGAGAAACAACTTTAGACTTTTACAGCAGTGACATGTGCCTTTGCATCATTTTATCTATGTGAGTATTATTCAAAATATTCTGACTAGAAATGAGAATAGTATTTCAGATAGGAAAGTCTTATTTATACAGTAGAACTGTAATCTCTCCAATTTCACAATCTCATTTTCTTTTTTAACAGGTTTGTCTACTCTGTTGCCCAACATCTGGCACTAAGCGACCATTGCTGTAAGTCAGTTCATTTCTCAGCTTTCACACTCTTGCAGCTTTCAAAGGGTCCTCAGCTTTCTCAACTTTTGATTAATCTTGAATAGAGCGTGTCACCACTATTCCATGAGCCTTGCCAGCTCTGAAAAGCAAGCAAACAAAATTTGAAATCAATTGTACTATTCCTAAGGCATTCTGCTGTTAATTATCTTGTAGCACTTTTCCCTTTACAAAAATAATGTTTAAATTATATCATATTTCTTCAAATTTTATTTTTTTTCCAAGGCCATATTCTTTGGCAAAATGAAGACTACAACTTCTGCATGTGATTTAAAGAATAAACAAAATGGGGAAAAATCTGTTAGCTCAATAAAATAATGCTGCCAGAGGAAAACCATAGCTAACGTCAGATTAGTGTCAGGCTTCCTGTGCTACTTGCTCCCTGCCTTTCCTGGAGGCTACCTTTCACAGAGGGATGAGGTCTCTCCATAAGTCTGCCTCCTGCTTTAACTTCTCATTTTTGAACAAAGCTTCCTCGCCCTCCCTGGCAAATACTGTAGTGCACAGTAGTCCATGGCACAGGAGTCTGTAGTTTTCTGAGTGAATGCACTGAGCACTTGAGTGAAAGCCAAAGTTGAGTGCAGGTCTCCTGTGACAACCCCTGCCAGCAACTCTCTCCACACAGCATGGAACTGAGGAGGTATTTCTGAACAAAACAGCCACCCTTTGTTGAAATGCAAATATAAAGCTGTTTTACAACCAGCAACGTATATTCTAATAAATGCAGCAGTTCCTTTAACTGTCAACTAATCCATGCAAACATCATTTACTGAGGATTACTGCATATGAAAAGCTATTGCAGGAAAGTTGATTGGTTTCAATTTATCTAAATTCTTTGTATAAAAGGAAAAGCAAGCCAACATTAAATACATGGAGGGCAACAATATCAATCACAGTTATTGAATAATAGTACTGTATGACAAGCTGTAGTCTTTTCTAAATATAACCTAGGCCTAGAAGAAAACAACCTTTTCCTGAGTGGACAATTGACACCCTTATGCCTAACACCAATGTAATTACATATTTACATATTTAAGTCCCAGCTACCTAGAATAAATTTATATATTTCATGTTATTTATTATACTTCTGCATGCATGTTAAGTATGTGTATATATGTATCCAGAAAAAATAAATGTCTTCCTCAAATCCAAAATCTAAGATGCAGTTCCTTGGAACATTAAAGTCAACATTATTGAGTGCTAATACTTGAAATCAAGCAGACCACTAAATCATCTGGAAAATGGTACTCAACAACTATTAAAAATACATTCTACAATCAGTAATAGATTCAGATACCTAATTACCTTCACTTGCTCTTAGAGGAAAATTGTTCTTGATTTTCTTGATGTTCTTTTATTTTACTATAATCTACACTTAAAAGCAGACTGGAAAAACAAACTTTTTGTGAGTTCTAAATTGCAACCAATTTTAATTCGTTGAAATTACATTTTACTGTGAAATCATGTTCGAAAACTTTTTTGTTTAGTTTGTATTTAGATATGTTTCTTATTTTGTTTTATAGTAGAAGCTGACCTCTTTTTCCATTCTTGAACTCTGAAAATCGCCACACCGGAGACTGCAGCCAACATGCACTTCAACCTAAATCTTTAACAAGCATTCAGTTATTCAGTGGCCAACTTAATTTCATCACAAATTGAGTGCTTTCTGATGAAAACTGCTAGAGAAAAATAAAAATAACAGGAATATGGATTATTTTAGCAGTTCTACTTTTACCGTCAGTATCGCTACAATTTCAATAATAGAGATACATACAGTATAAATAGTTAATTTGGCTTTATAATATTATTGTATGGTTGTATCTTGGATAAAAATCTTTATTTTGAAGAAATGCCTGCTCTTCAGAAATACTGTATCGAATAACTGCATCTTTCTGATCTTTGTGGCCAAGTCATGACTCCCATCATCCTAGAGTTGTTATAGTGCTTGCTCTCCTTATCTCCTAAGAACTTCCCAAATTTGGTGGTTCTTCACAGAGAAAGCTAGGTGGCTAGTGTTCAAAAATTCTCATTCTGAGATATGGTAAAGAATACAATGAACTTATCACTGTTCAATATTTTAACCAATATTAATCAGTTCTGTGAAAATAAAACTATCTCAAGATCAAACTGCAGGTTTAATGCGGAGTTCATGTGCATTGTAATAAGGCTTTTCACAGAGCTTAGTTTCTTTCATGTAGCAGATAAGAAAATAGAAAAGAGCTATTCAATCTTTAATATTCACTGTTATTTTTGTCTTCTAAAACTGAATTCCACAATTGTCAAGAAAATACTGAGTTCAGCAGAGGTTTGACTTTTAGACAGATGCAGTGAAACACAAAATCCAATTCCACACAGCACTTTTTGGTGCCAGTTATGCATTTTAGCAGATCTGAACTCTCATTCCAAGCAACATCTTTCAAAAGTCATTACACTGGGAGTGTGCCTGGATAAACACACATATTTTGCCACTTCAAACCACTGAATTTTGCATGCTGAAAGAAAGACCCAAATCTAAACAACCTGTGCAACAGAGTACACGCACTTTGCTCTCTGTGCCCCTGTGTCTTTGGAAGAATACTCACATATTTCTCTCACAGGTGAGCATTCAACGAGCCTAAGGTATCCACAGTTTGTCAGTGTTTATTCAAAATGGAATTCCTTCAGAGTCCAAATACACAAACACTGGAACTAAGTGAGATCAGGACTGAAGTCTGCTGAATTCCTATAGCATATACTGTTACTTCCAGGGAGATCACAAAATATGCTGCTCAGGACAAAAATAAACATCAGTTCTTGTTAGATAATAGAAAAGTTGGAGTTCTGCTGTATTTTTAACTAATTTTTTGTTTGGCTCTCTGCAGTGTAGCGGGTGGTGGAAAATCATAGCATGCCACTGGCACAGTAACAATTTCCTCTGGAGCATCTGCAGGACATCCCTATTTGAAAGCTGTGATATTTTGTAATCCAAAGACTATCTAAAAAGCAAACAGTGCTGTACAGATATAATACACATATTTCATATGTATATTACATTTCATATTACAGTTTTCCTAACTGTATTTCTACTGCATTCTTAGAAAATGAGACATAAATTGGAAGAGGGAAATGATGTACAAGATTGCATAAATCAATTCTATATTAACATAGAATAGAATTACTGCATCATAGAATTGTTAAGCCTGGAAAAGGTCTCTGAGATTATCTAGTCCAACCATCAGCTCATCTCCACCATGCACACTAACCATGTCACTCAGTACTGTATCCACACATTTCTTGAACAGGTCCAAGAATGGCACATCCCTGGGCAGCCTGTTACAGCATCTACCACTCTTTTGGAGAAGAATTTTTTCTTAATATCCAAACTGAATCTCCTGTAGTGCAACTTGATGCCATTCCCTCTCATCCCATCACAGTTAAGAGACCAACACCCACCTCACCATAACCTCCTTTCAGGTAATTGTAGAGACCAGTAGGATCTCCCCTGAGCCTCCTCTGCTCCAGACTAAACAGTCCCAGTTATTTAAGCCAATCTCCATAAGATCTGCGCTCCAGACCCTTCATAGCTTTATCACTCTTCTCTTGACACACTTCAGGACTTCAGTGTTTTTAAGAAATGAGAGGGAGTTGAACAACTATAACACAAAATGATAACGCTACAGTGAGGGCTAGTGAAGAGGATTAACTAAAAGTGAACAACCTATATGCAAAGCATAGAATCCATCCACAGAGAAGGAAAACTGCAAGCCAAATAATTACCTAATTGTATTATATATCACTCAAATAAATAAAAAAAAAATCTGAATTACAGAATTTCACATTGAAATAATGAGTAAAATGGCATGTGTGACAGAAAAAAAAAAAAAGGAAATAAAAATTGGCAGAGAAAATATTCAGCCCAGATTTCACTATCTTATGAATCTGATTTCCTAACAATAAATAAGTATCCTTTTAATTTATAAATAAATACAAATAAATATTCATAGGCAGCGTGCATTTATAAAGAATAAATTTTGTATAGCAGCAACAACATATAAATGAAAATCTCAATCAGTTGTAAGAGTAGGGCAATCATGGGTAAATAAAAAGGTATGCTGCAGAATATTTCTTCAAAATTAAACCAAAATGAGCATAAGGAGAAAAATAAGGTTGGGATCTCTCCAGCCTTGATAAACATCTAAGGTAAGATTCTTCAGAATTATAGCCTTGGGTCTACAAGTCTAAAATCTATGTAAGTTTATCACCTGATGTTTGAGACTTTTATTGGATGAGGCTCTTGCATGCAATTCTCAAAAGCTGCCAAAAATCCATGTATATACTTTTTGCTTTGAGTTGCTTTTCCTTGTTGGTTTGTTTTGCATATTTGTTCGTGTTTATCACTCTTTGCTCTTTTTATTCCAGTTTGATGTGCTGATTCACCAGTGACACTAGTGTGTTCTGTGGTTTGAATAAATCAAATAGTATGCACATAATTAGAAGTTGTTTTTATTCCACAAGTTGTTGCACTTTTTTATATTCCTATTTCTAAATCAGTCAACAACATATACAGCACACTGTGGAGTCTGAGACCTTTTCATTTTGAACCTTCCCTGGCTCTATGAAGAATCCACTAGAAAGTGCCAAAATATTGTACTTACTGTGCTATTTGGCCCACTTCTAAGAGATAGGGGATATCAGGAACGTCTGCACTGTGTGGTGTGGACCTCAGGGATCTTTATGGATAAGCTATGAGCAGCCTCCTTGCAGAAGTGGCATCCCCCAGCTGGTGCTGGAAGCTAGAACAGAAGTAATGTGCAAATATCTTTGGTTTCTCTTTCTTTCTACTTGCTAATTACTTCATGTAACAGAATGATTTGTAATGACTTTCTCAGGACATAAAGTTAGGTCACATTTGGGAGTGTATGAAAATATACATATTGAATAAACTATTAAATGAACTGTGCTATTGATACTCCTCTTTTCTGAGAATTCTGACTAAATCCTGATCCTTTGTCATTTCCTACACCTCCTGGGAAATGAATAAGAGTTTAAGGTCTAACTCTGTCAGCTACAATGGTTGTTAGGTATGTTTCCCACCTGACTAGTGAAGAAAATCCAGTCACTTCTTGGGGAGAGTGGTTTTTCAACCTTGCAAGTGGCAGGAAACAGGAAGGTGTTAAATTAGGAAAGTATGTATAGTGTCATCGAAGAAAGTTATGATGAATCAAAGGACCACTTGTCTTATTAAAGCAAAGCAATTCATGAGACAGAAGTACTTGAAAAAATGGTAGGGAATGGGTCAGGGAATATCTGAAATCAAGGTTAGAAAGACAAGTATTGGGATGGCTCAGGAAGGGTGCATCAAGGAGTTTGAGAAGGATCAGAGTCAAAAGGTGAAGATTATTAAAAAAAGTAAAATTAAGTTTCTCTCCTTCCATGTGCTAAATATGGCCTTTACTGAAATATCAAAAGCTTTGGAAACCAAGCTTACTGTTTTTAGACTGAGAATTAAAAACCTGAAAATTCATCTGCTGTACCCTTGTGTATGCTACCTCATTATCTTCAGTGATACAGCTTGGCTGTATAATCCCATGGTGTACAACAGTGCTTCACCAGAAGGATCATAACCATGAGTCTTGAAAGGAGAAGGAACATGAAGTTCTTGAATAACTTTCCACTTGGAGACCTGAAGCACCCTAGTGAGTTTTAAGTTACGCTTGATATGTTTGTGGTTGTGAATGTGAGCCTACAGCATTTTCATTGCAATGGCAGATTTCTGGACTAGAGTATTTTCCTGGACTTGGTAAGTACTTTCAGACCTACATACTAATGATCATTGAGAGCACCACACATCAAATGAAATGCTGTCGCACTCATAAATGGACTAAAGGCCGTGAGAAACCAGAAATACAGATCAACTACCCTGGTGGATTATTTCTAAACAGAAAAAAACTCTTTAAAAACACCTTACACCTTCTTTGAGAAATTAATGAGATCTTCCAGGAAAAATGGAAATTCCTACACATGCTAATGCTGCCTCCTAAGAAGACACACAAAAATATATAATCCTGCCATCACATTTAGTTCACTTCTGGATGAGTGAAAAAGCACTGATCAGGGAAATCAGAAAACTCTACATCCCTGGAGGTATTTAAGGGAGGTATGGATGTGACACTTAGGACATGGTTTACTGATGAGACAGGTAGGTCAGGTTGATGATTAGACTTGGTACTCTTAAAGATCTTTTCCAACCTTAATGATTCTATGATTAGTTATTTTTTTTTTTAATTAAGGAAAATGTAGAGAGTATGAGGGTGCTACACTGAACACAGAAGAAAACGGCACAATATAAATATTATTCTGGAATTTCCCTACAGTGACATGCTTCACTACTTGACTGATACATGCAACTCCCATGTAGCTGAGCTTTGTAAAGGCTCCTTTACAGCTCCCAGATGTGACTTTGTGTTGACATTACTGAAACAAATCAAATTCCAAGCCAAGTCTGTGAAGGCCAAAGCAAAATCTAAATCAACCTTTCCTTAGACAGAAATGTACCACGGAAATAGGTTGCTTAAGTTGTTTAAGTTTAGTTTCAACTAAATCATCACAATGTGTCCTTGAAAGAAAAGCAGTCTGGGATATCTTTCAAGGGACAATGAGGTGCAAAATTACATCTACTCAGGAAATTAAGAACATTTCCTTGGAAAAGGCAATCTTTCTGAACAAGTGGTATTGGTTAAGCACAATATACTCAGAATGACGGAGTATGGGCTAAAAAAAATTACAACAGTAAAACAATGCTAATGACTTACAAGTCTTAAATATTTTCTGAGTTCCTTGGGATTTTCATACCTGTCAGTTATGCAAAACAAAAATGAAATTTAGAATTTTTTGCTTCCTTAATCTATTAGTATTTCTCTAGAAGTGTTTAACACTATAAAAAACACGTTACTTTTGGCGATTTATTCAAATGTCATGTCTGGGCTTTGCTAATTAGGGATGCTTTATAGAGAGCTTTTGCACATCAGTGATATTCTGTAAAAATACCTCAGTTCTGACACCGCAAAAGATGCACACGTTTCAATTACTAGGCTATAACACTGACAAAATCACTATGCAATTTCAATTCTCTTCCTAAGAGATTTTTTTGGTTTTTTTTCAGCATGTATTCAAATAAATGTATCCAATTGTATATATCTAGCAGTAAAAAAATCATAGAATCATTGAATCACCATCATTCACCTACCACCATTTCCCTACAAACCCATGTCCTTTAGTGCAATATCTATATGATTATTGAATACCTCCAGGCTTGGCGACTCGTCTACCTCCATGGGCAGTCCATTTCAGTGCCTGACTATGTTTTCAGAGAATAGATTTTACTTAATATCCAACCTAAACCACTCCTGGTATAACTTGAGGCCATCCCCTCTAGTTCTACTGCAAGTTACATAGTCAAAGAAGCTGACTCCCATCTCACCACAACCTCCCTTCGGGTAGTTGTAGAGAGTGATAAGGTCTTCTCTGAGGCTCTTCTTTTCAGGTCTAAACAACTCCATAATTTTTTGAGGTTGAATGATACCAAGATCAGTTAGTTAACTGTAGAGAGAGACTAAAGACTGGTTTCCCTGTTTGACTGGACTGTTTTTTTTCGTTTGTTTGTTGTTTTTTAAAAAGCTGTGTCAAGGTATGCACATGACCAAATACACTGTTCAATTTGCCAGTTCACTTACCATGGAATATAACGTGCCATAGGGATTCATTGCTTCAAAATTCCCAACAAAGCATATAGGAAAATATTAGTTTTACAGGTAAAAAGGAACTTCAGTATTAATTGCAAGTGAGGAAATCTAGATACTGGCATTGTGGTGTGAAACCACAGCAAAAAAAGTTGAGCATAAAAAAATTAAAAGAAAAATAAGTGGAAAAGTCTTTTCAAATATTTTACTCCTTTTGTAGTTCCTCTGAATTCATATTAGCTTATCTTTTCAAAACCTTTCTTAACTACTATATAGGTATTTTTCTCTCCAGATAATTTACTTTGAGTAGCATTTGAACAGCTCTTGAACAGATGTTTTTCATTGTAAATGGAACTTGCAGGCTCAAGACTGATTCAATGATTTCTTTTTTAACCATCATAAGGAAGCTAATGATTTCCCAGCACAGCACTCCTTTAACCTGCAGTCAATTCACTGGTTTACAATGTCTGTATATCTGTGTATTAGTAGTATCATATTTTAACAGTCTCAACAGTTAGTAATAGCCTACTTCCACAAATTATGTGAAAATTATTGCCTATTTTTTTCTTAATTTTTGTTTGTTTGTTTCCTTTCTTTCCTTACAACATGATGAATCCTTTATGGTTTTACTTCTTGAAAACAGAACAAACAAATGACAATTTTTTTTCTTGAAAATAACTGAAGGAGAGCTGTGCTATGATGAGCCATTGGAAGACATTAGGAATTAGACTTAATAACTGGATTACTGTCTATAGGAAGAGCTTTTAAAAATATTCCTGAAGAAAGATGTTAGTCTTTCCAATACAGTAACAACAATTAATTTTTTTATCTAATATTTTCAGTGTACTTGAATTGAAGCACAGAATAACTGGTTGAAATTGCCAACAATAATCAGTAGGCCTTATTCTGAAATCTTTCTATGTTTTTACCTATATTCCAACTACAAAATCCCTGCTCCCAGTTATAGAAAAACATGCTGATTCCACACATTCACTGATGCATAGGCATAAGCATGATTTTTGTCATAGCACCACTGGATGACCCACGGGTGCAGAGCATATGATGAACAAAGTTTAGTGTTACTGAACTAGAATCATTTCCAAATTTGAGAGACTGGAATTTAAACTAGAATCAGAATTTTTCCTGTATTCATATCCTCAATACTAAGGGAGGAAACAAAATGGAAGGGAAAAAAATGGTTTGTCTGTAGATAGGATTTCAGTTTCGCTCTCCTCTGGCCAAAGAGTGGAAACTGTTGCTCTCTGACACCTCATTGATATGTGTGATGATATCACATTTCTAGTGAACAAACAATGGATTGGCTATTGTTCTGTGCCTTGTAGATTTGTCTACAGCAGATTATATAACTGAGGTGTGCTCACAAAGCATTAGCCTAATTAGAAAAGAGTGCTTTTACTGTTACTGACCACCCACAGTATGAGGCAATGGAGACACAAGTTTTTGTCAGGATTAGCACAACATTTTGGCCAGAGCAGTAGAGATTAAGAGGAAGGTTTCCTGAGCTGAACAGTACTTTTCCCAGTATAGGTCATCCCTGAAGAACAGAAAAGCAGTAAATGATACTCTAATTAGTACTGCTACACACAGGCAGTAGATAAAACAAATTCTGCTATCATGTTCTCTTCTCCTGTACAGGTGAAACATCAATTGACAAGTTCAGCACCAAAGAATTGGGTCTGGATGTATTCTGTCTGTAACAAATAAGACTGTAAATCCGATCTTAAAAATCAGAAGCATGGAACAAAAGTGTTAAAAAGGATGTGCTAAAAGTTAAAAAAAAAAAAAAAAGTGACCAATGTTTTTAGATAACTACAACACTTGTAAAACATTTGATCAAATGTATTTGGACACTTGAGTTTTGTAAGAAGCTACCCAACATGAATTCATTTCCTGAGCCTCAGCAATATTTTTAAGAATGTTTCTCCAGTTTCCATATTTCAAACACAAACTGCATCTCCATACTTGAAGTTTGCGTCTGTATTCTGATACAGTTCCTCAAGCTGACTCCTTATTCTTCAGTTAATTCTCAATATTTTCACTGGAAATGTTCACAACATAAAGGAGACTGAATATAAGATGTAATTTCCAAGTGGGTAATCAGTTCTGACAATATCAGCATATTTTAAGGAAATATCAAATATGGGTTGAACCCCTTCATTAGGTTGCACAGGTAATCAGGCAGGGATGGCTTGAGAACTTTTGTGTATTATTAAGGAAAATCTGTTCCTTTTCTTCTGAGTTGGCCAGCAGCATTTCTGTGAGCTCCAGATGCCGTTATGCCCAAAATTTCTGTGCACTTTATTCCCGTAACTAGAACCAGCTCAGACATGAGTAACACACTCCCCAGCAGCTTTCTAGCCCATAAGTTTATAGAAATAACTGCCTCACCTAGCAGCACTGCACACTTTTGTCCAAATACTGCTTTTTAAATATATACATATAAAACAGTGCGGTAATTTTTGGCAGGCTTTTTGAGGCTTATTACTACTGCCAATTAAAGGCTACAGGAGTTTCCAAACTGAAAATCAGGCAGCCTGAGAGATGCATTGCAAAACTTTTAAGGATATTCTGCAGTCCTCCATTTCAAGAAAGTAATATTTTTATTTCTTGAAGTTAAGATTGAAACAGATTTCACTGATTAAGACACTTGGATTTTAGTTCATTTAATTTCAGAAGTAAACACTCAAATATTTAAAAATGCTATCACTTAATAAAAGAGAAATAAGTGACCAAATCCCACTTTCTGGATAAATTTTAGAGTATACATCTCATGCAGGTGTTAAGCCAGTTCAAGACTGTTTCCCTATCTTCACTGCACTATGGCTTACCATAGAGCAGCTTGCATCAGAATGTGTGAGGACCAAAAAGAGATGAGAGAGGATTTGAGGGAGTTTTATAGAGCATATGATGATTATATCTTGTTGTTAGACATCAGATGAACTTCTTAAACACAGATGAATCCTTGAAGTTGCCAAGTTGATGGAATACAATTTTCTGAGAGTGATTTACTGCTATTTTCCTGTAAGACATAGGATCAAAAGTCCATAGTTAGTAACTGTGAATTTCAGTAGTCTTCAGAGTTGGAAGCTGTAATTCAAACAGATTTCTGTAATGATTTATAACAGAAACCATCATAAGTGGTGCATGGGGTTCCTAACTTCTACACCTGAGAACTGAAAATGAGATCTTCTGTAAAAGGCTAATTTATCTCCAAATAACTACATAAAATTAAAATATAAATATGTTGAATGAAACAAGATAACAGAATCATTTGTACCAAAATAAGTAAATAAATAAGTAGTAGGAATAATACAGTATGATTTGTCCATTCATCCCATTTAAGTTCAAGGTCCTTACAGTGCACAATACTGGATGATTTCATATATTAATTCAAGCTGCTGTGAGTCTTACTGACCCATTCCTTCACTTACACAGACTGTACGCTTAGACAACTTAAGTAAATCTGTGGAAGGGATGGATTTCTGGAGAGAAAGAGTTAGTTGATTTTGATTTGCCATGATGTAAACCTGGAAATGAAATTGATTAATCTACAAAGACTCAGTATGTTCCATCCTATTCAGTAGTTCAATATGTTATCTATGGTTTAGAACTTCACCAGTGAGGGAAAATGTATGTAAGTCTGTGGATTTAGTACTTAATGGAGGAGACATGTTTTTGTGTGTCCATAAGAGACTTTGAAGGGCATTGGTGCCACTGTGCCTTTCTCAGCTTCAGATTCAGAGATTATGTCAACAAGGAACATGCTCAGGAGCCTCTGTAGCTGACATTAATTTCAACTCTCTGCAGCCTGACCACTGCAAAACACTTCATGTTATGCTGGTCCCACACCTGAGCCTGCTATTTTCCTTTTTGGTCCTTTCCCAGGAGCAGAAATGAGACTTCCGGAGTCACTTAGGTTCTTAAAGCCATGGTTCTTTCTCCAGCAAGGCTTTCAAGAACATTTGAGCAAGTTTGGTTCCTTGAGTTCAATAATGTTTCAATAAGTTGCAGAAAGCCTCTCCTATGCGAAGATTTGCCTCTGTTTAGCTGGTTTATTACTCTGAAAATCTGCTTAAATATGTACATTTGCAGATGTCTGCCCATATCATTTCTAAATAACACCAACTTCAAACCATCCTCCACCATGTATCCAATCTATATATCATAGAGACAAGGAAACAATGAAAAAATACCAGAAGGGATCATCCTCCAGTGAAACCCTGCAGTCCTGTGCTTCTTCAGGGATTACCACCAAAGCATCCCTGTTTAAACTGTGGCTCCCAGGATTACTAGGCTGCCCAGTTCCTGGCTCAATGAAAACTCTCTAGCTGTCCCAGATACTACAGGACTACTACACAGTGTTCTGACTAGCACACTCCTTCAGTAGTAAAAAAGATGGTTTGAGAAGTAAGGAGCTAGAACAATGTCCCAAACTGTTAATAATTATTTTCTGTAAAAAACTGTAAAAAATTTTTGTTGTTTATATTTCAAACATTCTATAACACAGTATTTGGGGATCTAATGAGTTTTAAAAGGCATATTATAAGAGGAATATTTCAATATTTTATATTGAAAGTCACTAGGTAATTACCCAATCTGCAGCAAAAATACTATTAGAAAGGATTTACTTTGTAGTGTATTCCTCCTGTAGCCAGAAAAGTCACATCTGGTTTATTTTGCCTGGATCTTAGACCACTACTTATTCCTGAATATATCCTTGCTAAAGAGATTTGGTATGTTTTTCAGCAGTAATAAACACTTGAGTCTTCAAAACCTTTCACATTTCAGAGTCACTAGTCAGAAAAACATTATCACTTGAATTTGAGTCCTGAGAAACCACAAAGTCAGATCAAAGTCTATGTGCAGAGTAGACATATATTCTGTCTGGTAAATAGCTGTTTTGAAATGACATTTCCATCTTTGAGATTTATATGCTCATAAAATCAAGTGCAGTATTGTAGATCTTTACTTAATTCCTTTTGCAACATACTTTACCATGGGTCTTAGATCAGCCCTATGACTGCCTCATCTTTTTAATAAAGAGGCTACAGTTTTGTTTCCAAGCAAATCTATTCTGCAATCTGCACCTTTTTTCTTTATTTGTTTTACTGTCACTCAGAGAATGAAATGTATATAAACGTCATCCATGAAATTCCATGCATTGGTGTCATAACTCCGAGGCCTTTCAATCTTTGTATACGAACGGTTCACATCTCAAACGTCTGACTTGATTGAGCACAGATGTCTATGATATCACTGAGTTCTCTGGAAGACAAAGTATATTATTGCAGTATTAACATTGAATGTGTTTCTGTTTAATATGTGCTCCTGAGACCAAATTCCCTGTGTCATGTGGGATGTTTTCTCCAGATAAGAATAAGCCAAAAGAGTTGTGCTAACAGTTAAAGTCAGAGGCGTCCCCCAGACCAACATGTATGACAATTAGATAATTTGTTAGGGATGCTAATAGTTTACATGAATTGAAAATAGATCAAACAAACTTATGGAACACAAACCTGCTCCGGGCCAATAACTATAAAATTCAGGAAATCCCTGGTGGAGGTGAAAAGTGTGCTGCTATACATTCCCTATTTGTACACTTTTTCCTATGCAGATGTTATTATCGCTTGTATAGACAGGAAAAATTTAATCATCTTTAGTCTGATCCATTTTGGATGTTTATATGTTCATATCTATATTATGAAGTAAACAACAGCAATTCTTAAAACTACTTGAGTCATGTCAGTAAATGAATTAACCTTCCAATATAATGAAAACCACACAAGGGAACTTAGAAGAGTGTAATACTCAATAGCACGTTTTTGATGCAACATTGCTGATGCAAAAACAAATTGGAGAAGTCTGACAGACTTCTGAGAAGTAAGGACAGGGCTGATCAATAATACTAATGAAAAAAATCCCTGCACGTCACTATGGGAGATACGATGTAAATGCATAGTAACATACAATCTGCAAATTCCAAACAAGTACTGTTTCTTGCTTTGGGTAAACTGTTTTTTCACTCTTATCTGCAGTATGCAAAAATACTACTTTTGCAACATTCTTAGCTGTCATATGCAGCATTTAATCTGCTGACATTCTACATTATTCTGCTCCCAAGCTGTTTAAAAGGCTTCTTTCTTGCTGCAGTGATAATTCAAACATCAAACAAAAATCAGAGCTCACTTTCTTGTTTAAAGTTCTATCACAACTCCTCATATATTGGCACTTCCTGAATTAACAACAAAAACAGATCCAGAGTTTCCACTTAAAGTAGCTAGGGAAGCATTCTTGAATTCTTCTCCCTCCCTCTCCCACAGTGTCTATTACCTGAACAGATGTGGACTTTATTTTGGGGCAGCCATATTCCTCACCACATCCTGTGATTACAGTTTATATTAAATTCCTTCCTTATCTCTCCAATGTCGACTCTAGTTTTATGCCACAGACTTCTTACAAAAAGGAGTGTTGATTAAATCCATGCTGCCAATCATTTCTAAACCCAGCACAATCCAGTAAATGATGATGTGGTCATCCAAGCCTTATTTAAAAATGCACCTTAACAAATCTACTTATATCGAAGCACTAGGTTAGGAATGTGAGCATATATCTTAATGTACAAAACCCAAACAGCATTAAATTCGTGTTCCACAGAAGCCCTTGAGTTTTCAAAAGCAATTTGCATTCAGAAGTTGAAAAATTCAGCTGCAATTTAACTATGTTAACCAAAATCTCATGCATTAAATTCAACATTACATTAAATCAGACCTAAAGTGTCTCCAAAAAGTCCTGCTAAAATGTCAAAGAGCCTTAAAGATATTAGATATTGTGACACTCTATTACAAAATAGAAGTTCATTTCTCCTTCTTCTTTCTGTAAATAAGTTTGGAACTACGAATTCCAGTTCTCAAATACTGCAAAAGAACCCCATATTAATTACTTCTAGAATTTATGATAATTAAAATAATCTCATTATACGCAGAATTCTACTCTTATAGTAGTTGAGACAGAAAATCACAGGTCTTTTCTGTTTTTTCATATTAGCATTGACTATGGAGTAAAATTAAGATATTGCTTTATTTTATACAATAATAACATGCCTAGTTCAGATGGTTAATAGACACAATTTGCACCAGGTGAGGTTCAGGCTGGAAATACTTCTCCAAAAGTGGTAAACACAAAAAGATGGGTACATGCAAGTCAGGAAAAGAGATTAGTTCTATGGAAGATACATTAAGAAGAAGCAAGTTACATCTGTGTGTTTACAGTGGGCTTCAAGTAACATTAGCATTTTTAACTATGCTATGAACCGAGCTCCACAAGTCAGAGATTTCTTCTCTCTGAGGATCTGTTTCCAATGCAGAGGGGATGATTCACAATGCAAAGGAGTGTTTCTCTCTACACAGACCAAAGATGAGATTGGGTATTATATTTTCTTACAGTGAAAGTTAAATGAAGTTCATAATTCCTTCTCACAATATACTGTTTAACAATACACCAATACCAAAAATTTACATATATAAATCAAAGACCTCCTCAACTAGATGTAGATGATATACTAGTACATGGAATATATGACATATCCTCGGAGAGGTAATTAATTATTCTTCCCTTTCCCTTTGGAAGATCCACAGTTAAAAGTTCTGCTGTGGTCTATAGCTGAAAGCAGAGTTTGCTTCCAAGTGATAAACACAGATGTTTCTCGTAAACAGAGTTACAGTAACTAAAATTTGCATACATATCAGATTTCTCTATGAAGCTAGAAGTAGCTCATAGTAGTGGGTCAAATTCAAAAGCATTTCATTGGATTTTTAATGGCTGCAGAGCCCATCAAGCCCCTGCTGCTTACACCCTCTCCACCTCCCTGCTTAGCTCAGGTTAAATCTGGAATTACTGCTGGAATACTCAATCAAATTTCCACTTCTGTTTGACATCCAAAGAAGTTTTATGGGCTAAAAACTCAACCAAAGTTGCTTCAGAAAGTCACTTTCTTGCATGTCGAGTCTCACGTTTTTCACGCAAAACAACTTGCCCACCACTTCCTCACAAGTACGACTTTCTGGCTTAACAACCAATAGCTTAAATAAGCCTTTTCCAGAGCTTGCTGGGACACCTTGGGTTTTATGATTCATCTACTCAGTTCAGTAACTGCAGAAAACATACCTGCAGACTCATAGAGTTTCCAAATCTACTTACTTTTGCTTTATTTAATACAAGGAACAAACTAAATGTAACACTTAATACCCACAGTTACTTGTTTCATCTTCTTACTCACCTGAGCAGCCTTTGGATTTAGACACAAATCCAGTAAGTATTTTCTTTCTCCTGTGCACCTTGCCTCTTCACTGAGGTTGCAAGGTGGTTTGGTTTTCATGTTGGTTTCTCTGCAATTGCACTGTACCATTCTGTTCAGGGGAAATAACTCATTATTTATTACCTTACCCATCACAGCTTTTAGAAAAGACTCCTCAACTCCACCTTACTATCCTACAGTGAGAGAAGTATCAGCTTGTGGGTAGACAGCCTGAACATAGCCTGGCTCAGTACAAACATGCAGCCATGATCATCATCCCCTTAAATACAGTTGCAGCAACAACTGGACACTGATAACTCTTTCTTTCAGTCACTAGTCAAGAGAGTTATTCTTCCTTCACCTCTCTAGCTTTACAAATATTTTGTTCTTTTAAACAGTGCATGAGAACTGTAGAATGGGAAAGAGCTTTCTCTTCCAGGATAAGATGGTTAAGTGCACCGTGGTGGGTGATGACACTTGCCACGCACAGGGAAGAGGATCTGCTATTAGACAGGAGGGGCCTACACCCAAATGTTCAGTGCCTTAGAGTAATGCTGTGATTATTATCTACAAGAGAAAATACAGTGATACTTCTTGGCATAGGGTGCTCTAAAGGAATTGCTTCTGATCTGATTTGGAAACGGTGTGGGACTCCAGGGACAGATTGATGTCTGTGTATGTCTGTGCAGAAAGCAGAGAACAGGAAGTGTCCCTAAATACCTGCACTGAGTCTGGCTGGGATGGAGTTAACTTTTTTTCATAGCAACTTGAATGTTTCTGTTTTGATTTCTGAATAAAAAGTTTTGGTAACACACCAGTGTTTATTACTGTGGAGTGCTTGCACAGTTCTAAGGTCTTATCTTGTTTCCCCTTCTGTCCCCACAGCTAAGGGTAAATAAGAAGCTGGGAGGGGACACAGGCAACACAGCTGGCCTAAATTGGCCCAAGGGATATTCTATATCATACAGCACTACAATCAACAATAAACTTGAGAGCAGCAGAAAAGAGTCCTTCCATGGTAGCTGTTACTCAGTTGGTAGGAGGGAGGGACTGCTGTTAAATCACTTATGTGTTTTTGCTTGATTGGTTTGGTTTGGTAGTTTGCTTTTTCTTTCTCCACTTATTAAGTAGTCTTTATTTTGATGAGTTTTTCTTGCTTTTCCCCTTCCAAATCACTTCTCCATCCCGATGGGGTGTGGGGGTGAGCAAGAAACCAGGCTGGAACCTATCTGCCAGATGGGGTGATCCAACCACAATGCCAGAGAAGAAAAGTGTTGAAGACAGCTTAAGCGTATTACTTGTTGACAAAATTTGTGAGTTCTTTTTATTTATTTTCCATTTTCCTATCTCTGCCATAGAGTACCTAAACACTTTACTGGAGGTCTTTGGTTCTATGGTGAAACAAAATGTTTGCTTTTTGTGGTATTTGTTCTAGCACCTAAATCCACCTGGACATCAAGCTCAAGATACTTATGCTACATTTGAAAAATAGGAACTAAGTACTGAAATTATTTACTTCAGGTTCATAATATTCCCCACAGTATGTTGACATCTATATGCACAGAGGTATTCTCTGTGCCAAAAATCATTGGTGGTACATATAGAGAAACAGGAACGTTTTCTATTTTCTTTTGCATAAATATTTACTGTAATGGTATTGCAAACATTATGCTATATAATAACCCATAACATTGAATTAGAAAATTACCAGTCAGCTGAAAAACAATATTGCTATAGCAACATTTCCACTGTAAATCATATTATTTTAAAAGCCAACATGTATGGAAAATTTTCCATTAGCCTGCATTAAGATTATAGTCATAACAAGCCTTCAGTTCTCCAAACGTGCATTTAGAATAAAACCTCACATCTAATACCCTAAGTTGAGTGTTTTTTTTTTTTAATTTTATAAACTTCAGACATATGAGCTGATATATGACCCACTGAAGTGACAGCAGTGCACATCCTTAATGTGTACTTCAGGAGACACAGTGAAGATGCACATGGGAGAGGTGGCTCATGGCTCGGTCCTTTGCTGAGATTAAAAGCTTAGGAAGTGCTTGTTACTTCTTGTACACACAGCTTGAAGTGTTAACATCTTTCTCTGAATTTTTCAGTGGTATGAGCCGTCCATTAGAGCTTGAACTCTGACCATGATGATATATTTCTGCTGTTGTGCCACTCACACATATGGGCTTCACACAGGGTGGTCAGGCACTACAACTGACAGCAGACCTTAATGCTTTGTGGCTGTGCTCAAGGCAGCTTTCATAACGAGTATTAAAGCTAGCTTAACAATTCTGCAAGAAAGTAGTGAAAAGTAGCCAAAAATCCAGTACCATTCCTAAACTAACATTAACTAAACTATAAGGAAATTCCTATAGTAAAATTAACTTTGTGAAATGAACTTTGCTTTCTTTAGCAATTTGAGGTCAGCTATAACAACAAGAAAGCAGCACTGGAACTATCACAAGTACCCCTGAAGGAAAATCTCCAACCAAGTTGAACTCTTCAACTCCTAAGTATTACTTGCAAATAAAATTGTCTAATTCTGCCCAGATGGAAGACAGCTATGCAGGTGCATCTTTCCTAATGTTATTTGCTGAGGTTTAGTTTAGTTTTCTGTTTTTTTCTTCCCTGTGTAGAATTTAGCCTTAATGTATTTTCCACAATAGCCATTTTGAACTCTATTAAAAGCCAGAAGGAAGATGAGTTAAAACAAAAAGTGCTCCCTGTACTTGGAAAATGTGGCCTTGTAAAATCATAAGAAATAAATGAATGCAAGCCTATAGGTATTCTGCATGGTTTGAGTAGGTTTTGCAGTAGTGTGAGTCTTCTATGGGGAGATGTAGCTTCCTCTGTTTGGAGGGAGCCCTTGAATAAGCACTTCCCTGAAGGACTTTTGTTTTTTCTTAAAGCAAGTGCCTACACACCTAGCTGATCTATTAAGCAGAAACTCACAGCAGAAGGATGATGGCAATTCATGGCATACAATCCCATGAAAACTAAAGAACCAGACATCAAAGCAGAGAAGGGATGAAGACATCAGGGAGCTGGCAGTGGTTTGCTGGCTACTGAGGCCACACCGAGATGCCCCTCCAGGTACTGACCACCCACAGCAGCAGCAGCCCTTGCTCCCTATGCACAAACTGCCCTGTCCTGCTCGCTTCTGGGACTGGGACAAGTATTGCCACTGCAGCCCCTTTCCACCTGAGGCGGATACTTCAACACCAGGGAAATACCTTCTCAAGATGCAGGAGAATCCACCTTGGATAGATCTGACTAAAGTACTTAGGAAAACAAAAAGCTCAGCAGTGCCTCACAACTATTGCAGGACTCTGCTAAAAGTGCGCTTAAGATCAAAAATATTCCATACAGGTACCAGACACAGACCCATTTCAAAACAGAGAGACCATGCAGACTAAAGCCCTGAGGTGACAAAATGGTAAATAACCCTTTACTATAGAAGGGACTGTGCTGCTGCAACAAAACCATTAGAAATTTGAATTAAATGAAAGTGACCTTTCAGATATGAGTACCACCATCCCCTAGTTATATTACACATGCATTTTGGATATCAAACTCAGAAGATAGTCCATTTTTCTTGGCTTGAGCTCTGGAAAAAAGAGAAAGAAAAAAAAAAGGAAAAGGAGAACAATTTAAGTATTTCTTGATCGCTGCATACATCTGGTTTTAATTAGACCAACTGCTGTATGTATAATTTCAACATTGTACTCCTCCCCTTTCTCTCATCCCTGCCATCTTGTGTCAAGCTCCTTGTTCTCACTGTGTGTCCCTGCAGGGCTGCCCCTCCCCATATCCCTGCAGCACTCTTTTCACTGAACATCAGCGCTAGCTTTTTCTCTCAGATGTTCTGCTGTCAGTGGATGAGGATCACACATGAACTTGTCCCTTTAAGCACATGATCTGCATGCTATCCTTTTTCTAAAATGCACAACTGCCCATTTCTCTTCATGATCATTGTTATTCATAGAATCATAGAATCATAGGGGTTGGAAGTGACCTCAAGAGATCGAGTCCAACCCCCCCTACCAAAGGAGATTCCCTACACCAGGTGATTACTGCTGCTTCATGGCTTTTTGGAAAGCAGCATACCCATACCCAAGTACAGATGGCTAAACAAGACAAGCATGAGAAATGAATACAAGAACTGAATGCCATTTACAAACAAGACTTGGACAAGACAAATACAATACTGTCCTTTACAATAGCTTTCTTCAAAAGCATGTTTAAATGTGCAAGGTTTGAGTTTAAGAAAATGAAGCATGCAGAAAAAAAATCTATGAAATACAGTGCTTCCAAGTGATCAAAAGAAAATATTCAGAGGTGTTAACCAACATACTTTCCTATGGAGGAAATACTGATTATCACTGTCCTTTCTTATATCTCATTTTTTTGAAATAATTATCCTCAAACACCCAAAGACTGAATCTGCATGAAATCAAAACCTCATTGTAACAAAGGATTTGGTCTCTGCTTTTAAGCCAGCACCATAGAGAGCTTTTCACATTTTTTACTTACATCCCCTATGAGCCATCAGCAAATCATCAGCAGTTTTGGTACCAGCAAAGCAAACACCTGACTCTCTTCATATGTTTCTCAAGTTACTGTCATGATGTTACTGATTAATAATCATATTGTTATTGATCATTATGGACCTGCATGACCTGAATCTCAATTAAATTGAGAATTAACATGCATAAAAGTACTAGCAGAATGTGTTTTCATGTTTTCACCCATGTCACTACCTTCAGCTCATGCTCACAACTATTTCTCTGCAGTAATCACATTATCAGAGAAAGCTGAAAAACATACTTGTAAAAATATGTGCTGGGTTTAAAAAAAAAGTCTGAAGAGTGAAAGAGAATTCAAATAAGAATAATAAAAAATTATTTCATCACATTGATATACAGTACTACTTCCTTTAATAGGCTCCAAAACACTGCAGGTGACAGATACACATGGAGGACAGAAAACGGCATGAGGAATTGGATCTAAAAGACTGATGCATCACAGCTTGGCAGGTAGCAGATGACAGCTCCACAGACTGTTGAAACTCTCTTGTCTTGTGCTTGAGTTGAATTTCCTCACACTCCTCTTTTTATGGATAAAATGACCTTGTCTTGCTTTCAGTCTTTTCCACTGCCATAAATAAAATGCACTTTAGTTTTCCATTCCATTTTAACAGCATTCAGATCAGATCTTTCTGACTGTTGGAAGTGGATGTATTAACAATAACACGCTAGTTCAGTCAGTTCTGTTCTGCAGCTATTTGATGTAATATTCAGAACTGAGAGATTTTATGGACAGAGTATCCATCACAGTTACGGATATTCCACTACTGACAGAACTACTATTGTTTCCCCACAGAATGCTGACAACCATATGGATGTACAAGTAAATGAACAAAAAGCACTTCCATGGAGGAAATATATTTTTAATTTCCAGACTGACATTCAAGAGTATGGGAAGAACTTACAGTTTCTTTGCTGAAAATGCAGTAACTGGAGTTTTTAATATTCCTACAGCTTTAGCTTGCAGCGCATGCCTAGCATGAAAATTTCCAGATCACATTTACCTCTAACATTTTGTTCAAAATATGTTTATCTCATTTTTTTCATGATTGCTAAACAGCACCTTATGAACAAATGTCAGTTGAATAATAGCTTACATTTCAGAATAGGTTATTACAAAACAATAGTGAAAAATGTTTTTTCATTCATTCCACGAGTTTTCAAACTCTTCAGTGCTCATTATGTATATAAAACAAAAACATGAAGGAATAAATTTTGTCATCGTAAAAGAATGGTTTATTTCTGCCGGTATTATTTCCCACAGTATTGTAGCAAAACACATGATGTTGCTCAGGGTGGGTTTTTGTTGTTGTTTTGTTTGTTTGTTTTGTTAATACTGTTGTGGGCTATTTTCCTCAAATAATTAAAAGGGCTTGGATTAACATATTGACTAAAGTGCTTCCACTTCCATTGGAAGACAATCCACATTTATTGAAAACCTGAACATAAAAAATAAAAAACAGATAAACTATTTTTTTTTGGGGGGGGAGGAGGTAGGGGGGATGTGGGGTGGGAATACTTACTCTTGTATGGTTTATGTCAGGGAAACCTGACATATTCCTGATATATTGTACTAACACAAGAGTTGCCTTACTGGGTACTTACCAAATCAATCAGATGCAAGTTTTGATTACATTCACATGAATCTGAGTTGGAGGCAATGAAGCATAATGTCTGATTCATGAACAAAATATTTTCAGGTTGTCTAGGATGAAACAGAAGACTTTTCATTCTGAGGATGATTCTGATAATATTACATAGAATGTTTTAGAAAACCTAACAAAACACACTATAATATCTCGAAGATAAACATAACAGTAAGAGATGCATGTACTGCCATGCAATACCAGCATAACCCCTGAACCCTGAAAATCAGAAGACTTGATTTCTGTTTCAAATCTTGCATCTGATTCCTGTCTGTGAGAAGGGATATAGGAGGATTGTGTGGTCCAAACCAAATACTAGGATAAAAATTTTCATTCCTTTGAATGAAATGGGCAGCTTCAGAAGAGAACATCCAAACAAGTTAAAGAACTTCCAACACTGTTGATTTTCTAGATTTAATTAGACAAAGCCATAGCTAACCTCATGGTGACATTTAAGGGTTCCTTCCAACAGACCTTGTGATTCATTGATTTCAGCAAGATGAGCTGCTCTTGCCCAAATGCGTCTCAAAAGAACTGCAGGCACATATGAAAGACCTGATATTATACAACAGCTGACACTGATTTTCATGTAGATGCAATTTATAGTGACTGTGGATTTCAGAGAACATCCTTCATTAAAAACCTGACCCCAGGCTTTTAACGTGCAGCTTATTTGATTAGATTCAAATCAGGACAGTAATACAGCCTACAATAGAATTAAACATTATAAGTACATATTTATATTATTTACATTTGTGGGGGGTTATTTTGTTTTTAGTATTCTACTCAAATAGTAAATTTGAATGAAATACATTAGCTGCTGGCTAACACACTGGATTACAAAATCAAATATACAATACACATATGGGTGAAGATACCAACATCTGATAAGATCATTTTTATGACTTTAGAAAATCATGAGGCACTTCAAACCCAATTACAAACATTGCTATAATATTGTCCTGATATCATTACAGGGTTTAAAATATAGAGAATTCAGCATTTAACAACACAGAGATGGGAGGAAAAAAAAAAAGTGAAACACATCACATCAGAGCTAACACAGCTCTGTTTGGAAACACGTGCTTGCTTCCAGTTCCTTATACAATGCAGGTTCAGGAAATTGTTTTATGACCTAATTTCCCCTGATAGCATTTGTTCTGAGGCTGAGCAGTAAGGAGCTCCACCATGCTTTATGCTTTGCTGATTGCAGCCCTGGTGCTCTGCAACTAATGGGGCACAGATGGGGCCATGAACAAACAATGTGAGGTAGGTGGGAAGGGACAGATTTATAGTCCTACTCATTCTCCTCCCCCTCCAAAATAAACAGAACTATGGAGAAGCTAATCCTCCTACACTGCTAGAGAAATTTATAGCTGATGTTACATGAACAATCTTAGAGGTTTCAAAATAGAGTGAGACAATCAGATTCTCAGCTGCATTCTTCTTGACACAACATGCTAAATGATAACTATTATGACTGCTGTATCTTTTTGGAGTCAGTTTACTTTGGAGTAACACGTGGTCTAAGAGGAATTGTATGGAGCCAAGTAATCTATGTGTGATATTTCAATCAAATGGTATGCATTTTCAGTCCTGTATGCATTACGAGTGATTCTATTTCAGCCAAACATGTACGGCATGGTTTAGGATCTACAGAGACTATTGAGTCTGAGAAATCTAGCAAAGCAGAAGACAAGCCTGTCAGTGTATACCTGCTCATAAAGGCTATTGACATAGATATTTACTTCTAGGTATATACTGCCTCACCAGATAATGTATAACTTAAAGTATCTTTCTTTTAAAATAAAACCATTTATTTCTAGAGATAGAAATAGATCTTTCATTCATGTATGAAACTCCTTACATACCATTCTTGGCCTTCCCATCACTGCTTTCTTTTTACACGCACCCAAAATACAGATTTTGTTGTCAGTGAATAAGACTTTTGCATGACTCACTGTTTATAGGAGTTGCTCTTTCATCTGTTCTTCCTCATGTTTGTTGTAAAGTCTAGCAATGATCTAAGAGCAGACTCATGCCAATAAAATTGTTTTATGAGGTAACAACACATCATGATTGGTTTACTACTCTTCCATCTAACAATTAGAGTAGAAGATTAAATGACATTTTAAAATTGTTGAAGATGAAAAGTAAAGAAGTATAATGAACTGTCTCAAGAAAAAATAATAAATATAATATCATACCTCCTGATATCTCTTGATTAATCACAATAAGACATGATCTTCACTGATGTTTGAATTTTTTTCAAAAGCTGTTATGATTTGGAAATCAAGGGCATGCTTTACCTATTACATTAGTCTCAAAAGTGGGATTATGGAATAGGTGTTGTCAGATCTGCTATCCAGCAATACATGGAAAAATACCTTTCTCACATTTCCGAACCAGGGTGTGCAGCAAGATGGCTGATTTAACCAAGATAACACCACACAGCCCTTAGATAGTGATGGCTGTGAACCCCAAACTCCAGACCAAAGCTGTCCTCCTAATTGTTTGCAGAAGATGCTGACATGTTAGACAAGTAAGAATTGCTCACAAATGCATGCTGAAGTGTCAGCTCCAATGTGTTAACATCTAACAGACCTTCATGCGTAATTTGATCTCATGTCCTATGCATTAGTGTACTGTAATTACATTACTTTATTCATATTCTCAATCTATCTGAGAGTCTTCACAGCAAGCAGCAAGAACCAGCCAAGACTTCTCATACTTTCTCTTAGGAAAATGATCTTGGTAAGACCCTGTAGAGCTGTGGTCCTCTGCAATCCAGGAAGACTACCGCTGAGCTTTCCAAAAACATAAAAGATACATGAGGAAAAAGGTTTTTTTGAGTTTAATGAACAGGATGACAATTTTACACTTTTTAAATAGTTAGCTACTGGTTGAGGAGTCATTTAATAGTATTTTAAAAACAAATAAATGTAAACATAGTTCAAAGATGTCCACATTGACCAGCTGGGGAACTGGAATGGACAGTACCAAAAGACCAGTTCCAGTGCAGAAAGAAAGGAAAGAAGGAAAGATCCAGTTTCCTCAAGAATCTCTCCAGTTCCCCCAAATAACCCAGTTTAGGGTAGCATCTTACACTGTTATGCCCACAAAACAGCAGTGATTACTTTGTAACTTAACTGTGCACCCTTATCCTTGGAACATAAAATCTTAGAGTTTATACTTCCCTACTTAAAGAAGGTGGAGATGATCTTTAAAACAAATAAAAAGCACCACTGAAAATAGGCTCCCGCACCACTGGTTCCTCGCCAAGGTTCTACTAACCCCACTGAGCTGAGGCTGCTGTTATGAAGTGGGAGTTGAGCCAGCCCCATGGCCAAGTGGCTGCTACAGGGCCCAAGGCATGACCTGGAGATAGGAGGAAAGGGGCATGCACGTGAGGATGAGCAGAAGGAAAAAGCCTCAGCAGTGAGACCCATTGTCTTAGTTCTAATTGGGACAGAATTATTTTCTTCAGAGTGTCTGGTATGATGCAAAAAAATAAAAAAATAAAAAATAAACAATAGCTTTTAGGAGAAAAACAGTGTTGATAACACACCAATGTTTATAGTTGTTGCTAAGCAGTGTGTTACAGAGCCAAGGCCATTCTCAGCAAAGGGCCCAAGAAGCTGGGAGGGAACAGAATCAAGACATCTGGCTTAAACTGGCCAAAGGGATAGTCCATATCATATGTCATCACGCAGAAGGAGTTTTGAAGAGGATGGGAGTTCACATCTCCTTTCTGCTTGGTCATCATCAGGGATTGATGAGCTCGTGTGTCATACATTATATATATATATATATATATATATATATAAGATTGCACAGTGCTCTGCCACCTGCAGGGTTAAACAACAATGCACATCTAAGGCTGGGAAGTGCTGTGTTTTAACCTAAAGCGTACAGTTGTTTAGAATCTAAGGGACAAAAGAGTTAGCACCACATGCATACATCTAATGAAAGGTCACCGTTCAATGACCAAACCTCTTGCTTCTTTTATTAGGTACACTATTAGACAAGAAATCAGCCACCCTCCACATTTCGTATATTAAAAGGACATGTCAGGGTGACAAATTTTCTTCACCACAGGAGCACCAAGGTTTTTAGTCATGCCCCATTCTTCTGAGGAATCTTTAACAAACTTTAATCTATAATGACTACTTTATAAATGAAGCTGTGGAATACAGAGTCTGATGGTTTATCTTTAACCTCCTAACATGGAAAGCCAGCAGTGGTCAATGTAACATTTCATTTTGCCTTGAGCTGGTTTTGTTTGTGCATAAATGCAAAGCAGTGTCACTAAGGATGTGTGACCTGGCATGACACTGCTCATCAAAACATTTTCACACTCTGCAGGCTATAAATCTATTGATAGTCATGAATTTTGTGAACAATTGCTGTAGAAGTGAAGAACGTCCACATAATTTTATTTGACATGTAAACTGCACTGTGCTCCAAATCTGTCATCACTGAACTGAAATCCATTCTTGATATTAATTTGTAGAAATGGCGGATCACTTGAGGAGGAAAACACTTTCTTTTTCTACTTTTTCTTCCTCTGGAAAATAGTACATCCTGGTTTTGCAGGAGACAAATCTTTCAAGGGCTCCTTGCCAGTCACTAAGCTATGGCTGTCAGCTAGATCTGTTTCCCATGTAAATAAAACTCTCTTTATAATGTATTTTTTTTTCCTGGAAGTGCTTTGTTTGAATACAAAAGAATGCAACAGCAATCACATTTATTTAAGTCAGAAGATGAGAAGCTAATGAAGATTGATTGGGTGGAATTACAAAAAAAATTCCAAAACTTCACACCAACTTCTTAAAAGCATAAAATTTGGCAAAGGAATTTTTTGTCCTTTTTAAAAGTTTTGAGGCAAAAAGTGCATTCTTCTACTCATAGTATTGAGAAATCAACAAAGCCAACACAACTTGGATACCTTTAAGCATAATCCCATGTTATGATTAGTTTCTTCAGAAATGGATTGCAGTGAAAATTAATGCTTTACACAGAGTATAACAGAAAAAACTGTACATTTAATAATTAGCTAGATGATTCATAACTGCTGAACACCAAGCATTCTCCACTGTCACTTAGTTCAAAACCTCATAGCATTAGGCCTTAAGTATTTTAAAATGGGTCCTAAGCTATCCAATAGTTTCACCTCCTTCATTGAAATCCTGATAAAAAACCCAGATTAATTCTTAGCAGAAAAAAAAAAAAAATCATGCCAATGATATCAAGATCTGAAAGAGTTCCTGGAAGATTTTTTTTTTCCAAAATGGAAATAAACATCTTTTCTGTCACTCATACCAAGCTTTTCAGTGGGAGTTCTCACAGCTGTGAGCATGGAAATAGTTGGAAAATTTTAATTCCAGAATTCTAATATTCATAACTGTCCCCCAGACATTCAAAGTTAACTCATACAATGGATAACTCACTACTGGCTCAGCCCTAAAGACTACTTAAAAATCATTACATAATAACATGGGACTGGAAATCAAACCAGATAATAAGCGCGTGTCCCCAAGAGGTCCCTACAGGAACAGATACTCATTAAGATCTTAATCATTTATATCAGCAGAGTTGAATGCACCCTCAGCAAGCTATGGTGGACACCAGAGGGGCAGGATGCCATCCAGAAGGACCCAGACAGACTTCAGCAGTAGGTTAGAGTGAAATTCATGAGGTTCAACAAAGCCAAGTGCAAGGACATGCAACTGGGTCTAAGTAACCTCCACTATCAATACAAGCTAGGGGATGAAATGATTGAGCACAGCCCTGCCAAAAAGTACTTGGAGGTACTGGTGAATGGGAAGGCTGGTATATGAGCCAGCAATGTGCCCTCACAGTCCAGAAATCCACCCACATTCTGGGTTACATCAAAAGCATCAAAGCCAGGAGAAGAAGAAAGGTGTCCCCACCCCTCTGTTTTGTACTGGTGAGGTCCCCACTGGTGTACTGCATCCAGATGTAGGGTACTTTGTACAGGAGAGCATGTTGGAACATGACCAGAGGACAAAAATGATACAACAGATAGAACACCTCCCCTGCAAGAGCACACTGAGAGAGCAACAGCTTTTCAGCCTGGAGAAGAGAAGGCTGCAAGGTGACCTGATAACAGCCTTTCAGTATCTAAAGGAGAGCTACAGAAAAGAAGAAGATGGACTCTTCAGCAGGGTGCAGCAACAGGACAAGGAGAAATGGTTTCAAACTTAAAGAAGGAAAGATTTATGTTGAATAATAAGGAAAAAGTAATTTGTAGTGAGGCATTTGAACAGGTTACCCAGAGATGTGGTAGATGCCCCATCCTTGGAGGCTTTTAAGCCCAGGGTTGACCAGGCTCTAAGCAACCTCATCTAGCTTTCTTAGCTCCTGTTGATTGCAGGGGAGCTGGACTAGATGGTCTTCAAGTGTTCATTTAAGCTCTAACATTTCTATGATTCTATAAGCAAAAGTTTGAACTCTCTTCCAGCACACACTATTAACTCCAGAATATCAAGCTTTACCTCTCTAATATAGCTTAAAAGGAAAGTTGTCCCACCTAGCTTCTTACCAGGTATGTTCATAAACAGAATTATGGTATAGTTGGGTTACACTTACTCTTTTAATTTTGCATTAAGACTCTTATAGCTAATGAAGAAAATTGTAATGTTACTGAGACGATCATACATGAAAAACAATTTAGCTTCCCAAGAGCTGTGTCTATTCTAAGGAGTATTCTGGTGTTACATTAAAGGGATAA
Organism: Cyrtonyx montezumae; assembly: GCF_038088225.1. Classification (NCBI taxonomy): domain Eukaryota; kingdom Metazoa; phylum Chordata; class Aves; order Galliformes; family Odontophoridae; genus Cyrtonyx; species Cyrtonyx montezumae. The sequence goes on along the minus strand of NW_027072034.1, from coordinate 38,221,863 downwards.
ACATTCACTTCAGCACTATAGGTTCAGTCACATTTGAAAAGGCCATCCTTAAATTTGATTGCAACCAATGAGAACTCTCATGGTTAAGTTTTATGAATAGTACTCTTTATTGAAGCAACAGGTTACAGATTTCTTTGGATTGCCAATGATAAATAATAATAATAAAATCTACATTAAGGCTCCGTAAAACAATATTTACATTCGTGAAACAAACAAAAAAAAACTCTCTAGTATTAATACTCCTGGTTAACACTTGTTTTCACAGTTTTTTCCTTGATGTTCATGAAATGAACTTAATTTTAACTTCAAAACTTCAACTACGAGGATTTTCCTACTGCTCTCACCACCAGTTTCCGAATTAGGTAACAAACCCATTCCTTAGACAAGTCTCACACAGAACTGAAGGTGGGCTTGAAATCTCAGAATAACAGCATGGTTGAGGTTGGAGGGGATCTCTGGGGCTCATCCAGCCTAAGCTCCACTCAAGCAGAGTAGCATAGAGTAGGCTGTCCACGACCACGTCCATACAACTAAAGATCTCCAAGGAGAATAATCCACTGCCTCGCTGGGCAACCTGTGCCAACACTGCCTGGTGTTCAGAGGGAATCTTGTATTTTCATTTGTGTCCATGATCACTTGTCCTGGTACTAGGCACCACTGAGAAGAGCTTGGCTCCAAATTCACTGCACTCTCCTTTCAGGTATTTATAGACACTGATGAGATCCCCCGAAACTTCTCTGTGTTGAAGAGACCAAGCTTCCCCAACCTTTCCTCAGAGCAGAGTTGCTCCAATCCTTTCATCATCTTGGTGGCCCTACATAGGGCTCTTTCCTGCATGTCCATGTCTCTCAAATCCTGGAGATTTCCAAGTGTCTTCTGACAGAGAACAAAGGCTGTGGTTTTACTTCTTACTAGGGATCTATGTGAAAAAGAAGACTAAGAAAATATCTTAGAGTACTTACAAATAAGCTCCTCCTACCCCTCCGACTTTTAACCATAAAAAACAAAAGCCACAACAAATTTCCAACCAGTTTCCATAAGGCTGTCTCATGCTGGAATTCAGTAGAGTCACTTTAGTCTGAACAATTGTTTTTAGAGATCAAGCAGAAAAATAGCAAACCACTACAAACAAAAAAAAAAAATCAGCTTACGTTCTCTCTTTCCTTGTCCACGCCTTCCAAAGGCAGCTCACTTCTCAGAGCGAGGACAGAGAAGGGCCCTGCCGCTGGATAAAGCAGCTGAAGATACTTCTCCATGTAGCCTGTAGCCCCCAAAACTTTTTTTTTTTTCCCATTTCCCTTATCAACATATTCCATATTTCTCTTGTTATCAGGAAAGCCCTCTAAAATTCTGTTACATAAAATCCACGTCCTGGAGCACTCCGCTGTTCGCAGACATGGGAGCAAACAGTTCAAAGCTGGAAGTGCAACAACCTCTTCCCTTTTCAGTCCTTAGGCCTCACAACATCCCATGCTAACTCATGTTCCTCTGATTTATTTTCTTGTAGAAAATAACGTAAATGAAAACTCTAACATTTGCCTGTTTCAACACGCACTGGGAGGTTTATTTCAACACCGTGGTGTTAACTTTATCTTCTGATCTTCCCTTCACAAATGCTGACTACATGAACATTCTTTTCCATAGTTATTCCAGCAGTATGAGCTACTTACCTTGTAAAAGTTTTACACACACACATAAAAATGTACTGTGGATTATTTCCAGAGTGTATGAGGTATATTATCATACACTTCTCATCCCAGAAGAACTACATATATATATTCATGTTTAAAGACAGCTGAACAAAGAGAAATAAGCATTATTAAGTAAAAAATTCAGCAGAAAATAAAATTACTTGGACAGTCAAGAGATCTAATACTACAGATTTCCTTTGTGCAAGTTAACTGTGGAAATAATCAATATGCTTCTCCTAGGAAGAAATCTATATGCAAAAAATCATTGGAAATCATACTGAACAAATCCAGGATCTTTCATATTAATGAATTTAATGTAAGTCAACTGACTAGTTACAAAAAAAGGTAACTAATCACAAGCCTAAAAACAGCTTGTTAAATCCTTCCAGTGTTTTTTCAGCCTTCTTATTCATTTTCTTAATGACAAAAGCAGGAAGTACAATCTCTAGTCCAAAAGCCTTATAGGCAATAAAAGCATAAATTGAGTATATCATTACACTGCAATAATTTTCTCTGCTCTCCCAAAGTATCCCGAGAAAAAATACAGAAGCAATCTAAAAGTGTTAAAAGTGAAAGAGTCAAATAAATAGCTCTTCTCAGATAATTTTCCCCACCTTGGATATTTACCTTATTATTCCATGAGTAACTCCAAGAAAGAAGTTTGAATAAAAGGTAATTTAGCTTCAATATAATACACAATGAGTTTAAACTCAGAATAATCAATCATGATCAATATGAAGGATCTTGAATAAGATAATTATAATTCAACACAGGAAGTGAAAGAAATCCTTTAAAGATATTCAGATAGGGACTCTCTCCTACTTCTCACTATTTTCTTCTAGAAGAGACACCTTCCCAATAATCAAGTTGTAACATGATGGAAAGCACAGCAATGACAGCAGAACAGCAAGTTCCTGGGCCGCAACAAGTGAGGAACTCAGAAACAACAGCAATTCAGAAAGAAAGAGAAAAGAAGCTGCTTACCTTCAGAAGACTCAAGGTACACGTAAACCACAAGAGAGATACCCTGCCAGCCCTTAAACAAGGTCTGGGAAGGTATGGATCCTGGCTTCACCCTTTCCAGTCACTCAGGCCCATTGCATGCACCTGAGCCCCTCTGGGTTGTCCCTGCCTTCCTACCAGGTGCTCAATCACAGGCTGTGACTTAGCATTTCCACTACACAAGTATTGTTATCTCTTTAAGTCAGAATGCAGTTGAAATTCAAAGCCTTATTCTTCTGAAATGGATTTTCTGGAAATTGATGTATCTATGGTTGACTTTACTTTTTAAGTAAAAAAAAATCATGGCGTAGTATTGGAGAATTCCTTCAAAGTCATCTGGTCAAATCAACTCTGCATCACTGAATTACTGCCTTTTTGGCTTCTGGTCTAGCATGGAATGTAGTAAACTCTTCTTGGAATATTCACACCTTTTTGCTTTAATTTGTACAATTCAGAACTGGAAAAAAAGATAAATTTAGTTACAGTGGATATCCCATAAGAAGCTTTGCAGTTTGGTTATGAAAATAAAATTTATGAAGAATTTTGTTTGTATGAAACTACAAAAAAAAAAAAAAAAAGAGAGAGGCTAAAAAAGCTCTTGCATGTAGAACATGCCTTGGGATTGCTAAATTTTCTTGGAGTCAGATGATTGCTTACAACCCAGAAATGCTCAAGAAGAGTTACAGTAAACCTTTTCCACTTACTTGCTGTTTCTCCATTGGAAAATATTGCTTAAAAAAAAAATAAAGTCTCTAGACAGCTGAAAATTCAAGCATCAGCCTTGTGTGCTGAGTACGTGCTGAAGTTTAATCATGCCTTGAAGTTATGTCTCTGCTAAATGAAAACAGCTGACTCTTCATCAGTTCTTATTTGAAAGGAATCTTTAATACAGAAACATCAATGGAGCTGTTCATTGTGATCGGAACAGTAATAGGAAAAAGTTCACAAGTGGTCATAGACAACGATCACCATCAGATCCTATGTGCTGGTGAAAGAGAAAGAAGGGGGAATAAGTTTGCTATCACTTCTGTGTGATTCAGTCAGAAATTATTAAGTGAATTCCCATTAGCTTTACTTCCTTCGCATTCTTCTTTAATTGAAAACAAAAACAAACAAAAAAAACTTCTTTAATTTCAATATAACACTACATTGCCAGAGCTTTAATGCAGCTAGGATCTTGTCAAGTTTTCCATTGTATATATTTTCAGAAGCCTAAAGTAGAACTTTTTCAGGAGAAAAATCTTTCTGATGTATGACAGGATAAAATATTACTTAAAAATCTTCAGTACATAAAAGTCTGTTTTTCCTAACTCTTTCTTAAATGGTAGAGATACAAAAAGCAGGTTTAAAATTTAACTATACAGTCAGTTCATTGTTACACTTTCACAACCTTCTATCGAGCAAAAAAACAATAGATTTTAGAACAATCAATCGGCATGTTTATTTGGCATATAATGTGTTTTTAAAGTATTTGAGGCTCACTTTTTGAGGTAATGGAATCTAGGTTTCCCAGGGAGCTGGACTGGGATCTGACCCAACACATTCATATTCATTAGCCATGATTTTGTATCCCAAGGTAACTCTTTGGAAGAAAACAACTACATCTGGATTTCACATAGATTGTAATGCAAAACTGCAAAAGGAAATGCGAAAGTAACTGTTTCATTGCCAATGCAGTCGACCCAAAGCCTAACCAAAGTCAGAGTCTAATGCAACTTGGGGAATTTAAGTAGCGACCAGACTGTCTACAATATATTACAGTGAAGATCTTATTGTTCTTCCTTAAAGCAGTGCTGTTGGTCATGAGATAATAAGAACCATATAGCTTTTTCCAGACGCAGAAGTTGTGTCTCTTTTCTTTAAAAACAGCTAGTTTATTTATGATGTTTTTATTTCCACAGAAATATGGAGGAAACAAAGGAAGTAAAAATCAGTTACTTCTTATCCAAAATTGAGCTTTGAAAGTCAAAGTTGGTGACCAACAAATGTGTTAGGAGCATCTCCTTATGAACATGGCTACTTCCCCTAAGAGCCGTTTATAAATGTGGGGCCTCTAAAGGCTGTCTCCAAGAGATCCAGTTTGAAGTAACTTTAACTTATATTAGCAGTGATAAAATAGGCTTCTAGTTCACAGGAAGGAAAAAAAAAAAACACCTCAGTTTCTTTCACTGTTTAGTATTTATTTTAGTATTTATTGGCACACAGCTCTGATAATCAAAGTCTTCATTCACTCTGGCATAGTGGTAACATTTTTAATTTTGTAGGCCTATGGGCAGCATAAAGTCCAGCAGTAACAGCTCCTAATCAGGTGTGGAGCCTGCCCAGACTGAGCCATCGCTCTGTCACCTTGGTCTTACAGGAGCAGTCTTGAATTGAGCCTGAAAGATGCCTTTCCAGGACTCAGCAAAAAGCAGCACCCAAGCTCCTTGGTCTCGGCAAGAAATGTGTCCTATCCCCTAGGCATTTGCATGTGTGCCTGCTAATTAGATCCACAAAGTCATCCCGCAAGCATGGTGTCATTCATTAGATCTTTTCCCTCCAAATAGACAATATAACCTGCTTCCACTGTTTTCCCGGCCTCAATTCTATTGTATAAATGCAGGGGTAAGGAAAGATACTGGCATACTCTAGAAAACACAAAGTTAAGCTTCATTTATAAAGTTGGAAAGATTCTAGGAAAAGAACATATGTTCTCTTTAGAAGATCTAGAATTTATTTATAAATCCCCTTTTCTGGCCTTTCACTTAAGATATTTGAGATATGTCTCAGCTGTCAAACCAGCAGAAATAGCTCACAAGGCAACAGCCCCTTTGTGCTCAACAGAACTCTTCAGCTTCTAGATTGAACATTTATTTGGAAGGCAGAGACTTTGTACCACTCCCTCACACTGAAATAATTTTTATGATCCACTTTCTTCTTTCTCATTGTAACACAGTTCCTGTCATTGTGACAGATACCACTTCTGCATCAGTTCCCACATTAGCTGTGAGAGCCACTGAGTTACTGAATACCAGTGAGCATAGGCATTCACCTTTTTGTCCATTAATACATTTTTATTAGTCTCCACCATGTTAATAGGTAGATAGAATGCATGAATATTTATATTATTAACAATTAATATTATTATAATGTAAATATAGCAAATTTCACTACCTGTATCCACAGTCATCTAAAGTGAAAGAATTTCTGCTTCTTTGTAATATCTTGTAATATATTTGCTAAGGGATTTGATTTAGTTGCTAAGGGATTTGATTTAGTAGTTTAGTGGGTAGAGATGGTGATAGGAGGATGGTTGGACTAGATGATCTTGTAGGTCCTTTCCAACCTAATGTACCTATGAACCTATGAACCTATGAATCTAGTCTATTTTTTACCATACTATTGTGTAAAAGAGCTTTTTACTTTTCATGGGCTCACCTTCTATACAATCTTCAAAGTAAATTCTTAAAATGATGAAAAAAATTCCCCAATGTTGTAATGAAATAAATGAAGGTATCACATCACATGTCTGTATTTTATTTCTTTTTACCAAAGTTGTAGGTACTTCATTGATCATCATGGGTACAGCATTCACTGGGCATCCCTAAAATAGAATAAGGATTCTCCTCCCAAGCCTCATGTTCTAATTTAGTTGGCATCAGACAGTTCTAAAGCACATAAAACAGCAGGGAAAGACAAACTGTAAATGTATCAGTTCTAAAAATTAGAGCATTTCTGTTCCGAGCCTGATTTTTCCTCAGCCACATGAGGTTACTAATTTGTTCCAACACTGCTATGAGCAATTGTGGCCTTCTTTAGGTAGCACGTAATGTGCTTCAGCAATAGTCCCTTTGCCCACAGGGGAGCTTCCTCTTCTTTGGGTTGAGGCTGACTCTCATTCTTCCTGGCCAAGGCACAGGCTTTCAGGGCTCACTGTTTCCCTGCAGAAACTCTTTTCCAAGAGCAACACCATCTTCCAAACAGAGGAAAGCAGACAGCAGGGAAAGAGAGAGGATTTCTGAAATCCTTTGATCATTCTCCAGATGCTTCCAGAATAGTAGTTCCTCTTTTTACTTCACTTCGGAGACACAAGAAAAGAGGGAAAATGGTGCTAAAGATCTAAAAGGGCATGAAGAATTTTTAAGCTGCTTTTAAACCCATGAGAATATATATGAATTGGTAAATGCCAGTGCATTTTTATAAGTATAGAAAAATCTTTTGTTTCTGCCTGTTGCAAGCTAAAATCTCATAAATATTTTTGCACATTCCCTCCAGCAAAGATCCACAAATAGTTCCTTTGGGAACCTGGGTTCTCTCCTAAGTTAGTTGGCCTCAATGAAAAAGTTTACTTCTGTTATTTCATGCTCCAGAAACAATACACTTGTCATATAGATAAATTTCCATTTAGTTTTTCATTATCTCTGACTCCTTCAGTGGCATGTATTCAGACATACCACAAAGAAATTCGTGTATTTTTTTTTCATTATAGACAGTATTCCTGACTGATTATTGATTTTTTGGCTCTTCTTTTTAACTCTTCTGCATACCGCTTAAAATACATTATAGTAATATGTTAGTCAACTTTATTTGTTAACTTATCATATAACAATTGAAAGAATTTTCTGGGTCCTTATTCTTTTTTATTTTTTTAAGATTTACAGACAGAGATTTCACATAATTCTTTCAAGAAATGAATCAAATTATCTATATATACATTTAAAGTACCTATAGGTCTCACTCTAGCAGCAATTTTTTTTTGCAGAAGCCAAGTTGTACTTGTTTGATTCTGGAGATATAATTGGCGTTACATCAGATATGATTCTTTTTTCTCTATTTACCTACCTTTCTATATGTAAAGACAGGATTTATCAATACTGCCACTATTCATTTCACAGTCTTTACTGTAAGTTTTAGAATTTCAGCTGACTTAGTAACAAAACCACATCTTATATTATTCAATTTTCTGCCATTTTGTAGATATTGTGGCAAAAGAGTCTCTTCAGGACAGAGGAAACACAAAGTCCTGGTAGTATTATGAAATATAACACATTATACTATAAGGTTTGAAAAGATATCTTCATTTAAAACTGCAATCATACTTATCTCTAACTGTAGTATGAAGCAGCTTATTGAAAACTTGAGATGCTTGATATTTTGACTATAGAGACAACTGTCATTGTATTTTTGAAGTGCTAATTGAAAATATCTGCTACTGGGGTAGAAATTGTAAATTATAATAATTTAGGTATAAGAAAAATGACAAACAAAAAAGAACAGGAGAACTGCATAGAGATATTATCTGTAAATTCAGTTAATAAATGGGAACTGTTTGTCTAGTTTCTTAACAACACAGATTATTTTAATTGCCCGTAGGTCATCAATCTTTTTTCATGAAATCTTTTTTGTTCAATATTGCACAATTAGGACAAAAGATTTCCTTTTAAGATGAAAATTAAAATAGCTGGAATTGAAATACCCTTTTTTTTTTTTCTTTATAGGATCCCAAAGCTATTTGCTAATACTGTGTATGCAGGAAACACTTCAGTATCAGTGCATAATCTTCTGAGGCTGAGAGAGGGTAGGAGCATTGTAGAAGAGTTGAAGGCTTGCAGGAAAACAATACAGCTGAAGTCAGAGGAAGAACTGGGAGAGAATGAAAGGAATGCTGTCACTATTACCAGGACTAACATGAATTCCCTTTCAGAAACCATCTTGTTACCATAATGCACCCAGAAATAGCAGAGTGCTAGTAAAATGAAGAAGCATACTGCCCTCAGTGTCCTGTGCTTAGGTTTCCCTGATTAGTGAACCAGATTCTATTTTAAAGACTGCAGGAAAACTCACATTTACATTTATCATTCAAGATTCAAAAAGAGAATAAGATACAGCTTGTACGTTAGATAAAGCATTAACTTTACATGAGCAATATTTAAGAATAGTAAGAAATAGTATTATGCATAATTGTTGCCTAAAGTTTTTGGCCTACAACTGCCATTATTTCTGTGTATTGTAATTGCTGCATATGCTTGTGCAAGAGTCTATTAGCACATTTACAGCACCGTATTTAGATGCTTCACATAAGTAATCCTTTCCTGACCTCTGCTCAGAATTTGTAAGTCCACAGTCATAATGCCAAGGAAAATACTGGTTGGACACTTATCTTCAGGGGAACAGCAGTGTCTCCAAGCAACTCCACAAGCACATTAGCAAAGATATTCTCCCTTAGTGAAGGGGCGGCCATTTCTTAAGATCATTGTTTCGGCACTGGGTGAAACATCTGAAATGCATAGATCCTGAGAAGTATATCTAGTTTAGGTCTAGTATATTTAATTTGCAGAAGATTACTCAGAACTGCAGTTCATTTTACCATTAATTACAGGTTCATGGTCTCCCAGAGGGCCGTGGAGACTTCCTGTCTCAGGGAAGACCACAGCAGCTGGTCTAGTCCCATTGATCTGGCAGGAGCTGGAAGCTGGGGGCAATGGGACAGCCCCAGACCTGGGCACATCTCTGGGACTGGGGACAGGCCAAAGCTGGGCATGGTGTGGGCCCAGATGCGCAGGGGCCATTTCCAGTTAAGGCAGGGCCATGGGAAACTAGAGCCCTGCCTTGCTGTGGCCTCGCATGAGCCATGGGTCTGAGCCTGGGCATCTGTGGGAGACCCAAGGAGCAGAACAGTAACAATACAGCCTTTTAATGCAACTAAAACCAACTAAACTAGTAACTGTGCTGTCTTTGCAAACCAAGTTTTCATTAGTAGTTTTGGAAATCCCAACCAGCTTGTTGGGCATGTTTGTGACTGAAGGCATGCCCACCCACACAGGTGCAGATGAACCCAAGTGCTCCCTACCTGTGTCCCAGAGCTGCTGAACAGGGGACAGTTTTGATCCATAGGCCATAGATTCTGTTGTAGTTTGTTAGCTGGCAGAACTCCTCGTGTTGGAGGAGTACAGCCCGTCAGAGCTCAGCACCATGCTCAGGAAGCCATCTGCTGCCAAGTGGGTGTGCAGCAGTGTGAAGAACAAACAGAGCTGGTGTGCGTCAAACCCTACCTAAGTGTATTTGCCGTAAGTTATGGCCTGAGGTTGGAAAGCTCTACAGACTTCAGATACTTCTGAGCTAATATATTTGAGACAGGTATATTTTACTGTGGCTTGTCGTTTTAATTGACATTTCTGTTACTGACAGAACTGGCAGCATAAAGCTGCAATTCATAACAAGTTTTTTTCCACATAGCCCCAAGCCACTAAGTGAACACATCAAAAGGTGCAAATATATAGTAGCTCTGAAATTGTAATGATTGGCATCCATGTAGAAATGCCTCTTGAACATTAAAGCATGTAGGACCTTGCTACGTGCAAGAACATTCCTCTGTATTGTAGTCATCTATGGATCAAGTTGTGCTATTCCTTTCAATGAATGCATCTGCTTTTCTGAAACAGCTCTCTCATCCATTCACGTACATGGTGTACTGTTCTGCATTAGTTAAATGAACTGGCATGCACCAGCTGGATTTCTTTCAGGGAAAATCAAACTGATAGAAGCACTGCAGGACCTAGTGTATTGCAGCAGCTCCAGGACTTTCAGCCTCTGGGTAGTTTGACTTACAGATGTAAGTCAAAAGCCCCACAGTGCATAGTGAGACAACGGTACCAACTGCCCCACCCTGTAGGTCCATGCAAGGTCTCTGGTCCTTGCTGTATAAATAGAGGTTATATGACCCAATAGTTTGTTTTTCACCAAATTTCATCCTTCAGTGGTGTAAATATACTTCTCACAGATAAATATTGTATGTTTAGAATTCATATTTTCACAAGGAGAGCACAGGATATTGCACGTTGTATGCTGTTTCTTCTTGTAAAATGGCCTCAAAACATGCTATATTCTACTGCCTTGCCACCTCATCTGACCATTATCAAGAATACAGTTCATACTGTCTTATTTCCCATTTTCAGGTTCCTTTCCACATTTATCTTTTATCTCATTCAGTATTATTCATACCAATTCTATAATCACAAGCAAGAAACTTCCAAGTGGCAATAATACTGTTTTCATCAGCAATTAAGAGCATAAACTTCCTGAAGGAAGTGAGAGGAATTCTTTCTGAAGTCTTTGGCATGGCAGACTAGCTCAGTTAAAAGTTTAGGGTGACATAATGCATTTTTCCATGTAAATGCAAGGGAGAATTAAACAAAGGAATCTAGGTTCCATCTATGTTGTCACAAAGTCTGGTAAATGCATTAGCTAAGGGCAGTGATTAATTTAGCACTCATGTAAATGAAATGTGCTGTCCAAGTCATTTTTAATCCTATTCTGAGTTATAACTTCATCAACTGTTGGTAAAATGTCACTTCCTAATTGTGGTTATTTCTTGTACCAGCATATTTGCTGCTTTGCATTATCACAGTAATACTTTTTTTTTAATACAAATGCATCAGTATTTTCATAACACCTCCGGAACATTATCGAGTGACAATGTACTTCTCTCCAGATATGATCTTGTGACTAAATTATTTTTGACTTGCTGCCATGTATAACCTTAAGTCATATATGTATTTTTCTTAATGGGGAAGCATAAATTCTAGTGCATAGAGAGAAGTAAAATATGGCTAATAGAGAGGAAAATACATCCTTTGTTGGGACTGAGGCATGAAAAAGAAATATTACTCAATTACTGTATTCTCTCCCTTGACTCTCACTTATCCTTGCTTTTTTTTTTCCAAATAACTATACGTAACAGAAAAATGAGGTACAGCATTTCAAAGCAGGGCATACGTTACCAGCAAATAGGTGGAACAGAAGAAGACACATTGTTTTCTTGAAGCTTAAGAACAGAAGCTTAAATAGACACCTGAATCTACAGAACATGGCATGGGAGCCATTCCACGTCTAAGCTGCTTGAAAACAGACCAGGAAAAAGGCTGCAGAGAAAGTATTATTACTTTAGTCAGTATGGAAAGGTCTTGTACTGTTGTTTGTCACTAATAGTTTGCCTGGTTTCCTCCTTCCACGTTTTACCCATTACCTTCCCTAAAGAATCTTAGGAGTGTGTATCTGCTTGCCTGTCAGGCTGCAAAGAAATACTGAAACAGTCACATTCAGAGTGGCTGTTTCCAAACTATAGGATAGCTTTCTCCAAGCTTGCTTCCAGCAAGAATACTGCTTAATTATAAGCAGAATACATCATAAGCACTAAAATGGCAAGAAGCAGATAGTGATTTAATATATCCCATTTACTTTGCTCCTGAAATCATCTCTGAATTTTTCCTTGTGAAAAACAAAACAAAACAAAAACAAACAAACAAACAACAACAAGAAAAAACCCCACAGCAAACACAAAACAGAAAAAAAATGCCAAGGACTAGTTTAATACTGTTCATAAATACCAACTAAACAGGCAAAACACTGGCTATTGTGGTGAAACCTGGTACATGACGTGAAATATTATTACTTTTACTTTTCTCTCCTAGGTATTTCAAGACAATGTTTAAATCAGTCAAAACACTTGCATGATTTCCCAGATACCTCGAACATCAGAGGAGGTTTCTGTGTAATTTTACTTCAGAGTATCATTACTGTGACAGAAATTTCTGCTTCTGTGAGGGGAAGAGCCAGCATATGTAATTGTTGTTATGTGAAATAGCATGGTAAAGGAACTAAAAACTTATTTGGAAACTACATTAAGATTGTTCTGCCAATTAAGACCAACCAGGTGCGCAAAAGCTTCAGACCTCTGAAACGAGAACTGCTTCAGGTGCCTAAAAAGAATCAAATATTAAACTCCACAGCATTTAAATTCAAGGATTGTTCGGCAATTCTAATAAAAACTCATCAGTTGTCTGCAGTCATGTGAAATGGCTCAGCCATGTTAGTCAGCCTGCAATGGCTCACCAAAATCTGTTTCTGTGTTTGTGCATTCAGACTTGCCCAAAGAATATGTTACTTGAAACTGCAGAATAAAACTCTGCTTAGAGAAATCTGAGTTTGGAGAAAAGCCAGGGAATTCTTTTATCCACAGAAAGTTAGATTCCTAAGCAAAGTCTCGAAGTGTAGGCAAATATAGATTAGTATAAGAACAGGATTAGCATAAGAAAAATGGAGTCTTTTTGTGTAATGTTTTTGCACCAGCACAATACATAAAGACATAATTGTGCTTGTGCTTTTTATCTGCACATGGTTAAGAGGCAGAAAGGTCATGTCAATTTCTCTATTTATGCATACAAGCCTAGTCCTTACATATAAAATAAATGAAGGATTTAGATGTATAAGCCCTGAAAAATTTGCATTCTATATATGGATCTTGTTAAGAAAGTCTTGTCCCTCAGATTTTAGGTATTCAACTGCTGAATGTATCATGTAAAAACTAAGGAAGAATTGTTTTCTATAAAGTTAGTGTATGCTGTTCTTGAATAGCCCCTCAAAGACATGTCCAAATTAATTTTTAAAAGATAAATAATATAACAGAATTTACAAGTTACATAAAGTTATGGATAGACAGTTACCTGAAAAAAAAAAAAAAGATTAATTGTGGATTTTTCTATACAAGATTATTTAAAAGTCTTATATTAATATTAAAGAACAAGAAAGAAACAACACAATTCCATGTCTGAATGAAACAAAAACTGCAAATACTTCTTATTAATCTGCAGAATCAATCATGGGGGAGGGATAGATTTTATGAATGGAGTACAAAATACACACAGTTTTAATAGTGAACATTTTGTATTGGCATGAGAAATATGACATAATTGTTTTCTCATATGCTCATGAACAAACCACAATTGACTTGACTGAAAAAGTACAGTAAGTTGGAACAACAAAAAGAAAACTCTTTCAGGAGAACAGCAGTAGCTTTCAACTGCTCCCTGACTAGACAACATCTTCCTTGGTATTTTGGCATTATTATAAGGATGCCAAGGACAAATGGCCCAGGAAGGTTATTTCTTCTTTAAGGCCAGTTTGGAATTTCTCCTGTACTTGACCAGAAGGTTTTACTTTATAATGAAAGGAATCCTGCAAATGTGCTTAAAAGGACTGGTTCATAGTGTGTGCTTTGGTCTAGACTATCCTGTGTATGCTAAACTGCTAGACCATATTGGGTAACAGCCTTTTCAGGACTCATAGTGTTGTACGTCAATAGGGACTATTACATCATCTAATCTGACCTGTGAGATATCACAAGACCTTATATTTCATCCAGTTATTTCTGTATTAAGCCCAATAATCTATTTGGCTGAACCTTTTAATCCAGAAAGTCATCCAAGCTTGAGCTGAACTCATTAAGAGAAAATAGCCTTCTCCAATAGTTTGGAGTGTCAGAACATTTCATCAGAAACAGTGGCTTCTTTACTGCTTGCAGATGTCCAGATAGACACTGCAGATAGACACTCATATTTGTTAAGCCATTTATCATTATTATATAAGTGATTCTAACACTCATTATGCTCCCTCTCAGAGAAGCCTGCATGCTCTTGAGGAATCACATCTCTGTACATTATTTTATCAAGTATTTTTAAACTTCCTTCTGTGGATTTTATTCTGTGATGCTAGAACTATTTTTCTTTTTTGTTATTTTAAAAATCCTTTTAAGAAAGCAGATAGCAGAAGAACAGCACTCCAGCAGTCTGCTCCTCCTTCGCTGTATGATCATAGTCTTCTCACTATAGTAGCATTCTGGTGATTCATATCAGGTTTAAAATACAATGTAATGACCAGCCCTTTTTCAGTGTATGCTCTCCGACAGAACTTTCCTTTTGTGATCCCAAGGGTGAATGACCTATGTGTTAAAACCTATCTTGTTGAAGGACACAGCTTATTGGGTAATCCAGATTCCAGTGTAGGACAGTCTTGTATTGATCATTATTTAGGAGTCTTCAATCCTAGGAATAAAGGTTTTCAGAGGGAATTTTTTTATCCAAATCGCACTAACAAAGTCAGTTGCACTATACCCAAGGTACATATTTAGAAACACAATTCTTAGTATCACATTTTCTCAGTAACAACTGCCTTTGCTATTATTCTCCAGTTAGTCTATTCTATATATGCTTGTCTGATACTGTAGGCTATTCGCTTTGTAAACTGGAATTCATTTTACATTATATAAAGCCTTTCAAACCTGTATGAAGATCACAATTCTGCAATTATCATCATCTCCCAGACTGGTAATCACAAATCAAAAATAACAGGTTTTTCTGACAGCTAATGCTAATGTAGCTAGCCCAGATTTGCTCAGGTCAATCTTCCTGTGCATTATAAACACTGGCAACACATTACCACTCTCCTACTTTTCTGAAACTTCCCTGGTATTATCAGTATTTATTTTAAAGCATGGCAATAGGCCAAAAAGATTTCCTTTGTCACCTAGTTAAATATGAAGTAAATGCAGCATTCACTTCAAGATAGACAGAAGGTATGACACCTCTGCACAATTATATCATCCAATTTGGGTTATAACCAAGCAGTCTGCTTTGTAAAGAGATTGTCAGTGAGGCACACAAGAGTGCCATTACTCCTCCAGCATATACCACCATTTCCAGCTGTGCTCAGAAACAGATGCATCCTCCTCCAGCAACACCCCGCAGTTCACAGGGGTCAGTTCACTGCTGGGACCAGAGGAACCACCTTCTAGAAGCCTAAGCCCAGGAGAGGTAAGGAGCCAAGAACATGTTGCTAGTGAGGAAACAGTAATTGAAGCAAAGACTAATAAAGACTCTCGAAGTTGGATGTTGCTCAGTTTTGTAGTGCAAACAAACCCTTGACAAGCACAGTGAAGAGCAGTTCCTCACTTGTTCTTGGGCCCATATGATTACCTGCAGACTCAGGCTGCAAAGGGAGATAACAACCTTAAGTTGTGCCAAGGAGGTTCAGGTTGGGTATTAGATAAAAAATATTTTTTGCAAGAGTGGGAGAAACAGGAAGGTGATGGAGTCACCATCAATAGAGGTGTTCAATAAATGTGTGGATACGGATATGGTTGGTGGGGATGGTGGGGATGGTGGGGATGGGTTGATGGTTGGACTAGATGGTCTTAATGTTCTTTTCCAGCATTAACGATTCAATGATTCTATGAAGCTAAAAACACTCCTGTCTCTCTGTGCCATACTGCCTTGCTTGGTGTTCAGCAGCAGCACCTAACATAGTCAGCATGTAGTGAGGCTGTCCAGAGGCTCAGCAGTGGGAACAGACCTTTCTCCATGGCTGCATAGGTTAAGCATACCCATTCTACCCCAGAGCACCTAAAGCCAGAACTATGGGTGCAAGTGCTACAGATGGTATTTTGTACAGAGATTTAGGCTGTTGGCCTTCCCCTCCCAGTCTTCCTGCATGCCCTGTGCCAGAAGGTGATGAATAAATGGGGATCTGGCCATTCATTCACACTGGGGCCCGCCTCTGTTCCCGCTTTGTTTTTCTTTGCCTGCCCAAGCTGAAGTGAAGCTGTTGATGTGTATGGCAGGAGGCAATGAAAGGTGACTGCTTCAAGGAGGAATTCTTCATAGCAGATGTTTTTTAAATAAAGTGGAGGGTTTTTTTTCATCTAATGCTTTTAGCACACTCTAAGGAAGTAAAAACCTTTTCTGAATATATAAGAATCTAGTTTCATGAAAAGATATATTCAACTTCTGATTTTATTTTTTTTATACATGATTCTGGAGGTGCTTTTTTTTTTTTTCTCTCACTTCTAATTACATGCATACTTCTAAAACATTGCCTCCTAATTTTTCTTACCTAAGGAGTCAGGTAGCAATGAATGCACTGTCGAAGGAGAAAAATGCTGGTTTTTGAGGTTTTTTACTCTTCCGATTAAAAAAATAACAATGAGAGAAAAACAAACTGTAAAATCTCTCCAGTTATTGTATCTTATTGAGATCTAATACATTTATCTCAAAAGATTGATCAGTAGTAAATATTCTATGTTTCTACAGTAGGCTCTCATATCTGATATCGGTTGAGGTCACTGAGAGTCCTTAAATTCCCTGCAGTGCACTACCAAGGAATCCTACTCCAAATCCTGTTGAAGAATGTCCACTAATAATGGAAAGTGTCCTATCACCAACCCGCTACAAGTGTCACTGAGAACTGTAAAACAAAGCCTGTGAAACATTTAGTAGTAGTAGTAGTAGTGTCACATTTCAAACTCCATTAGGAAAGTGACTAAATTTCACAGACAGTCAGGTGAGGGGTTTTGTTATGCAAAATCTATAATTACTCCAAACAGAATATACCTAGCATATAAGAACTAATATGCTTCAGTTTGATGAATGACTAGACATTTGTGTATTTTGAAATTAGAAGACACTTATATAAAACAAACTCTTACTTCTGGAATGCCACTTAAAGCCCTGTGTGATATTTAAGATCTCTCTTTAATTAGAGAATTAAGAACTGCGTTGTACAGTAGCTGAGCTGCCTGCAACAGAAACTGCTGACCTTTTGATATTTTCAATAGCAGGCAAATTTTGTTATGTTAGAAAACTGTTCTCAGAGGAAAATGGAATGCATAGCTGTCCTTCAGTGTGTTTTGTTTCTGCTATATACATTAAAACACCATTATCCTGGAATGTAACTGACCATTTTGTAACTTACAGATGCTTTAATTAGAGTGCATAAAGCTCCAGTCAGTTTAACCTTGAGAAGTTGCAGTGATGTACTCCTGTACATACCATATTTTGATTTTAACACCAGATGGTTAGGAACAGCCTAATTGTATTTTAAACATCTGCCTGTTCCCAGTTGCTGCATTCTTCCATGCAAATAAATTCTTAAAGGATTTCAAAGCACATTACAAAAATGAATATCATAATCCCAATGTTTTGGATTGAAAAGCAGAAGACAACAGCTCATCAAAAATCTGACTAAAATTATGGAAATGGGCTCATTAAGGTACTTAAATACTTCATGTTTTAATAAGTAGTTTAGGTTTTCTAACGTATAGCCAGACTTCAGCTTTCCAGCTTTACGAAGTACTTGGGTTCAGTGCTGGAAACAACATTCAGTTTGACATAAGCCCTGACGTTCAGATACACTGGCAAAAAAGAGCCGGTTTGCAGCCAAATCGAGGGTAATTACATGGATTCCATTCACCTTTTGTATGAGAGATGTATTCTGTTAACTTGACTTCATCTGATCAGTCGTGTTGGAGAGAAAGATGGAAGAGCAGTTTTATAGATGAG
Organism: Cyrtonyx montezumae; assembly: GCF_038088225.1. Classification (NCBI taxonomy): domain Eukaryota; kingdom Metazoa; phylum Chordata; class Aves; order Galliformes; family Odontophoridae; genus Cyrtonyx; species Cyrtonyx montezumae. The sequence goes on along the minus strand of NW_027072034.1, from coordinate 38,204,021 downwards.
GACTGTTTTAGTAGCTGTCCAGTGCTGTGTTCCTCTACCCTCTAGTGGTGAAAACTCTACCTCTAAAAAAAGAAAAAGAAAAAAAAGAAGAGAAGGAGAAGGAGAAGGGAAAAGGAAAAGGAAAAGGAGGAGGAGAAGGAAAAAGGAAAAGGAGAAGGAGAAGGAGAAGGAAGAAAGAAAGAAGGAGAAGGAGAAGGAGAAGGAGAAGGAGAAGGAGAAGGAGAAGGAGAAGGAGAAGGAGAAGGAGAAGGAGAAGGAGAAGGAGAAGGAGAAGGAGAAGGAGAAGGAGAAGGAGAAGGAGAAGGAGAAGGAGAAGGAGGAGAAGGAGAAGGAGAAGGAGAAGGAGAAGGAGAAGGAGAAGGAGAAGGAGAAGGAGAAGGAGAAGGAGAAGGAGAAGGAGAAGGAGAAGGAGAAGGAGAAGGAGAAGGAGAAGGAGAAGGAGAAGGAGAAGGAGAAGGAGAAGGAGAAGGAGAAAGAGAAGGAGGAAAGGAAAAGGAAAAGGAAAGGAAAAGGAAAAGGAAAAGGAAAAGGAAAAGGAAAAGGAAAAGGAAAAGGAAAAGGAAAAGGAAAAGGAAAAGGAAAAGGAAAAGGAAAAGAAGAAAAATATTTTAGTCAAGTTTTAAAAACATTACCTAGAAGATTTTCAATTGTTTGGAAAATATTAATGAAAATTATTTTTTACATTATAATAGGATATCAAAGCATTTAAGGCACTACAATGTAACAGGACCCCAAGGTGTCTATGTTAAAAGCAAGCTTGTAAAAAGTCAGCATTGAAACGCATATTAGTAAAAAATGCTGACATTATTAGAAAATGAAGAATGAATCACACATCTGCTTGTTACTTACTTCTTAGCATACTTTAACTATGAACCTCAGGTTGAAAGTTTAATGAATATGCAACATGTTGTTAGCAGAGACAGAAGAAGATTTATTCAAGGAGTGTGACTTCCAACAGACAACCCAAGCATATGTTATAGGATTGAACATTCTACAAATGGAAAAAAGCAAACGATTTCCTACATTAAAAAGCTTGTTTTTCTGGAGAGTATGTGCAAGGCTTCTGTCCAGTCATCAAACTGAAAGTTACAATGTATATTCTAGTTGGAGTTGTTATATGTTTTATATAATTTAAATTTCAACTTTAAGTTCTGACTAAATTAAGATAAGCTGGGAAAACTGAAATAACTGTTGTGTATGTGCTGTACACCCAAAATGTGTTAAAGTACAATGGCTGCTCTGAAGGTAATGATTTTTGTTACGCTGGCCCACAGCATCAGAGGTGGCTGTTGGTCATATGGCAGTAGAGTGAATCTTCCTACAAACATTCTGTCACATTTTGTTGTTGTGTGACAGATGACAGCAGAGGGGCAGTCTGACACAATGGCAACTGACATGGAAGTGCGAATGAAGCAAAGTTGTGTCACTGAATTCCTCCATGCAGAAAAAAATTTCACCTACTGGCTTTCATCAGCACTCACTGAGCATTTCTGAAGACCAAACAGTGGAAGTGAGCACAGTCAGGTGGTGGCTGGTGCACTTCAGGAGTGGTGACAGCAGCAGTGGGTAACATCCACTTGTGCAGTTTTTGATGAGCACAGCACGCTGCTCTTGTTTATTGAAAATAAAAATGCAGAGCTAATGGGAGAGACTATTTTGAAAAAGAGCATTTTGGAGTGATAATTTGCCCTATCAAATAATGCTATTGTGCTCTCTGTCTCTGTTCTAGTTTCTACAGAAACAAATAGAAGACATTACTTAGAAACAATCCCATGCTTAAAATTTATAGGGGCCCACAAGTAGGACTTTTTTAAACCTGTTTTCCCTTATTTCATCTTCTTCTGATGATATGCTTTTGTATAATTTCTGCCTTTGATTTTATAATACGTTGCAGAAAGTACAGTAGAGTTTAATCGATGGTTAATACCAGAGCCTACATAATGAATAACATGTCCTTATCAATTTGATGGAATGGAAACTGTCAGTGAACTATAGATAGCAGTTATCAAGCCAAAGAATGCCTGAAATTTGTGCAAAAATGTAACATCAAACTAATCATATAATATTCATTGCAGGGATTTGTTTAGCTACAGTAATTAGCATTTCTTCTGCCACATTTTCCATACATACTCAAAAAACAGCTATTTCCACAGCATAAAAAGTATTGTAATTGCTGCATTTGAATCTGTGTTCATTGCTAATATTCTGATTTTAGCATTCTTGTGTGCATACATACATATATGTACTAAACATACACATATATATCATATTGAAATATATGAGGAAAATAGTTTAGTCTCATAAGTGCATAAGAAATATAAACGACTTAGAGTGCAGAGTCTGCAAAGCACACATGAGAGTATTTGTGCCGTTAAAAATCCTATCTTTGTTGTACACAACAAAGGCAGCCTTCTGGACAGTCTTCAGAAATGACCAGGGGAACTGCAGACATCAGAGCTGAGTCTTCTGAAGTCAGAGACATTTCCAGTATTTCGTTAATCCCTACATTCATGTCTGCCTGAAAGAATTTGAGCTTCAAACCCAAAGCACTGCTCTCTTCCTTCACAGCTAGATGAGAGCAGGACAGATGAAGGCAGAGAGAGAGCAGAGGCGTAGTGAACCTCAGTGTTGTCAAAGACAAGTAGCTCCTGTCATGAGACAAAACGGGGTCAGGCCCCAGCTACTTTAGTAGACAAGGGGCAGCTGCCAAGCAGACAGACCCAGGCTCTCCAAGGTATCACAGGGTCTCCAGAGCTGGAGAAAAGACTCGGGCTTACACAGGGTGCACTTAAATCTCCAGACCTTCTGCAGTGGAGCACTGATAAAGATTGGAACAAGGAGGCTTGGGTCAGGATGTGCTGTGGGGCTGCACTGAAGGCAGAAAAGTTTGCAAGCGAAGAAAATATATATATGAGGTCTGAAGATACTGTGGGTCCTTGATAAATCTGAGCACAGATCAAACCTATATTGGTGGTGATCAAAAGGTGGGGGAGGCTGTAGAGACAAAGGTTGACTTTGGCAGCAGAGCAGAAATAAAGTACTTGGTATTGCTGAACATTTATGGTTGAAGACCACTTAAGTTATAAAACTACAGGGGAAATTCTTGGTTTGTTTAATATTTTGGAACTGGCCAGTGTCTGTAATGCAATATAGGAAGGAAGGAAGCCTGCAGTTTATGGGAAATATGATCTGCGTCACTGGTAAATCCAAGCCAGTAAATTCCAGGATAAAAAACTAAAAATAAAGAGGCTTTTAAATGCCTGAAAAGGTTAATAAATACATAGCACTTAAAGCATGAGGAAATTTTGTTTCCTGAAGAACTATTAAGCTGTTATGCCACATATTAGAGTGGTGTTCATTTTAAAAATGAAAGAAGGGAATTTCAGTTCTTTGTATGAAAATCTGCTTAATATAATAGCAACTGTAACTTCACTACTTAAGCTTTTGTAACAACAAAATAAATGACAGTTGTCAAGTCTGAAGACTTTTCCTAATGTCTCAGTAGATATAAATAAAAAGTGAAAAAGTTCAAACTATCTAACTGTGGGTATACCCTGTTAGTAGTGACATTCCCCAAGCTACCCATGTAAATTTGGTTCACTAACCCTTAAAGGGGAGACCCATAACGTTTAATTACAACCACAAAAAGCCAAGAGGGAGGGAATGGGCAGGAAAATCAGACACATTAAAATATAGTGAACACCTGTGGGAAAAAGAATTCAATCTATAACTTCATAAATGGAGAGCTAATTGGACACAGCACATGAATGGCAATTTAAATAAAAAAAGAAAAAAAAAGAAAAAAAAATACCAAGATGAAGTTCTTAGCATTTTTGTAAGGCTACTGATGCTACAGTATTTGAATTCCAGATCACAGCACTTAAGGTGCAATCAATGCCTTCAAGGAGGTTTTCGGTATGCTTGTCTATTTACCTCCCTCCAAAAGTATACATATGTTGAAGTAAGATGTTAGAAGAAAACACAGCACATTCACGAGTGGAAAAAATGTGAGACCATGTTCATTGTAGGAGTACTTGAATGACATAGCACTGGTTACTCACTCCTACTGAATACGTATTTTGTAGCAAAAACATCCCGATTTCTAGCATTTTAATTCCTTTTAGCCATTTATTTCCTACAGAGAACTGCTTGGTCACAACATTGACCAACTTCACTATGCTAGGAGAAGACTGTAGTGCAGCCTTGGCTTAAAAAATGCCATTGATATAAAAACATTTCACAGCTACTAATCCCTGTTTTTGTTCTATGTAGACCATCACAGCAAATCTGTTTCAATGTGGCTTTATTAGGAATTTTCCCACCATTGATTTCTGGAGCAAAGCTCTGTTCCCGGAGTGCAAACATCCCTGTTTTGAATGCACATGTCCCCTTCCTGCAGTTCTGGGGCACTGCTTCATGTGCTCAGTTGTTCCAGCAGACAATTCATGAAATTTGTGATCTGAAATAGGCAAGAGGTCCTGTTTTATGAAATAGATTCTCAGTTCTGAATGACAAGTGCTCCTCCTCGTGCTTGTAATACAAATATAGAGTTTCAAAGGACTTTGATTTAACAGAAATTATTTGTATGCACATGTCAGTATTATTCTTTTATCAATTCATTATTTTCTCAGTGGTGAGGACTACAACTAGTACTGTTGAAATCAAATCACGTCATTGCTTTTGAGACACTAAACTCCAAAACTACAGCTTGTCTTGATTGGCAGGAAAATAGAATAGTTTTAAGTTGTCAAGTGAACTACAGTAACAAGGAGCAGCATTTCTGTAACTCTAGAACAGTAGTTATTACCAAAACGCACTCCAGGCTCTTTTTTTTGACTTTGCTATTTGAGCTGTTTACAGACACACAAGTGCTGTGCTGTGCCCTACAAGGCAGTAATCTCTGTAATCTGCATGGAACACATGCTCTGTGATACAGCTCCCAGTTTTTAAGGAGTCTCAAGACCTTTCAAATTTCATACCTCTGTGGATGTTGTATAACAGATTTCTTCTATTGTGGATTAACTTATTTCCTTTATCATGGGATCACTTTACAATAGTCAGAAAAATTGACATCAGTATGGAATTCTCAAAGTTTGTAGGCTGTTTATTTTACTAGAATTTTGTATGATTCCAAATTATTGATAGCCATTATTATTAATTACTAATGCATAAACAATGGCAACTAAAACCTTCTCTACTTCTTTGAAAATCTTTGATGAAGTGTATTAGTACCAATGCATTTAGACTTCATACTCATGTATCCTAAATCTGTGACACTTTCACCAAGCTTTTTCATTCAGTGTCAATAGCTGCTTGTGGTTTTTCACAATCCTGTAAACTAACATGCTTCTAAAATCATTTTTTTTAAATTCTCATAGTAAGTTTTCTAGATAGTCTCCACCCATATGAGTGTATTTAGAGTCAGTATAAGAAAACAGTCTGAGGTTAAATACTTAATATTTTTAATTATCCCTCCATAGTTGGACAAGCTCTCCACTAACAGTATAGCTCTCAGAATCTGCAAGAACAGTTGCAGTATTGGAAATATTATAAAACAGCAGAACATGGGATCAGGTAATACTCTCAGATTCTCAAGCACATGCTTTATCCTGTCCTCTGACAGGTTTAAGCAGTTTTAAAGGGCAGAGCTTTTAATAGATTCATAGATACATTAGGTTGGAAAGGACCTACAAGATCATCTAGTCCAACCATCCTCCTATCACTATCCCTACCCAACTACTAAATCAAATCCCTTAGCACCTCATCTAAACACTTCTTGAACAGCGCTAGGGATGGTGCCTCAACCACCTCCCTAGGCAGGCCATTCCAGTGCCTGACCACTCTTTCAGAGAAAAAATGTTTCCTCAAATCTAATCTAAATCTTCCTCGGCACAACTTGTGGCCATTCCCTTTAAGAACATTTTATATCTATGATTTGCTTCCACAGATTTTCAAAAGAAAAATCTATCTGCTGTATTTTCTAACTCATCTTTATTGGATCTCATCACTATATCCCAAGAAGAAAGATCAATACATTCTTGTTTTGCCATTGTTTCCCTAATATTTTCAGTGTAGATTTTAGTCTAGCCATCTCAACTGCCTGAAATCTTCTACTCTCTTCCTATGGAAGGAAAAAGTAGCTTATTTATTTGAAATAAGCTCAGTAAATTCTGGTATGTTTGTGTATATATATTCATACACACTAGGCTATTACTACCTTCACAGCAATTGAAGGGAGGATGGGAGCCCACCTGCCTCTTATTAATCATTTAACTTACAGGTGACGGTTTCTAAAGAGCAGTATGCATGTAGACATGTGTAAACAGTCTGCATAGTTTAGAGGGGCCAGCTGTGGGAGCAATAATATGCTTAGAAGAGACAGGCACCCCGCAAAGCACAAAACACAGCAGGTACTACCCCTCTGGACAGGACAGACAGTCCTGAGTTTGAAGTAGGCGACAGAAAAAAAAAAACATGCAAGCTTGGGACAAAATATAGGCATGACCAAGGGCAGCACAATGGCCTTGATTGGCTAATTATGTACAGACAGCACAAGAAAATGAAGAAAATTTATTTTCCACTGAAGATCACTGACTGAACATTTCCCTTAGCTGAAGAGAGATGACTTTTCTACTTTTCTTACAAAAGGTGGGATTCATGCAAGGGAAATCCAGTCAGTCATGGTTCACAGGACCACAGAATGGCTGAGGCTGAATGGCACAAGCAGGGCCTTCCCACAGAGCAGGATGCCCAGGGCCATGTCCAGGCAGCTTCTGGAGATGTCCAAGGAGGAAAGCCCACAGTTTCTGGGCAGCCTGTATCACTGCTCCATCCCCTGCACAGTGGCAAAGTGCTTCCTGATATTTAAACAGAGCTTCTTGTGTTTCAGTTTGTGCCCTTTGCATTGTTTCTGTTTTAAGTGCACTTTTTACACCTACCATTTCTAACGGAAAAAAAAAAAATAGTAATGGAAACAAGATCCATTAAAAAAAATCCATTTTTTTAGCTGAGTAGAAAATAAGAGCAGCAATGACTTAGGTAAAGCAGGCATCAAATATTTTTTATAATGCAACAAGATTTCAAAAATACATTAGTCACTAGAGGGAGCTTTTTAATCATCATACTGTACAAAACTGCTACCAGTCTGGGGCTTCAGACTCTTAGATATTTAAATACTTTAACAGTCAGTAAGTGCTACTTCCTTCAGCACCTATTCTAAAGAAAATGTGGCTAAAAGACAAGAGTGTGCAAGATTTCCACATTGATTCCTAACTCAGAATAAAGACGGACATTCTGAAAGTTTCTCTGCAGAAAATAGGCAGAGATAGTGCAGTGGTTGGAAACAGCGTTAGCTCAGCATAGAGCTCTGGGCCTTGGAAAGAAGCCCTGCGTACGTGACTTTTCATCTTTCTCCACTGCCAAGATCATACACCAAAATAAATACAAGTTGCTGTTGTAAGAGGGGTGTGCTTAAACCACAAGGTCCACTTTACCTTCCTCATATGCCAACGGGTTAGTTCCCAGTAGGCAGATTGCAAGCAGTGCTTCTTGCAGTGGTGATCTGGTCCAGCTCTTTCTGTTAGAAAGCCCCAGATAAAACAAGATGTATTCCTGACATATCATTGCAGACATTAACTCAATTTTCTGCTACACTCTACATTTAGTGAATAACATAGCAGTTATAGAATATGGTTCTCCATTACAAATACTATACAATTTGCAAAAAGTAATGGAAAAAACGTAAGAAGCAATAGAAGAGCTGTGGAGAAGCCCCCAGCTTCAAGAGGGCCTGCTTCAGTCAGCACTGGGACTGATAGCATACTGAACAGAAAGATGCAGCACCTCTGAATATGCATTTTTTTTAGACAACATGCAGCAGCAGAGGGCATCAGACAACAAGGAATCCTGCACGTGTTAATGAACCGTGAAATACTAACATGAAAGGGAGAAGGAAATGGAGTGACAATATGGGAGGCTGGGGATAAGGAGCAGGCAGTGAGAACAGAAAGGAAACCAAGCACTTCATGTCTCCTGCATGTACCAGCGGTAACCATTCCAGCAAATAAATTTGGGGTGGGGAGAAAACGGGAGAGGGGTCATATATACTTCTGACACTGCTGACACCAGCCACAGAGGTGCTCCATGAATGAACCGACCTAAGCACTGCTGTTTGTGGATCCTAACCTAACAAGGTCACTTCTCTTTTAAGGTATGAAACCACAGGAAATTCTGTCAGCAGTGCAAGATTGTTCTTTGATAGTATCTTTCCCAAAACACTTAGTCCAACAGGGCTCAAACAATAAAATTAAGTAAGAAGGCACTAGCTTGCATGTAGCTAAACCACTCCTTCAAGCACTGACAAGAAAACAGGCAGCACTGGTATTCCCAGCCAAATGACTCATTTTCTGGATAAGCAAAGTCAGGTCTCTTCCTGCCACTTCCTTTCCACACCCTAAGTCTGCATCCTTCTGCAAGTGCAGAGGTGACACTGTCACTGTTGCAGATGCTCAGGGCTGCTAAAAAGTGAAGATATGTTCTCAATTTCTACAGGCAAAGAATTGCTGCTTTGTAAGTACAGCACTTTCCTTTTTTTTTTTTTTTTTCCTCTGAGTGGAAGTGAGGAGAGGTTTATTAGGATCAGTTACTTGTTGCATCTTTACTGCAGCATGTCAGACCTGAAGGAGATCACATGCTTCCTGCTAGAAACCAATGCAGCCATTCAGCTGCACCTCTGGCATACCAGCCTGACCCTTGTGCCTGCATGAATGTCACCATTGTGCAGATGGCAGCAGGACGCGTAGCTTGAGGGACCCCAGCATAAGTCAGCCCACCCAGCTGCAGTACAGCACGGCTTTCCTGGAGGGAAGTGCGCATGAGCAGCCAGGGCAGATTTAAGGACGGCCTTCAGAACAGATGTGAGACGCTGTGTTGCTGCAGCAGTGGTCATGCTGAAAAATTTGGAGTGGTTTTCTGTCAACTGAAAGATCACACTCCAGCGCCTCAGCTGCCTGCTTTAGCCTAACCTGATACTGCCAGGTACTGTATTCAAACTGCCTTGCTATCTCTGGAATTGCATAGGAACATTTTAATGGGCATTTGGAAAAGTTTCTTGCTTCTGTAGATAAAAATATCTCAAGGAAGTATTCAGAAGGCATTTCCCTTAACAACAGCATTGTTCTCATCCATGTCTGTATATACAAAGAGAGCAGTTGGCTGCAGAATACTTACCCTGAATGCGTCTGTTCTGTTTTTTATTGTTTTTCTTTTACCCAAATGAAGTCTATAAATTAGGAGATTTTAGAAGATATTTTCACAGATTGAGAAGGACCAAACTGAATGGAATATAATCTGTGAGAGCTTTAAGTGAGTGCTGCCAAGCTGATGTCAGAAGTGGCTGCTGTTGTTGTGAAGTACACATCTTAGTGTGTCAGAAAATAGGAATGTTTTATCTAGTGAGAATGTTGATAGAGAAGTAGATTTTAAAAGTTTAAGGAAAACAGTAAACTGTAGATTCGTAGAAGACCTGCAAGCTATTTCTCCTCAGGTCTATTAAAATAGATGAAGAAAGGGATACTACTTCTGGAGGTGCTAACTAATGAGACAGAGGAGCTTTGCTTCCAGCTGGGTTCAGTTCATGTGCAGAGCAGCTGCTTGTAGCAGCTTGGCCATGGAGACCCCTCAAGGAGTTGGTTCTCCAAAGCACTCACAGCCAGGAGGGACAGAAGCTGGCTGCCTGAAACAGATCCCCCCTGCTGACTTCTCAAAAAGGTGATGAACTGGGAAAACTTCTCTGACAAGCCCTTGTGCTCCTCCAGGAGCTGCTGAGGTTTCTCTGGCAGTGTTCCCACTGCCATCAGTGAGGCAGTGGCCAGGCAGGGGTGATGCAGTGCCTCAAGCTGTTTTCTGCATGTTACCTGCTATTTACAGGCAGCTTCCGAGGAATCCAAGCCTGGGGCTCCACTCTGTGCTTTGAAGCAGGATAATCCAACTGTGAAGCGCAGGCTATTAGAGATAAGTAATTACACCTAAATTTGAGTATTTCCATCTCCCTTTAATTTTGACTTTTTGCAGCATGTAGTATGTATATGTAAAACTCTGGTGTACCCCAGTATCTTTCCTGTACAGGCCTAGGATGCAACAAAGGCACAAGCCCTGATGTAGGAATCTCAGTATCTGTAGACAGCAATGTTGCATCAGTATTGGTGTATTGTAAATGGCTGAATAACAATTTTCTAAGTATAGAGAAGTAATTTTTCCCATTGAGCACTGAGGAATAAAATGTATGAACCATGACTATTAACTAAAATGCTAAATATTATCATTTCTGGAAAACAAAGTGTTAAACCAACATGATTTTTAAAACTGGGACATGGGATGGCTCAACAAGACATGAGATAAAATTGGAAGGAGTCTATTGAAAAGCCAGGGATACAAGGTCATTTGGTTCTAACTTCAAAACTTTTAACAATTTGTCTTGTCCTGGCAGTCAAAAATAATCCCCTAGAAATCTTTGCAGACAGCTGAACAGAGAGGGGGAAATCACTCAAAACCCCAAAATCAGCACACAGCAATGGAAAAATATCACCTCAGAGTTTAAAGTCAGACAATAAAAGGACACAAATTTAGTGTGTTCTGTTCATCATTGAAAGAGAATGACTAGACAGTCTATGGCTAAAGATTTATCTCATGAGCCTGAAAGGAAACTTGGCACATTATGTGGAGAACCAGGCAGTTATTATCTCAGTGATTACAGAAAAAAAATCAATGATATAAAAGGATGGGATTTTAAAAAGATTTTAACTTCCTATCTAAATACTACTTTTTAAAAAAGCTGAGTTGTGTAACAAAGGAGAATTATTTTGCCATTTTAAGTGGAACATCGTTACAAAAGAACAAAATTCCTCTAAGTGAAGATATCCTCTCAATAAAAACAACATTAATGCTTTTACTCTTTTTCATTTACAAGCTGATCAAAGCCAAACTAAAGCAAATAAATGGATGTTGGTGGGCTTTAAGATTTTTATCCATGTATGTTGTTGTGACAACTAGAAAGATGCAACCTTAACCAGGCTCTTTCTCTTGTTTTTACAGGATCTGAACACCCCAAATGCAGAAATGATTCAGCAACAAAAATTGAACTGGTATGAAAAAAAAAATTATTAATTATTTTAATATTTATTGTTAAATCTGAAGCCATCTTAAATTAATAATGTTAGAATATCATATTATAAAATAATGAGGAGGTTTATCTATAAAGTATACTTACAATGGGTTGTTTTTGTTTGATTGGTTGGTTATTGCTTTTACCATTGTAATACTAGAGGGATGAATGGTCAGGTCACTGGCTTCCTTCCTTCTTCGTGTTTCAGGATGTGCCTGATCAAAGCCCTGATTTTCAGTCAGCTTTTGCAGCCAGTAATGACGCAGCCTTCCATCATCACGCAGCCAAACTTTGTCCTGTTGGTGGCTGATGATCTTGGTATAGGGGATGTAGGTTGCTATGGGAATGATACTATCAGGTAAGGAAACAGCATAATAATAAATAGAGCTGATATCTGATGCTCACCTTCAGTCCTCTGCCCATCACTAGCCATTAGAGCTGTCTTAGAACTGGAGAGAATTCCTGTGGGAATTCAAGAAAGACTATTCAGAGCAGAAGCTATGGAGCAAGATAATTTCCTATGAGGGTCACTATGTAAATGTAAATGATGCTACCTGGAGTATCTCACACCCTAGAGGTTATTCCTAGGGCCAGCTCTGCTTGCAAAGTTGTTATTATTTGGGAATGTGTAAACTGAGAAATGCTTAACACTTGCATGTACCTGAAGATAGAAATGCTGTCTCCTCTCTCAAGTGTTTTGCCATTCTTTCTAAGTCTTACATCGATCAAGTCACTGATGTGAGTTATGTTACTAGGAAATACTTCTGTTTACAGATTTGAGGACATAAAATTTGCCTTTTCTTTGGAAATCATGCCACTTTAATGCCTGTTGGCTTCCTACCAGCTTGTCACCCAATGTGGTGTGATCACTTCCCTTAGCCAGCAAAGTTCTCAGAATCTTGCCCCTGACTGACAGCAACTGGCAAGTTTCTGGTAGGCAGCTCTGAATGGCTCAGCCTCTAGCATAACATCTTTTCAGGGCATAACTTCTTTTCTTCAAGAGCAGTGGAGTGCCTTTCACCAAGGCCCTCCATAGCGTCTGGGAAATAAGAAGGAATGATTGCCTTGAAATTTAACCAGACTGTTTTTTTTTTTGAATGAAGAGAGAAAACAAACGAAGGAAAAATCTCACATCGAATTAAAAAAAATAAAATAATTAAAATAGAAAGAACTTTCCAAAACAGAGGTAAGAGTGTCATTCCTCATTCTCATTCCTTTGAAGGCCCTGTGACTGATGTCTGACAGTGTTGGTTGTGCTTTTAGGACTCCGAACATTGATCGCCTGGCAAGGGAAGGAGTAAAGCTGACCCAACACATCACTGCAGCTCCACTTTGCACCCCCAGCAGAGCAGCGTTTCTCACTGGCAGATATCCCATTCGATCAGGTTTGCCTTGCACAGTCAAGTGGCCTTTAAGCATTACATTATTGCTGAATGGAACAGTGCCATATGGTGGGCATGAAGGTGCATGAAGACTCACCAGCTAGGTCTAATACTTCTGATGCTGCATCTGTATTTATGAGGTGAATGAGCCTGGGGAGGAAAAAAGCTTCTCTGCAGAGCAGTCTGCTCCCCATCACCTAGCAGCTCTCTGCCTTTTGGTACTCCATTGCAGCCAGAAAGGAGTTGGTACTACTTGTTACCTTCAGATAAATCATTACACAGAACATGAAAAGTAACATATTTAAAACACCGATCACATTAATTTCTGTTATGGGTTACTCCCCGTTAGGTATGAGAAATAGTGAAGCCCTGCAGGGAACAGAGTAGATCTCTGCAGATTTGTGTCTGTTCCCTCCAGTCTGGGTGCAAAGTGAGATGTTTGCAGAACAGCTTTATCGTCTACGAATCAGAATGCATCTGTGCTACATAATAGTAGTTTGACATCTGCATTATTTTTCTCAGTTCTGTTTTTGAATTAAAAATACTATCCTGTCAAACTGCATTCTTGAGCTGAAGAGGTATGAAAAATAGGTGGCTCTGTGTTTCTAGCAGTGACTGTAATGCTTATCCTACTGCAAATATCCTTATTCCCTTCATTCCTGAGGCATTTTGAAGCCAACATGTAATCCTTTTTCCATGCTCACTACTCTCATTGAGACTGCTGGAAAATGCATATACATTTGTATAGACCCTGTCTCCCACTGTAACAGCAAGGCTGGGACATTCAATGCTTCCAATGGCATTTCATACTTTGCATTACATTGTATGGCAGGGTTATGTCTGCTTATAATGCTGAGTAATGGGGTATAAGACTGCATATGAGAAGACCATAGCGCCATGTAGCTTCTCTGTGGGTTTCAACAACCCTGTAGTGGCCTTGACACTCCACAGGGACATTGTGAGTTCCCAAGCAGCCTTATGCAAGGTGGAGTGTGAGGGTGCCAAAATCTGCCTCCTGTGGTCCCTGTCCTCACCATCCCACTAGGCCAGTGTACTGCTTGCATCCTGGATGCTGCTGCAACATGTAAATGAATCTGTGCAACTGCTTCAGTCCGGATTAAAATGGTGCAGCGTGAGCTGCAAAGAGGGGCAGCTATTATGCAGTGAAGAGATTTAACTCTTTCTTGTCCATGTGCACTGTTCTATATTCATATCCCCAGGCTAACAGCATTAGGATAAACATTCAACCCTGTAATACCAATGAAGCCAAGAAACAAGAATGTATATTTGATAAAACTACCAGTTATACTTACTGAGTTTTATTATTACTATATTTTGTAGGAATGGATGCTATAAACAATTATCGTGTTATTTTTTGGAATGGTGGCTCTGGGGGACTCCCTCCAAATGAAACCACTTTCGCCAAAATACTGCAGCAACAAGGCTACAGTACGGGACTAATAGGTATGGAAATATTTCTGAGTCATAGAACCATAAAATGACTTGGGTGGGAAGGGCTCTTACAGCTTATCCAGCCCTAACCCTCTGCCATGGGCAGGGCTGCCGCCCACCAGCTCAGGCTGCCCAGGGCCCCATGCAGCCTGACCCTGAGAGCCTCCCAGGATGAGGCACCCACAGCTTCTCTGTGCAACTTATGCCAATGCCTCATCACCTTCTGAATAAAAAAAATATATCCTGATATCTAATGGCCTAGATCACGTTTCACCCACAAATCTAATTCAAACTCTTTAACTAAACCCAAACTGCCCATACCTCAGTTAAAATATTTGTATTTCCTGATTCAAGCATATCATGTTCTGACCAAAAAGAATCACTCATAAAAAAAGAAATGTGTGACAAAAAGAATGGCCTTTACTGCTGGCCTGCTTTCAAACATGTTGACTTCTGGTCATTAAAAAATATATTGGAAAATATTTTGTTAAATATATTCACTGAATGCTATTCTGCCAGTTATATTCACAAAAAAAGGCAAATACATGAGTTTAATGCAAATATGCATGTTCATGCTTTATATGGAGAAGAGCAGACTTGCAACTTGCATAGAAGGGAACAGCTGCTACTTAAAACAGCGGAATCAATTCAAAATGTCATGGGATTTGGGCTTTCAAAAGCAGAAACAAAGCAATTATTTTTTCTTTAAGTACATAATGCCACTGTAGTTTACCAGTATTTAAGTACAACCCATTAAACATTATATCCTTCAGCATTAATAGAAATTCCATTTTGCTTTATATTTTTACAGCATTTCTTGAATGTAATTGCAACTGCTGGCCATGATCTAGTTTCAAATGATTATTTATCATAGATATGTCACATGGTATCACAGACTGAGGAAACACAAAAGTTCCTGAGATGAATATTCAGCAATTTGTCCTACCTCATCCAAGCATCTAAATTCCGACAGCCAAAATCTATGACTGACACAAAAAAACAACAGTTGTACAAGTAAACTGAATTTACTGAGAAAAATGTCTGCAGCAATGGATTTATTTTCATCCAGAAAAATAAACTGAAGTCATAAAGAACAGCAAAAGAAGCATTTGAAGTTCTGTATTAATGAATCTTTCTGTTAGATTTGTAGCAGTATCATTTCAGTTGCTCTAAACTGCTCATAAAATAGTCTGTGCCTGTTAACCAAGTTGTTCAGATTGCCTTCAGCATGTAAACACTACCAAAATAATCAGATTTGTCCCCACCTAGAGAAAGAACTGCCCTGCAGAGAGACTGTTGCATCCTACTTGGGAGAAACCTAGTAAAACGGGCTACCATTTCCCCTAGCATCTCAGCTATAATCACATCGTAGACACTGAGAGTGTTATTTAGTTTATCTAGATTGACAAATAATGATTAAGTGAACCTTTGAGGTGATAGTGACATAAAAGGAAAAAAAATACACCAAAAGAAACCATGAAAATAACATTCAAATCATGAAACAAGAAATCTTAATCAGCATCTGTCCATATCATTACAACTGAATGGCCACTAAATTGCCTCACCTGAATGGATTGTCATCAGTTTGTTCTGAGCACTACCAGTTTAATTGCAGAGTTAAATCCTACTGATAAACTGCAGTTTGATGCTTTGCAGAGTCCTTGTACGTCATAGAGCCAATGTTGTATAAAATACACCCTCAAAGAATAATTTAACTTCATTAGATATTTTAACTGCTGTAGTTTTGAGCTTTTTGAAGCATGTCAGAAACCTTTATCAAACTCAACTAGAAATTAAAATGTCAAAGTGAATCTGAAGTCCAAAGATGCTTAGGATGCTGCACCTGTATTTATGACCAGTACATCTATATGTTTATTACAGACCTGTTTCATTTTATATCTGGTTCAAAATATGTTGAGGTATACTGAATATAGATTTTGGCTAGAAGTAATTCATGCAACTAGAATGTAGCTTTCCCCTTTCTTTATATTATCATCCAAAACTAGCCTTCTTTTATTTATTTATTTGTCATCTGAAGTAGATTTTTGTGCTCTTATTGTAATGCACAGTACTTCATTTTAAATCTGCTCATGGCTCCCTGGCTCCGTGTTAGTATATGTATCAGTAACGTAATGAACCAATTGTTTAGGATAATATATTTCAGTAAATGCACAGTTCTTTAATCCACAGTAAGAACTGGTTGCAAATTAGTTTTCAACTACTTCATTTTGATCTATAAGTCTGGCATCCAAGGCCTCCATTGCATTAGAGGTTGTAAAAAGTAATTAAGCTCACCTCCCATCTTAAAGAAAAGAAGTAGATTCTTGTTACTTGATTCAGATATTCCTAAGCCTCAATGTTTGAGCCAAAGGAGCCAACTTGTTATGTTTCTGTGTAAGTGCCGAACCAGTCTGATTGCATCGACTTAAAATGAAGGAAAATCATAATTTTGATGTACTATTCATTGTTACAGTGGACATCTGTTCACAAAAAGAACACGCGGTATCATAAAATGCCATGCGGTGTTCATTTTGAGATCTGAAGACTTTATAAGAAAAAGGCTTTGACTGTTTATGATTAAATACAAATAAATAGCAAAAAAAAAACCCAAACAATTCTATTCTCATTCACTGTATGGAGATTTTATTATCAACAAACTGACTTCAGTATGTACAGTTTCATGATAAATCCCGACCCCCTGAGCTTAAGTTCTGGATCTTGTGGTTTACCTGACAAAACCACAGTTGAGATGCATGCTGTTTGGTTGACACTGAGCATCACTGAGTCTTGCTTTTCAGAAACAAGTCTCCATAGCATCTTGAAAGTGAAGAGACAATAGAACAGTGTTATTCTTCCCTGTGCTTTCAAAAGGTCTCCCTTCTCCCTTTTCATACCTGACAGATCTTCAGGAAGGCCATATATTTTGAAGAGTTATGAAAAACTGATTTTTTCCTTATGTGTAGTTTCTTTTACAGTCCAGTCGTTTTTGCATTTGATCATAATAGCTACAGGGCATGAATATGTATACAGAGAACAAATAACTCTGGTGGAAATTTATAATTTATAGTGGTTGACTTTTATCAGTTCCAAGATATACCCCGTTCTATTGATATGTACTTAGTATGTATCTGTAGGATGAAGAAGTTACCACAAGCAAGAAAAAATGTTTTGAGAAAGGTTTTAATGAAGAAAATCTTATTTTCACATATTATTTCTTTACATTTTAATAATATACATTTTTAGGGAAGTGGCATCTAGGTGTTAACTGTGAACACCGCAATGACCACTGTCATCATCCTTTGAACCATGGATTTGATTATTTTTATGGGATGCCTTTTACGCTAATAAGTGACTGCCAAACAACAGAAGAACCAGAGATGGACAGAGCCTTCAGAAGGAAACTTTGGCTTTATACTCAGATTATTGCCCTTGCTATGCTCACCACTACCCTAGGGAGGCTCACCGGCTTGATTTCAGTCCACTGGAAAACAGTGACCTGCCTTGCTTTTTTTAGTCTCCTTTTCTTTGTGTCCTGGTTCTCAAGTTATGGATTTGTAAGATATTGGAACTGCATTATAATGAGAAACCATGAAGTCACTGAGCAGCCAATGGTGACAGAGAGGACTACATCTTTTATCTTGAGAGAGTCCATTTCATTTATTGAAAGGTAATGTGAATTTCCATTACAAGCATTTTTCTGTTTGTTTTGTTTTGGTTTGGTTTTTTGCATGTCTTTCAACTTTAAACATTTTCTTTCTACTATTTTCTTTGACAGTAGATGGAATAATGAATATTATTATATGCTAATAATGATTCTATATTATTAAAACAAAAGACACTGCAGTCTTTGGCCACAGCCAACATGAGTTTATGAGGGGAAAGTCCTTTTTTAACCAACTTAATCACCTTTTTTTGACAAAACTACCCATGTAGTTGTCAAAGGGAAGCCAGCTTATGTAATCTTTCTGGATTTCAGCACACCTTTTGATACTGTTTCTCATAATGTCCTTCAGGACAAAATGTCCATCATACAGCTAGACAAAAACATAATGTGATGGGTAAACAACTGGAAGGCCAGTTCTACTAAATGAGGTCAAAACAGGCTGGCAGCCAGTCACTAGTGAGGTTCTATGGGGCTCCATAGCACTGTGATAGTTTGCAATAGCAGAAAGTGGAGCTTCAGTATGAAACTTTTCTGTGTATGACTCAGGGAACACAAAAGAGAGCCAAACATTATTTTATCAGATAGATCCTAATTGCTGGATGTTAATACCTTACAACGTAAGATGATTTTTGAGTTGATTATTGAAATATGTATGTAAATCATACTACCATTTTCCATTATGACCGAGCTCTGTATGTACTGAGAGCCTTCCTCCTAGTAACCAAGTGTTGATTTCTGTTTTTCAGAAATAAGCACAAGCCATTCCTTCTCTTTCTTTCCTTTCTACACTCCCACACCCCTCTACTCACAACGGAGAAGTTTCTTGGGAAGAGTAGCCATGGTTTATACGGAGACAACGTAGAGGAGATGGACTGGATGGTGGGTAAGTCACCAGCAAATACAAGTATCTCCAGCTACTTAATGCTTAGCTATGTGCAGTGAAGTACAGTAACACATTTTATAATAAAAATTCAGCTGTTAGTAAAAGAACAGGGAACAGAACGAAAAGCAGGAAGGAATAAAGTCCTAGTACCTGTCACTGTTTGTTTATGCTGTTAGCTTTTTATTTTCTACAGTCTTTGAGAAAGTTAATTGTTATTGGTTTTATGATTTTTGTTATCAGTATTCCACATCATAACACCATGCGAGGCACTGGGAGTTAAAGAGTTGATGCTCCAAGTCCACAGACAGACAAATCTTTCCATTCATTCAGTTTTTCTTTCATCCCGCATTTACCAGTTTTAGCCATGTCCCCATAGCTTAAGATAACCACCTGCTTCTCTTACTAAATACTATATAATCTGAGAACTACAAATATTTAGTTTGCTTTAATGTTCAAGATCAAGTGACCATAGTCTTTTATGGTCACGTCTTATATAAATAGGACACACTAAGCAATAAAAATGATAAGCAAATGAATTCCAGGTTTAAAACCAGCAGGCTACTTTATTTATTTATTTATTGCGACTGCTGAATTCAGCCGAGTACTGAGTATTCTTCATTCGACTCACTAATCAAGAAATGTCCACAGATATTAATTGATACGTTTCTAGAAATTAGCATCATTTTGTTTTCCAGCTTGTTTTATTCAGCCTGACTTTCTTCCAAGGAGAAGAAAGGTTTTTTTTATTATCCAACCATATAGGAAGAAAAGTAGTTATATTTGCAAAGAGATAAGAATCATATATATATCCAGAAATAACTAGTTTTCATACTTATTTTTAAACGCTTGCACATCACAAATATATAAAGTATATATCCAAAACTGTTTAAATGTGCTTTGTGAATTAAAAAGATTTTACTGTTAGTTTATATCAAATGCAAACAGTAACTTGATGTAAATACTTGCCATTGTCAAAAATAATTTCAGACAGAATCATAAGACAATTTCTTTTGCTTCTCACTTTGGTCATTACTTATGCAGAATCTAAGTTTTTGAGGCTTTGAATAACATTTTTTTTTTACATTATCTTACAGCACACCATTTCTCAGTAGAGGCTTCTGGTCTGTACTTGTCATTCTTGCACTCCTTTTTAAAAATGCTAATAATAAAGGAGTTACAGCCTTTTTGATTGCCTTTATAGACAGTGAAATGACAAATATAAATCTCAGTCCTGCAAACTTTTAGTTTAAACTTTGACTATGTCTACATGGATGAATATTTTCAAGTCAGAGGCTAAAAAATTATATTTTATATATATAAACTATATTTTTTATTATTTAATATACATGCATTTCTGTGTTTGCAGGGCATGTTCTAGATGCCATTGATAAGGAAGGTTTGACAAAAAATACACTAGTTTATTTTGCTTCTGATCATGGTGGATGGCTGGAAAGACAAGAAAACAAAAGACAGCTGGGTGGCTGGAATGGAATATACAGAGGTAAGATGGTGACAACCCAGCAACAACTACTACAGTATTCAGGGTACAACTAAAACTTAGGTAAGACTGCATGTTTCACAATTAACAGGTTTTTATCACTGGGAGTTAATTATGCATACAAAATGTACACAATTCTAGCATGTGTAAATAGTTGCATGATTTTCAAACTGGCACTTCCTCAAAAGGCAACTGATCACGGATTAGTTTTTATTAGGTATGCATAACATCCATAAATATTCTTAGCTGCATCTTACATTGCTTTAACTGCATATGTTACGTGGTTGCAAATGAGGAAGACGAGGTTGGGAAATCACTTTATAATTAAGAACTTTATCCACACTGAGTTTTAATAGTGCAACATGCTTAAAAATAACAAAAAGAAGTGAGACTAGAAGGAAGATAACAAGGAGTGATTGAGTTAGCACGTTGTAAGTGATGTTGATGAGAAAGAGCTTAGTGGTAAACTCAAAAAGATAAGGAAAACTCATGAAGATAACATTAGAGTGTTTATTCTAAATCAAAGCATTCATCTAAAATTCCTCTTTATTTTAAATTAACCATTAATTTTAATGAAAAATTGTTTCTGTTTGTTTGTTTCAATGAAAGGTGGAAAAGCTATGGGAGGCTGGGAAGGAGGAATCCGTGTCCCAGGGATATTTAGATGGCCAGGAGTGTTACCTGCAGGCACAGTGATCAATGAACCTACAAGCCTTATGGACATTTATCCCACAGTAGTTCATTTGGCTGGAGGGGTAGTACCACAGGACAGGTACAAACAAGTGTCATTATTCCACCTTTCTCTACAGATAAAGAAAACCTAGTTTTGAAACATTCTAAGGGTCTGACATTTTCTTTTCCACTCCTGCTCCTTTTCTAGAACATAAGTTACCCTAACTCAGTCACCTCTTCTCTACATTTGAGATTCAACATCTGCTTGTAGTCTACAAACATCTTCTTTATTCAGAGCTGTCAATTGCAATAAACCAGAGGTGTCCAGAGGGAACTCAGTACTATACAGCTGACCCCAATCTGATTATCTCCATTTTTTCTGTTAGAGTAATGGATGGCCGGGATCTGATGCCTTTACTACAAGGAACAGTTGAGCACTCAGAGCACAAATTCCTGTTTCATTACTGTGGCACTCATTTACATGCCGTGCGATGGCACCAGAAGGACAGTGAGTAGAAATTATTATTTCCCAAAAACTGAATTTAGTCTACAGGAGGACAGATTTGTTTACCCTTTTGTGGGGAGATTGAAGCTTTCTGAACAGTTCTATGTGTAAGATGATAAAGAACATTGCTTGTACTTATGCGGCACATGGTATTTGTTCATGGCTTCTAAGCACATGACACAAGCTCTGTAATACCAAGCAGAATACTGGAGATCAGGATGGGTCTTGTCCATCTGTCTATTTGGACGCAAGGCCTGAAGAATCCATGCCTTCTTCTATCAGGGAGAAGTATTTGTCTCAGTCCTTTGTATGACCTTCTACCCTAACAAAGAACAAGCCATGGAAACCCAAAATGTTTTTCTCATTTTCATAAAATGTCCAAAATAGGCACAAATGATATTTGCTGAGAAATCTGAAGACATTTAGAAAAATCAGAAATCATTTTACAATATGAGTATAAATGTTGTGGCATTTACTTTAAATGAAATTACAAAACTGTATCAAGTAGTTCATGTAGACCCAAAGTGGAACCCAATCTCACAAAATTAAACTCTAGGAAAACCTTCAGTCCTCTAATGCTTTGTGATAATAACCATCAGTATCATTCTGAGTCTTTTTACTTTCCTGGCAGGTGGAGCTATTTGGAAAGCTCATTACATGACCCCAAACTTCCATCCACCTGGGGCTGGGGCTTGTTATGACAGAGGATTCTGCCCATGTTTTGGGGAAGGTGTGACCCATCATGACCCTCCACTGCTGTTTGACCTCTCACGAGACCCTTCTGAAACCCAGCCTCTGTCAGCTGACACAGAGCCCCTCTTTGACACTGTAGTAGAGCGGATTGGGAGTGCCATTGAAGAGCACCGCAGGACACTGACTCCAGTCCCACAGCAGCTCTCCTTGAACAACGTCATCTGGAAGCCATGGCTGCAGCCCTGCTGTGGGACGTTCCCTTTCTGTTGGTGTGACAAAGAAGGTGATAAACGTGCTGATCTATAAAGGAAATAACCAAGGTTACCCAGGGTTTTAGATCATGAATATTTTCTCTGAGGGATGTTTATTAATGGATTGTTTGTTTAGGTTTTTTTTTTGTTGTTGTTCTTCATTTATTTTTAATGGAGACTTTATTTAAGAATTGTTCCAGTAGATGGCACAGTATTTGGTAAAGGTGGCTTTAGGCTGGACACTCTCAGGGAGGGATAAGGGCAGTGTGATCTGAAGAGCATATTTAACTTGCATCTGCTGACAACTGAATGAATAATTCAATAACTCTGAATTGTAACAACTTTAGACTTCTACTGGTATTTATACAGCTTATTTTTTGTTGTTTATGAATGTATATTTAGAAATATAGCTGTTTATCTTCTGAATTTCTAAGTCATTCAGTAATCGAGTTTTCCTTTATTTTTATAGTTAGTGGCAATGCTAGATATCCCTGTAATATATTTTTGCTAAGTTCTTTTCCTCCTACCTTCAAAATGTTTCCAGAATATTTCCTCACTGAATCTCCTTTAAAAGTAGCTTCCTTCCATGTAGTTAGTCCCTCCAACAGCAGTGATGACGACCTCTAGTTAGCCTACAGATTCTTCATCTGGTGTAACTATCTAGATAAGGCATGAAGTTTGGAAATATACAAACTGGATCTGCTAGTGATGTCTGGGAAGGACAGGTGCCTTCTGATTGCAGTCAGCTTCTGTTATGGCAAACACAAAAAGGAAAAAAAAATCCCTTTCCAAGACCCCATTTTAAGCAACCTCTTAAGCAGCACTAGCAAGTGCACTGACACAATGGTGCAAGTATAAAATCACTGAGGTCATGTAAGTTACCTCAGTGCCCTAGAAATAGCTAGGACTTGTTTCCCTCCCTTGATAACAGTTTAGCTTTTTCAGCTTTTATTTGCCCCTTTGCTTTTATTTGTTTCCCTCAATTCATTCATCGAGAAACCTACAGGTAAATAAAATCCTATAGCTTAAAAGCGGTGTTGTATTGCATGCTGTGATCTCATGCATTTCACAGGCTGTTGCTCCCAGGGTAGCATCGAGGAGCTCCTTCAGTGCTGTTGACGAGAAAAACACTCAGTCCTACTGCAAAAACTTCAAGGGATTAAGTGAATCAATCACTTCACATTCTTGCTTAATTTCTCCATGGTTAAGAGCATGTGCTTTATTTCTTATTTGAATTTATTTGATTTCATTTGTTCTTTCTCGACTGGATTTGAAGTTCACATTCAATATCCAACATTTTATTTACAAGAATTTACTGCAGTAAGACCAGCATTTATTATTTTTTTAGTCTTATTCCAAGATTCACCAGGGATTTTACACCTTCTCAGTTTTATAATACCTGTAAAAAATGTGTGTATGTAAGACCTGCTCATATAATTGAATTTTCTCTTGTACAGGAATACTTAATAGCACTGTACAGCATCTGTTTGGGGCTAAAGGGTACAGGAAAGGTAGAATCTGCATTGGTCACTGGGGTTTGCCCATGAAAGCACAGGTATCAAAGGGAATGAAATCTTCACTCTGTGCAGTCTCAAGATCAGCCTCTGGGCATCTTACATAGTACTTTCACCCCTCCCTCCAGTTCTTTTTCTCCTCATGCTGTCAAACAGCTGCCTAACATTGTCATCTCAGCTCCCTATCTCCCTTACTAGGAATTTTAACTGCTGCTCATATGGGTTCATAAGTTCATAAGTTCATAAGTTCATAAGGTTGGAAAGGACCTATAAGATCATCTAGTCCAACCATCCTCCTATCACTATCTCTACCCAACTACTAAATTAAGTCCTTTAGCACCTCATCTAGACGCTTCTTGAACAGCGCTAGGGATGGTGCCTCAACCACCTCTCTAGGCAGGCCATTCCAGTGCCTGACCACTCTTTCAGAAAAGAAATGCTTCCTGAGGTCTAATCTAAATCTTCCCTGGCGCAACTTGTGGCCATTCCCTCTCGTCCTGTCACTACTTATCAGGGAGAAGAGGCCTACCCCCTCCTCACCACAACCCCCCTTCAGGAAGTGGTAGAGTGCAATAAGGTCTCCTCTGAGCCTCCTCTTCTCCAGACTAAACAATCCCAGCTCCCTCAGCCGCTCCTCATAAGACTTGTGCTCCAGGCCCCTCACCAGTTTTGTTGCCCTTCTCTGAACACGCTCCAGGGCCTCAGTGTCCTTCTTGTAGTGAGGGGCTCAAAACTGAACACAGTACTCGAGGTGCGGCCGTACCAGAGCTGAGTACAGGGGGATGATCACCTCCCTGCTCCTGCTGGCTACACTATTTCTAATACAGGCCAGGATGCTGTTGGCCTTCTTAGCCACCTGGGCACACTGCCGGCTCATGTTGAGCCGAGCATCAACCAACACCCCCAGGTCCTTTTCCTCTCTACATTCTTCAAGCCATTCTGCCCCAAGCCTATAGCATTGCATGGGGTTATTGTGGCCAAAGTGCAGGACCCGGCACTTGGTCTTATTGAACCTCATCCCATTTTGCTCAGCCCAGCTGTTCAGCCTATCCAAATCCCTCTGAAGGGCCTCCCTACCCTCAGGCAGTTTGACACATCCTCCCAGCTTTGTGTCATCTGCAAACTTACTGAGGGTACACTCAATTCCCTCATCTAGGTCATCAATAAAGATATTAAACAAGATGGGCACCAAAACTGACCCTTGGGGGACACCACTCGTTACAGGACGCCAGCTGGACTTATTGATATTGATATTGATAGTACAAGAGGGAATGGTTTTAAACTAAGGAGAGATTTAGGTTAGATGTTAGGAGCAAGTTTTTCACTCAGGGAGTGGTGACACACTGGAACAGGCTGTCCAGGGAGGTTGTGGATGTCCCATCCCTGGGGGCATTCAAGGCCAGGCTGGGTCTGGCTCTGGGCAGCCCGCTCTAGTGGATGGCGACTGTGCCCATGGCAAAGATGTTGAAACTAGATGACTTTGAGGTCCTTTTCAACCCAGGCCATTCTAGGATTCTACGATTTATAAGCAAATACTGGCACATGTCAGTCTGTGACAACTCATGCTGTACCTTCCCAGCAGTTTCAGGCATAACTAACTCTTCTGCCACGTTTTTGTAACATTCAGGTCTTGTTTGCATTGTTCTGCTGCCCATGACTGGATAAAACTAGTTAAATGGCAACATTAAACTAATTTAGCACATAATCATTTATAAAAATCTGCTTTCAGAAAGGTTATTAATAGTAGTACTCATCATAATCTGTTTATTTATTCTTTCACCGAAGAACAAACTATCTGGAGAGATTCTGAGCAACCCAGTAACTCAAGATACAAATAAAACTTTCTAAGTTGTTATCACTTTGTGGCTGCTGATCATTAGGGAACCTGAAGATCACGGAGAATGTAAGAAACACACCGAAGAGGCCCTATGTAGATTGGCACAACCCATATTGGGACTGCGGACTCTGGGAGAGCTCGACCTTTAGCACCTTGTGTTACCGCTGTTGATGTTCAATGTTGTTTAACCTGCATTACCAAACACATCAGGCAGAGGGCTCTTCAATGAGTATGACAGCACAGAGGCGCAACCAAAGGCAGACAAGCTAATTACAATCAATATCACCACCACAGGGTGAGGCGGCAGGTGTAACAGGGTTTTCCTAGTCATCGACCATCCTCCAAAGATCCTATCCGAGCAGGCAGTCAATTATTTTTTTAGGGTAATTTTATTACCACTGTTTTTCCTGTCTTGTTAATTCCTCAGCCACTCGCTGAGACAGACAAGCTGATTTTCATGCAAATTCACTGAAAAAAATGCATACTTTTTATTTTTTTAAGTGACTCTTACTTGCAAAGCAGGGAGTTTAAAGAATCCATATGCAGAAGCTCATTAATCTCTTCTAGTATCACATTGTTTCTTACAAGTGCTTTGTTCTCCAGCCATTTGTAAGTTGACAGAAAACCATTTACATACGTAATTCTAGGAATAAGGTCTTTAAATAGTGATTTTTTTAAGTGAGTGGCTGTGAAGTGTTCTAAAACTGTCAGCCTTTTAAGCTTTAAGGTTTTTCATTCATTGGCAGTATTGTAAATTCAGCAAAAATACTATTTACAACAACAACTTAAAAAAATGGCAGCAACAGGACAAGAAAATTGAGAGTTAGCAGTGTTTAAATTACATTACAGTAGTTTATGGTTCTAAGGTACTCTATCGCTCTAAGGTACTTAGAGCGCACAAAACCTGTATAAAATGTGGCTATTTTATCTATGTCCATAGTGCCTATTCTAATCCAGTTATAAGAGAAGCCTGAAGGCAGAGAACGATCAATGCAGACATTCTTAAAACAAACAGATCTTCCATCCTTTGCTTCCTGTTTACAGAAGGCTCCACAATGCTGCAGAAAACTCCCTGTTTACTTGAGGGTCATTTGATGCTTCGTATGCTTTCTACAGCCATTCCTTACTACCGTTCATACATGTAGGATGTCGGAAAGCACACTCCGTGGTAATTTAACATTTATTTGGAAAGATATGAATCAAGGAATTGAACTGGATCGAATCTAAACTAGGCATCATAGCTTGAGCAAACAGGAAACTTTAGGAAAAACGAGGGACCATAGAAATACTGGTACTGCTGAAGAGAGCTGCTGTTTGCAACTCAATACGAGGGTGGTCCCATGAAGATAAGGACAACACAATGGTGTGTAGGGTGGTTGTTTACAACACAATGGATGGTCCAGAGAAGATAAGTGGAAATGCTGTTTGCAACTCAGTGGGGAGGTCTGTGAAGATAAGGAGGCAGATTTGTTGGCGACATAACGTCTTTTAACATCTGGAAATTTACCATCGGAGATGTCACTCACTTTGGAATTTCTGTCCATCTTTGGAATGTAATGAATATTAATGTATTATGCCTTTAAATGTGTAGTCGTTTCTCTCTTCAGTGTGCATGTGAGAGATTCCCCCATGCACCCAGCGCTGTAATAAAGGGAATACCTGCTTGACATATTTCATTGGTGTGTCAAGTTACTATGTCGGATTTCCCGGCATCAGATACATGGAGCAAAGGCAGATGTGGGATTGTGATGAACTTGGAACTGCTTTGCTGTGATAATGTATCATAATGTAGAGATCCTCTCAGTACAAGGTTTGTATGTTTAATATAGATCTATTTGAGCCTAAATGCTTTAAAGGGTTCAAATAAGAAACTCAGCCCTAGGGACCTTCTAGTTCATCAAACATTCCCTTCATGCTCATAAGGGTATGAAATGTCTTTCCAAATCCCAGTCTTCTCTACATGTAGGTAAAGCCAAGAAATCTGACAGAGTAACTTGACATTCCAATGAGTTAAGTCAGGCAGGTTTTCCCTTTGTTACAACGCTGGGTGCTTGGGGATTGCTCACACCAAGAAAAGCAGTAACTGCATATTTGTAGGCACAGTGTATACATATTCATCACATTTCCAAGAAGTTGGTTACATACGTATTGGATGTCCCCCTGTTCTGAGCATGTCTCCTAGAAAGTGGGGAGGGTCTCTGGGTTCATCTGGTGGTATCCTTGAGAAACCTTCAGGAGTTTGCATTGTGTCGCTTATCTTCACCGGACTCCCCCAGTGAGTTGCAAACAACAGCCCCACTTATCTTCACTGGATTCTCCATTGTGTTGACCTTATCTTCACGGGAAACCCCTGCCCCCACTGTGTTGCAAACAGTAGCTCTACTTGTCTTCACTTACCTTTAATGGCGCACACGTTTCTATTGTCCCTGTATTCCTTCCTAAAGTTACCTGTTCGCTCAAGCTGCGAGGCCTAGCACAAACAAGTCTCCTTGATTCAGTGTGAAACATGTAAAGGTGATTTGTGTCTAAGATAAAACGTCAAAGCTGCTGACACAATACTTTTAAACTGGCATTGATTCCAATTGGCATATAAAGTTATTTAAAGGAGTAAAATTTCCTTGTAAGGCATGGAAGGATAGAACTCTATCTGCATTTCAAACACTAGCCTTGCAAAACAAAGAAAACAAAATCCTCACACCAAGGAGTAAGAGATAAGCATCTTTAACCACAGACCTTCCTGGACTGTGGTTAAAGACAGGACATCCTGACTCCCGGAGAGGCGCCCTACATTTTTGGTAGCCTCGGGAGAAAAGGATCCTTGCCCGACCTTTCGCATCACACGAACATGGAAAAGCAATAAGCAAGGAAAAGAGCTCCCTTGGGAAAACTGCAGTAAATATCCTGTAATTCTTGTGCACGAAGATCCAGGCGAGAACATCGGACTGTGAGTATCGCTTGGTTGGGAGGGCGAGTTCCGGGGTGGAGAGAATTAAGTTGAGGAAAGCCTCTCGAGAGGGTGGTTAGAAATTCCCAGGGACCCACAGAGAGGCCCAGAGGAAGGGAATAGATCACCTAAAATTAGGAGGGGAAAATACTTTAAAGAAGGAAACCCTGGAATAAGGACATGGGGCAGAGAAGGTCTAAGTCTGCTGACCCCAGAAGGGACCCACCGAGAGGCCCCAAGGATAAGAAAGGGAGCAAATTACTTAAAATACCCCCAGACAGTCCGCTGGGGTTAATGATAAAATATTGGGGAAATTGGCCATCCCAGAAAGGGAAAACAAATCAAAACAAAAAATGATGGTTCATTATTGTGAATCTGTTGAAATTGTTGAAATGTCGGGTGGAGAACAAATGAGACCTGATCGGGTGCATTGGCCGATGTTTGTGAGTCGTGAATGAGTGTGCTGGATACGTGAGACGCAGCATCGCTGCGGAGCGAGTGCGGAGTCCCGATCCGCGGTTCCGTCCTCCCGCGAGGGAAACGGCCGGAGACGGACGAAGCGAGTGACAACAACCGTCATTGTTCTTCTCTTTGTGTGTACACCACTGGTCTTTT
Organism: Cyrtonyx montezumae; assembly: GCF_038088225.1. NCBI lineage: Eukaryota > Metazoa > Chordata > Aves > Galliformes > Odontophoridae > Cyrtonyx > Cyrtonyx montezumae. The sequence continues at coordinate 38,174,950 of NW_027072034.1, read as the reverse complement.
GTCTATATGTATGTCATAGGTGTAAAGGATGGGAGTTTCTGTCTTTTAAATAAGGAGGGCAGACCAATAGAGGAAAGGTGTCCGTAGCCCTAAATGGGACTTTAAGGTATAAGATCAACTAAAATTGTTTCTTAAGCGAGAAGGGAAATGGGATAAGGTATAAGGTAGCATATAGAAGTTCAATTGTTAACGGTATACGAAAGTGTAATTGAGGGTATGAATTGTGGGCAAAAGGGTTAAGGAGACCCTGATACCCCAGTGGGCAGGCAAAAACCCAGTTTGTGGCCAGGTCTTGAACGGACATTAGAAAGAAATTGGAAAAGGTAGAAGATTGGCAGGAAACAGGGACTGGATGAATTACTGAGAGAAGCACAGAAAGTATATGTAAGGCGGGATGATTAGAAACAAAAAGCAAAGGCCCGAATATTTGTCGCGGCTGTAAGAGAGGTGAAAAAGGAGGAAATTCCTAAGAAAAGAGAAAACCTTAGGAATATTAATAAGAGCATTGGAAAGCCTCCTCAAAGGGGATCCGAACAAGGAATAGAATGTTATTATTGTGGGAAGAAAGGACACTGAATCGAAATTTAAAATAGATAAATGAATAAATAAACACGACAGGATGGATGCATTTAAAGAATAGGGGTGTAGGGGCTATATACATCCTGGGGACGAGACAAACTAGAGAGCCCATGATAAGGTTAAAAGTAGGTCCCCAGGTGGAAGAAACTATATTCTTAGTAGTTACAGGAGCTGAAAGGTCCACAATTCAGAAACTACCTAAAGGGTGTATAGTGAGCAAGGATAAAAGCCTGGTAGCCAGGGCAAAACGTGAACCCTTATGGGTCCCAATTGGAAAATAAATAAATAAATAAATAAATAAATAAATAAATAAATAAATAAATAAATAAAAAGGTGTAACGATTGAAGCTGAAACAAAAATTTGTTTAGGGAATTTATTAGTGGTTCCCGATTAATAGTGGCATTAGGAATAAACCTTGCCATAAATGATGGAGAGATAGTTTCAAGACTGTGTTCTCACACAAAAAAGATGAGGAAGAAATCAATCCCCGGCTGTGGCATTCGAAAGAAAGCACAGGAAAATTGGGAATTCCACCCTTAAGCGTTAAGCTTGGGGAAGTGAGGAACTGTGTAGCTCTCCAAGAAGTTTATTTACTGTAGCTTATGAAAGTGTTGTTTTTAGCTTTTGTCTTTTTGTGTGCTCCCCTCAGCAAGAGGAAGGAGTGATTGGAACAGTATTTACATTTGCTTAATAGGTGTGTTGTGCCTTCCTGGATGGGGGGTGGTGAGGTGTTAATTGAGCTTTTGAGTATGTCCTCTCCCTCAGTGTAGATCTTTTCTGAGTACAGAGAAATGAGCGACAGTGTAGTCACAATGAAAAGTGAAGATGTATTATTCGACCTCTTAGAAAGGCATGGTGCCAGACCCTCATTAACAGAGGTAGACTGGGCACGGCAGAACTGGCATAATTTGCAGTGTTTCAGACGGTATCCTGCAGAAAAACGGTCGTACCCGAGCTGCAAAAGGGAAGATAATTATTTATGCAGTATTAGATTCGGCTCCGGTTGCAGCCATAGAATTCCGTGACCAGCAGTTGAAATCAGAAAGCCAAACTACACAGTCATTCAGGAATTGGTTAAAACTCTGCAGAAATAGACAGATGAACTCAAAAGACAATTAGAAAATGAAAAACATAATGCAACTCTCTTACTAGAGGCTCTGAAAGGTAATTGTATGGATACCAGTGACACTTTTATACATAGAGTACCTAAAAAAAAAAAGTATCCTCTAGAAGGACTGGAAAGAATAAAAGAATAAAAGCAAGGCTAGAAAAATTAGAAGCCTCCCCAGCTCAATTGCATCCTTTAATAGAAACTGAGTTAATCGGGCAGATGAGGAGGCAAAAGGGGCAGGCTAACTAGAGAGGAAATAAGAACCCAAGATGACAAAAAGGTAACACCAAAAATCTATTCTCAAAAAGAAAGAGAGCTTTGAGAAATTAGGAGTAAAATGGACTGATAATAAGTGGATTTTGCCCGATGGCCAGGAATTATTACCCAAGAACTTTGCCCAAAGAATTGTGCAGCAAATGCACCAGAGAACCCACTGGGGAAGTAGGGCATTGGCAGATTGTTTCTTAAAATTCTATGGGTGCGTAGGGATTTTTGAAATAGCAAAGCAAGAAATAAGAGGTTGCTTAATTTGCCAAAAGGTTAACAAATGAAATCTTAGACAAACACCCTCAGGAGGAAGGCCATTGGCACACTGACCTTTTGAATGAGTACAGATAGATTTTACTGAATTACCAAAGGCAGGAAGGTATAAGTATTTGCTAGTAATAGTAGACCAATTAACACATTGGGTAGAGGCATTTCCCACAACTAGGGCCACTGCTCAAAGAGTGGCCAAACATCTCCTGGAAGACATTATCCCTAGATATGGTTTGATAAGGGTAATTGATTCTAATCAAGGAACTCATTTTACCTCCCGAATTTTGAAAGGTCTAGCAGAAGCCCTGGGGATAAGGGGGGAATATCACACCCCATGGCATCCACAAAGTTTGGGGTGGGTAGAAAGAATGAATGGTACCCTGAAGGCCCAGTTAAGGAAATTAATGTTAGAAGTGTCTTGGATAAAATGCTTACCCTTAGCCCTACTTAACATTAGGAGTATGCCCAGTTCAGAACATGGGATATCCCCCTATGAGATGCTATATGGAATGCCTTATACTCAGGGAATTCCTATTGATCATCCCAAACTGGGAGAGAGTACTGTACAACAATATATAACAACTTTAACTAAGAACTTGGAAGAACTAAGGGAAAAGGGGCTGTTAGCTCAAAGTACTCCCTTACAATTTACAATACATAAGATAAAGCCAGGAGATAAGAGTGTTAATAAAAACCTGGGAAGAAACTTCATTAACCCCATGTTGGGAGGGACCTTTTCTTGTTCTTTTAACTACAGAAACAGCTGTGCGCACCGTGGAGAGAGGCTGGACTCATGCCTCCCACGTAAAAGGTCCCATCGATACTAAGGACTGGAAGGTTACATCATCTCCAGGAGAACTGAAAATACGAATCCAACAATAACATTAGTACAAGGAACTAAATCGCCTCCTCAAAGGATAAGTGTGGATGTCACCCTTTTGCATGATTTGTTTATGTCATTATTGGAAGGAGAAGTGGTAATACCATTGCAGGAGGGCTGTCCACAAAGGGGGGGCTTTGCAGTGATTATTTGAGGGTAGGACATCTTATACCAAACTTAAAAAAAAAAAAAATAATAAAGTGGGAGGTAATAGCTCTGAAACTTAGGCTCCCGATACAGGGGGGGATAAAACCTCTTCATTCACGGGACCAAGAGACAGCTAGGTAAGGGAGCGGAAAATCTAAAGAATAGAGTACCACCAACAAATCTGGGTGCCCTGTAGTGTTTGACTTGTGAAAGTACAAATTGGGAAATCTTGGGCAGGGGTGTGCAGGACATAACTGCTCGTATGGAGCCCCTGAAGACTATCCTTGCTGCCGAGAAGACAGTTTACCCCGCTGCCGGATGCAACCTGGTAGGCGGAGGAGGCAGAAGGATGAGAGAACGGTGGGGCATAATAATTCTCTTGACCATACTGAGCTATCCTGGCAGTGGGACTGCAAACCCATGCTCAAAGTGCTACCAGTATGTTAAATATGGTCGAACCACAGAATGGGCACTATCATTCCATACCCACATAAATGCAGCCTGTTATGACAGAAATTTGCTAGAGACTTGTATAGTTGCTGGGCATAACCTCTGGGTGGCAGCTAACAAAGGAAAAGGTGGGTCCATAAATGGCCATGCTTGTCCAAAAGGAGAGGAGAACATCTGTTTTACTAAATCAGGGATGTGGGGATATTCTGATGGTGGCGGAGTCCAGGATCAATACAAGGAAGAGCTATTAAGGAATGTTACCAAGCAGTTGCAGATCAAGCAAAAAATACAGGAAAACAAAATACAGGAAAACCAACAGTCACCTCTCTATGATGAGGTGTGAAAAATCCTAGGGGAACATGGATCTACCAAAGGGGCCAATCTATTTTTAACCTTATGCAAGAAATTGCCACTGAATTAAATATATCCTCATGTTGGATATGCGGGGGATCTCAGATGACAGAACAATGGCCCTGGAGGGGAGAGGGACTAGAACCATGGCAATTGCTAAATTGGAATCATACTCGCAGGTCAACTGAAATGAGACCTGAAGGATGGATACTTAGTCGTGAAGTTATTGGACAAGTCTGTATATCAAGGGAAGGAAGACAATTCAAACGATATTTGGGAGTTACCCCCTGCAAAATGGTATTAACCACAAACTCCACGGAGGGACCGGGATATTGGTGGCCCGGCCCTCCCCAGGGATATTGGACAAATAATTGTACATCTACTAAGCACTTCCTGTGTTGGAGAAGTAAGAGCAATGAAAATCCCTTCAGGGAAATAGAAGCCTTAAAAGAATTTTGGGAAGAGCCGGGAAGGAATGTCTCAGATTGGAGGTCTCCTGACGGACTATTTTGGATCTGTGGAAAACAAGCATATAACCGATTGCCAAAGGACTGGAAAGGCACTTGTACTATTGGGGTAATACAACCAGCCTTTTTTTCTATTACCTAGACAGCGGGGGGAAATTTTGGGAGTGCCTCTATATGAGACACTGGTGAGGCGAAAACGAGAATTAAAAATAAGAGGGACTCAAACCTGGAAGGATGATGAATGGCCTCCACAAAGGATAACAGAATACTATGACCCAGCTACTTGGGCCCAAGATGGTAGTTGGGATATAAAACACCCATCTATATGCTGAATCGAATTATTAGGTTACAAGCTGTGGTAGAAGTAGTAACAGATCAAACAGCAGAGGCCTTAAAATTAGTAGCACCACAACTCTCACAAACCAGGGCAGCAGTAAAAAGAATTGCCCATGTTCCGGTTCAGAGGTGGAATTCAATTCTAAAAGATGATTGGTGGAATCAATTATTTGGGGGCGCATGGTGGAAACCACTGGGTTTCATGATATTATGTGGGATGATAGGAATAATATTTATACCTTGTATGATTCCATGCCTCATTCAGATAATACCTTCCGTGATAGAAGGAATGCAGATTTCTGCAATGCCAATAAATCCAGAAGAAGCTAAGTCTGGAAGGACTCACAAATTGATAGTAAAAACTGAAGCAGCTCCATTCTTGCAAGCTGCTAGGAAAGCAGTATTGACTTTAGAATACCGGACACGAATCACTGATGGGAATCAAAAAGGAAATGGGGGATTGTGAAACATGTAAAGGTGATTCGTGTCAAAGATATAAAGTCAAAGCTGCTGACACAATACTTTTAAACTGACATTAATTCCAATTGGCATATAAAGTTATTTAAAGGAGTAAAATTTCCTTGTAAGGCATGGAAGGATAGAACTCTATCTGCATTTTAAACATTAGCCTTGCAAAACAAAGAAAGCAAAATCCTCACACCAAGGAGTGAGAGATAAGCATCTTTAACCACAGACCTTGCAAAGACCGGCCTGGAATGCACCAAGGGATGAATAGGAAACAGCCTTCATCCATAAAGGCCACTTGAAGCCCCTCTTCTTCAGGGAATTTTTCGACTGCAAATCATCTTGATAATTGTCGCGGCGCCTTAATGTCTCTGTTATGGTTGTAAATAGGGGCCAGTAGTCCTTTTCGGGGTACTTAGCTTGGAGAAGCTGATCACTGGAAAAGGACCACAAAGGGCTCCAAAGGTGCTACCCCCTTCCTGATTTATCTGTTGGGCCAGCTGTGTTAAGCTTATCGATAAGAAAACAGGACAGACATCCTATTCCCCCAAAATGAATGTCCCTCCTAACAAAACACCAGTGAGGGGCTCTCCCCCTTCAAGGTTTGAAGATTTACAGCAAAATCAACCCTTAAGTGTAATCCTCTCTATAAACCAGAGTTTGGAATGTGATGAATATGTATGAACTATACCTTTAAATAGGTATTCTTTCTTTCTTTGGTATGTGTCATTGGTGGAGCGAGACTCCCTGACACACCCAGCGCTGCTTGCTTATTGCTTTTCACCTTTTGATTGTAATAAAATATTCCAAAAACTCCGATTGGACTCTGAGCGTTTATGACAATAGGCTATTGCATTGATGAAAGCATAATTTTTGTCTTCCAAAAAAATAAGGCTTGTTCTTTATGTCTAACGAAAGCAGACAGCTGTTGTCTGCCAGAAGGAATGGCGTGATACAAGCATCATTCTCAGGCTGAAGAAGGGTTTAAATCATCTGGAGTCACATTTGAACTAAGCCAGAGACAGCAGATACCCTGATAGTATATGTATGTTCAAAGTAGTAATGGTGAGCTCCCCAGAGCTTATTTCAGCACCTAGAAAGAGAACTGGGTGGAATCGTAGTATTTATTACTCCAGTAGCCATGAAGTCCCTCCTACAGGACTTCAGCTGCTTCTTTGAGCTGAACAAATCCTCTGGGCTAAATATAGGCATCTACATGCTTGCTGCAAATGAATGCATCCTCCCTCAAGGACAATCTCCTCTTGAGTCAGGAACAGTCATGAGGAAAAACAGGCAACAGTGCTGCAGGAAATGTATTTTGTTATTCAAATAGAAAAGTGACTATGAACATGGGTGACATTTGGATTAAGACACTGGCCTGAGCATATGAAGACGGTAAGTGGAAGTGATTTTTTTTTTCTTTTCTGTGCCTGTAGCTTAATCTCATAGAATGTCTAATTTTTATCTCTAGATTATTTTCAGTCTCCAGTTATCAACTTCTTTTCTTGGCCAAGTAGTGTTTAATCATAAGTTTGAACTCCTAGTATTAACCACCGTTGTGTCATTAAAGGTACATGGAAATTATTTATACATGGTTTAAAACAGGGAATAAGGCGAAGGCCTCTGTGAGTTTTTAGTACTCTCATCAGTACAGCCACCATGTAGTAGAAAATACCAGGTAATACATAAGTAGTCTTGGGAGCCAATTTGAGAGAGAACAGAAAAAAAAATGTTTGCTTCACTCCTTCATAAAGTAAGCTTTATAAACTCTTTATATATGTAAAATAAATCATATCATTTCTGCTAGGCTCAGGAACATTGAGTTTGAGTCCTCATGTACACAGCGTTCAGCCTTCCTTAGTCAAACCATCCATCTTGGTGCAACAAGGCAAGGGAGGGCATCATATATCTTTTAAAACCAGTACGTTATTAGATAGAAACTACTCCAGTAAATACTGCTGCTCCCAGATTCTACATTGCTCATGGTTTCATTTTACTGTCAGTAACGCTGGTTAGCAGCCCTGGGATGCTGTGCCTGGGAACAAAGATCCTTTGAAGCTGTGCAAAGTGGATCAACAAAACTGTTGCCAGAGTGAAATAGTGACTTGAAAAGTCACTACATTCTAAACAAAGCACATTTGGATCGGTAAAAGGTTGACTAAGTAGCCTCCAAGCATAGAGAATGCCTGCAAGCAAGATTTTGCCCTGTGTTGTGATGGTTACCTTAGCCCTATAGACTGCTTAACTCATAGCTTTAGTGTATTTATGATAGCTTGGATAAACAGCTAATGCTTTCTTCAACCAAATAACATCAGGTCAGTGAAAACTCTACAAACTGTTGCATGTTCAGGCTCTGACAGATGCATCAGGAGCCTCACAGCTATCGAGATGGGAATTTTTACCCCACTAGGTCAAATGTGCACCTAGAGGTATACTGTATACCTCAACTGGTCTGTGTTGCCTCTCCTTTCCTCATATATTTCACTCTGAAATTGTCTGTGAAATGGGCTAGGCTCTTCATATGACTGGTTTTTGAGAAATCACAAGTCACTGAATCTCTTGCTCATGTTCTACCTCTAGGAATCTTTCAGCTCCCTGTATGATGGATGGGCCCCTGCATCCATCTAGGAATCTCTCTGCAGGACACTCAGTGGTGAGTCACGAAGGGAGACAGGATAAACTGCTGTCTTGCTAACACAAGTGAAGCCTACATGCTGAAGTCAGTGGCAGCCTCTGCTGATATGCAGCCTTACAAAAACTAAAAATAAAAAAAGAGAAGAATGAAATGTGAATAGATGTGGAAATAATTTCCAGTAATAGATTATTCCCATTCAGAAATACACAGTGATTATCCCTTGAGGTAAGTGCGTAAATCCAAGTAGACTTGTACTTATTTCCCTTTGGCAGAATTCCAGGCAGAAAGGATGGCTTGAAGAGGATTTTTTGTTAGATGTGTATCGCATTTTTTTCATCCTATGAAATAGCCATCAGTTTGACAACTCTATCATTTTCTGAAATTCCTTCTTTCAAGAAAAACTTTTCTGTCAAACTGACATCTTTAGAAAGCTCTGAAAAACTACTAACTATATATGTCTCTATCAAAAGCTCTATAACGCCTGTCACTACAATGATTTTGATGTATAAATTCTTGGAGTAGTGAAATGGAGTCTTTCCTCCATTCTCATGCCAAGGGTGCCAGTGGGAGCCAGGCATCTGAACAGTGTTCCATGCTTTCCAAAATAACTTATTGCTAATATCTCACTGCCCTTGAATGCATGACTGATCTTTGATGGGCACATAGCAGTCCTATTTCCATATGGATTTCTACCCTATTTAACTCATACTTACAACTTTACTTTCTCACCTTTGTAAAGAGAAGCATTCAACCTGAGAGGAACAGAACTGATATCTCTCAAATCTTCAGCAGATCTTGAAACTCACAGTCTATTATTTTGTCAGAAGTAATTTGGATGTCTTATCTACTTAGCCTCTGAATTTCACTGAACATACAGAAATTCAGTATCTTTGCGACTCCTAACATCCTAATATTTGTCAGTTATTTAGCAATGAAACTAAGAATAGAAAGAGTTAGGAAGATGAGGGGCCTGGCAGACAGGAGGAAGACTGTTTATATAAAGAACAAGACAGCACGTGAACACGATGGGAATGCTAGTTGGTCAATCTGGCAGATTTTGACAAACAGAAAATGAGATCTAGGGATATTAACATAGGATAAATAATATTACCATATTGGCAATTCACCAACACTGTCTTTAAGTGAAAGCATTTCTGCCATAGTTTTAGAGGAACGACATTGTTTCATACTTATGAGATGTACAGAGGTATTCAGTAGTGATGAGATCTAATGCTCTGTCTGAGCAATAGCACTGAATCAAGAAGACTCCTATCAGAGAGAATGTTGTCTAGAAAAGGTCATCCATATCAGAAGTAGCCATAATTACTTACATAAGATTTAAATACATACATACACTCTCAAAATCATTGTATTAATAAATTAACATGTCTGTAATTCCACTATATTTTGTATAAACACAAATGCATTCATTGAGTTTTAGAAAACTATCTTCAGTTTAGACCGTCCAAATAAAATCTACAAAACTGTATCAAATTACACCATTTGTAGATTCACTTCTTCAGGAAGAGAAATACCTCATAGTTGTAGAGCATTGTATCATACAACAGTAGGATTGGAAACAGACAGATTGTCAAGTATCAGTCAGTTTGTCCACATTTCTTTCTCCCCCCAGTTGACACACAACTATTTCAATACAAACCATTTGCCAAGATCAATTTTTTATTATCTAACCACCACAGTTTTCACTTAGTTGGATTTGTGCTGGTGATAGCTTGAGATGATATAAATAGTATTCAAGACTGGATTTGAAGTGCATCCTGCAAACGCCCTAAAATCTGAATGTTGATGCTCAAAAGACTTTCAACACAGTAGTAACAAGCAACATTTGCACAGGCAATTTAAGCTGTTGGAGGTCTAATGATCTCTGTTCAATCAAACCTTGTTATAAAATGTTCATATGCTAAACTTAAAAAGCCATCTTTCAACCTTGAAGAAAAAGAAAAGACCTGAGGACACTTATCGAGCGGTACATCTTGACTTTAGCATGTAATTAATGGCAAGATCACATATAGTTTTCAGTATTTCAAGAAAGTGCTTTTATTTTGAGACAATGATGCAACTTTGTCAGAATCTGTCTGAAGCCATGGATTAATATTTTTGTCTCTGGATATATATCTGTGATATTTCCACTCAAGCACAATCTCAAGCTGGACTGATACCTTCTGTCAAATGGCATTTTGAGAGCAAAACAAATATCAGAAGTGAAGGACAGTACCTGGAAACATCAAAATTTGGATTATAAGAAAAAAAATTCACACAGCATCTGTTTGTACCACAGCACTGGAATGGTCACAGCATTGCCTCATAATTCCCATTGAATGGCATAACATAAGAGTTTGTAATTGATAATGATTTTTTTTAAGAACAAAAAACAAAACAAAACAAAGTTTAATCCCTATGAAAACTACTAATTCTATTATATTAAGAGCAAACAAGGCTGGATGTGGCTCTGGGCAGCCTGGTTTAGTGGCTGACAACTCTGCCCACGGCAGGGGGGATTGAAACTCTGTGATTTCTGAGGTCCTTTTAAATCCAGGCCATTCTGTGATTCATTCTATGAAATAATTCTGTCACACATTTCAGGATTTGTCTTAATTACTTATTTTCTCATTGATGCTTCAGAGTTTTTCTCATCTATATTCTTCAGTGTTCACAGGATTTCTTTTCTAAAAATATTCTACTACTCTCAACAGAAGACTGGAATACTTACAAACCTCAAACATGTGACCTAGCTGCAGAATTTACTTTCTTACAAGCTTGAGAAATACTTGAAAGATAGCCAGCATATCCATTAGGCAGTCCATTTATTTCTTATTAATCACTGCTAAGATTAATAAACTATTTATAAACTAGTTACTTAATGATACTTAATTCTATGAAATATTGTAATCTCTTTCTAGACAGGATAAGTCTCTTTCTAGTAAGGATAAGTCATGAATGGTATATCAGATTTGCTTATTACAGGTTGTCTTTTCTATTTCTCAAAGCTTTCAGAATTCAAAAAAGGCCCAAGTTATTCTGTATTGCATTTGCAAAATGAGCTCTTCAAGTACGAGACTGTGGTTTATACCTCTTTTTAGTGGGTGGCCTATGTTACAGAGGCATGCAGAGGGCCTCCAATTTCAGTAGAACTTTATGGAGGGAAAAGAAATAAATTGTAAGGTCTCACAGACTCTAGGTGAGAAAGCTCATGTTTATATTTTGTTTCTTAACATCTAAAAATATACATATTTTCAGAAAGCCACCATCAAGATGTTTACTGTGAAATCCACCATGACCACAGTCATCACCTTTCAGATGATGAGTTTGGTTATTTTATGGAGTGCTTTTTAGCTTAGGGAAAAGCTGTCAGATAACCTCTGAGATTGATGAGAGCTTTCAGAGTGAAGCTCTGGCTTTATAATCAGATGATTGGCTTCATTATATTCACTACTGCCTTAGGGCAACTTAGAGGTTGGATATCAATCACCTGGAAAACGATCACCTGTCTTGCTGGGTTTGTTCTCTTATTCTTTGCCACCTATTGCTCAGCACTGACTTGTAAAACACATGAACAGGGTTATGATGAGAGGCCATGAAATTTCAGAACAACCAGTGATAGTGGAAAGGACTTCATTTCTTGTCTTGAGGGGAGCTGCATCATCTGTTGAAAGTTAAAGTGTATTTCTCTGCAAATATACTGTTGCTTTTGGAGCACTTTGCTTCTCTGTTTGAATCTCTGGGAAATGAATGATCAGTAAGCCAACTGTTTTAAGCCTAGTTTTCAAAAATGAGACTGACTCCATTGATTATATGTCTTCATTCCAAAAGCTAAAGGAGCCCTAAGGTTTCTGTGACCACTAGCTCTTTTGGAGCACTCAACTCCCATCACAAAGTGCTCTTTCTTGGTACTTGCAGGCTTTGCTGTGACTCAGCCTGCCAAATTGGTTGGCTTGCAGGACTAGCAATAAAGCAGCCTTACTGTAATGCCTTTAGCTTGGGATTTAAAGTCACAAAAATGCCAAAACAACCTATAAAGACACAATGACTAACACTGCAGATAAAAGACAAGCAGAAAAATGTATCTAATTAAAACAATGCAGTCTCTAGTCCTGTGGTTGAAAAAAAATAACAGATGTGTAAAGTAAACTAGCTAACACTGGCTAATTCAACAAAAAATATGATAATATTCTCAAAAATCAACATGTCAAAATAGTATTTTTCAATATCCATATTCAGTCTGTATGAAATATTTTGAAAATTTGAGCAAAAAAATACACTAATGCACTGCAGTGAACATAAAGTGAGTAAAAGCTGAGCTGATATTAAAACAAACAAACAAAAACTCTCCGTTTTATCGTCGGGATGGACTTTGCCCTCATCTCCTGGCAGGCTCTGACGCTCTCTTCCCAGCAGGCCAGTGCTTCCCTGGCCCTGCTGTCCTGCCCGGCCTCTCTGCACCTCTCAGGAGGAGGGGACCACACTCGGTATCGGCTGCTGCTCGAACAGGCGAAAGGAGCATAGGTGGGGCTGGGCTGCAGGAGCATGCAGTGATCCAGCAGCAGTTGTTTTAATTCCCTCCTTCATGCCTCAAGCCCAGCTCAGGGTTTTTGAGGTTTTGGGGGTGAGGGGCAGGCTGTCCGCTTTCCTTATTGCTCTTACAATATTGCTCCTTATTTGTATCTGTTGTAGTTTCCATGGAAATAAATAGTAAGCATTACTTTTGGAGCATCCCATGTATATCCACGTGTGTCTATATGTAAGTTGAAAGAGTGCTGGTGCAGTTGTTTCCCTGCTCTGCTTGCTCCTAAGCCATTGCATGCTGCTCTCCCCCTGTGCAAGGAAGCAAAGCAAAGCACAACAGCACATTGCATGTGGCATATGTCTCGTCTAGAGCCACAGTGCATGCTGCAGGTCATATTCTACATTCCAGTATACTGCTGAGTGTGATTAACCTGTGTCGTTTTCTTGCAGTTCTGGGCTTTCAACTTGCAGCAGTCAGAGTTGAAGAGAAGTGGGGTGCAGCAGGGTGCCTAGAAAAAGTTATATGTCTGTTTGGAATTGTTACAAATACATTTGAGTTAGGTCCACCTAATTCAACCACTCAGTAGACCAGGCTTTCAAGTTGAATTAATTGTATTCGAAGTCAGTTAAGCTTTTGTTAATGGTTGATGAATTTGGAGAAAGAAGTGGTATGGCAGTTGTGTAGTATGCACATGAAATATGCTCTTTCAGAAGAGAGCAGGTTATGGATAATGCTTACAGACAATTAAAAATGTTCAATGGAGTGAAATACATCCACAGAGAATTGGGCTGGCCTATTCTAGCTGCTTATGGCTCTGCAGGATTTGGCTTCATTTAGCAGGAGTGTTTAGACTGAATTTCTCTAGAGTCCTATTATCTTCTATGTGGGAGATACTAGGCTGAAAAACTGATGGGCATATACTTCTGATTCTAAATGAAGTATTAAGATTTTAGTTAATAATGACATTTGAGAACTTTTCAGCTGAAATTAAGTGGTAAGGTCAATTACTATTTTCAAGCCAATAGCAAGTAATCTCATAATTTATTGGTTCAGTTAAACTTTGGGGACTCCACTGTGACTTCTAGTCTGGGAGACTTCTACTGAGAATAATTTCATATCAACAGATTTCAACTTGTCCATGCAAAGATTAGACAATCTATACAATTAGTATTTTAAGATAATTTTGGTATTATTTTGGTATTAGTTTTTGTACTGGAGGAGTTGTATTGGGATGAAAATTAAGAGCAGATTTGAAATAAAGACAGGAAAGATTTAATGAAAAGAAGCTTCCTCAAGTACGGAGCCATACTTTAGATGAGAGTGTTCAAATGGGCTTTACTTGAGCTCCTTAACGTTCCTTGTAAAAATGTGTAGGCTGCTTGGGAAGATGCTATGAACTTCATCTGTAATGCCAACAACTAGATGCGGATCACAGACATACAGATGTATTTGTTGCTCTGATCAAATTTTACTGTTAAATTTCATCTGACTGTCTTTCTGTGGAGCCCTGTAACTGGTTTCTTTATAATACTTTGTTGTCTTTCATTTTAGGCATTCATATCAATCATACTGCTCTTTGCTTGGAAGCATTATAGTATATATCACTGCAGAAAACATATGCATGTATTTGCATGTTCCTCCTTCCAAATTCTGGCACAGTCTCAGCAAAACTTATGAGCTAGAACCTTTGTTTTCTCTCCATGGGTTTATGCAATAATTAATCTCCTGCTGTCTTTGTCTTGACTAAGCTCTTGTCCTCTTTCGATATAAAACATATTTTCTCACTCTTGAATTATGGTGGTGTATTTTTTTTTCTGCCCCCTTCTCCAGTTTTTTTAAACTTCACATTGAAAATAGTCACCTTTTGATTGTAAAAAATAGTGCAATTCCTGTCCTAACCACCTCACTGGTCTCCCTCTTGTAGAGAGATATAAGAATTGGCTGAGTTAAATATTTCCTCTAACATCTTGCTAGTGACTATGCTTATTTTCTTAACTTATTTTCAGGATTGCTGTCTACCAGGAGATGATATCAACCCCACCTTGCATAACCACTGATGGCATTCTATTCAGGTGAACAAATTTTTGTCTCTTCCCTTCACGCATGCATGTACTTGGCAGAATTAAAGATGTTTTGTTTGACTTGGCCGACCATTTTTTCCAAGCAGTTCAGGGTTCAAGCGAATAATTTTTCCAGTAATTTGTTTGCTGTCTTTGTTCCCTTCCTTACCCCACGTAGGAAATGTAACTCCATGTTAAATCATATTGTTGTTCTTTCTCAATTTTTGTTATTTCTTCTTGAATGTGAATTCCATGCTGTTATAAAATGGTCTCTCCCTTTGTGCAGCCCCTTATACCAGTAATATAAGGTGCCAGGCTCCCATATTGATATAATTTCCTTGTAAAACTTTGTTGGAGGACCTGAATCCTCTGGCTATGCCTTTGTCATATAATTATTTCTAGAATCTAATGGGCAGTTTTATAGGTAGAAAAAGTTTATATATATGTATATACGTTTTGTATTCTTTCACCCTTATTGCTTTAATGTTCTATCAGTGTTTTGTAATGAAACATTCTTTCATTCTTCCTCCAAATATTGTTGAAAGATGATGCTTTTAGCTCTAAGCACGATTTTGGGTTGTTTTGGTTCTGTTTGTTTTTTATGATGTACTGTAATGCTACATAACACCTTAGGATACAGACATGTAACTATAAGCAGTAGGTTACCTGAGATGGAATTTATTCATGACCCTATCTAAATCCACAAACAGGATTGCCACTGGGGTCAGCAAATACCCATGAAAACTAATACCCAGAAAAACAAAATGCTGGGATGGGGCTGCAGACATAAGTAGAACAAATTTCATCATTTACTTTATTTTATTCCATTATATGTATATATATATATATATACATATACATATTATATATATATATATATACATCAGACAGACGGGAAGAAGTACTCTTGTCCTTAGCATGGAAAGAATGCCCAAGTGACTGCATTTGGGGGCTACTTGTTTCCAGCATTCTTTAGAGACCTTTCCCTGACTCTAACTGAATGCATTAGCACTCTGAAGGGTTCATTATGCCAGTTCTGTATCTTTTACAAGATGCTACACTGGCTAATAGGAAATTCTCCATTACTTAAAATGAGTAATCCAAATATGGAAATTAGAAATACCTGTGCTGTTTCTACAGCAAGATCTTATCTCTCTAAATTGCTGTTTTAATGAGCAGTACAATGTACAAAAAAAAAAAAAAAAAAAAGAAGAAGAAGAAGAAGAAAGAAAATAAAAAAGCAAGAACTTTGTTCTTAGGTGATTAAATTCCCATAGTAACCATAGTTACTAATTTACCACTGGGAATTCATTGTCTCTGCAGAAAATCCTGTATGTTGTGCTTGCCTGTTAGAGGTGATGGTTGTGTTTGATCATTGAAAAACATGCTTTTCTGTATAAGATCTTAAAACACAACCTCAAATCCTGGAGTGGCTTTGCAGGAGAATTCTTAGCGTGTGCAAGAGGCTAAGCTGCCTTCTGTCCATCAAAATTAGCACATATTGCAATAATTACATTGTGCAAGTTAAAAATCATTGTAGGATCAGGTCTTACTTGGAGGAATGTGTAGCTTCAAATGCTTAAGTGTATTTATTTAAGAAGTCTGGCATGTATGTGTAAAAATGTAAAATTTCCTTTTGCCAGGTATAAAATGCAGTTGAGTGGTATGGGGATGTTAGCATCTTGGAATGCCAGTAGAAAGGCTGCTGCTGCCTCTCTGACTACTACAGTGACATAGCTGGTAGAGCTGCAAGTGGAATCAGTAAAACTCTGCCCTTCTGCTTCCCTCTGAAAGTGTGACTGGGAAACGGAGTCCCACTGTTTTGTTTGTCATCACTGCCCGTCTGCTGCCAGTGGGCTCCCATCCCTGTACCACTCTCAGAGTCTCAGATATAAAAAGTTACTTTGCTGTGTTTCAGGAGATACCTCCTAATGGCACTGACTTCATGTTTACTCTGGAACACGTTTGCCCTTGGTACAGCTGTGGACTTTAAACCCAATATACTTTTGTTCCTGGCTGATGATCTTGGTATCGGAGATATAGGATGTTATGGGAACAATACCATAAGGTAAAAAAAAAAACCCTCAGAAAAATATATTTTACAGTACAGAATAACTGAATAATTAAACCTAGCAAGAAAATAAGAAATGTTCTTAATTCAAGGCACTAGTAATTTGGTAATTGGTGCATTAAAGTACCTGTTGTTCCTGTGCTCACAGGGATGGGGCCTAAATAAACAATGAACAGTGAAAGGAAAAAAACTTTAAACCAGTTTTGGTTCCAGTATCTCTGGATGCTCTGAGAGAGTGACTGAATGAACTCTGAGATTAAGGATCCAATTGAGCTGAAAACAAACAAACAAACAAAAAAAGACCTGCAGGAGTTTTAGCATAGAAAAATATCACCCTCCTTATATAAGTCTTTCCATTTTAGTTTTATTTTTAAATTAAAAATTACCAGCAATGCCTAGGTTTCTTTTCAGTGTTGTCTAACACACTCTGTGGCTCTGTCTCAAGAATGACTTCTCCAGTGATTACAACTCACTTTACCCACTGTATTAAGATTTGTTACCGTGTGAGTCCTGAAGTATATGGAAAATAACTTTTTGAGGAACTACTCTAAACCTCTCATTTTTTCTTGGCAATTTGTTAAAATAAGGTTCAAGTTACTTCATTTAAAAATTGAAATTTTATTTTAGGACCCCAAACATTGACCGCCTGGCAAGAGAAGGAGTGAAGCTTACTCAGCACATTGCTGCAGCTCCGCTCTGCACTCCTAGCAGAGCAGCTTTTCTCACGGGCAGATACCCCATCAGATCAGGTTGGGCCCATCTTGAATGACAGATTTCTATGTACAGTGCTGAGGGACTATAATACCCAATAAGAAGGAATGGAGGAGAATTCAGCTAATTCCTCACCCTGAGTTAGAAAGTGCATAGCCATTGTCTGTAACTTTCTGTAAGTAACTTACGATCAGAAACCGTTGCTGACATCAGCTTACTTTATAGGATTCAGGAAATCTTTATGATGAAAATAGATAGGTGTAGAGAAATGCCAAGAGTACTATTTGTCATTTCTTTAGTACATTGCAGCCTGAACTGTTGAAATTCATTTTGATGGTGACAGTTAGAGGTAAAGTTGAAACAGGGCTCCCAGGAGAGAAGTGTGGAAATTCATAGTCAAGGTAGTGAAGAAAGTCACAAAACTGAAGTGACAGTGGAATGTTGGATCCATTCACCGCCTACTTTAGACACCTTTTGGAAGACATAATAGGTATCTCCCACTAGGAGTTAAATAGGAAAAATAAGTTACTTACTTTAGGAGAACTAAGTGGAAAATCAGTACGGTTGGAGAGATATATCTCACCTAACATTACATGACATACCCCTGAGATAGGGAAATGCAATTGTTCTCTCTCACTTTAGATGTGGAGCAGAGAGGCCAAATTATCACAGTTATTCAGAGAGGCAGAAAAGAGAACCTACTATATACTGTCCCCATCAAGGAATTTTCAGCTCGATGGTAAATCTAGTGCTAAGCAGCATTTGTTTTGAAAAACAACCCTTGAATACCTGAAACATTTAGATGTTCTGTTTTTAATGTAATGTGCCTACCTTTGAGATAAGCCTGAATTTACATCTAGTGAGGAACATTACTGGATGCAGGTTAAGCACCTGGCCTATAGGCTGTCAGGAGCATCCCAGCCTCTACAAACAGAGCACAAGAGGCCATCAGGGATGACTTGAACTATTTCTGTCAGGGATGGCTTCCAGCAACCGATACCGAGCACTGCAGTGGAATGCTGGGTCAGGAGGGCTCCCTGCAAATGAAACAACTTTTGCCAGACTTCTACAGCAACAAGGCTATACCACTGGGCTGATAGGTAAGTGAAAATGTTTTAGTGTAAGTTTGAAGAATAATTTGATTACGTGAATTTAGGCATTGTACTTATCCCAAATGGTTCATGAACATGAATCCTATCAAAAAGATTGAAGGAAGAAAACAACCCCTTGTAATTGTAAGGCTAAAAAACCTATGATCTAATGAGTTTTAAGACAATACAAATATTTGTACAGGGCATGTGAAGCAGGAAGGATTAAAAACTGACCCATTATTATTATGGGTGAGCATTTATTTTACTTGGCTTAAGGCTTCTGAATGTTTGGCTCACTGAGAGAGTTTTGTTAACTTTGTTATTTGTTCCAAATAAAACAGTCTTTGAGTATTTCACCTGCCTTTAGGAGGCAAAAGGCAGAGAAACAAAAGAAGGATAGGGAAAGAAAGAAATAACATCTGTACCCATAGAAAAGGTGATGAAGCACAAGTGCCTCACAGGTGATGCTGTGAGGTCCCAAAGGTGCACAGTACAGTGGCAGTTCCCTCAGAAGAAGCTGACATAGAAAGATGTTAGAGAAACACTGTCTTGGAGCACTCGCTTTCCTGTCTGTGACATTGATCAGACCTCTACAGTTTCAATTTTTATCATTCTTTTGCTAAATACTCTAAAACGAACTGGCAACGTATTTCTTTTCCCTTCTGTTCTGCTTTTATTACTGCTCAAGTGATGGATGCTTCTGCAATGGATCCTTTAGTGTAAATTTATAGGTATATCCCTTAAATCCAAGGAGTTCAGCTGTGCCAAAAGCATTGTCATCTCCAAGTTCTGGAAATAAATGTGGCTATATTGAATTGAAAGATAATGAAGTAAAGTCTTTCTGGCTGAATCTATAATTACTTGGCAATCCTATAGACCAGCAAACCTCAGGGTCCTTTGATCCAGTATATTTTCTAAGCAGACAACAGCTTTTGTCTGCACACTCCATTTGGGAGACTGGGCAGGGATAGAGTGAAATGTTGTTTAGCACCTTTTTCTCCTTTACCCATTGAATAGGGACAGTGTGTAGGAAATCATCTTTCTGAGTCTGGTGATCGGAACATTTGTTAACACTGGCCAAAAAGTTTCCTGAATATTCTAGTAAATTTGTAACATATTACAAGAATTTGCAAATAAAGCAATTGAAAGGAAGGTGTATTAAGGCAGCTGGTGATTTAGAGACCATAATCCCTGATCCTCAATGAAAGACAATTGAAATACTATCCTTACATAACCTTCATCACTTCAGTGGCTGACCTGTCCGTTCTGCAGATTTCTTTGTTTATTGCATGACCATCTGGGATTCGCACATTAGGATACAACATTTATCCATCAAGCGCTGGTTTCATTCTGTCTCCTTGTGCACTTTGATGCTCCATTGAAAGGGGAGCCGTTCACCAAATTCCCAGTCAGGTTCTTGTAATGCCACATGGGGCTCTGTTCAAGTTGTCCACTTTAATGTTCTAATTTTTTTCATGCTTTAAAACCTTCAGGAAAGTGGCATCAAGGCGTAAACTGTGAATCCTTCAATGATCATTGTCACCATCCTCTAAATCATGGGTTTGACTACTTTTATGGCATGCCTTTTACACTTCTAAGCAACTGTCAAGAAAACAAACTTCCAGAGCTGGATGTAGCCCTTCAAGCCAAGCTTTGGCTTTACAGTCAGATAATTACCCTCGCTGTGCTCACTCTTGCTGCTGGAAGACTGACTGGTTTGGTTTCAATCCGCTGGAAGATAATTGCCTGTTTTACTTTGGCGTGCTGCCTTTTCTTCATTTCATGGTACTCCAGTTATGGCTTTGTGCAGCGTTGGAACTGCATCCTGATGAGGAACCACGATATCACTGAGCAGCCGATGAGGTTAGAGAGGACTGCTCCCCTCATGCTGAAGGAGGCAGTATCATTTATCAAAAGGTAAATGATTGTCTGTAGTTTTCTTTTAAGATCAGAGGAGACTCTGGGCTCTTTGAATAGGGTATTCTGTTTCCACTATAGCTGTAGCTGTATCTTTATAACTTTTCAAAATTCATATCCCAAGTTTTTTATTTAGAAATTTAAATTTTAGTTGCAACTACTCACATAGAAAGTGACATCAAATAACTTTTCACCAAATGATACATAAACATCCCACTATACACTGTAATCTGTAAATAATAAATTTGTTCCGTTATCAACCAGCTAATTTTTACATGTCACTCTGCAAGCCTCATTTGTGCTTTTTCTCATAAGCCTTATAAAACATGACATAAAAGGGAATGATGCACAAAATTATTTCAAAACACTTAACTCCATTTTCATGTTGTTCAAACACTTGAGAAGGAAGCTGAGTAACAGCTTTTATATACTACTAGCTTCAAGTTCCTCTTTGTCCTATACAGCCCTTGGTAACTATTTCTGTGTGCTATATGTCTTTTTGTAACATAGAGAGAGTAACAATCATTTTCTTAAAAGATGTAAACAAATATACTGAAAAGCTTCAATGTCCATCTTAGAAAAGCTACATAAATCTTAAGGAAAATATGACTATTTCCAATTGCATTTATTTAAAAAAGCATCAGAGACGTGCAACTGATTCTTGAAAATGTTATGCCAATGTTATGCTTATTTACACATCAGAATTTGAAAATAATCTGTCTGAAAATTATGTTGCAAGAAAGCAATAACTAAGATCAGTGGGGATGCATTGTATGTGTGTACAGTATAGACCCATTGTTTGTGTCTGTGCATTGTTGAATGTGAAAACTTTCAAAATATTTCAAGTGCACAACAAAAATTATGCTGCTTTGTTTTTCAGAAACAGACATGGACCATTCCTTCTCTTTGTTTCCTTTCTTCATGTTCACACACCTCTCTTCACCACAGTGAAATTTCTTGGGAAGAGCCGTCATGGTTTATATGGAGACAATATAGAAGAAATGGACTGGATGGTGGGTAAGTATTCTTGATTAGGGATTTGTTTCAGATATGTGTATTTGTGTTTTAAAGCAGGAGAAGTAATAATGCCAAGATATCCACAGCAACCTATGCTGTTAAAACCTTCTCAGAGAGCACTGCAAAAGATCATTATCAAAATATTATACATGTGGATTGATCTTTCTAATTGCTTAATTGTAAGCTTGCTGTCTCTCTTCTTAAATTTAAGGCAAAATTTTAGATTCGCTTGACAGGGAAGGTTTGAAAAATCATACCTTCACATACTTTGCATCTGATCATGGAGAACACTTGGAAGCTCAGGATGGTTCTGCCCAGATGGGTGGCTGGAATGGCATTTATAAAGGTAGGAAATGAAGTATGGCTTTACATGTTGATTAGAAACAGAAACGCAGTGATGCACACTGGGTGAAGTTATCCAGGCCAGACTGAGTTATGTTGTTTTCTAGCTTGAAATGCAGGTGGTGACAAACAGAGGTGCTTTAATCATAAAATTACTTTTTCTTTCAGTAAAATGTAAGCATTATTACACACCTCTTTGATAAAGGTATTATATAGTTTGATACCTGTAAACTATTTGATGATCTCAAGTGAAAGGCACCGAATAAAATGTGATGGATGCCTTTAAAACTCTCCTTTCCCCCCTGCTAGCCCCCTCATTTGACTGTTCCTGATTTACTTGTTTCTTTTTGTCATTATTTCCAGAAATCATTACTGTCCACCTATTCGATATGAAATAGGGTAAGGACACATTGTGCTGTGACTTGCAGCAACAGTTTAGCCTCTCTATGTTTCTATATTCTATGGAAACCAGTGACTGGCATAAGACCCAAATGGTTTTTGTGATGGATGATGGCCTCACTCACTGCCACCTGCTTTTTGTGCTGTGAACTATGCTTCAACCTTCTGAGCAGTGCAGTAGATTTTTAAAGCCACAAGATATACATTCATAACACTTTCTTCCAACAGCCCCAGCGGCTCTGAATCATTAGGCCACCTCCTCCTGTGTCTTGATGTGAGCATCCGCTTGAACTGGGGACTCAGGGTTTTGGCTGTTATCACTAGTGAACCATCCACTATTTGCCCAAACTTATTCTGTTATTATTTTCCTAAAACAGGCTTCTTCCAATTACAAACCTTATTGAGCTTTTCTGCAGGGCACTGTGGAGGTCGAAGACACGGAATTTTGCCTCCCCTATGGTGAATGTTTTGATGCTGAGCAATGGTTGCTGGCTGTTAGAGAAGGTCTTATTTATAGTGTACTTGTCCTTCATCTTATTCCTTATTTCTTATCTAGTATCAAGATGCTGTATTACGTTAGTTTATTTTAGTAGCAAGCTGGGAAAAGGTGTTTTGCTGTCATTTTAAGTAATATGAATATGACTTGATTTTGTAGTTCAGATTTTTTGCTTCTGAGTTCAGAGGTGTTGCATTAGGAAAGTCAGATCCAAGTCTCAATTTGAAAAACGCAAAAGATGTTTAAGGCATATGGAAGTATTTCTGTTTTAAGAACATATATTTTTGATGGGAATCCATGGCTATAAAGAGTAGAAATATTTTTTACAGATGTTTGTTAAAGTAAGATACTAATTCTTAACTTTGTGTCTTGTTACTGCTGCCTCTGTGAATATTTCCTTGTGAGTTTGCCTCTGAACTGCTGTATGTTGTTTAATTTTACTGCAGGTGGAAAAGGCATGGGAGGTTGGGAAGGAGGGATTCGTGTGCCAGGAGTATTCAGGTGGCCAAGTGTATTACCTGCAGGCACAGTTATCAATGAACCTACAAGTCTGATGGATATTTTTCCCACAGTTGTTCATCTGGCTGGAGGAATATTGCCACAGGACAGGTACGGAGATATTTTCAACATGAGAAATTGATATGCTATGAACCAAATGATTTCATTGTTTTTTGGTTTTTGTTTTAATTATCCAAGAAGATCCCTCAATTATACCCTAGTCTTAAGCTGATTATAAGATTTGAAACCCAAAAGCAACCCTCCCTCCCCTCTTCTTCTCCATATACACCTGGATATGCCTACAGGTATGCATGTTGTCAGAGGATTCATTCATTTCAAAACAAAGTTCAACATCACTCAAGAAAAAATGGTGACTGAGGTTGTTTTGGTGCAGAATTATCAGAGCTATGAACACATACAGAATCCTCCTAAAAATGTTAAACCCATATTTGCCCAAATAATTTCTATAAGCTCATTTGAAATTTGTTACATGTAAACAATTAAGAGATCAGAATCATTTTTTATGAATAAAGGATATTATTCCAGTAGACTAAGCCCTAAATATTGTGTATGCATTACTAACTGGAATGAGTTTACCCAGCTATTTTGAAAATAATGAATTATAACAATAATAAATAATAATAAAGAAAGAAAAAATCTACAGATATAAAATGTTGGCCTGACAATCTGTTGGCTGTGATAGTATACAGTTAACTCTGTCAGGTTTGTCCCCTTCTGAACATGCATTACATTAGGGTGATTGATGGACGAAACTTGATGCCTTTACTCCAAGGAAGAACTCAAAGTTCAGAGCATAAGTTCCTCTTTCACTATTGTGGATCCTACTTGCATGCAGTGCGATGGCACCAAAAGGACAGTAAGTGTAAATGTTCCACATTAACTACACTATATGAGATTTCTTCTCTTTATGTCTTTCTTGCTACATGACAGATTTCTTGCATGATGACTTGCATGATTATCTCTGAGATTCTTGAAATTGTTATGTATGATATATCAGTAATTCTTGCTAGCTGGAGTTGTCTTACAGCTAAGAAATAGCTGTAAGTAATAAAGGAAATGCATTATAGGAAGAGGGATGGGGAAATAGAGGCTAGCTGCCTACTACTACACTTGAAGCTTGATATTGTTTTCTTCATATCTGTACTATTTTCTATCTTCAAACTCAGTACTCAGTGCAGATAATCTTAAAGCCAGGGTGTGTGACAAGAGGTCTCCTTAGTAAGCAGCTATATAACCATTGCTTGAAGACAGTTCACCTTTTCCTCTGCTGTCTTGTAGTTGTGCCATAAGATTTATTTCCTGACAGGTGGAGCAGTCTGGAAGGCTCATTATGTGACCCCCGTCTTTCATCCAGCTGGGGCTGGGGCTTGTTATGGAAAAGGAATTTGCCCATGTTTTGGGGAAGGTGTGACCCATCATGACCCTCCGCTGCTGTTTGACCTCTCACGAGACCCTTCTGAAACCCAGCCTCTGTCAGCTGACACAGAGCCCCTCTTTGACACTGTAGTAGAGCGGATTGGGAGTGCCATTGAAGAGCACCGCAGGACACTGACTCCAGTCCCACAGCAGCTCTCCTTGAACAACGTCATCTGGAAGCCATGGCTGCAGCCCTGCTGTGGGACGTTCCCTTTCTGTTGGTGTGATAAGGAAGGTGACAGTACACAGATTTTGTGAGATGGATGACTGCTAACATGTCCTGTGGCACTGAGTCCTTTGCTGGCCAAGTTTTCAGAATATAATCATGTCCTTTGTCTTACAAGCCAAGTGAATGAAAATAAAGTAATGTTAAATAAAGACTTACCCTTGTATTCTTCACCACTAAACAAAGGTCTCAGGAAATCCTGCCCGGTGTGGTAAAGGACTTGTGTGGAGACAATTTTTCACAGATTTAGATACAAGAGACAGGTGTGGAGGGATATGCCTAAAATCTGTCTAGTTCGTGCCTGCTCAAGCAGGACAATTTGGAGAACTCTGAAGAGACCCTAGTGTATCATGCTGACTTAGATAGATGTCTGTATATTTGCAGTTGTACACCTGTGGTCTTCTGATTCATGGGCACTCTCTATCCATCCAACATAGTAGTTTGTCATTAATGGTTTCTGAATTTTTCTGTCTTTGCAAACAATTATTGAGATTGTTGAATGATTGGTGAATGTGATTTTGTGAGGGATAGTTCTCAGGAAGCTTTACTTGAGTCACAATAACACATATCACAGAAAAGTATGAAGTTGGAAATGTTGAAATCCAGGATAACTCTGCAATAGTGAAAAAGAGGGAAGCATTTTGCTCTTCAGTAAAAGGTCCCGGTGTGTATTATTTTGGCACACTGTAGTTTTGTTGTATAAAAGTTGCCAGTAAAAATGTTTTGGATTAATAGCATTCACTGTTTCAAAGTCAGTTAGCAAAATGTGGTCCTGTTTAGGCTCATAGGAATTAATGTTTAAAATACTTGCCAGTATACTTACATTTACAAACCGTAGCTGCTAAAGAGGGATCATGCCAGTACTAGTTTAAAAGAAAACAGCAAGAACCAGACAAACAAAAACCTAATAGTGTGACCCTAGCTGGGCTTTCTAAGGAGGCACATGTCTATACTTGCAGTGAAATTGCAGAGACTTTAATGCTTTAAATGTTATTACTGACTGTTCTTTGCAGGATGTAGATGAAGTCAGAGTTTATTTTAAGCATACTGCAAAAACTCCATAGAGAAATTTGGTTTTGAAGTGAGTTAATGGAAAGTGATTGTAGGTTTTAAGGATGTATTTTTCCCCCTACAGCTGCCCCTGCAAACACATTACTTGCTCAGTCAGTCTATTTCGTTAAGTTTTCTTATCTCAGTGTTTTCTCATAAGCATTACATAGAGATAATACAAATTTCTGTTTATGTCATTTCAGTCATAGTCATAGTCATAGTCTGTTTTTTATGCACTACTATAGAAAATCTGTCACAGTTATAAGGGTATGTATGAATGTCACCACTTCCTTTTAGTACTCAGACATGAGAATAGTGGGAGTATAAAGTACCCAGTGGCTCAAAATTAAGTTTTTGCTGGCAGAGAATTTACAGTAGTGAAAAAGTGAGGAAAAAATATTTCCCTGAGCTTTGGTGCAGTGAAAAAGCAGTTAACAGAAAAGGAGGAGATAGTTCAGGGCTCAAAATTTAAGGAAACTTAATGTTCTTTCTGCTTCATTGTTACAAAGCTTTGTTTGTTTGTTTGTTTGTTTATATTTTTGTCTTATAAAAGGTCTTGGTTCAAAGCTCAGTAGTATTGAGGAATATAAGTAACGGCAGCTGTTACCTTTGCAAGGGGTCACTAACATAGTGGTGAGTAACAGGATGTAAGGGCTGTACAAGCAGAATGCCCTTCCATTTCCAGCCATAGATTTGTAGTAAGAAGAAAATTGCTTGTTTTTTCTTTTTTTTTTTTTTTTCTTATTTAAAACAAGCCAGCAGCAGCATGGGTGCTTCTTCAGTAGTCATCTCATGGTAAAAGCAATTCAAACAGCCTAGAAAGGCTGAGAGAAAAGTTTAGTCATCATTTGGACCAAAGACAGATGTAAATTAATACATTATTGGGAACTTTTAAAGAACAACCTTTCTCCAAGTATGAAATAATTTTCAAGAGAGGCGATTGTTCAAGAAAAAACTTTGCACCAGAAACATCACAAGCTGTTTAGTAGCTGTACAAAATATTATCTTCAAATAAGTTTTTGTAAAAGCAGCCAAATTTGACAACTTATGTCTTACAAGGATAACCAAATATAGCCATGTGTTCAAGGAGGTCAACAAAAATCAGTCCCCAGTTATCCCTTCCAATGTATTATATGAACCTGCTAATTTAAGCTGCTTTGTCTTTCCACCTCACTGACCCCTGCTGATTTCTCTCGAGTACAATGTTAAATTCAGCACTCATAGTGCTCTAGGGACCAGGGGAGCTGAAATGTCAACAAGCGAATAGAAATGAGTTTCTCTCATTGCTCAAGACCTTTGGAAGGGTAAAATGCATCACAACAGAGCTAACTTCCCATACAAGTGGATGTGGGGAAGGGGAATACTCTACCTTCAGACCCTGGGGAAGACATCACATTTAATATCTTCAGTGCAGGTAGGTTCAGCTTGCCTGAAAATGCAATGAGGAAGAAAAGACAACATGAACAAGGAAGGGAAGGACAAGCCAGTTCTGTTAACTTGCTTGAGAGGTCAGAAAGCAGGGTGGAGGAAATAAAACCACGAGACTCCAAGTTTGATTTTGTATTCACTTGAAGCATCACTTTGGAGGTGCTCCAATAGAGAGCAGTGCTAGACTTTACATGGATCTGTGCAGAATTAAGTGGGTAGGCAGTCCAGAGAAGGCGGTGGCCATGTTGTGTCGCTGTTTCAAGAATAAAGACTTTGTACTCTGTCTGGAATTTGTGTGAGACCTCAGTGGCGGTCCGGCTCACTGCTCCTGGCAGACATCCCAGTGGCTGCTGCATCCAGAACTGGGGGAAGGGAGATGGAGAGCAAACACAGTAAATCCACTCCCACTTCCTCCCACGCACGTCTCTGGGGATCAGACTGCTTAGCAAACCAAAGAGCAAGAAGGAATTTCAGAGCGAGAATAATAATTTGTTAACTGTGCTGTTAAAAGGAGCTGGCCTTTTTTATTAACTTGATGTTTATTGTGGAACTGGAAATTGCTATCTACTGTTTCCTTGGATTTCTGTAAGTTCAGCAGTACTAGTTTCAACAGTAAGTTGCTGTGCTGATTTCTAGAGAATGGTGTTCTTTCAGAGTTGTGGATTATGTTATTTTTTGTTGTTGTTTAACAGATAGGAAACTTGACAAGCCTTAGGCCCCATTACAGTGTTCGCTGCACTCACAGCAATGCCAGTGGTAGCAGTGCTTTCAGAAGGAACCAGTCCTTAACAGAAAAAGGTGAATATACGTATTTAAATTGATTAAAAAAAAAAAGAAGTATTTATTCTAGCCTTTCAATAGGGACACTGCTTGTAAAATGTCTTGCAATTAAACGAGGAGCATCATTTCTTATTGTGCCACAGCTGATGATATTAAGTCTGAAACGTCTTCAGTGCTACTCAGTTCCTCAGTTGAAATTACAGTGTTGCTAACGGATTGTACCAATTCTCTGTCTAAACATCACTGTGACTGCTGTCAGCAGCCAGATGAAACACATGAAAATGTGGGGATGCAGTGGAAGGCGGCAAGGGTGCCGCACCAGCTTTGAAAACTTTTCAACACCCATAGGAGAGAAAGAGAAAGCAGGGTGGCAAAGCAAAGATTTCTCATGGTCTGGATATTTCACATTTTGATCACTTTTCAAGTGAAAAAACTAATACTTTCAATTTACTTCAGTATTCAGCATGAAGATGAGATTTGCCAGTCCCAGAGCAGCCAATTTATCTTGTGCATCTGGATGGCTGTTTACATGGTTCCAGTGAAACATTTTCTGCAGATCTCAAGGTCTGCATCTATTCACAAGCAAAAAAAGTGCATTCCCCTCACCATTTTTTTATTTTATTTTTTTTTTGTCCAAAGCAAATAGTTGCATTTTATTTCAGCAAGCATAGGAAATTACTTCCGCACATAAAGTGTGCCTTGACAAGAAAAAATATGTATGTTTTGAAACAAAAAAGTTATTTTTAGGTTTTAAAGTCCAAGGTGAATTCATAGAGTTGGCAGGTAGAAAAATGGTGCTGTTAAACTTGTAAATGGCATTAAACTTGGAAGTTCTTTTTCATAATGATATTTATGTTTTTGGACGGTTTTTATTAATATTCAAATAAAGGCACCTCCCTGAAGTCAGTAGATGGCATCCAAATACAAGAGCATCACTGTCATTTCCTAAGAATTGCACTGTAATTACTAGTTCCCAGACTGGCTTTTATTTTGTAGTTTCTAAACTCCCAGTAAGGATTAGTTTATTTTCCTGAAGTTAAAAGATAGTTTGATGTTATGTAAAGAGTGAGGTACTATATTTACATATTACTGTCTCTTGTTTCACTTAATAGAAATCTTCATTTCAGTGAAGACCAACAGTTTTGTGCTTCTACTTAGTAACCAACATCTTTAACACTGGTTTGAAGTCTTCCTGTGAAACATGAGTCTCCCTGAAGTAAATGGTAAATGAAAGCAGGTCGAATCCTGTAAAGCTACATTCTATGCAATGTCCTCAGAAGTGGTCTCTCTTAACTTGCAATGTCTGCTCAAGAGGGCTCTGCAGACATTCGGAAAGTTGGAGACTGCATTGTCAAGCCCTGTCATAGCCACAGGAAGTGGCAATATGATTGTGATGATACAGGATAGTTAATGAGCAGCTTCACAGACAGGATCACCAAAACTGCTGGCTCTCATATTTTTTTTTTCATTTTATATGTATTTTATATGTATTTCTTCTTTTTTTTTTCTTTCCCCAGCCAGAATTATATGACAAATGATGTGCCTTTTCTATACAAGGGGAAGCCATGAAGTTTACCACGAAAGACAGTGGTAGGAAAATGTATACGGATGTCTTGTATTTTTAAATGTTGTGCATAAGAAAATGTAAACAGATCTCTAAAAATAAAAAATGCTGAGAATCTTAGAGCAGTTAATATGGATTTCAAACTAGATCTTTTCCAAAGAATCATAGAAGGTTGGGAGGGACCTCAAGGATCATTAAGTTCCAATGCCCCCACCACAGACAGAGCTGCCAGCTGCTAAATCTAGTACTTACTAGACC
This sequence comes from Cyrtonyx montezumae, assembly GCF_038088225.1. Taxonomy (NCBI): domain Eukaryota; kingdom Metazoa; phylum Chordata; class Aves; order Galliformes; family Odontophoridae; genus Cyrtonyx; species Cyrtonyx montezumae. Next base: position 38,145,121 of record NW_027072034.1, on the reverse strand, counting down.
AGTACTTACTCGACCAGGCTCAGGGTTCCATCCAGCCTGGCCTTGAACACCTCCAGGGACAGGGCATCTACAATCTCTACAGGCAACTTGTTCCAGCACCTCACCCACTCCCTGTAAAAAAAACTTCCCAGACATGTAATCTAAATCTCCCTCTCTTTAGTTTAAAACCATTCCCTATTGGAGGCCTTTCAACCTGTTTTTCTAGAAGGCAGAGATTTAGGAGCATAAGTAGCATATTACATTTAATATAGATTTATTGCATTGTGGTATCTCTTAATGAACTAGCAGTTAGTAGATGTATTCTAGTATATATACTTGACTTCAAGTGAATTACATTAAGCAACTAATATATGAGCTGAGACAGACTTCTAGGAAGATTTGCAAAGTTAAGCCCATTACTGCAACTTTGATTCTGCAGAAGGAGCATGGATGAAGGTGCTGTTTGTAGCACTGTGTCCAGTGGATATAATACTCAAGCTGTTGCCATTTTAACCAGTTGCATGACACGGAAATGCCTGCTTAGATTGGTGCAAAACTTAAGAAAGAAATACACAAACAAAATTCCCGTGCAAATGAATATAAAAAAATACCCGTTTCAGAAAATTCAAGAACTTTTGTAAATATTCAGGAGCTCCATCTGCTGGCAGTATTTGGTAGCATCTGCACAATCCTTATAGTATTTTAATAATTGCAAGTACATTATAAGGCTTGAAAACATTTTTGTTCTATTTCCCTTTTAACTTCAGGAACTGCCTATGCATTTGGCTCATTTTATGCTTGTTTCTAAGAACCTGTGTATCAAGTTCTCCAAAACCCAATTTTTTACTAATACTGGCTGATGATCTTGGTATTGGAGATGTGGGTTGTTATGGCAATGATACTATAAGGTAAGAATTCTACAAAATAAATTACCCCATCCTGTTACATTTTAGTTGGGGGGGGGGGGGGGGAAAGCAACAACACCGATGGCAGTATTAGAAGATTCCTCATTAGCAGATCGGTTTATAGAGATACGCTACTCTTCAAAGTATGTTTAAAGTAAAATGTTCTACAGTAATTCTTGTGGGAATAAAAATTATACAAGCATGCTTGAGTGACTTTCTTGGGCTTCTAATCCCTAGTGTAGTTTTCAGTCTGGATGTAGATTGATTGATAGAATGATTGCGTATATATATCTCACATCTATTCTCATCTGTTACAGTCTTGCAAATTGCGTGCCCCATATCTATTAGTGTAATTTTTTTCACTATGCTTCATAAGCTTGCGATATGAAGTAGACCTGACGTATCTTTTCTTTATGCATCAATAAAAATGCTTTTTGAATATGATTTTTCTCTGTAGGACCTCTCACATTGATGGCCTGGCAAAGGAAGGAGTGAGACTTACTCAGCACATTGCTGCAGCTTCTGTCTGTACTCCCAGCAGAGCAGCCTTCCTGACTGGCAGATACCCCATCAGATCAGGTTGGGCTTCTCTCTAATAGTTAACTGCAGTTTGTCTAGCCATTGTTGCTATTAAAAATCCCTTTAAACAATGCATTACAAAGTCTAGTTGATCTAAGGCTTTGGGACAGAAATGAAGATGACTAGATTTACTGATTGATTTCCGTGGGAAAATCCCCACAGAAAGCACATGTGATGTGGTTAAATGACAGCACAGAAATGGATGAAAATAAAAACAAGCACCAAAGGTAGAAACAAAGAAAACAGTAGTATAAACACTGAATGTAGTGTTGAAATTATATTAAACAACATATTTTGACTAACCTAATTGACATTTTTATAATGAAATCTGTTAGTGTGTAGAATAGTTCTCAACAATAAAACAGGTTTAATTCAGCCATTTAGAATCAAGACAGAAAACCGTCCACGTTATCTCCCAGTATTCAAGAGGGTAGCTTGTCTGATCTGACTGACTTGCTAAAGGAGCTATACCTTTGTGGATAAATGCTCTGGGTCAGTTTTTTTTGTTGTTGTTTGGTTTTTGTTTGTTCGTTTGTTTGTTGTTTTTGTTTTGTACTTCTTTCCCTTTAGTTCCTTTTTAGCATCTTACTGTGATGGGACTTTAATTGCCTAATGTCCAAACATAGGCATCTCAACACCGCTTTCAACACTCCACCTGAACCATCTGCATTGGTCTAGCAGATAAAACAGAACACTTGGAAGGGATGTTCTTCTTGAGGATCAATCAGAATACCTTAGAGCATGCTGAATGTATAATGAAAAGGCAGCTGAATCTCATTCAATAGGAAGAATAATCGGAAAGGAATGAAAAATCTGAATTCTGGCTTGCTTTATTTTAAAAATTGTTATTCCTCTCTAGGCATGGCATCCAACACCCAACGGCGTGTTCTGTTTTGGAATGGGTGTTCTGGTGGGCTCCCACCGAATGAAACTACTTTTGCCAGAGTACTGCACCAGCAAGGTTATTCTACAGCACTTGTAGGTATGAGGCACAGAAACTTTCTATCTGATTTTATTCAAGTGAGGATTTTTCTGTAAATATTTTTCTTTGTCAGAATGTTCAGGATCAGATAAACCAAAGTTTTAAAAATCAACAGGGGTTTTCAAATTCCGCTCACAACCCAACTCCCAGTAGTGTCAACACAATAAATGTGATAATTCAGAAATGGGGATTGTATGGAATACAATCATGGCAAAGAAAAATAATTGCAAAGGAGGATCTCTTGTTTTCCCAATACAATTTGATTTAGGAGAACTGATAGAGATATTCAGACAGAGCAAAAAATACGTTGTCTGACAGTTGGTACCCAGGCACTACAGTGGTCTTAATTCACTCTGATGGCTAGATTTTCTGTTACTTATCCTTCTTATCATACAGACTAAAAATGCCCTAATTTTCTGCAAAAAAAAGTGACTGAAGTGAGACAAAATAGCTGGAAGAGTTCTATGGCCTCTAGTGGGTTTTGGATCAGAATCCATGTTCAGGAAAGAAAATCCTATTAAATGTTTGCTATTTTTTCCTGAACAGTGATTAAATGATGTGTCCTTCAAGCACCTCTCAACTTTATACTCTTCTAGGTAGCCAAAGTTATTGTGTGCTTAATTGTAATAACTGTGATTTTCATGCCTCTACTTGGCTCTAGCACACTAAAGTGTCATTCAATTCCTAAATTGAAACGAGTCTCAGTGATATACAGGTTCATACAAGCTTGTGCAAATGGGAGATTGTTGCAGTCTGGAATAGTTTATTCTATAAAATGCACTCATATATAGGACCATGGAGCTTATTAGCAGTTCTCTGAAGTTATTTGTCTGGTTAATAGGCCCAAAGCCCATGGTTATAGGCTATGTCCTTCAGTGTCATGATAATTACAGTGCTCTGTAAAATGACTTCATTGTGCTTCATTATCAGGGTATGACATATTCTGATATGTCCAATTGTACCTGATAATTAGAGTGGCCTATTTTGCTATTCATTTTAGGAGAGATAGTGTGTACAACTTATTCCTGAACTTCATTTTTGAATTTGAAGGTCGACTCTAAATTACATGTAAACTAGTTCATATTTTTGTTCTTGGCTGTTTCTTTTGGCACAAGGGATTCTCCCCACCAGGCCACATGTTAATTAATGACCACTTTATCATATGAGAATAATAAAAGCCTGAAATATTGCAACCACACTGGTTCTTAGAGAGATCTCTGAGCTGGACCATTGCCCATGTGGAATTGTGTTAGTTAAGTAAAGAAAAAGAGCTATTCTCTCAGATACAGTGCCAGGAGAGCCTGTCCTATTCCAACTACCTCCTCCCTTGGCTGCACTATAACTGAGGAGTGCAGCCAACCTTTTAGAAATAAAGGCAGACTCACGTGATATAAATGATTTTGGATTTAATACTTCTGTTTTGTATTTCCAGGGAAGTGGCATTTGGGTGTGAACTGCGAATCCCACCACGATCACTGCCACCACCCTTTAAATCATGGCTTTGAATATTTTTATGGCATGCCTTTTACCATTCTGAATGAGTGTCAAGGCACTGATGACCCTGAACTGGCCAAGTCTTTGCAATATACATATTGGTTTTACACACAAATAATCTTCCTTGCAGTGCTTACACTTTTGTTTGGAAAACTTACCGGCTTATTCTCAGTAAAATGGAAAATAATAGTATGTGTGACCATCCTTGGTCTCGTGTATTTCCTTTCCTGGTTCTCCAGCTATGGATTCACTAAGTACTGGAACTGCATTCTGATGAGAAACCATGATATCACAGAACAACCAATGAATCTAGAAAAAATGACTTCTAATATGCTGAAGGAGGCAGTTTCCTTCATTGAAAGGTAACCAACAAAAAGTGTATAACCTTTTAAGAATTTTGCAAATATGTATGGGAACTGTTGAATCACAGCCTGAACCACTGATTGATCACCTGAGGCAAGCACTGAGTCAGCTGCAGGAGCACAGGTGAAGGCAATGTACCTGTGTGATTGGAAGGGGTGGAGCCTGGCTCCACCTCTCCCAGTCCCCATTTAAGGGCTGACCACCACCAGGGAAGGATTTCTTCTTGGAGATCCCTCCCATGTGGAGTCATTGATGAGCCTCAAGCATTGTAAAAGGTGAGCCACCCTTTACTTACCAGTAGTCTGTGTACCATCTATATAGATCCATATAGGAAATATACCATCCTCCTCAACATCTCCTCTGAATTACATCCTTTTGAATTATCTGCCCTACAAAATAGCACAATTGCTCTGTCATACACTATTGGGTTACACTGCTGGCATGCTGAACTACCTGCTCCTAGTGCTTGCCAGCAGCAGTTCACTGTTTTCTGGCATCCATTTACCTGTCAGAACCATATTGCTGTCCTTCATCTTTTACATAGCTTGTTAGCCTCCCAGGAAAAGGAAGATGATTTTGTTGTGTTTTTGATTTGTTCACAAAGGAGTTTTAGCCAAGGACTGGGCATGTAAGCAGTAGGAACAGGAAAAATGATCCTAGTCTGATGGATGAACTCTCATATGAAGTTCCATAAGTTCATATTTTACAAGCAGGAGACTGAGACTTGTTTTGTTTTACCAAAGTATCTTTCACTTACAATGCAACCAGATAGAGTTAAACTAATTATTAAGTTCTTAGCAGTATTCATGTGGCAAGTTGTGTGTCAGTCTGTAGGCTATGAGTTTTCATGTTCATTTATTTTGTGTTCTATGCATATCTAATTTGGAACCAGAGAAAAGGCCCACTACTATTTTGGTCTTCATAAAGAACCAAAATCTTTGAAGGGTGTTTTAATCCTCTCTGTCTTCCCTGGCCTCAAAAATGCAAGATATCAAAACTCAAAGTTTTTACTCTGGTCTCCCCATTAATTTCTAGTGAGGTAATCATTACCACGTCACTGTTATATTTTGTTTGGAGTGGTATTTTTCAGAAAGTTGACTACAGTTGTTTTCTCTTATTTCAGAAACAAGCATAGACCGTTTCTTCTCTTTTTTTCCCTTGTACATGTTCACACCCCACTCATTACCACAAAGGAGTTTCTTGGAAGAAGCAGGCATGGCCTATATGGAGATAATGTAGAGGAGATGGACTGGATGGTGGGTAAGTAAGTGGTGATTTTGAAGGAAATAATATATTTAAATGTGGGAGATGACAGAACTCGCTATTAGAAATCTTGCCTTGGACACACAGTTAGTTTCGAAGGTTGACATTTCACTACAAGTACCCTTTTCTGTTTCTTGGTGTGAAAGTGGAAACTACTACTATTTTTTAATTGACACACTTCAGTGTTGCAGTGCTAAATTTCTGTCACAACAGACTCTCATAATGAGTTTGTCCCCTTCTTTCTCATAGCCCCTATTTAGATATGGAAAGGCCACTATCAGATCTCTCCAGATCCATCTCTTCTCCAGGCTGAACAGCCCCAGCTCTCTCAGCCTGTCCTCACAGGAGAGGCGTTCCATCCCTTGGATCGTTTTCATGGCCCTCATCTGGACACACTCCAACAGGTCTATGTCTCTCTTCTACTGAGGACTCCACATCTGAATGCAATACTCCAGGTGAAGACTTGCTGCTCTGTGGTAGAAGGGCAGGATCATGTTCCTCAACCTACTGGCTATGCTTCTTTTGATGCAATCCAGGATATGGTTGGCTTTCTGGGTTATGAGGATACATTGCTGGCTCATGTCCAGCTTGCTGTCCACCAGTACCTACCTCCAAGTCCTTCTTGGCAAGGCTGTATCTATCCTTACAATCCCCAGCTTGCACTCACGTGGAAGGTTACTGTGACCCAGATGCAACACCCTGCACTTGAATTTGTTGAACCTCATGAAGTTCTCCTAGGTCTACTGCTCAAGCCTGTCTAGGTTTCTCTGGATTAAGTCAGACAATCAAATATTATAGAATCACAGAATCACCAAGGTTGGAAAAGACCTCCAAGATCATTCAGTTCAACCATCCATCTACCATCAAAATATTGCCACTAAATTAAGTCCCTTAGCACAATATCCAAACTTTTCTTGAACATCTCCAGGCATAGTGACGCCACCAGTCCCTGGGCAGTCCATTCTGGAGCCTGACTACTCTTTCAGAGAATAAATTTTTCCTAGTATTCAACCTGAACCTCCTCTGGAGCAACTTGAGGCCGTTCCCTCTCATCCTATTGCTAGTTACGTGGGAGAAGAGGCCAACCCCTACCTTACCACAACCTCATTTCAAGTCATTGTAGAGAGCTATGAAGTCTCCTCTGAGCCTCCTCTTCACTAGACCAAGCAGTCTCAGTTCCCTCTGTCTCTTCCTATAAGACTTGTGCTCCAGACCCCTCACCAACTTTGCTGGCCTTCTCTGGACATGCTCTAGGGCCTCAATGTCTTTCCTGTAGTGAGAGGCCCAAAACAAAGTCTGGCCCGACCAGAGTCAAGTACAAGGGGACAATCACTACTCTGGTCCTGCTTTCAACACTATTTCTGATACAAGCCGGGATGCCATTAGACTTCTTGGTCACCTGGGCACATTGCTGGCTCATGTTCAGCCAAGTGTCAACCAACACCCCCAGGTTTGTTTCTTCCACACAGACTTCCAGCCATATTGCCCCAAGCATCATCTGGAGTTGTTGTGGCCAAAGTGCAGGACCCAGCACTTGGTCTTCTTGAACCTCATCTCGTTGGCCTTAGCCCAACTATCCAGCCTGTCCAGATCCCTCTGAAGGGCTATCCTGTACTCAATCAGATCAACACTTAGCCCCAATATGGTTTCATCTGTAAACATACTGAAGGTGCACTCACTCCCCACATCCCGGTCATCAAAAAAGGTATTGAACAGGACAGGCCCAATATTCATCCCTGGGGAACACCACTCATGACTGGTTGCCAGGTGGATTTAACTTCATTCACCACCAGTCTCTGAGTCCAGCCATTCAGCCAGTTCTTTACACAGCAAGGAGTGTACCTGTCCAAGCCACGGGCTGAAAACTTCTGCAGGAGAATACTGTGGGAGACAGTGTCACAGACTTTGCTGAAGTCTAGGTAGACTATGTCAAGCAGGTCACTTGATCAGAGAAGGAGATCAGGTTGATCAAGCAGGACCTGCCTTTCATGAGCCCATTCTAGTTAAGCCTTATCCCCTGGTTGTCTCACACATGATCTCACTCAAGGTGATCTGCTTCATTACCTTACCTGGCACTGAGGTCAGGCTGGCAGGTCTGTAGTTCCCTGGATCCTCCTTATGACCATTCTTCTCGATGGGATCTACACTGGCAAGCTTCCAATCCTCTGGGAACTCTTCAGTTGACCTGGAATGCTGATAGATGATGGAAAGTGGCTTGGCAATCACCTCTGCCAGCTCAATCAGCACCCTCAGGTGGATCCCATCTATCCCCCATGCAAGTGGAGTAATAGGTCTCCATTTATTCCCAAATCATGGGGAGTTTATTCTGCTCGCCTTCCGAGACTTCCATATCAGGGGTAGAGCACCCCAAGTATAACTGTTCTTACTTTTAAAGACAGATGTAAAGAAGGCACTGAGAACCTTGGCCTTTTCTTTATCCTCAGTGGTCACATTACCTCGCACATCCAGTAAATGATGGAGATTCTCCCTGGCCCTTCTCTTACTGTTAATATATTCATTAAAAAAAATGTTTTGGGTTCCATTACCCTAGTGACCAGGTTGAATTCAAGCTTTTCTTATGCCTGTCTAATTTTCTCTCTGCACATTCTAAAATATTCTTTGTACTCTCCTTGAGTTGCCCATCTCTTCTTCCAGAGGAGCTCTTTTTCTCTTGTAGTCTCAGAAAAAGTTCCCTGTTCATCTATGCTGGTCTTCTTCCCCGCCAGCTCATCTTATGGCACAGGGGGACAGCCTGCTCCTGCACCTCTAAGATTTCCTTCTTCAGGGGCGTCCAGCCTCCCTGGACACTATTACCCGTCAGGACTGAATCCCAAGGGACTGTCCCTACCAGTGTCCTGCATACTTCAAAGTGCACCATCTGGAAGTCAAAGGTAGTAGTTTTGCTGACCTTCTTTCTAAGATCACCAAGATGAGAGAACTCTACCATTTTGTGGTTGCTCTGCCCAAGACAGCTCCCATCCTCCACATCTCTCACCAGTCATTCTGTTTGTGAACAGCAGATCTAGTGGGGCACCTCCTATGGTAGGTCTCTTACCATCTGCGTCAGGAAGTTATCTTCCACACACTCTAGAAACTTCCTTGACTGCTTCCTCTGAGCTGTATTATATTTCCAGTATATATCAGGGAAGTTGAGTTCCTTCTTGAGAGCAAGGACTGGCAATCACGCTTCTTCCAGATACTTGTAGAATGCCTCATCCAACTCTTCTCCTGGTTTAGCAGTCTATCACAGACCCTCACCAGTATGTTAGCCTTGTTGGTCCACCCCCTGACCTTTATCCTTAGAGACTCAACCTTATCATTATCAGCCTCAAGCTCAACATCAAAATACTAACAGAGAGAGCCACATCACCATCCCTCCTTCATAGCCTATCCATTCTGAAGAGTTTATAGCCCGTCCATTGCAGCACTCCACTTGTGGAAGAGATCCCACCATATTTCAGTAATAGCAACTAAGTCAAACTTTGCCTGCTGCACAACGTCTTCCAGCTCCTCCTGTTTGTTGCTTATGCTGTGTGCATTGGTGTTGATACACTTCATCTATGCCATTGGCCTCCCACCCAACCCCATCATTATTCACCCAGGCTCTAGCAAGTCTTGATTTAACACCTTCCCCCTTCATATCTAGTTTAAAGCCCTCTCAATGAGCTCTGTCTGTTCCTGGGCTAGAATCTGTTTCCTCTTTTGAGACAGATGAGACCTTTGAGCAGCCACCAGGCCAGGCTTTGAGCAAACTCTCCCATGATAAAAAAAAAATCCAAATCCCTATGATTGCACTAGCCTCTTAGCCATGCATTTATGAGATGGATTTTCCTGGTCCTCTTAGTATCCCTCACTGCCACTGAAGAGTTGAAGGAAAACATAATCTGGACTCCTGACTGATCAACAAACTGCCTCATTCAAATTCAGGCACAAGCTACTCAAGCAGAGCAGAAGTACAAGGAGATAAAGAACATGTGTTGCACTGACTGCACAGGATGCAGTTTTGAGGACAAGCATCTCAAACTAAGATACTTGGGATCTAATTCTTAACAGAAAGGCCTAGATTCTTCTTTTTGTTAGATGTCTATTTTTAGACAAGGTCAATAAGAAAATGACCTGACCACTGGCTCTTCTTTTTATTTTGCATAAAACTGATGTTGTTGCTGCTTCTGTAGCTAAGGAAGCTGTTTGTAGTGATTATATTTTGATTCAGAGAGGGATGAGGAAGACTGATCAGAGGTAAATGATATACTCTGTATGAACATTTCATGTTACCAGTACTGAAAACATCCCTTATAAAGTTAGAATTGAATTGCACTCTGCAGAGTTTTTACCACTGACATCCTCAGAATGTTTTGGATGATTGTGTGAAGCCTGATTTCAGAATCCCGATGTAGTCCTTGGTGAGACAAGAGCATTTTCTATGGTGAAGCAGCACTATTGTTCAAATTTTTTTAACAGGCTTTAGGTTACACAATGGATACAATCCTTGACTCAGAGAATTTACAGCACAAACATGAGAATATTCTGAGAAGCCTGTATAAAAAGATCATTCATTTATGTTATTTTCCATTTAGCTTTTGTGGGGTTTTTGTTGTTGTTGTTTAATTTTCCTGTCTTTCATTGACACTACAAACAAATTTTGGATGCATTAAGCAGCTTTCCGTTGGGCTCTTACTTCCACAATTTAGTATTACTCTTCATTGCTTGAGGTAGTTCATAATAGAATTCACTGAGGTTGGTAGGTGTAAGGTAAATAATTCCCAAGGATGGTACTAAAAAATAGCATAGAAGATGGTGTACTTAAGTAGGTCTATACAGATGGTACACAAATAGTAAGGAAAAGAAGATAGCATATCTTTGGGATGATAAAGGCTTGCTGTGGACTCCACATGGGAGGGATCTCCAAAAAGAGATCCTTCCCTGGTGGTGGTCAGCCCTTAAATGGGGTTTGGGAGAGGTGGAGCCAGGCTCCACCCCTTCCAATCAAACAGGTATATCACCTTCACCTGTGCATCTGTGGCTGACTTGGTGCTCATCTCAGGTGACCAATCAGTGGTTCAGGCTGTGATTCAGCAGTTCCCACACAGTAGAATGACTGGCTTCACTTAATTTTAAGTCAGTGAAAAATCTGACTGTATTTCAGGACTTAATTACGTTGGTTTCCTTCATTTATAGGTAGACTTCTGGATGTTATTGACAAAGAAGGCTTGAAGAACACCACATTTATTTATTTTGCATCTGATCATGGAGGATCTGTAGAGGCTCATAGAGGAAACGTCAGATTGGGTGGATGGAATGGTATCTATAAAGGTAAGATCTTAGTGACACGTGCATGCATAAGATTGCCTATTAAAAAGAAAGCAATCGAATAAAGTATGTCCAGGTATTTTTACAAACATATTTCCTTCTCAGACTTGAAGTCAAAAATAAGTAAATAAATAAAAACCTCTTGGATTGTCCAAATGTGTATACTTCCTAATTGTTATAGGTGTGAAAAGAATGATACATGCTGTTACCAATAGTAAGGAATTCATTGAGCAAGCAATAAATGAGCAAAACAGCTCTGGGCGGCCAGGAGTCTCTGCTCCACCAGAGATATGCAGCAGGGGCCTCCCAATCCTCTTTTTATTGTCTCTTGTCTCTGCATTTGTGTTTATCTTTCTCTTCTTGGGCTGCACCGGCTGTTATTTGGGGTTTGTTCTCTGCCACCTGGTGATCGAGATGATGAAGGCCGTAGTCCTCTTCAGCTCTGATCATGTGCACTTAAGAGGAGATTTTCACTTATTTTTCTTTTGCAGTTTCTTAGAAGGTCACTGCTATCTGTTGTTCATTGTCCAGGTGTTAGAACTAAGTGCTGTGGCTCCAAGTTGCACAGGCTACAAAGTTTTTAGACAAAAGATTTATATATCTATTTTGAGACTTCTGCAAACTACATAACAGAAAAAAAAAAACACTGAAAAACACTGACACATCTGTCTTGAGTCAGTTTGATTAACAAGTACAGAACTTATTTTTATCACACTAATTATCCTCTAAAGTGTGAAAACATAAATTTGTGTCTTTTAATGTTGCTTCTTTAAAGAATTACCAGTTCTTGATATTTTGCTCCACGAATTTTCTCCTAGAAGTTCATTTTTTATCAGTCATAGCTTTATTAAAATCTGCCTTTCTGGAATTTTTTAGTTTTTTCTTGCTTCCATCTCCATCCTTGAGGTTTTAAATTTTTCATGGTCGTTCTCCCCCAGTCCACCTCCCACATGGTCATTTTGCACTGATTCTTGCTTTAGAATTAAATGCATAAATATTCTCTTCTGCTTGCTTTTTCCACTTCTTTTGCCACATAGTAGGAAATAAGGCTTTTTTTTTTTCTCTGAGAACACAATGGGGAAAAAAATAAACCAAAATAAATGAATCAGTTTCTAAAGACTACTGATTAGTATTTATCACTTTCATCCAGTTCTCTTAGATGAACTCTATTCTTCTTTCTTTGTTCTTCATTGTGTACTGTGAAGTCGTGGAGTGTTACTTCATATGAGAGTGTATCATCAGTGCAGCAAAGGATAGAGATGAAACTGATATATTTGAGATACTTCAGTCTGGACTGATATCCTCTGGAATTCTTCAAGACTCCTATACCCTGAAAAGCCACTGTGATGTTTCAGGCAGCTTGGCAGTTACTGTATAACAAAGCCTGAAAACTGTTCCCAACATTTATATCCCAGCATAAGATGCCACATAATAAATTATAAAATAGGGAGTAATAAGTAATGAATTTCATTTTGAAGAATGGATCTTGTATTGTGGCCATTCTGCTGTTCTTCAGGATTTAGTGTGTTTGCATTAGAAGTATTTGAATATGAAAGTTTTAAAACTTCTTGTTATGCATGCATAAGAAACATCTGATCTATATATCTGTCTGTCTGTCTATCTATCTATATGTTTTGGGTTTTTTTTTTTTCTCCTTTAATAGGTGGAAAAGGAATGGGAGGCTGGGAAGGAGGGATCCGTGTTCCAGGAATAGTTAGATGGCCTGGAGTGTTGCCTGCAGGCATAGTTATCAGCGAACCAACAAGTATTATGGACATTTTCCCAACAGTGGTTCAACTGGCTGGAGGGATAGTGCCTCAGGACAGGTAAAAAAGAGACTTCATAAGCTCCCCTTTTCTATTTTGCTCCCCTTTCTTATTTTATCATTTGCTCCCCCTTTCTTATTTTAGGTAGAAGTTGACTACGTGTCACACATCTTAACACTCATAAGTTAAATTCTATTAGTTGCTGAAAAAGATAGTACTCTATCAACCTTTCTACTTAGCTTTCCCCATCTTATCTGATTATATGGGGAAAAGAAAAAAAAAAAGATAAAAATAATACATGCTATCAAGGATAGGTTAGCTTACTCAGTATTCTAATCGTTGAAAGGAAACTCGGTTAACTGGGGGCAGTGAGAAAAAAAAATTACTTTGGATTAAATTTTACTTAAGACAGGTGTTTCCAAGCCTGGTTCTTTCTGATTAGGGAAGATGGAACAAATGCTCTGAATTTGGATGCCAGTAATGGAGAAGTAGGTTTCTGGACAGTAAACAATAGGTAGAGCCATGTTAGTCCTTAAGAACAAGTGAAAGTGTAGGTGAATAAGTCATTCTGAGAAAGAGCATAAATGTTCTTGTGTTGCACAACTAAACCAACTGTTAGTTAATTGTCACTATTTTGACAAAGCCTATCAGTGAGCTCCTTTTCAGGGAACCAGAACCAGTGAACTTCCCTTCTCTATGGTTACCACTTTTCCCCAGGAAAATTACAGTGCTGATCGCTTATCTCCCCAGGATGTGTGAAGTTGCAATTGCACTAATTGCTAGTAACTACTAATCACTGTCCGCCACCCATCCAGACAATTAAAACCGTCAGGGCTAATTAGCTAAACAGTGGTTTATTTTAGAAATGTCATTTGAAATCCCAGTGCTTGATCTTAAGAAGAGTGAGCCCTGCTCCCACTGCAGTGGCAGGGTGCAATTCCTGAGCAGTCTGATGACCTCGAGCCGTCTTCACCAGGGTAATCGATGGGCGCACCTTGCTGCCATTACTGCAGGGAGCAGTGCAGCACTCCGAGCACGAGTTCATGTTTCACTACTGCGGTGTGGATTTGCATGCAGTGCGGTGGCACCACAAAGAGAGTGAGTATAAACGTTCCCCCTGCAGACTGTGGGAGATGATTCAATGACCTCTCACTTCCAATGGGATAACAGGTTACAACATTTATACACATTTTGAGTAAGCTTATTGCTTCAAACACGGTTCTTTTGCAAGGTGCAGAATGGGCATTGTTAGCTATCCTGTCTTGCCTGGAGGTGAAGGGTTTTGCTCCCTGAGTAGCATAGCTTTAAGAATCTTCATGTTGCTGCAGTGTTTCTATTGCTTTCAATGTAAAAGCACTCAAGATCAGCTTTCCTCTAAGACTGGAGAAAAAGGAACTGCACACACAAGGTTTTTATCTTAAGTGGTTTGTTTTCAGTAGCCCCCACTTTATTTGTGGTGCTCTTTTTCAGCTGCGGCATTAGATAAGCTGACTGCAGCTGTAATGTTTTTCTTGGCTTTCAGGAAGCACCCAATTCTTGCTGAAGTGACCATCCATTAAAATGTAAAAGAGAAAGGGCAAGTGACTGGTAGCTGCATCCTTACTTCTGCTCAGAAACGAGGACAGCACCTGTGTGACCAAACACAAGCACCTAGCTCTGAGCTTGTGGGTTTTTGTCACTGTAGAGGAATAGATGCTTGGGTATATAATTCACATCCTGATTAGCATATCTTGGCTAAATCAATCACACCTATCTGACTGCTTCTCTCCACTGACTGTAAAGGGAGTTGGCGACTGCACTCATCTTACTGTCCTTTAGAAATTAGAATGAACCCTGCTGATTTTTGTTTTCCCCATCTATGAAGTGAGAGAAAAATTAGTGAGTTCTTGTGAGACTGCAATTAGGTGATAGTTGCTAAAAGCTAGGGTATTCCAAATCCAGCTGTAGGTATCTTGACAAGAAGCTGTTTGAAGAATACTTTGAGTAGTGACCTCACAGTGAGAGAAACTCAGGCAGCCCAGTTGGAAAGCTTGTGTTTCAACAAAGGTCAGTTAGCACTTTGACACGTTTACATTTTCTTCACGATACTTTCTGATACTATTACAGTATCAAATAGTATTGAGACAAAACTGCCTGCAGAGTGAATACCCTAAGACTGCAAAACTTATTTGTATTTGTAAATATTTCAAAATTGATTTCCCTGCTCCTGTAAAAGACGATACTGTTCTAGAACACGAGGTCATCAGGGTAATCACTGAGAACTTTGCAGTCTTTCTTGTTGGCATTAAAAAATACATGCCAGGTTTACAACACCTATATTTTTAGCCACATTGCAAGTTTAAACTTGTGCTCAGTGCTTTTGTAACTGTACCACATTCCACAGAAGCATGACCCCTTGGCAGGAACTCATGGAGCTTTCCTGATAGGAAACCAGGAGGAAAGGGACTAAAGACTTAATGTGACGCTACATGCTGTGGTGTGATTTTATTTTTGGTTCATGATCTCCAAAGATACTTCATTCAAGGAAAATGATGTAAATTACACAAGTCACACATTAATTCAGGAGTTAATCCCAGGCATGGGCACAGTGGGGACCCACAAGGGAAGAACACAGGGGGACAATCACCCCCTTTCCCTGCTGGCCATCCCTGTTTTTGATGCAGCATGGCATGCAGTTGGTCTTCCAGGCTCCAAGCGCACACTACTGGCTCACGTTCAGCTTTTCATCTACCAGGACTTTCAAGTCCTTTTCCACAGGTCTGCTTTCAACAGGTTCTTCTCCAGGACTGTACACCCATCTGGGATTGCCCCAGGCCAAGTGCATCACATTGCACTTGTTGAATCTCGTTATGTTCCCCTGGGCTCACTCCTTAAGTCTGTCCAGGTTTCTTGAGATTACATCTCTGCCTTCCATTGTATCAACTGTACCACTCAGCTCAGTTTCATCTGCAAACTTGCTGACAGTACATTTGATCCCACTGTCTATGCCATTGATAGAGATATTGAAGAGCACTGACACAAGATGGACCCCTGTAGGGCCCACCAGTCACTGGTCTTTATACAGCTGTTAACCACAGCCCTCTGGCTGTGACTATCCAACTAATTCCTTTTCCACTGAATAGTTCACTCTTCAAATCCATCTCTCTCCAATTTAGAGACAAGAATGTGGTGTGGGAACATGTTAGAGACAAAGACCTTGCAGAATTCGAGTAGATTATGTCAGTTGCTCTTCCTTTTTCCACCGATGCTATCACACCATCATAGAAGGCCATCAGATTGGTCAGGCATGATCTGCCACGCTGGCTGTCTTGGATCACCTCTTTCTCTCACATGTGCCTTCCAGTAGAACGTGTTCCATGATCTCTCCAGGAACAGAGGTGAGGCTTACAAGCCTGTGGTTCCCCAGGTCTTCCTTTCTTAAAAGTAGGAGTGATTTTTTCTTTCCCAGTCCTTTCCCGTCACCATGGACCACCTGACAACCACCGGACCCCGCAGAGAGGAGCAGGGGCAGCAAAGCACCGCCAGGGGGCAGCACCGCACCGCCATCACCGCCACGCACCGCTGGCGCGGCTCAGTCCTCCCGAGTCAGACTTCGAATGAGCAGCTTCCGCAGGGAGATCATCGAAATATAACTGCGTTTCAGTGGCTCTGCGGCAGTAGAAACTGTAGCCTGCAGCGGGAGCGTGGCCCAACCCCACTACAGGCTTGGGCGTGGAGCTGCCCCAGGAGCACGTATAGGGCCCTGGGTGGGAGCAGGGGACCTCGAGAACAGCCCCAGCACAGAGGCTTTGGCTGCCTGCGATAGCTTCATTGCCAAAACATCGGTTCTTGCATTCACTGAAACCACATTCTGAGCTGCAAGCTCAGACTACAGCTCCAGGCTTGAACCCATCTAACCTCTAGCCTGCAAACTTGTTAGCAGTACCTAAAACAGCACGGGAGCTAGAAACTCCAGTCTCCTGTGCCTCTAAATCCATCACAGTTCGCAGAGATATCTTTTAATATGTGTATTTTCCATACAGAGGAAGCCATTTCCTGACATCATACTCCTCAAAAACCTCTGCTAGAGCAGTCACGTTGCACTTTCCTAGTGGAAAGCTGAATGTATACACCACAAGGGACAGGTTTGAAGAACTGCGTTTTGAGTTCAAGTACTGTTCTCCTCCTTCTCACATTTTGTTCTCCTTGTGTATAATAAGGTTGATCTACATCACGATTTTAGTTCAGACCAGAAATGTGCTTTTGAAGCAACCCATCCTGAGTATACCCGCTCGCCATGCTTTGTTTTGCACCATGGAATGTCTTGAGGACCATAACTTCAGTTTAGAGCTTTTTATTTCCAAACTGGAAAATAGGCTCCAGGATCATACTCAATACACTCTACCAGTAGCAGACATTGAGCAGATGGGACCAGAGAGCTGACTCCCAAGTGAAGCACCCCCAAACAAGTGCCATTAAAACAACTTTTGCTAGACAGATCAGTTTTTCATAGGTCATACTACTTTGTAACACAGGTATGGAAACCGCATATAGATGTAAGGCATGTTTTATGATCCTGCAAAACACTAAAGCACTGATACAGCTCTCATTCATGCCTCTATATTATTTATGCCACTGAAACACAGCTGCTGATGGCTAGGCCATTGAAAACAGTGCGTATGAAATTAATACCACTCTCTGCCTCAACTTTCATCTATGACAGCAGTTCTGTTTCTTTGCACAATGCTGATGGACTATTAATTTAAAAGAGCCTGATTAAATATGTAATATGAAGGTGATCTAACTTCAAATGAGCTCAACCATAAGAAAATTTAATGTCTATTCCCTTTTATTTACTGGACAGGCTGAATACAAAGCCACTGTGTCTTGACACCACAATCATAAATTAAGCACTCCACCGAAGCTAGAAGTTTTCCTCTACCTCAGCACAATAGCACTTATTAGTGATAGTCCATTCCTTTCTGCTCATTAAATTGATTGATTGTTACCAGATGGGCTTGAGAGATGTTTGGATTGAAGCAGCAGGTTTTCTTTCCCTTGTATATATTACATTAACACATTGCCCTAAAATTCACATGCATTCTTCAAATTCTGTCAGAGCTACTTCAGTAGCAAACTGCACATCTCCCTTAGCTTCCTGGGGAGGGTCATACCCCCCTGCTAGTTCCAGCAGTGCTGATTTCTACCACCTTTTATTTTTTTCTTTATGACTCTCCATAACCCAGCTGTCTACTCAGCTCACCAGCACAGGTTAATTACAGTCAGCCTGACTGCATCCTTTCTAGTGACCTAACAAGGACCTGGCTTTCTCCCACTCTGCAACTTCAGTAATTCTTTGCAGCTGGGGAAAAAAAATAGATGTTAAGAATTTGCAGAATGTGAACAGTTCTCCTCAGGCACTCTACACTCATGCTCCGAATTACTGCACAACTGAGTATTGAGGAATACCCAACCTCAGTAAGCCATCAGCAACAGTGAGCCAGTTTCCTTTATTAAATCCACCTTTGCATCCTGTCTTTCAATTTCAGAAACAGATAACTGAAATCCATCTTTTCTAAATGTACTATAAAAAACCATTTCAGAGCCACTGAGACATTGTCCCTCGCAAAAATGCAGTAGCATAGCTTAGAAGGACCTGGAAAGCGTGGAGTAGAAATATGTCACCAACCAGCAACAGAAGATGTTGTTAACAGATATTAAATCTCAGATTATCTGTATGTCCTTGCTGTTGTGACACAGCACAGTCAGAAGAATAAAACTACAGAATCCTGTTCACAAAGCTCAGTGCAGGGGACAATAGACTAAAGGACAATTCAGCAGATCCCGTTGAACCAAAACAAAAATGCCATGTAGGCACGATGCAGATGTCAGCTAATTGTGCTCAGTGGCTCCAAGCATTGAAGTCCCCTTTTTTCTTCTGTCCTTTTTCAGTATCTAATTGCTGTCTTCTTGCTGGGCACAATTCTGCCTCATCTTGGAATGAGTTCAGTACAGTGCTTTCTTAAGATGCTGAGAGAAAAGTAGGGGATGAGATGAAGGAAAATGCCATCTTGAACTGTATTTCCTTTGTCATTTTTTTTTTCATTAGAAGTTACAGATCTGCATTTAAAATACAAGCTCTAAAGTTGCTAACTGATTGAATTAATTCTGTTCATTTAAAAACTATTCTCCAGATTTTGTTTTCATGGCCAGTTTTCCATCTCCCCCTACAAGAGGCATACAGAGCTTTAAAGGAACACAAGAAAGGTGCAGAGTCTCTCTACACCCAAAATATTAGACCTAACCATCCATGGAGTATATATAGCCTTGCAAGTACCCACAGCCCAGGTGTGCCCATGAGTCATTCTGAATCCCTGCCAGCTCCCAACATGTCTTTTCTCTGTCCGTGGCAACCACAATGTGTGCTTGCAAATAACTTAGAACCTGAACCAGCTTCTGAGGGATCTCCCCTGTGCCTACTGCCATTGAGCTGTTCAATGTGCTTCTGTTGTAACAGGTGGCACCATATGGAAAGCTCATTTTGCTACTCCAGTATTCCAACCAGAAGACTCTGGAGCTTGCTTTGAAAGAGGAATTTGCCCGTGTTTCGGGGATGGTGTAACCCATCATGACCCTCCACTGCTGTTTGATCTCTCACAAGATCCTTCAGAAGCAAGTCCTCTATCCGTGGACACCGAGCCTTTGTTTGATTCTGTAATTAAGAGAATAGGAAAAGCTGTAGAAGAGCACCGAAAGACACTGACTCCAGTCCCACAGCAGCTGTCTCCTTACAATAATGTATGGAAGCCATGGCTGCAGCCATGCTGTGGCACATTTCCCTTCTGCTGGTGTGATAAAGAAACCAAGAAAGCTGATGACACACTTTAATACCAAAATAGAGTTAGTTAAAAAATAATAATAATTCACGTTCACATGACTGCACTGATATACAGACAGGGAACAAATTATGCTGGAATTACTGAAAGTGATATTCTTGATGTTTTTGTTCAGTCTTTTCTTCACTAAGCCTGTAGTTTTAAACTGTTATTTTTCTTTTTCCTTTTTTTTTTTTTTTTTAAGAAATGCTCCAAACAGACCCTGCTCACGTCATCTGTATAATCTGTACCTCAGATGGATACTTCTAGATCACAGATAGCTGAAGCAAAGCTTCCTTACTGATTTTCAACTTAAGGAAATTATGATTGACAAGAGATTAAACTTGAATTGGTGCTGTTTATGCAGGTAATATGCTTGTTAAGGCAACAGGCCTGAGCCCAAGAGGTTCTCTCTTCAAGATCTTATCCTTTTAATGAAAAAGCTGTTGTATGCTTAACAGCACAGTTGCACATTAAACACACCAAAACATACTGGCCTCTAAGAAATAAAAACATTCTAGCTCATAGCAATGTTATGCCTCATCTTTATATTTATTTATCTGCCATGTAAGAGGTCCTAGGGAAGAAAAACAAAACAAAACAAAAACAAAAGCACAACACTGACAAATGTGTCTTAAAGATTAGGCAGCTTAAGTTACAATGCCAAATTCAGCATTTAAGCATCCAGCTATTTGGGAATGCTAAACCACTGCAATTCCAACTGACATACATCTTCCATGCTGTTAAATCACCTCCCTTGTAGGAGCATTGAAAATCATCCTCCAGCTGTCTGGACAAGATAGGTCCCAAATTTCACAATCCCCGAGACCAACCTATGTGTAAGCTGCATGTCCCACTTCAGTGTGAACGCTCCTGATTTTATGCGAGTGCTGAAATGCCCCAGTAAAAATGTTCTTTGTTTTGAGAGACAGTACTTTGGTTTCAGTAGGTGTTAAAAAATCTCTTGCACACACTAATCACTTCAGTGTACAGGTCACATCCTACAAGCCAAACAAGTGTCAGCACTCTGTACAGTCATTAGGGAAAGGTAGGGAATTAAAATATCTAATCCTCTCTCACTGCCCTCTGGTTAGCTGCATTCATCTCTCAATATATAATCCTAACCGGGTTCTTGCAGGGGCTTTGTGTCAAATCCAATTTTTAGGCAGAGGTTGCTGCATTTTGTGGATCAAAAAAGAAATAAATTGTGTGGCAGAGACTCAGATTCAAACCTCTAAGCCTTCCTGAACACTGAATGTTCGTTCCTACTGCATAGCTAAATGTCAGCAAGATTTTAAAGGCGGCACAGTAAGGTAAGAACAGCCCAGCAGAAGCTTCAGATAACGTTTCCTTAAATCTAGCAGCACTGCAGAACCACGCCAGCACTGCTCTGTTCAGTACTAAGGTCACTCGTGTCATTTTTTATTTTTTTTTTAACTTGTACAAAAAGGAGATAAGGCAGCCAAAGCAGCACAGCACTGACGGGCTGGTAATCCTGTACTGTGTAGTGCAGCTCTCACAGGTCTCGAGCTGTCACAGCAGGTCCCAGCCCTTTCACCAGCCTCAGGACAGAAGAGTGTGTGCGTGCCTGGCGTGACATGCTCCCTGCAGTGCTTTCAAGCAGGCTCCTGACTTATATCCCCTACATGCATGTCACCTGCCTGATCAGTCCCGATGTTATTTTGTTCTAACAGCACAGGTTGTGGCCGTGACACGGTACCAAACACAGTCTCCAGATGAGCATTTCTTTGTGTTGTTTCCTGTTGGTATCTTTCCTCTAAAAGGACACCAAGGAAATTATGTGGATGTATTCCTGCAAAAATCAAAAGGCTGATCTGACAATGACCTGCTAGGACAGATCAGTGGCAGCTTTGAGAGAAGTATCTAAAAATACATTTGTTCTTACAGCTTGATAACATTTAGATCTACATCAGCTTTGCTGAGTACTTGTCAAAAGATTTGACACTTTTCTGTGGCTGGCAGGGGTTGAAACCAGAGTGGCTGCACTTCACTGGATTCACAAGGAAAGGAAATAGCACAAAAGACCAGGTATTTTAAAGCCATTTTGGCCAATTCAGAGATGGAGGGGAAATCTTGCTGCTCAGTGAGGAGCAAAACCAGAAGCTGTTTTCCAGACTCCAGCCAGCCTGTCAATAACATCTACATTGCCAGTTCAACATAAGCTTGTGCTCAGCTCATCCCAGCACCTTTCTAACCCTGCCTATCTGATTATACACAGGAATGTGCCCGGTTTCAGGCTGGTCCAGTGCTAATGAGGCTACCAGAGGAAGGAAGGTGTTCAATTAGTAATACAGCATGTAAGTGTGGGGAAAAAGTGCTGCGGACACACTGTGAAGCCCCATGTATCCACAAAAAACCTGGGCACATCTCTGAGCACAGGGTGAACATTTCTGTCCCCGGGATAAAGGCAGGCTACAACACAAACAAGAGGGCATTTGGATTGGATTATAGGATGTCTATCACTCAAGCCTGCTCTCTGCTTCACAATGGAGGCGTGCTAAATTATTATCAGAATTAGAAACAGGTAAATCATTCTGTTTCCTGCAGATCCTAGCCACAGAGTGTTACAAATCACATTTGCATCTCTGAGTAACACTGAAAAACACCAGGTTACCTAGGTTTTCTTTAAAAACCATCTATAATGACCTTCTGAACATTAATACTCATTATGGTGTCTCCCTTGATTTGTCATGGTTTCTCCCTCTGTAGAAGGGAAGAAAGGCTACATAAACTCACCTAATAGGCAGTGATGAGACAAGTGGCAAATCACTAAGACTATGTTAACCTCAGGAGAACACTTATGGTTAACTATAGACTCCAAGCAGAGGGGAGCAACATTATAACAAAGTAAGTGTTCTCATTGAAAGAGCTGTGGCTGAACTGAACAAACGTTTGACATTCCTACTGAATGAAGCTGACATCCATCTAAACAGTTTGATCATTATTAAATGCCATTTGGAATCTCTGCACTAGTCTGACTCAACAAAGTAATTGTTGAGTCTCACAACAGTGAGACAGTATGCTTCTACAATAACTCACTTCACCGAGTTCAAATACCTCAAACATGCTGATCTGCTCTCCGGTGCAACCAAGGGGTGGGGGGGGTGGGGGGGAGGGTGGCGGGGGGTGGGGACTCATTTACAAAAGTGAGGGAAAGGAAGAAGTAAAATCAGAAAACCTGTGCTCGTCATCCTGAATGACCTCGGCTGAATGAACAGGCTGAACAATCTGTTCTGCCATGCGCCTAAAAGCTGAAAGCTATTGAAACACAAACAGTTCAAGGAAGTTTCAGAATGAAATATAGACACCCACCCATCACAAGCAATCACTTTTGTTCCAAACATTTAATAGTATGAGTAAGCTTCGAAAAAAACATAGGTCTTTAAGCCTAAAATAAATAATCACCTGTTTCTGATATTATGCATTTAAGAACCATCTACATGTATCATGGCTCAGAAGCCTGTATAGCCCCATAAAAGGGAACAAACACTTCACCAAGGCAGTTAACATTCTGCCATTCCTGGGTGTGAAAATAATTAAAAACTAAACACAAACAACCACAAAAATTGAAATCTGGCTCTCTTGGAATTACTTTTATTCCCTCTGTTTTCTGAGGGTTTAAAGGGTCCTAATAACATACAGAGCAAAGGTAATGATAAGGCCTGCAACTCTGCTTTTTTCCCTGTGTTCATAGTATTATATATTACTGCAATTATAATTATTTTGATTACCTTTGGTGTAGCTATTACAAGTGGAAAGTTTATACCAGGAGGTAAGATACTGCTTAGGTGCTGCCTCTTCTAACTGTCGGTACCTAATAAACTTATTTCTGCAGGCTGATTAAAATGCCAAGCAGTCAATTCTTATCTCATTTACAGGGCTGATTTAAAAATCATCAAGTCACCAAGATAGAACTCACAATGATTAAAGCTGTGGGGAAAATAAGCTAACAAATACATAAAACATTTTCTTGTACACTGAGCTAAATTCTCTCACATAATAATATTATTTAGTTGTATAAATTAAGAGAACAGGCCCCATCTCATGTTATTTTCAAAACCATATGAATCAGAACAGTTTAGCTTAGCAAAACAACAGAATTTATCAAGGAATAAATAAGCAGACTTGTTTCTGTTGAACAAGCAGAGATTTTTCAGAAGCATACAGATATATAAAGCCATCTGCTACTAGGCCAGTCTCATATGCATAGACAGGAAAATCACTGCAGAGAAGAGTCTTTTTTATTCTCTTTTTGTCCCAAATATCAGCCTTGCAAGACATAATTCCTATGAGCTGACTGAGCCAAAGAGACAAAGAAAACTCTTCTTTCCCAAAAGAACAACCAAGTGGAAATGTCCTCAAGACACCGTGCACTAAGTAGGGACACTACAAGAACAACCACCTCCTTTTCCAGTAGGCTTGGAAAGTGCATTACCCACTTGTCTAACATTTTCAAGAATTTTCCTTGTGACACACCCACACTATCTCCTGTTTATTGTATGAAGAGCATCCAATAATTTTGCAAATGAAACTATCTTTTAAGTCTCGCCGTAAATTATTAAGCCCAGGACAGAGAAGAGAGAATAAGCATGTTTTTATTTTAACTCAGCCTGTCCACTTTAAGTCTCCCACACTACAATGGGTCAGAGTTTGGCCTTTAAAAACCCTTACAGCTGCTTACTCAAATTCTTCTTCAGGGACCAGTGGTGCCAACTAAAAGTTTGTTTTTCTTCAATTTCTTTACTCTAGAAGTACCTGAGGCTTCCACGCTGATGTGGAAGAAATGCTGGGTGAGGCTTAGTTTAAACTTGATTTCCAAGTCATGTTTTGATCCACAGAGTGGATCCCATGTACCATGATCGACAGAGTTTGCAATGTGCTGCCGATAATGCTCTCCAAATCTACTTGTGGCCTCACAATTGTAGAATGATGTCCACAAAGATCAAATGGAAGCTGTCCAAAGTACAGTACATGTAAACTCTTGATAAAAAAGTTTCACCCTTCTCACTTTCTGGTGGCATTACTGTGCAAGAAACCACTAAGATACAACATTATTTGTATATATTTCAACATTTCTTGGATGAAGATGACACACAAAAACTTAGGCAAGGTTTTTAAGCACAGTTGTATTGTTCTGGGAAACACAGTAACTCAACTAGTTTAAGATAATAGAAGAATCAATATTCTTGATTCTTCTACTACATATGTCTGTAGAACTGTGATGCGCACCTCCTAAGTCTGCTCAGCTGGTGGTGCAAATGTCTGACAAACAATTAAATAAAATAAAGTAACCAATCAGCCACAAACGGTACTCCCTGGCACAACATAATCTGTAGCCATGCATCACTCGATGAGCACGACTTCATATATCCTTTCCATTTCTACTTTATTTCCATGACGTTAGTGTGACACATTTCTTTGCAAAACATTGCATAATCCACACACAATACTGTTCTACATCTCAACACTTTCAAATGTGTTCCATAACAGCTCCTTTTACTACAGTCACGTGTCTATTTTAAAACTTCTCTATTACAGATTTCACACCAGTAAATTTTCCCATAATCTATACTAATGTACCCAGTAAGATCTAGAAGTTACTGCAGAATTACTGCCACATGAAACTTGAGTTCACGTGGTTGCCTACTGTTGTATACAGTTTTCAGAAACTGAACTGTATTAACAATAATTCTGATAAAATGGAAGACTCTCAGAAGTGCACAAAGTACTTCAGTAAGAAATAGAGATAATTAGCATATCAAATGCCACTACGCTGCAGCCATTATAGTCTCCACGTAGTGCTGCACTGGGACATAGAAAACAAGATGTGGAAAGTGCCTACCTCTATATTCCTGTATAAAGGTTACCTGCCAAGGGAGAGCAGTTTTTCATGGCTCCTTTTATGATTAATGGAGAAACTGAGATGAATCGTCTTCTGGACATCTCTCTGTTCAACTTCAGAGACCTTAAACACCTACCTTCAACTAGAAGCTCAGCTTCAAGAGACCAACCAAAGAGAGAGCCACAATTCCCACCTTAGGAGTATTCAGAATACATGAGAAATAAAGAATTTGACCAAGCTGAAATAAAAGCAACGCCACTATCGTAAACAGTAGGAAGTAACTCTAAAAACTTCAAGGATCACTCTTCCACCTTCAAGGAACCTTATGAATCTTTTGTTGCTTTCCTAATTTGTGCAAGTTATTCCTCTTCTTGTCAACCTTTTTTGATGGAGAAAGAAAAGAATTCCTTCTCTCCTACCCCACCTTTTTCTTCATCAGCATCTACAGCAATCCTTCTGATTCTTAACATTACACCACTGGTTGTTAAACAGAATTCCCAAGTTATTTCATTAGATTTATCTGTTCCAAAATTAGTGACAAATCAAGCCTGGATTACGTTTCCAATCCTGCATCGGCACTGCAGAATTCTCATTCTAAGACTCACCAGCATCACGCATAACTGCATCAAATCTGTTACTATCTTAGCATGCCTACCAAGCTTCTTTCTTTCAAAGTTTCTTTTTTCTTGTTTAAACGAACTTGCCAAGATCACTCATATTTAAATATACTCAAAATGCATAAAGCAATCCCCCGAAGTACACTTAATATAATGGAATCTCATCAATAGATTTATCTCAAACTACATTCCAGTTTATTAGTTCCCACACGCAGCTATTGCTTAAAAGATCTTTATCAGGCCTGTTTACTAAAACAAGTACTAATTGTGCTTTCGGTTGCACTCAAATTGGAGCAACCATGCTAAATGAGAAGAACAACTGTCAACTGCAGCTGAGTACTGTAAACAAATTAATATAAAGCACCAGGAAGTTTATACCATCGTGTCAGTCAGCATTTCTTCCTCTAACTCTGTAACTCTGAATACAGAAATAAAAGCTAATATAAATTTAAAAAAACACATGCACAAACAGTATGCTATAGCAACAATATAAAAAGTTGACATACATTTTCAGCCTGTCTTGACTATCATGACATCTTTTCATCACACTGCTACTTGAGCAGTGTCCATATAAAACAAGAAGAATGTCCAGTAGTGAACTCAAAGTCCTGATTAACTCTACATCTAATTGTACTTAAATGAAAAGGTTTTGTCACAGACTTATATGAGGCCAGGATTTCATCTTCTTGCTTTTTCTCTCACACTGAAGTCTACACCATGGCTGCCTTTGGGATCATTAACTTGGTTTCAAGAAATAGGTTTTAATTAAAACAGTTTTTGCAGCCTCTCGTAAGAGTACCTCAGCTTTCAACTTACTTCACTTACAATTGTTCCTATGCAGTATTTACACAGAACAGTGGGGAAAAGTGATAAATATGGAGTTACATACTCAGAAAGTATCATTCAATATACCTCAGAAGGCACTGTGAGAGAACAAAGTTGAGGCACACATAGACATTAAAAAACCAAACCAAAACAAGAGTCTATCTCTGTTAGTCTTCCATCAGCTTTGGTATCAAACTATGTAGTTATTCATATATTCAGGGTTGTATTTATGAGAGAAACATCATGATAGTCATTAGAGTTCACTACATCTTAGAGTAAAAATGTGTCCAACTTCTTTTTGATATGTTCAAAAGCATCTTTTCCCATATAGTCCATACGCCCTTCCTCCCATTTTCTTCGTTCATCTTCTGGATTTGGTTCTTCTGGTTTGAGGTGAATAGAGAGCTCTGAAATAGAAGATGCAACCTCATTCTGTGGGAAGATGAAGAACAGTAGGAAAACAGTCACTCGATTGTTCTCATTTCAGTGCTGTGAAGTTAAACCTTAGAAGTCAGAATTTCTGCTTTAAGAAGTGCCAGTTAAAAGAAGCAAGCAAACAAACAAAACAAACCCATACCAAAACGATCAGTATTCAAACATTTGCACTTGTTTGATCTCATTTTCCTCATTTCCTTTGCCTCTAATTAAACATTTTAGCACCTTTGAGCATACCAAGTATTTATTTTACCTGTCTTAAGTCAAAGCTTGGCACACTCAGCAACAGTACAATGAGAACTGTCTTCAGCAGACTTACAATGGAGCATAAGTTCCTGTATTTTTTTATCAGGTATGTTACTTGAACTCCAGTGAGGGCAGTGCTATTTATCACAAGTCACATTATCTCAAGTAAATTAACTAATTCAAATGACTGGCATTATTTGGTAACTAATATATTTTGAATGACACTCCAAAATTCTGTACCATGGTTCAGGATCAAGTGCACAAAGATAGATGCACAAATGGACAGTATATCATTAGTCATTATTTCAACCAAATAAAAAGGAAAACTATATCCAGAACTGACCAATGCTAATAAAACTAGGCCATCCCCTAAATTATAACCCATAATGAGAGAGAAGCAGAATAAAGGCTAATCAAGACAACTACTTAAAATCTGCTTTTCATTACTACTCCAAGAGACTCAAAGGCAAACAACTCATGTTACAAACAAATTTAAGACCATCTGGAACAGCCTTCTAGCAAAAGCCCTTGTGAATTCAATATAGCCATGCTATACAGAACTTAAGCTGGAACTGGTGAGATATTAGGCTTAAACTGCCTAAACACCGTGCAATATCAATTATAAGCACAGTCTGCACTGGTTTGGGGTCGAGGCCTTGCATAAGGTTTGTACACACAGACCAAGTAAGATATTTTGCTCACATAACATGATGCTACAAGCTTAAGCAATCACTTCCTTCTTACATATCCTTCCTTGGGATCCAGCCTGTACATGACTTTAAAGATGAATAAACGCTCTGAAGGGCATGCTTACACTGTATAGATGCAGGTGTGTGTGTGTATATGTATTTATAAATGCTGTTAGTTCTTAAGGCATGTATATACATAACTGCAAAAATAAACACACCATAAAACAAACAAAGCAATTTGCTTGTTAAACTGTGCTGTTATATTATTGCAGAGCTAAAATTAATAGCATGCATTTATATACATTTAAAACCTAGAAGTAAAATGAGCAGAACAGAATGGTATCTGATAACCAGTATCAGAAATGGTTAATAAATTAATGATGTAGCATGAAGATTGAAGAATTTCTTTGCACATCCCATCAGCTACTCAGAACAATGCTGGCAGCAGCAACATGCATGCAATTACCAATAGAAATACAATGCAGAAAGCAACATGTACCAGTTTGGAGGTTTCCTGAAGTGCAGGATGAAAAGCAAGTTGTTTGGAAGGACCGTCAGGCTCAGAGAGATCAACGGCAGAACCATGTTGTTCAGCTTCACACACAGGTTGCTAGAATACAACCACTGAGTTATTACAACTTCCACCCCACAGTTTCCTTATAATGACAAAATTAACTCAGTCTTGGGATTTGGGAAAACAGCAGGCAGGAGTAAAAGGAATAAAATGACCAAGGACAAAATTCATCTCACCTTGCTTTAGCTATCAAAATGGCACTGAATCTAAGCTCCTACTATAATCAGTCTAGGATAAGTATCTCCAGAGGGCAGCTCATCTCATCCTTAAAATAGTTTCAAGAGTGCCTGGCATTCTTCAAGGATTACAGGAACTGCTTGGAAAACTTGCTCACAGTAGATACCTACCATTCACAAGGCCAAATTTAAATAGGAAAAAAATCTAATTTTAAGATTCTAGAATGCTCTATAACTTGAGCTTTTCTAAATATAGAGTAAGAACAGTACATTGTACTCTATAACAAAATTAAAATGGGCTGCCCAAAAGACATTGCCCCACATATTTGCCTTTGCTAGATGTCAAAACAAATGAGTAGACAGCTCCCATACTGAAGTCTCTTTAGTCAGAAGGAAAACAGCCCCACAGGACTACTGAAGCTAAGCAACAGTCAAGTGATGATGTTCCTAAGAATATAATCTGTCCATTCACTTCAAATTAACACAACCTTCTGATAAACCAATCCTACTTTATTTTTTCAATTACAGTGCAGTAGGTGTAAATGTGCATGATGGCTCTTTAAATGAACAATATTATTTTTTACCCCAAGCAGCACCTTAAAAACGTTTTCTTATTTGGCCTGAGTATTTCCAATAGTCAGATACATCAGGTACACAAGATATCATTATATCATTTGCTAATAATTTTAAACTGTAAGGCTGGAATGTTTGCAGTTTTCCTTCAGCCTCTTTTCACTCAGGCTAGAAGAGAAAGGAGCAGAGCGTACAGTTTTATGGAGTAACTACAGTCTGAAGTGCAGAAATGCTGAATATAATAAGATAGTCATCTTTCTAGAGTATAGCCCACAAATTAAAATAGCAGATGACATTATGCCATTAATTTTATTTTCTCTCAACTGTACCTTGCTATATCATGGCTCATCATAAAAACACAACAAATTACACCTCAGAAACATTGTTCTTTCATCTCCAATTAAATTCCTTTACAAAATAATGAGTATCATTACAGTGGAAATACCCAAATACATGAAGTCTGACAAAGGAACAAGAGCCACCGCAGTGCTCATTAGAGATGTCCCTTGCTGCCCAAAGCAGAAGAATTTGGGGAACAGTTTTCAGAGCCAATACTTTTGGGGAACAAAAATAAAAATAAAAATAAAAATAAAAATGGGGGGAGCTGGAATTCTAGCTTTAGATATATTCATTTACGGGACTATGAATATTCAAAACACTAACTAGTTAATGGAATTTCTTTTTATTACATTTTATTAAGTACCAAACTATTTTCAATATGCAACTTCCTGTTAAAATTTGATGCAAACTCTTTCAGCCTCTGGATATGACAAGCACACATGACTAAAGCCTAAAGAAAATAAATATTCTTCTGACTATTTCTGATGATAGTAAGAAAATTCTAATACAAAAAAAAATCTTATTTCAGTATATATTTTACTTTGTTTCTGCATAAAGGAATATACAGCATACTTACAGCTTCGAAACTGAGATCCTCAGGTGAACATGCCATGGGATGTGCTTCATGTGCCTGCTCTGGAAGTACAGGCATTTGCAGAGAATTGGCCACAGAAGGATCAACCTTCTTCAGTGTAATTTCAACTCCATTGAAAGTATGCTAGCAAAAACAAGAACATCCCATTGATGAAATAAATTTTACAGGAAATCAATGTCTTATTTAGAACAGATTCATTTCCTTGTGTGGTTTTCTGCATACAAGTTAATGCATTTTAAAAAATTACGGTCACAGATTCAGAGTATATTTCAATTTAGATTTATGAACTGAAGATTACACTGCCATCATCAGGAAGTAAATCTAACAGATATTTCCATCTTCTTGATACCGTAGCTGAAATATTTCTTCACTGCCCAATTAAAAAACAAATAATAATAATAATGGAGGTCATTCAATATAAGGTCAAAACCCACCCACCCCTTCCTCTGCCTTCCAATTTGTCATCAGATTCATAAACCAAATTCCTTTCCAGAGCTCTGATGGTAATTGTCCATTTAATTTTATGGGACTGTGCAATTTGTTTAGTCATACTAGTAATTTAATATTTAACAGACTTTAATAAAATATTCATGTATGCATAAAAGTGATGTAAACTGTCCCATCTGATACAAGATGAAGAACTGCAACCTGCTTCTACTCACCAGTTAATAATGCAGGTTTCCAATAAAGCGTTTGTTTATTTGAGAAAAGCATCAACAGCTTTTTATTCTATCCATGAAAACCATCCATTATTGTGCTTCCTTTGATGAAAAAAGGTGTGAAGAGTACACTAAATGCTTGATGACATACAACTAACTCATATAATATTCTAAATGCAATTAAACACTGACTTTTCAAATCCAATTTGCTATGATGCTCATTCAGTAAATGATAATGTAGGTCTGAAAAGGTAAACTCTAGTTCAAATCCAGTTTGAGGTCTAAACCAGGTTAGTTTCAAAAAGTCAGGTCTGTTTCATGGTCAGATGATCACCTTTCCTGCCTAACTTGCGCTGTATTTTGTGCTTAATTTGCAGAATGTATATACATATATTTCTATGTAAATTCCTCATGAGTTAAGAAGGGGAGTGAAGGAAATCTCTGTGAGCCACAAGTACTGCACGTCTTTCTTAAACTGGCAGTTCAGCAGAGATGGCTTTTAGAGACATCAATTAGCAACTGACAGGTATGTTCTCCCATATAATTAGTTCCTCTGGCAAGCATGATTTTCAGAATGTTTGCTGTGATTTCATTATATTTCTACTAACTCCTCCATAGTTACCTTCCATTCCTCAGATTCTGATTCTTCCATCTTTTGAAATTTTTCTAACAAAGGCAGTATACTGGCACTGTATATGTTCCACCAGAGGGCAAGAAATGACAGCTGGTGGAAAGATCCAGAAGTGGTGCCATCTTGCATAACTCTCTTTGTTTGAAGGTTGTATTTGTAGTTCCAGGGCTTTGTTGCTCCCAAGAAGTGAACAACTTTGGTATCTCTACCAAAACTGTAGGATTAAACATATGAATCCATATATTAAACATTATTTTTTAGCTAAAGGAACATGCTTATTCTCACTGGTGAGGTGAAAGTACTTTGCAACAAAAATACATTTAATGTGAGTACATTACCTTAATCTAAAACAAAGTATATCACGTAGTATGCAGTAAAAGAAAAGGCTGACACTGCTATTACTTCCAGCTACTTGTTCTGGTAGAGAAGTTCATAAAGAAAACTGAAAGGCTCATTCTGTCCTGTTTCCACTCTTGCAAGCTGTGCTCACAATTGAATGAAAACCACTTCAAACACCAAAGCAACAGAATTGGTTGGTACTGATCCCATTTTGAAAATGACTAACAAGTATATCATCCTAAGTTTACCTCCCACTAAGTGCTTTGTGCAATTGTGAGAGTAATTCATGGCACATTAAATCTCAAAAACGACTTGCTTGTTGCCAGAAAAGTTTCTCTAACCAAACAAACTGATGTAATAGAATTACTAGCACAAATCATGTTTCAAGGAAGAACATAATAAAGGGTTTTCTAAATAAATGAATAGAATGAAAAACCCCAACTATTTCCCATAGAACTGAGTGAAGAACAAAGTAAAGGGAAAAACTTTCCAAGTAAAGATGTTAGAATCTGATGTTAAAGCAATCTAGATACTTTCAAATTTGAGAGAAGTTTCTCTGAAGCAGCATATGAGACATAGTAGACAACTTCGGGACTTTCTATCTGTCCAGATGCAATAAATTTTCATGTTGCTTTTAATGCATAATTTTTAAACAATATAACATTTCTTACTACTGAAATGTAAATCAAGAGGATATGCCATTATTATTCACTCTCTTTCTTTTACAGCAGAAGATTCCTTATTAGCAAGCTACAAAGATTTACAATCAGACAAAAAAAAAGTGTCACTACTTACTGGTTGAAAGCAGGAACATAGGTGTATACAGCACTACTGCTTAAGTTATAGATGAATGGTAAGTGTTTGCCAATATCTGCTGTTGCCCAGTTGCTGAAGAAGCTATTCAGCAAGCCTTGATCACCCCCTAAAGAAAACATAAATTTTAATATAATTATATTACGGTAATATTGGTTTATGTCAAAATGTCACATACAAGGATGCACATTATACTGGGGTGTTCATAGGACTGCAACTTGGACTTGACTGTATGGCCACATGAGCAGGTGCAAGTAATACCTGATCCACTTTGATGCAATTTCAATTTAAGTGGAGTACTACTGCAATTTATGAAGAAAGAAGTAAGAAGGGGTTTTTGTCTCCCTGTCTCCCTCAGAGCAGATCAGCTGTATTTCTTTATCCTAAAACAGACAGCAAAGTTAAAACTTACTGAGCAAGCCTCAGACTCTCTTCACTGTACTTTTCTGGGAAGCAAAGTCTGCAATAATTCAATGAGTCTTAAATACTGTGTAAGAGGCAAAGATCTGCACTATAAATTTTTGTGGGAGCTCAATTACTCAAAGCTCAGAGAACTCCTGGCTTCCTCTGTTCTGCCAGATAGCTCGGAAGCTACAGAAAAATGGCTCAGTGAAACTGAATCTCGTTTCTTGCACTTCATCTTACCATCAAAGCTGCCATGTTCAGCAGCAAACTGGAGCAGCAGGTTGTAAGTTTTTAAAGAAGGTCGGAACACAAATACACCACTATTAAAGCAGTCAGGCCAGCCAGAATCAGGAGCTGCTGAAAACTCTTCTCGATCAAACAGTTCATCAACATTGCAAAGCACCTTAGAGAATGTAGGAGAAAAGGCAAATTGTTACAGCAGATGTCTTTCTGGAACATGAGTAGCTACATCATTACTACCAAATTCAATTCTTCGGACCAAGTGTGTAGTTGGCAGAACATAAAAGCAGAAGCAGTGCCAAACATGCTAAGGTTTGTGACTTTCTTGAATGTAATTAAGTAACGTTAACTGTGGTTCTCCTAGACTTCTCTGGCAGAAGTACAAATCCCATGAAATTACTTCATGAGTCTCAGAGATCCTTCAAAAGGTCCCTTTAAATATCATGACATATCACAAAAAGTCTCCACAACAAAGCTGAGAATCCAAATAATTTGATTCAGCAGCAGACTGGTTAAACAGATAACAGAACAACTGACTCTTGTATCTGGTTTTCTAATATAAGTTAAGCTCAGTCTTGCTTTGGTTTGGTTTTAAAACTTCACAATGAAATGGGAAAAATCAATCAGATTAAGACTCAGATCACTTATAAAATTGGTGAAAAGATGGCTGTACATCCACTAGAAGTCTGTATCCCACTCATAATGAATGTAAAGGGAGACACTGTGAAAAATAGGAGAGTACATCTTTTTAGAAAAATGATTATCTCATTGACTTAAATCAAAACAAAAAATGAACAGAACAAACAAACAAAAAATACTACAGCCAAATACTTGCCTTCTTTCTTTAACTTTAAATCATAAGGTCTTCCCCTTGTTCTCTTAGAGGAATAATTTGGTTTCTAAAATTAGTATAATACCATTAAATCAAAATGCATCCCACCCTCTCAAAATGAAACCCTTAACTGCTGCAGAGAAAGGTTGACATGACTGTCCTTGTGAAAATTGCAGCTTTTTTTTAAATCTTCATACATCAGAACATGTTTTGTTTTCCTCTCCTTTTTATAACTTGCCAGGCTTCCTGACCTGAGTAATTCCTAGCAGAAGTATATGACAGAGACCTATTTTAAACATCTGTCAGAAGTCAATTTGCATGGAATGTGTTTATGATATCTTTTTGAGGACAGTCTGGAGGCTATTCTCAAAACAGGATCCACTTCTCTGCAGGCAGGAAAGCTGTCAGACAAAATATCCAGCTGGATCTTCTGTGGCCTTGTGATTTCCAGCAAATGTGGTTTCTTGCTCGGCCACTGGGTTGCCAGATGAGGAAGCACACACTCAGAGTGTGTCTAAGACAGGCAGAAACTTCACCACAGCTCCTGCTCTACTCACCAAGGTGTCTGCATCCATGAAGACACACTTGCTATAATGAGTAAGGGTCCAGCAGTGAAGCTTAGTGAAGGTTACACCCAGTTCTGGCCTCTGCAACAGAGCCAAACGGACCGAGTCAGCACTGTCAAGTGCATCCACCTCAGTGACTTCATCAAACACACTGCGCAGGACAGACCTACCAGAGCAAACAGTGGAGAGAAAGAAGGGAACTTAGAGAGGTTCATCACTTCTGCCATGAAAACACTGACGCAGCACATTTATTGTGACAGTAGCAAAGGTTAGGCTGATTGCTTAGAATGAGACTTCAGAAGCTCGAAGTCCTTATAAACAGACTGCTGAAGTGACATATGTCAGGCAACAAGCCACTGCTTCTTTCAGTAAGGGGTCAGCCCATCCCAAAACCTACAGGTGCTGTATGGAGGAGAAATCAACCCTAACCTTAATTACTTAGTCTCCTATAGAAACACTGATAGAAGAAATTAAAGGAGCTTTCATGTCTTCACAATTGTCTCTAAGGAACAACACCATACCATACATAGTGTACTCTCTGCACACTGTACAGGACGTGGCAGGTACTGTCAGTGCAGTTGTTTGCACCTGCTGTGCTTGAGCAAAAACAGCCTTTAAAACAGACAGTAAATACGTGCACAGAGAAAAGTCTTCGCAGAAGTCTAACTTGAGATTATTTGTAATAGTGAGCATCTCTTTCACACAAATTTAATAGGAGATATCAAAAGAGATAACATTCATTTGAGGTACAAGAAGAAAAATCTTTTAAGCACAGCTTATTTACATTACACTATTAACTCCTAGATGTCACACAAACACAGAAGAAAAGCCTGCGCTGATTATCTAGATTTCAAAGTCACTACGTTTTGCTGGACTGATACACAAGGGGCAGAAGTTAACTGTGAAAGTATTAAGTGTAGATACGGACTTTTAGAAGCTTAGTTTAGAGACAAACTTTTTTAAGTGCTAACCTTGCCTAAAAAACCATTTTTTCCCCCATGAGTGAAGATAGAGGGAGGAAATGGAGGAAAAAAAAAGAAAAAGAAAAAGAAAAAGGGAGAGAGACATTCCTCTGGAAGGTTACACCATTCTGACAAAACTCATCCTTAAATAAATAAATAAATAAATAAGGAAAATATGCATCTTGAGGTAGATGCATTATTAATAATTTTGCACAGCACGTAGAAACTGGGAGCTTGCACACTTCCTAAGCCACAGCAGAACTAAGAGTTCAAGCAATTGTGGCATGTCATCGTCTTCTTAATAAAAACCTCAGTTCTCCAAATATCAGGGCTAAAGTTCAACTGATCTGATGAGATTTCTATACACACAATTCTGCCATACTTATAGAATTACAATGATATTTTAAAGAGAGGCAGAAAGATATTTCTCATCACCACACTGATATTTTAATATCAGCCATCTCAAATTGAGCCACTAACGTCTTGGAGCAAGACACTAAAACCTTAGTTTCTAAACTTTCAGCTAATGTTCCCAACTATGGGCTCAAGTATTAATTTCCATCCACAAGCTCTACTTCTGCAAGTAAACACTCATCAGGCACATGGTCTTAGCCCTGGATGTGATCTGAGACTCCCCTCAGAAATCATTAGCTGTTAGGAAACTTCTACTCATAATGCTGTGAAATCCTAAGGAAAGACATTAAAATCCTTTACGTTATTGTTTATTTCTCCATATTATGAGCCTCCAAAAGCACACAGATTCTTACCTCATTCCACTAGAAACCTGTGGTGTAATCAGTACTGCCAGTTTTCTAGATGTTGTATGGTTCCTCAATGATTGTCCAAGAACCAGAGCTCCTTGGCAATACACATCGTCAGTAGCAAGGGTCACAAAGGCCTGATCCGTTACTGTGAGTAAAAATTCAGAAGAGTCACTTTACAGATTTAATATGAGCTCTTTTGGCAGGTTCCTACAATCTCCTCCAGCTAGCCATTAGGCTACAGCTTATAACAACCTGCAGTTCCTGCGATAAGCTCTTCTCTTTTCCAAATTTCCCCAAAGGACAAAACTGAATAGGAAAATCCAGTAAATATGATTGCAGAATCTATGCCTATGAATGTTGTTATTTTTGTCTCGTTTGCATAATATCATGAAGTTTTCAGACTAGCTTTAAACAAGTAACTCCCAAACAAGTCACATTTGCCTAAACTTAATGGCAAAGCAAAAGAGCTGATCTATAAGTATTTAGATTGTACATTTATTTAACATATTTAACACAACTGATAAGATTTTTTTTTCACTTTATACAGTGCTAAAACCTGAGGAAAGAAAACAAACAGGATGTTTTAAGTAATAACCAGAAATATCCTTCTTTCCATGACCTCACTGAATATTAGGAACATGCTTTGCTTTGTCCTCTTTGTATTGGAGTAACTGGTTGAACAACTGGTACCTACCAACATGCCTGGAGAAAGTGATGCAAGGATTGGCATCCCCTACCAGAAGCTAAGGATCCTTAACTTAAGTAACTCCAAAAAAATAAAATAAAATTAGGAATGTTCTTCAGACTCAATAAACATCTGGAGAAAAAGAATAAAGAAGGGAAAGGACACACTTGTACAACATGAGATGCAGTGTGTTCAGTAAGGATACCAGGTGTCTGGCAGTGCCACCACCCGTTCTTCAGTTCTGCCCTCCAACACAGCCACCCTTGCTGCATTCCTGGGGTGAGCTAGAACCTAAAACTTTGTGAGGTGAATGGAATCTCTCAGAGATGAAGGAATAGCTCAGCTGCAAAATTAAGCAGAGCAAAGCAATGGGGTCACGTAGGATGAGGGGAATTCCACTGAGCTCTAAAGAGCTTCCTTAAGTGTTTGTGTTGAGCTACTCACAGAAAACCACCACCACCTGAAGGGACACACAGTTATATTAAATTCATTATTATACAGCAACACCAAAACACCATGTCACTCAGTTTCCAGGCTCTATGAGAGACTCTGGGAAAGAATCTCACAAAACCAGTGGCAGGGAACCCAATGAATGACCTCATGACTGCCTCAGAAACAGGCTGCCAAAATGGAGCAAGTTGAAACCTCTAACATAACATAACATTAAGGTATGCAGTGAAGAATGATTGGTGCCTGTGATAAGCTCCCAGATACTCAGCTTTTCTGTTTTCCATGTCATCCAAATCCAGAGGGAAACACAGACCTGCTGGCATGCTGACTTCTCCCTGCACTTCTTTCCTGCCTCCCGCTCATCTCCAGCCAGAGCCTGAACTCTCTGCACTATAGGTGACACCACTGCTCATCCCTGTGACTCAGGACTATCTCAGTAGCACAGAATAATAGGGTTTTGAAGGGACTTAGCTAAAACAAGTTCTGAATAGCAGGATGCACAGGAAAGAGTCCAGGTGGGTCTTGAATATCTCCA